>NC_054848.1:103068960-103673469 GCF_018345385.1 Vulpes lagopus
AATCATCTTTACCCCTCCCCCACCCATTCAAATCCTACCCATTCTCAAGTGTTACCATTCCCCAATTCCTCTAAATCAGTAGTGCTTAGCCAGGGGTGATTTTGCCCCCTAGGAGCCATTAGGCAAAGTCTGGAGATATTCTTGTTTGTCACAACTAGGGGGTGGGGAGAATGCTGCCAGCATCTATCTAGTAAGTAGGGTCCAAGGACACTGCTAAACATCCTACAACACACTGGGCAGGCCCCATAACAAAGAGCCCAGAGTATTGAGAAATCTGCTCTAACTGGATGGTAGTCTCTCCTTTCCCTGAATGCCCACAGCGCTGTGATTTACTTCTTTTGTAGTATTATGAGATGGTTAACAAAACACCCATCATTCTCAACAACAGTGTACCAAAAGAGCCAATTGTCAATTATTTACACCAATATACAGAGGACTATGATGTAGTTAATAAAAGCAAACCAGGCCTGCAGAGCTGACCTGAGTTTCTATTATACTGCTGCTTCACAGTAAAGTCTTTCAAGGCCCTTGATGGCAGGCTCCTCGGGTCAGTAAGGAAACCTCCCCACGAAAACAGCATGTAAAGAATCTGGGCTTCAAAACTCACACTAAGACTACAGCCAGTGGGAGGGTGAAAGGTAGGGAAACAATCTGGGGAGCCATGCAGATAAACAGGTGTTGGGCAAGAGACCGGTGACCCACACTGAAGCGTGGTAAGAAATGTGAGCGATTATTAGAAGCAATTCTTAGAGCATTTAAATTTCTCCTTTTGATTAAGAGAAACCAACTTACAAGCATCCCAACTGTTCTTCTGACTTATCTGAATGTTATGATTTCTCACTTGGACAAAGGTACTCTTCTATTAAGGACAAATATTTCTCAAATCACCTTTACGTGTCAGAGTTTGATCTTCAGTCTAGATCTGGGACCGACAGACCTTGGATCTCCGTGACTCAAGCTACAGGATTCAGAATCCATCACCTATTTTTTTTTAGATAAATAGTAAGCAAGCACAGGCACAAACTTTACAGGCCTCAGGTTACAGATTCCCATACGCATCAATTCCATCTTATGGGATGTCGGAAAAGAAAAAGTATAGTGTGCTTTGTTCTAAAAGATCTCCGTCAGGAAATTTCCTTTAATATTTTCAGACATTTGGCTGCTTATTTTAGTCCAATGCTCACACCTTCAGTATGTATGCTGCTTACAACAATGAAAACCAAACAAAAGCCTACACAGGCAACTTGATCTATTATCATAAAAAAATGAGCAGTTGTTGGCATTAATATTTTCTGATTTTTAGTATGTTAACAAAAAACATAGTTGGCTTGAGATATAAAGCAATTCTATTTAATCATTCCCACGGTTAACCAAATGGATTAAAAGTAATTTAGATCACATAAGCTATAAAATGAAATAAACCTAGAGAGAACTCAGAGTAAGAGACTTAAAAATCACTTTAGAAACTATCCATCTGCTAATCTGAATTTTATTCAGCTTACTTCCTGTAGCTGTCTACATTAGTGATGGAAAGAAAACTGGGAACATTTTGGGGGAGCTGGTTATTTATAAAGATGACAACACTAAAACTATAGATTTCTGTCATTTGCCCAGTTAAGTGTCAGATAAGGAAAGACGAGTGCAATGGTAAAGATGCAATCACCACATACAACTTGTTCAAACTTGAAGTTGGCTTGCGATCTAAGAGATTATGGAAACATGAACACAGGACAGGATCACCTACATATGCCCGTTCCTGCTTCAAAAAACTATACTGCAAGAGTGATGCTGTCAAATGAACAGATGCTGGAGTGTGATCTGAACAGTGATGCCATAACAGATGTAGCCAGGTACTAGAAAATAAATGTGTTCTCATCATATTCCAGTATGCTAAATAGCTGACGTGTGAAAGCATTTTGAATAAAGCACTGTTGTCATCCTTCATTTTCAAAGGTGACAGTACCTGACAGTATCTGTCTGAAAAGATAAATTAGGGATGGTTACTCTTTTCTTCAGGGAGCACATATAAAGCCAGACCTTTGATTAGGAATCATCACTGCAATCTGAAATGCCTATTGCCATTTGCAACACTGCCTCCTAGACTTGAGGTCAGTCTTGGCTCAAAACAATCAATTCCAGTCCTGAGATTGTCAGGCTAGTCTGCCATTTGCTGTGGTTTCACAGTCATCCAGGATATTGGTTGTTTTATCTTGTTATGTAAGGGTTACTATCTAAGTGAGACTATATGTCCAATTATAATCTAGATTAAAAGATCATGGTATGAATAAAAGAATCCCATTTAAAATGCTCAGTAAGTCTTATGTAACCTTGCTTTTTTAAAAACTCATTCATCTGAAAAAACTTTTATGAAGTTATCATTCAATTCAATGAAAGGTGTGAAGGTCTTGTTAATGTTCTTAATAACCCCATTATTTATTAAACTGAATAAAACGTTGCCTGGGCTTGGGTGTGTCTCTTCTAACACAACACAGATGATTTTACCAGATTCTCATTTGGACCATATATTCATAATTAAGTCAAGGTACGCTGTGGCACTACAATTTGTTATTATCAGAGGTCACTTAAATCCCTTAAGTGCAAGGTACAGATGAACTTGATTAAATAATCATCCTCTTAAATCAAGCACTTGGTGATTAGTAAATTGATGATTTCAATTATAGCAGCTCTCCAGCCTGGGACAGAAAAGTGCGGAAAACATAAAACCAATCATCTTCTGAAATTATTATTGGATGCAAAATCACTAGAACAGGGAAAAGGTGTATTATCCTTTAACTTACCCCACCCAAAGGAATGTTACCAATGAAGCAGAAAGAGAACAGTTAATTCACTTTTAAAAAATATATCTTAGTGATAGGAATACAGGCAATCTCTTACCTTCATTTTGCTTATCTCTATCTTTATTTTCTTCATTGCATGGTGACTATTTTGTGCTAAGGGAAATGTTATTTTAAAAACAAATAAGGAAATTGAAGGTAGCACAATGTGTATTAATATTAACCAGCTTTTTGTCATATTCGATCAAAATCAAAACACTCTTGGACTCATAAGGTTCCATTGACAACTAACCTGCTCGGTATGGCCATGATTGAGGTTTCTTTTTTTTTTTTACTGGACAACGCAAGTTGTACAACACTGATCTTGCTTCTCGGGTAGGGATGAATAGTTCATTTGCCTGACGATCTCAGCAAAAAGTTCATCCACCATTGATTTACTTTTTGCCGATGTTTCCATGAAAGGGCAGCCCCATTCTTGAGCCAGAGCTCTGCCTTCTGAAGACATAACCTCTCTTTCTGGTTCCAGATCCACTTTATTTCCCACTAGGATCAGTGGGACTTTTTCATATCTCTTCACTCTGACAATCTGGTCTCTCATGGGCTTGATATCCTATTCAAACAATCACAAAGAGAAAATAAAATTATGCTGTCTGTATGACCATAACAGAAGTATTACAATATCACAAGAAGTCATCCCTTGGGGATTATAGAAAGCTGACTCCAAAATAAAACCATATACCCAAATGGAGAAAATAAACATTTTTCTCCGCTGAAGTAGGAGCTTGATAATTTCCACAGATCCCACCTGCTGGGTTTCTGTCAAGAATATAAAATGTAGGCTGCACACACCAACCTTAGGACTCATACTTCTTTCCCCTAGTCTGTCCTGATTTTAAAAGTTCCCAAATATGAATTC
This sequence comes from Vulpes lagopus, assembly GCF_018345385.1. Taxonomy (NCBI): domain Eukaryota; kingdom Metazoa; phylum Chordata; class Mammalia; order Carnivora; family Canidae; genus Vulpes; species Vulpes lagopus. The sequence goes on from NC_054848.1 coordinate 103,072,672, forward strand.
ATTTGTACATAAGGATGTTTAGCTATTGCCTTAAACCTGCCAGCTTGTCAGCACTCCTGAAAACACCTGTTATCCTGCCACAGGCTTGTGGCATCTAGGCATTCCTAGCCATTTAGCAAGAGTGCCTGAGAGAAAGTGTTTCAGGTGGCAACAAAAACATCGGGTCATGCTTAGAAGGCCAGTTCAAAACAGATTTATACACTTAAACATTTCATTTTAAATGTAATGGTAGGCCTTCATCCCAGTAAAATCAAACACCTTAAAATACACTAGAAACCAATCTAACGGTGAGCAGCTCCTGGGAGGGACAAATGCACCTAGGAGGAGTCTGGGCAGGGAGAAAGTCATACTTCTTTTTGCCTAGTTAGTTTCTAACTTAACTAACTGCCTGTTAGTTTCTAACAGGTTTTACAACTTGAATTTTCTCCCCAAGTGTATTATTTTTTCTAATTACAATTGATAATAAAAAGAGCCTTGCTGATTCTCAGGTAGCATCAACTTTAGTGGCGGGGGGTGGGGTGGGAAGTATTGATTTAAGGCAGTTTTATAGATTTAATACTAATGTCACAATATTTTTAATTTTCCATGACTTAAAAGGTTTGACTAAAATATCAAACGTGTTTAATTTGAATAGTTAACAGTAAATGGAATATTCACTTGTGGGAAGGAGGAAAAGCAGAGGACTGTGAATATGTATGAAAACACTATTTGATGTTCGCAACGATTTTGTTTGCTCATGTTATCAATTTGGTCTTCTAGGTTAAGCTTTTTTCCCCGTGTCCTTACTGAAACACAAGTTCAAATGAGAAACCAAATTTATGATAGGCTTGAAAGAGTTTGTCTCTGTTGAAATAATGGCAGTTTTTCACTTCATATTTATGCCTAAAACAACAGCATACATAATGGAAATCATATGAAAAATCCTTCAAAAGACTTGTAGCCTCAAGAGAGTCAGCTAATAGAATAACAAATCTCTTGAGGATCCTTTAGAAAGAAAATGCCTGTCAAATAGCACCTTTGATACTTTGGTACTTTCTGGGGGGGAAATGCTGTTATGATACTACTATTGCTTTGGAATTCAAGCCCACACAAAGTGTATAGTTTGTTTTGGTCACTATACTCATTATTTCTTTAAAAGAAAAAAAAATCATGAAGTAGCTATATGTGGTTACTGGAAAACTTCAGTAGAGTACTGTAATTTAAATACAAAGTGGAATTAGCACATTGTATTTGGTAAAGCACTTAACGTCTTTTAAGCAACATTAAGCTCATACCTTTAAATGCAGAAAAACTATCCATTTCCTAAATCAATGGAGGTCAATACAATGGGTCAATATGAGGTCATTTGTTTTCAAGGAATAAATAGCAACATTTACTGCATCTCTTAAAATAATGTTAAACCTTCGGTCTGCCTCCCAGTGAAGGACAGGACAGGTTTTTCAGAAGAAATTGGACCACCTCCAGCTTGGCCACCCAGCCAGGGTTAGAAATTTGCACTTGTCTGGTGTTCTCTGATCCACATATTTTGTTTAAATATAGTTAGTGTTATCAGAAACAACTTGGATCAACTGCAGAAGAGGAGAGTCACAGTAGCTTTCTGTAGGCTATTAATTCTAGGTAATAATCTTTTCAGTTAGTAACTTTCCTTCACACACCCCAAGGTGAGTAAAATGCCTAGAAGGCAGGCCTTGAGTTCTTCATCTTGTAACGCTAAGATTTATGCATCTGGATGAGAGAACAGAGGAAGAAGTGGGGAAAGCAGACCCAGAGGAGTTACAGATACCGGGCTCCAAATAATTTTGTCTCCAAAGTTTTCTATTTACCTGAGGTTATCTGTTAAATGTTGTTCTGGTTAAGTACCTTGATCAATACTTGTTGAATCGAACAAGCAACTTCAGAAGGTTCTATTCCAGGCTAAACATACACAGGCTGCCCTATTTCTTTCTCACTTTGACGCAAAAATAACTTTGAAATATTTGTTGACGGTTGTTACTGCAGACTCTCTATAGAAAAAACCCGATACTTTTCCCTGCCAGAAGTAACCTCAAAAAATGCGCCATGTCTAACTTTCAGAAGCAAAACATAGTCATTAACACACAGTTCAAGCTCACCAGAAGTAAATGTGGGATCACCACACCCCCTTCTAACAAATTACAAGACTCGGTTTGGTTACCTGGAAAGACTGTTGATTAACCAGGCTATAAACCAGGATGAAACCTTGGCCGTTTTTGATGTAGAGATCTCTCATGGAGGCAAACTGCTCAGTTCCTGCGGTGTCCAGAATTTCCAGCACGGAGGGGGAAGAGTCCACTTCGATCTCTTTGCGGTAGAAATCTTCAATGGTGGGGTCATATTTCTCAATGAAAGTCCCGGTGACAAACTGCACAGTAAGGGCAGATTTGCCAACCCCTCCGCTCCCTAACACCACTACCTTGTATTCCCTCATGAGTCTCACCTTCAGCAACTTCTACCAGAGGGAGGGAAAAGAACACCCCGCTAGCCACGGCGGCTCGGGGAGGCGGAAGGTGGGCGGAAATCTGCGAACTGGGGAGGAGAGTGCGGAGCGGCCGAGGGCCCAACGGGGGAAGAAGAGGAAGTTAAAGGAGGGGGAGGGGAAAGAGCCAAGTGTCGGGTGGGTGGGGATGGGATGGTGATGCCCTTCCTATAGGAACCGAAGCCCAGGCAGGGGGCGTGGGGAGGAGGGCAAGCACCGAGAGGCGGGGTGGGGAGACGCGCCGCGCCCCTGAGGGAAGCGGTGGGGGCCGCGCAACGGGGGCCCCCGCGGCCAGGGTTGGCCCGACACCCCTCCCCCCGCCCTTCACACAAAGGGGCCCAGGGACCCCGCTTCCTGCTCGCGCCGCCGAGCCGGCCCAGGCCTGTGGGCTCGGCTCCAGTCACTGCCGCCCGGGCGGGTCTCTGGGCCGCGGCTCCCGCGGGCGTCGTCCGGCCTGTGGGGAGGGGGGTGAGGGGGCGCGTTACCGCCGGGCCCCCGACCGCCGCCCGCCATCCTCGCTCCGCAACCCCCTCCTCCCCGCCAGCTCCTGCCCGGACCCGGACCCGGACCCGGCTGCCTCCGCCAGCGCCGCCGCTTACCCCGCCGTCCGCACCCGCCCGGCCGTCCGGGAGGCTCCGTCACGCCAAGGCCATGGCCAGCGGCCGGCTCCTCGGTCTCACCGCCGCCCCAGCGCCGCTGCTCGCGGAGGGGAAAGGGGCGGGGGCCGTCCGGCGGCGGCGGCGGCCACTCTGGGCGAAGCCACCTCTTTTTTTTCCTCACCCCCCCACCCCCCCCCCCCAGCACACACCCGGAAGGGTTTCCCTGACACACTGGCTGAGGTGCCCCAGTTCCCCGAGACTGGCCGGGATCACTTCCGGTGGGGAAAGTCCCACCTCTCCGGGGCGAGCCGGGTGGCTCTGGGGCCGCGCCCTGCCGAGTGAGGCGGCAGGGGACGGTCTCGGTTCGGGGCCGCGGCCTTGGCAAAGGGCCTCTCAGAGAACCTCCGGCGGCCTTCCCTTTCCCGCCCGCAACCCCGGCTGCTGACAGTCGCATCCCAAAGGCACCAAACCCCTTGGCGTCTCCGGGGCTCGCAGCCGGAGGACTCGCGCCGCCGGCTGGCGAGTGCTGGACGGCGGGTTACCATCCGGCCCCCAGGAGAGCGCCCAACATCCCGGCTCGAGAAGGCGCAAGGAAAATAAAGCAGCCAAAAAAGTTCTTTCTCCTTGCTCGTGTTTCGAACACTTGATGTTTCTCTAGAAACGCATGCGAACTACAGTACTTTTATCATCTTGGCAAATCGGCTTGACTCCACCAGCAAATGCCAAAGTCACTCCTTCCCTTCTTATCACAAGGCTCAAAAACAACAGGAATAGAAACACTTTATCTGACCCTAACTCAGCTTTGCCATATTTGATTCTAACCACTACACGGCGGGAAAGGTAAGCAATACTCAGGGGAGAGTTGATTGGAAATTGTTTAGGCCTACGAGACCAATTGCTTTTAATCTTTCATTATCTGCCCGCACAGCACTGCCCGCAGCTGGCTCTTCCCCGATAAAGTTTGTTTCAATGGTCATCCTTCATAGTCCTTGAAATGCAAAAGGAAAGGACTGGTGTTAAACACTAAGTTTCTATTTTTAGATAAATTCATTACTTCTTACATATCTTTCCCGCTGCTAACTTTCTATTTGTAAACTTTGTGTCAGATCCATAGAGCCCCAAGGCTCGATTATATTTTAGGCATGTCACTCCCTTTTTGATTCAAGCATGCACCCAGGAACCTGAGAGACTGCTCGTCTTAAATTGATTCCAAATTCCCTTACTTGCAAACCCTCACAGCCAGGCTGGATGAAAAGAGATTTATTACCAAACCCAAACTGGTAGATATTAGAAAACAGACAAATCCCGGTAGTTTGAAGTCCCACTGTGTCTTTCCCTGAGCACTCCCCAATGTCACTTACAGTGTCCAGAGGACTGTTTACTTCAATTTCTCCTCCGCTCGGGGCTGCTGCAATCTGTCCAGCGGAGTCCCCAGCTCTGGCTCCAGCTGGCCTGAGTCCCGCCTGATATCTGAGGCACTGCCCTCTGCTGGAAGAGGTTGGTCTATGAGTTTTGAGTCTCCCCATAGGTCACTGCTCCTTCCACACGTGCTGTTTCCTGATTTGGAGCGCTGCTGCCCATCTCCCTGTCTAGCTGTCTCCAGACTGTCTGGTGAGATCTACACCCTGCACCAACCCTGCTTGAACCTGAGTCTGGAAATCCTCTTCTGATCCAGCAATCACTGTTGAGAAATAGTACCCAACCTCTGCCTTATTACTAAACTGTCACAACAGGGAGCTCCTCTTTTTGAGGTTGTCCCAACTGTTGGCAAGTCTCATATCTCTGATTGTGTTGGCCAAACTGTTTTGGACACAGTTCTTTGTTTCTCCACACAGTGAAACGTGCTCCTCCCCTCAGTACACAGTCCTACAGGGTCACTCTTATCAGCTACACAGTTGACATATGTCACACTCAATCTGAAGCTCCCTCTAAACTTTCTTGGGAACAGGCTTCATTCCAGCAGCAGTTAGGAAAGCAAACAATTGGAAGTAGCTTAAAATGCCCTTCAGTAGACAATTCTAAAATAATTGTGTGTGTGTGTACATTTGCAAAATGAATACTATGCAGCTATTTATTTAAAAGAAGAAAGATCTGTAAGTGCTGATATGAAAAGATGGTCAGGACATGTGATGAAGTTGAAAGAAAGCAAGATACTGAACAAATACATAGTTGCTTCCATCAAGGTAAAATATGTGGGAAAGTGTGCAATATATAGTTGCGTGTCCATTAACACCTGAAACAAGTCATGAAGTATCCACGAGAGGTATTATCAAAGGATTTTCATTTCACAACTTTTTCATTTTTCAACAATGATCAGGTGATATTGGGGGGAAGAGGGAATAAATACCATTTCATGATATTTTTAAAGGAGAAAGAAGAAATTTGTTGATCATCACTTCCTCAAAAAACAATATCCTGACTGGGGATCAGCGGACAAGTCTGCCCAATTTAAACTCCCTTCTGCTGCCTGTTCTATCCTCCCCAAACATCTCTATACTTAGAAAAGTATTTTCACATACATTATCTCATTAAACTCCAGTTGTTCGCAAGTTTACTTTTATTAGCCAATGAGAGTTAAAAACCCAATTACAAGAGCACAGCCAGGCAGTTCAGTGCCAAGGTCTCTGAACCAAGGAAGGCATTTATGCGGCCGCTTGCCTACCTCCTTAGCTGTGGCACCACAAGCAAGTGATTTCACCAGTCCAAGGCTCTAGCTTCTCATCTGTAAAATGAAGCTAACCATTTCATGTGAAAATACAATAAAGTAGTATATGTAAGATGCTTAGTTCAGTTCCTTGCTCATGACCAATCCTCAATAAATGCTGTCTCTTTGGTTTTTATTTAAAAGACTTGGTAAAGTGTTATATAAAAAATTATCAGTGGACATAGAAAAACAAAACTTTAAAAGACCAAATATCTCTCAATGGCACAAAAATAATAACCAAGTTACTCTTTCCAAAGATATTTATTGTTAAAACCTTCTTGTGTTTCAGGGGTGCTGAATGTGCTAGCATTTTTATCAACCCATCTTCTATATGTATTTTTATTTTTTTTAAGATTTTATTTATTCATTCATTTGAGACACACAGAGAGAGAGAGAGACAGAGACACAGGCAGAGGGAGAAAGAAGCAGGCTTCACGCAGGAAGCCCGACATGGGACTCGATCCCAGGTCTCCAGGATCACGACCTGGACTGAAGGCGGCACTAAACCGCTGAGCCACCCAGGCCGCCCTATATGTATTTTTAAAATTTATTTTATTTATTTTTTATTTTTAAAAACATTTTATTTATTCATGAAAGACAGACAGAGACACACACACACACACACGCACACACACACACAGAGGCAGAGACACAGACAGAGGGAGAAGCAGGCTCTATGCAGGGAGCCCGATGTGGGACTCTATGTGGGACTGGATCCCCGGACTTCAGGATCACGCCCTGGGGCAAAGGCAGGCGCTAAACCACTGAGCCACCCAGGGATCCCGTAAAAGTTATTTTAAAAGATATCTTACTATACACATCATTCTGCACCTTGCTTTTTTCTTTTTTCACTTACTATATCTTGGTGATGGAAATCATTGAAACAAAAGGGTACTTGCATTTAAAATCTCTGGTCAATATTGTGAAATTGTCCTTCAGAAACATCATACCAATTCACATTCCTACCGACACTGCATGTGGTTTTTTTGTAACCTCACCCTAGGTATTACTAGTTTTAGTCTTTTAGAGATACTGTTTCTCACTTTAGGGTATTTTCAGGACTAACAAATGCAGGGTAGTATGATAGACGGAATTTGGGCTTCAGAATCAGATAGTCTTAACATTCTACTTTGCAAGCTAGATCTTCATTCCCTCATTTAGTAAAGTTGGACACAATGGCCGTAACTAGCTCATAAGGCTCCTTGGAAGAATAAATTAGACAACCCATTCAAAGTACTTAGACCTTCCAAACACTAACTGCTTCATAAATGTAAAATGCTCACATAACAACTTTCCACTCCCAAGGCTCAAGGATGGGGGAGGGTCACTTCTCCAGATAGTATGCCCTTGATATTCAGAACTTCTGTTGTACTTCTGTATCAGCCTCCACTAGAAAGTAACTGCAGCTCAGGCAATCAGTTTTAAGAACACAACTGACTTTCTACCATAGTGAAGAAATCTTAGGGTATAAACTATACGCAGAATATGTAAGTTACAGGTACCTAATCCTGTTTTGTGCAAATGGCTCAGCACAAGTGGTAAGTGTGAAAGTTTGCTTCAGGCACTAGTTGTCCCTTTCCGGTTGCTACCTCCTTCAGTTGCAAGCCCTGGAGCCATAAACTGTTCTGGATCATTTTCCCTCACTTCCACCCTCCCAAGGGAGCCCTCACACCTTCCAGGTCCTAGGAAGAAACCCAAGCCCCATGATATTGGTGTCCCAGGCACTTCCCACTCCTTGGCTTGAACTTGCCTTTGGATTAACAGAGCCTGAGTTAGTAGTGTCCTAGGTCTTTGCCTACAAAAGTCTTCGGCAGGGCATTTCCTCTTACTTCATTGCTTTAGATGGGCCTCTCAATAAACACTGCTCTGGGTCCTTCCCAGCTCCTTCTAACCTCTGAGATCCCAATTTCCCTTGTCAGATTCTGCCTCCAGCTGAACCAGCTGCTGGTTCTGCATATCAGTCTCCCCAGGTACACAGAACAAATTTTATGACTTTATTATCCTTTTCTCATTACAAAAAAAGTTTTTCGCAAAAAACCTCTTTTAAAAAAGTGAAATACCACTACCCAAAGGAAATTGCCATAAAATTTTACTTCCTTTCACTGTGTTTTTCTCTGAGAGTGAGAAAAATTTTTTTTAACTGAGAACGTGGTGATATAATTTTGTGTAATGAAACTTCATGCCTGCATAAAGTATTAAAAGTACTCAGGTACCCCTCAGCCTGAGTAGACCTTCTTCCCCATAGCTCTAGCTTTCCTACAACCCCAACTAAGATTTAATCACATTCAACCTTGCCCACCTGGAATCCTTCATCCAACCAATGGGATTTTGTGGGAAGGGCTGCTTACCACAGAAGTCACTTCCCCAGCCTGACGTGGCAAATGCTCTTTTAGGGGCACAAAACTCTTATTTTCCAGATGTGGCAGCTGAGAAAGTTCTCTCTCTAGGAGCTCAGGGGCCTATTAAGTAAGAGTGTAACATACCAATCTGAACCCCTTTATCATTCTCCCTATTTCATCTTTCCTTTCAAATACAGTCGTTAGGAAAGCATTTTGTAATCTATTAAGAACCAAATAAATTTAAGGAATTAGTATAAATAATAACCATAACATTTTTCTTGTTTATATGTGCATGTTTATGGGCTACTTAAATCCATTGTATAAACCTATTCTTAATTTATATGCATTTGAAGGTAACCTGGAAGTGTTGGTAATGTACAGGTGGCTGGGGCCCTAACTAGCCCACCCCTGCCAGAGTTTCTGTTTCTGGAGCAGGGCCCATAATTTGCATTTCTAAGTTCCCAGATGCTGCTGCTGCTGCTCCAAGAACCCTACCTTAAGCACCACTGTTCTAAAAAGTGGTAGGATGTTATATTTGGGCCTTCCATGCTCAGTATTAATCCACTCATTCAAGTATTCATTCAGTCAATGCACATTGATTAAATTCCTACTCTGTGCCAAACACTTTGCCAGATAGTGGGAATAGAAAGATGGATAAGACACAGTGCCCATAGGAGTTCATGACCTTTTGAAGAACACATACAATTAAGTCAATATTTACACTACAATGTGACAAGTGTCATGATAGAGATATGGCCACAGTGCTCTGGGAGACCCAGAAAGGGTGTCAAGAAATGTTTTTTTGAGGAGGTGGTTGGGCTGTAGATGAAGAGGTCAGAGGGGTCAGTAGGCGCCAGAGCCAGATGAAGAAAAGCCTTATGCAGTAAGCTGAGGGGTTTGACCTTTCCCCTGAAGGCTGTGGGAAGTCATGGAGGGTGATTTCACAGAGGTCAGGCAATACTACAATGGGCAGAAGTAGGGGATTTGGCACCCAGGCCCAGGTTCAAATATTGGCCACACCTCCTGTATGACCTGGGAAAAGTTACTCAATCTTCTCTCAGCCTCCTTTTGGTCACATGTAAAGGGGGAAATAGCATCTGTCTTATTTAGGTGTTGCAAAAATCAAGAAAAAGTATCTTAGTTCCTGGCATATGGTAAGTGTTTAATAATGGGTGATTATGGTCAGAATTGAACTTTAGAAAGCTAAAGACATGAAAGACCTGCTTCTCAGATTATTACTGTTCGTTTGAAACTACCAGGCTAGTTCAAATATCAAGGCCATATTTGATGTAGTGGCAAGTGGGATGATTTCATGGTGTACTGATAATGATTTATGGATGACAGACTATATGAGAGGAATCGTGATTTACACACATCATTTTAATTCTTGCAATAACCATAAGAGTTAAGTACTGTTATCATCCCCAATTTTACAGTGAAGGGACTAAGGCTCAGAGCAGTTAGGTAACTTATACAAAGTCGCACAGCTTATCAGGGGTAGAGTTTGAAGTCAGACGCAGGTCAGTCTGACCCCAGAACCTGCGGTATATTCACCATCTTTTTTCACAGCAAGCAGTTCTGTTTTTCTGGAGTGTAAAGCAGTAATGGGCTGTAAGACAATGTCAAAGATTTTGGGCTTTACCCTCACATTCTCTAATCTTGAGCAAGTCTGGTTGTTCCTACCTATTTCATATCCTCTCTGAGAACATGCCTCCGTGACCCACCAGGGATCATTTGACCTTGGGTCTGCGGTATTTGCTGTTGAAACTGAGGTTGTCACAATCACTTTCCAAAATGCCTTGGAGCATTTACAACAGGGAACCTCCTTCTCTTGCAACTGGTACCATATTTAACTCCATGGGAGGAGGTAAGGGGTAAGCTGAATTATTTTTAATACTGTTATTACAAATAGCAGTTATTACTTATTGAGTGCTTGTTATATGTCAGGAAGTTGGTGGAATACTTCAATCCTCACAGCAACCCACAGCAAGTATTGTTATCATCATCCCTAGTGAAGGGTGAGGAAACTAGGCTCAGAAAGGTAAGTAACTTACCTAAGGCTAGCAGATGCAGATTCAAGCAGAGAACTGGTATGTTCATCTTAACAAACCTTACATTTTTAATTTCTTACTTGGCCTCTGTAGCTCTAGTACTTCCAAATACAAATGTAATCCTCCTGAATGCTTCCACTGCCTACATGATTTATTACCACACAATACTTCAAACTCTATTTTTAATGATGTGTATGCAAATATTCTTGTTTTCTCAAAATTATTGCAGGCCATTGGAGGTCATTCTTTGGCCATTATCAAAAAAGATAAGAAATGACACATGTTGGCATGGATGTGGAGAAAATGGAACCCTAGTGCACTGCTGGTGGGAATGCAAACTGGTGCAGCCACTGTGGAACATAGTATGGAGGTACCTCAAAAAATTTAAAATAGAAGTACCAATTGATTCAGCAATCCCACTTCTGGATTTATATCCAAAGGAAATTAAGTCACTGTATTGAAGACATATCTGCACCCCCATGGTCACTGCAACATTATTTACAATAGCCAAGACGTGGAAATATATATATAAAATATCACTCAGCCGTTAAAAAAAGGAAATCTTGCCATTTTTAAAGGTTTTATTTATTTTTTCATGAGAGACACAGAGAGAGGCAGAGACATAGGCAGAGGGAGAAGCAGGCTTCCTGTGGGGAGGCAGATGCAGAACTCGATCCCGGGACTCCGGGAACATGCCCTGAGCTGAAGACAAATGCTCAACTGCTGAGCCACCCAGGTGCCCCTAATCCTGCCATTTATGACAACATGGATGAAACTAGAGGACGTTATGCTAAGTGAAATAAATCAGAGAAAGACCAATATGGTATGGTCTCACTTCAATGTGGAACCTGAAGAAACAAGAACCCAAACCGATAGAAATAGAGAACAGATTGGTAGTTGGCAGGGGCAGGGGGTAGGGGAAAATGGGCAGAGGTGGTCAGAGAGTACAAACTTCCAGGTAGAAGGTGAATAAGTTCTGGGGATGTGATGTACAACATAGTGACTATAGTTAGCAATACTGTATTGTATCCACGGAAGTTGCTAAGAGAGTAGGTCTTAAAAGTTCTCACCACACACACACACATGCACATGCACACACATGCACAAATAAGGTAAATATATGAGGTGAGGGATGCATTGACCTTATGGTAATCATTTCACAAAACACATATGTATGAAATCGTCACATTGTACACTTTACACTTACACAATGTTATATGTCAATTACATCTCAGAAAAGCTAGGAAAAAAGTCATTCTTCTCCTCCTGCATTTACTAATTTGTTCTTCTTTATAAATGGTAATTTAAAATAATTATAAGCCAGGCTAAATTTTATATATTTCATATAGAGGCTTAATGTGAAATTGAAGATTCTTCCAAAGTTGTAAAGTATGGTTATGAGAACATTATAGACTCCAGTCCCATATGATTCAGCTTCCAAGGGTAATTTATCCTAAGTGTTTTCTCAAAATTGTTACAACTTACAGAAAGTGATATTCTGAGCTACTTGGGCTTCCATGTGTTCTCAGGAATTCCCCCAGCAGGTAACCAAAATTGAGGCTAGAAATAAATTGCCTTAAAATTGAATTCTCAGTCATTTAAAAGGACTAGTGTTTTAATCCTAGAAAAGGCTGATATATAAATATGAGAAATACTAGGGCACCTGGCTGGCTCAGTTGGTGGAGCAGGTCTTTTGATCTCAGGGTTTTGAGTTCAAGCCCCAGGTCGGTATAGAGATTATGTAAGATTAAAATCTTGAAAAATGTGAGAAATAATATGAAAAATTAATGTAAATGTAGATATTGTTTTCTAAAACAGATCGTTGTTATTGTCTGCTTCGAATTTGTGGCAATGCAGAAACCCTGTTAATTTTCTTATCTGGAGTAGCTAGCTGAATATGCTGAGTACTGACACTAGGTGGCAGCAAAAGATTAAGCTAGAAACATCCCCTTTTTCTTTATTTTCAAAGTTTTTATAATAATAAAACTAAAATCTGCTTCCTGGACTAAAACGAAGAAGACACAACACACTTCCTTGTTGCTGGGACAGTGTCAGTGGGTGAGAGGCCGGGTTGCTGCTGCTCAAAATGGGCACCTTAGGGAGATCACCAACGCTCAATTGTGAGTGGTAGATTGACCTCCAGCTTTGAATGGTCTGGAATTCTGTTTTGTGTCACCTGGAATGCTGAGGGATTAGAAGTTTGAAGGTGAGGTTTGAGAGGTGAACCCCCTCCTGTGAACAATTTCCTGAAAGTCTGAGTAATCATTTTACAGAGAGAAATCTAATTTTCAAGCGGATGACAGCACTTGGGCTAATTAACTCAGTGAATGCTCTTCCCACATGGACAAGATAAACAAAATTAACTCAAAGGATCACTTAGAGAGCCGAGGGAGTTGGCTGATCATAAGGGCGTCTCAAACTTACCATGTTTGATATTCAGCATATGCTTGTGTGTTTTTTAGTGCAATGTCTATACCCAGCGTGGGGCTCTGAGTGACTCATGAGCCAGCCAGGCACCCATCCTTGTTGTTCCTTTTAATCTCTAGAACTTCCCTTCTTGGGACGCCCAGGTAGCTCAGCGGTTGAGCATCTGCCTTCAGCTCAGAGCAAGATTCTGGGTCTGGGGATTGAGTCCCATGTTGGGCTCCCTGCAAGGAGCTGCTTCTCCCTCTGCCTATGTCTCTGTATCTCTCTGTGTCTCTCATGAATAAGTAAATAAAATCTTTTTTAAAAAAAAGTGAACTTCCCTTCTTGTGTTTTCTATTTTTTTTTACTTTTTAAATTTTTTTGTAATAATAAATTATTTTTATTGGTGTTCAATTTGCCAACATATAGAATAACACCCAGTGCTCATCCCGTCAAGTGCCCCCCTCAGTGCCCGCCACCCAGTCACCCCCACCTCCCGCCCTCATCCCCTTCCACCACCCCTTGTTCGTTTCCCAGAGTTAGGAGTCTCTCATGTTCCGTCACCCTCACTGATATTTCCCACTCATTTTTTCTCCTTTCCCCTTCATTCCCTTTCACTATTTTTTATATTACCCAAATGAATGAGACCATATAATGTTTGTCCTTCTCCAATTGATTTACTTCACTCAGCATAATACCCTCCAGTTCCCTCCACATCGAAACAAATGGTGGGTATTTGTCATTTCTAATAGCTGAGTAATATTCCATTGTATACATAAACCACATCTTCCTTATCCATTCATCTTTCGATGGACACAGAGGCTCCTTCCACAGTTTGGCTATTGTGGACATTGCTGCTAGAAACATCGGGGTGCAGGTGTCCGGGTGTTTCACTGCATCTGTATCTTTGGGGTAAATCCCCAGCAGTGCAATTGCTGGGTCGTTGGGCAGATCTATTTTTAACTCTTTGAGGAACCTCCACACAGTTTTCCAGAGTGGCTGCACCAGTTCACATTCCCACCAACAGTGCAAGAGGGTTCCCTTTTCTCCGCATCCTCTCCAACATTTGTGGTTTCCTGCCTTGTTAATTTTCCCCATTCTCACTGGTGTGAGGCGGTATCTCATGGTGGTTTTGATTTGTATTTTCCTGATGGCCAGTGATGCAGAGCATTTTCTCATGTGCGTGTTGGCCATGTCTATGTCTTCCTTTGTGAGATTTCTGTTCATGTCTTTTGCCCATTTCATGATTGGATTGTTTGTTTCTTTGCTGTTGAGTTGAATAAGTTTTTTATAGATCTTGGAAACTAGCCCTTTATCTGATACGTCATTTGCAAATATCTTCTCCCATTCTGTAGGTTGTCTTTTAGTTTTGTTGACTGTACCCTTTGCTGTGCAAAAGCTTCTTATCTTGATGAAGTCCCAATAGTTCATTTTTTATTTTGTTTCTTTTGCCTTCATGGATGTATCTTGCAAGAAGTTACTGTGGCAGAGTTCAGAAAGGGTGTTGCCTGTGTTCTCCTCTAGGATTTTGATGGAATCTCGTCTCACATTTAGATCTTTCATCCATTTTGAGTTTATCTTTGTATATGGTGCAAGAGAGTGGTCTAGTTTCATTCTTCTGCATGTGGATGTCCAATTTTCCCAGCACCATTTATTGAAGAGACTGTCTTTCTTCCAGTGGATAGTCTTTCCGCTTTTGTCAAATATTAGTTGACCATAAAGTTGAGGGTCCACTTCTGGATTTTCTATTCTGTTCCACTGATCTATGTGTCTGTTTTTGTGCCAGTACCACACTGTCTTGATGACCACAGCTTTGTAGTACAACCTGAAATCTGGCATTGTGAGGCTCCCTGCTATGGTTTTCTTTTTTAAAATTCCCCTGGCTATTCGTGGTCTTTTCTGATTCCACACAAATCCCCTTCTTGTGTTTTCTAGCACAGTAAATGGTACCACGACCCACCAGTTATTAAAAATAGAACTTTGGATATTCTCAACTCTTTCTTCATCTTAGCTTCCCATAACCAAACAATTACCGTCCTACCAATTCTACTTCCTTAATTATTTCTTATGTTTGTCCCACTTTATGTTTGCTCTAGTGTGTGGAGAGGTTGGAGAAACACTTGTGTGACATCTCATTCCTAAACTTTGTAATAGCCTCCAAAATGATTTATAAGCTTGTAATCCCTCCTTCACTCTTCTACCAGTGTCATGAAGCAAGTCTGTTTGTTTTTTATTAAAGATTTTATTTATTTATTCATAAGAGACACAGAGAGAGGCAGAGACACAGGCAGAGGGAGAAGCAGGCTCCATGCAAGGAGCCCGATGTGGGATTCCATCCAGGGACTCCAGGATCACGTGCTGAGCCAAAGGCAGACGCTTAACCGCTGAGCCACCCAGGCATCCCGTAGCAAGTCTGTTTGAAGCAATGCTGACAACATCTTTCTGCTGATTGCAGTGACTCCCTATCAAGACAAAGTGCAAACTCACATGCAGAGAAGATAAGGTCTTCTATAATCTTGTCCCTGCCATGGTTGCATTTCCCTGATGACTAATGATGTTGAACATGTTTCCATGTGCTTATTGGCCATTTGTATATCTTCTTTGGAGAAATGCCTATTTTGTTCTTTTTCCCATTTCAAAATTGGGTTATTGGTCTTTTTCTTGTTGAGTTGTAAGAGTTCTTTATATTCTAGACACAAGTGTCTTAACAGACATATGATTGGCAAATATAATCTCTCATTCTCTGGGTTGTCTTTCAGTTTCTTGATAGTGTCTTCTGAAGCACAAAAGTTTTTAAGTTTGACTAAGTTCAATTATCTACTTCTTATTTGGTGGCTTGTGCTTTTGGTGTTGTATCTAAGAGTTCTTTGCCAAATCCACTGTCATGAAGATTTACCCTACATTTCCTTCTAAGATTATATATATATATATATATATATATATATATATATATATATATATATATATATATGTTTAGGTCTTAGATTGAGTTCTTTGATCCATTTTGAGTTAATTTGTAGATAGAGTATGAGGTAAGGGTCCAATTTCATTCTTTTGCATGTGGCTAACTGCCACATGGCATCTTCAGATGAGAGAAATGATTATTCAGAGTCTGAAATCTTGGAACAAAGAGAGGCCGGAAAGGGCCTCCACTGGCAGGCATCACCAAGAAGTGCAGGTGCCGAGGTGAAGCCCCGAGAGAGTTCGGGTTGGCTCTCAGTTTTATTACCTAGGATGTAAAGTATGTGGAAACAAGGGAGGAAAAACAACTCAAGAAACAAATCATGTGAGGGGCAGCAGGGGACTGCGGACGTGACTTGCTGCACCGGACTCCGAGGAGCCTTAACTAGGGGGTTGTGGGGGATGGGAGAGCTGATCTCCGCAGGCCTGGCTGTCTGTCCATCACCATTGCTGTCTTCAGGACGGACCGACTGCAGGAGTAATTGGCTTTTGCCACATGGATAAAGCTGTTGCTGTTTATGCGTGGCCCTGTTCTTTTTTTTTTTTTAATTTTTTATTTATTTATGATAGTCACAGAGAGAGAGAGAGGCAGAGACACAGGCGGAGGGAGAAGCAGGCTCCATGCACCGGGAGCCTGATGTGGGATTCGATCCCGGGTCTCCAGGATCGCGCCCTGGGCCAAAGGCAGGCGCCAAACCGCTGCGCCACCCAGGGATCCCGCGTGGCCCTGTTCTTATTGTTTCTTTTACCCCCTGAGGTCTTGCTCTCCCACAGCCGGCTGGTTGTTCCAGCACCTTATGTTGAAAAGCCTAAGACATGATTCTAATGGTCTGTTTGCTGGAAGAGGTATGACACAGTCCATACTCCAGTGGTTCCAGATTATAGTCTCCAGAGCACTAGCATTGATATCACCTGGGAACTTGTTAGAAATGCAGTCTCAGGGGCACCTGGGTGGCTCAGTGATTGAGCATCTGCCTTCGGCTCAGGGCATGATCCCGGGGTCCTGGGATCGAGTCCCACATTGGGCTCCCTGCAGGGAGCCTGCTTCTCCCTCTGCTTCTCCCTCTGCCTGTGTCTGTGCCTCTCTCTCTCTCTCTCTCTCTCTCATGAATAAATAAATAAAATAAAATAAAATAAAAAAGAAATGCAGTCTCAGGTCCCATCAAAGACCTACCAAGCCAGAAATTCAGTGGTTGGGCCCAGCCATCTGTGATTGAATAAGCCCACTGGGGGACTCCGAAGCAAGATCTGGTTTGAGTACCAAGGCAAGTCAAATCAACTGATGAAGCACATGTACTTTGTGGGCATCTGTTGTATGGATTATCTCCCTTTCCTTCTTCCACTTGGTCAGGCCACCAGTTTCTGTTGACTCTTCCTCATGAATATTTCCTGTATCCATTTGTCACTACTTCTTCCCATTCTCAGTCTCATCATCTTAGTTCAGGTCTTCATCACTTCACACTACAACTACCTCTCCTCCTCTAATATTATCTCTTCTGGGTCAACCCAAAATTTCTAGAAAATTGTTCTGAAAAACTACTTTGTAGACATCAGTCAGCGCCCCACTCAAACATAACAGTGATGATGCATTGTTGCCTCCAAGATGAAGTACATACACATTCTTCAATTGGGCATTCAAGGATCTCCTTAATTTGACTCAAAAGTGACTTTCTTTTTTTAAGATTTATTTATTACATATACCATGAGCATTTTTGCCTCTGCACCTTTTCCTTTTCCAAATTCTTACAGCCCACATGTACCACCTCTCCCATTTCACTCCTACTCTATCCCCTGGATTTTAGCTTGAATATCTTCCCTTTCTGGCTGCCATGGTTGGGTGCTTCAGGGAAGGTAAGACACCCCTCCTCTATGCTTTCATAGAACATCGTTCTTACACACCGTATTTTGATTTTCTGTTTGTCTGTCTTTTCCACTGTTGTGTGAACTCCCTGATGACAGGAACCCTGTTCGTTAGCTCAACAAATGTTTGTTGACTGGTACTACGTGCCAGGCCCTATATCCCAAGCACCTAGGAAGTATTTCATAAAAAATTCTAATGGATTAAAATGAGGTTTATCCTTTGTTTTTGCTTGTCCCTTCGGTCACTTATGACACTGTAAACCATGTTTTGGGGAGATGAATTTTAGGACACTTGAGATGATACCTGAGGGCAAGTAAGTGGTGTAAAAAATGCAAGAGCTATGGACATAATGACAAAGAAGGAGG
The DNA here is from genome assembly GCF_018345385.1 of Vulpes lagopus. Classification (NCBI taxonomy): domain Eukaryota; kingdom Metazoa; phylum Chordata; class Mammalia; order Carnivora; family Canidae; genus Vulpes; species Vulpes lagopus. The sequence goes on from NC_054848.1 coordinate 103,090,452, forward strand.
GAAGGAAGGAAATTTGCACTCATCAGCGACAGTGTGCCAGGTACCTAATAGGAAATAAAGCCTTTTATTTTCTTCTCCATCTTTTATGTAAATTTGCAAACTAAAATTAAATATGTGCAAATAAGTAGGATTTAGCTTGAAAAGTAAATCTTTTAAGCACAGATTTGGGTGTCAGAAAAAATGAACATTTTACATTAAGTTTAGGAAAATGTCTTTTGAGTGTGAACTGAGTTGATACTATTTATAATTTACAGGGACATTATGACTAGTTTTCCCCACCTCTTATCCTATTCTCTAATTAATTAATGACATCATTTGGGGGTACATCTGACTTAGGAAAAGGTAGCAGAGAGTAAAAACAGAGATTCCAAAAAGTTTTCAGACAGCCTGGCAGTTCAGCCTCCTTCCACAGTGATCAGGAAAGACTGGACTAGGGACAGGATTCCAGATTCATCTAAGGTTAAGGTCAAATTTTCCAAACTAGAGGCTGTGTATCCTTTATGGACTTGCAAATCCATGTAAACAGCAAACATGGTGTGCAATAAATAGATCTGGTACATATATACGATGTTTTAAATATATGCAGATGCTATTGTGATGAATAAAAAAAAATTCACATACTTTTACAATAAATGTTTTTCCTCATTACTAAAGCAATACTTGTAAATCATAGAAAATTATAATCTGTGAAAAGGAAGAACATAAAGTTTAACTAAAATCCTACTACCCAGAGGTAATGACAGTTATGCATTTTTCAATAAACTTATTTTTTTAAAAAAACTTTTATTTTTCAGTAGATTGAGATTTACAGAAAAATTGTGAAGACAGTACAGAGTTCCCATATTACCCACACTCAGTTTCCCCCATGATTAGCATCTTACATTATTATGGTACATTTGATATAATTAATGAATCAATATTGCTTCATTATCATTAATGGCAATCCATTCAAATTTCCTTAGTTAGTTTTTACCTAATGCCCTTTTGCTGTCCAAAAATCATATCTATTAGTTACTACATTGCATTTAGTTGTCATATTTTCTTTTTTTATAATAAATTTATTTTTTATTGGTGTTCAATTTACCAACATACAGAATAACACCCAGTGCTCATCCGTCAAGTGTCCCCCTCATTGCCCGTCACCCACTCACCCCCACCCGCTGCCCTCTTCCCCTTCCACCACCCCTAGTTCATTTCCCAGAGTTAGAAGTCTTTATGTTCTGTCTCCCTTTCTGATATTTCCCACACATTTCTTCTCCTTTTCCTTATATTCCCTTTCACTATTATTTATATTCCCCAAATGAATGAGAACATATACTGTTTGTCCTTCTCCGATTGACTTACTTCACTCAGCATAATACCCTCCAGTTCCATCCACGTTGAAGCAAATGGTGGGTATTTGTCGTTTCTAATGACTAATATTCCATTGTATACATAGACCACATCTTCTGTATCCATTCATCTTTCGATAGTTGTCATATTTTCTTAGGCTTCTCTTAGCTATGACATTTTCTCACACTTTCTATTTTTTAGGATTTTATTTATTTATTCATGAGAGACACAGAGAGAGAGAGAGAGAGAGAGAGAGAGAGAGAGACAGGCAGACTCTATGCAGGGAACCCAACATGGGACTCGATCCCGGGACTCCAGGATCAGGCCCTGGGCTGAAGGCGGCTCTAAGCCGCTAAGCCACCCAGGCTGCCCCACTTTCTTTGTTTTTGTTGACATCGACAGTTTTGAGGAATGCTGGTCAGTTATTTGTAGAATGTCCCTCAATGGGGTTTGACTGATGTTTTTCTCATGATTAGACTGGGGTTATGGTATTTGGGGAAGAAGACCATGGAGGTAAAGTACCATTCTTATCACACCATATCAGCTGTACCACATTTAAGATGTTTCCCCCACTATCTAAAAGTAGAGCATCCCTATGAAGCTTTTCATAAGCTGAAATGGCTTAAAGCTAAGAAACAATTGCCATTCATGATATGGAAAACATTTTGAGCATTCCCAGATCCAAAAAAATTACCTCCCTTTTTTGGTACCTTAGTACACGTCTTGCTAATGGAGGACAAAATAAACCAAGATAAAGCACAGATACTTGCAGACACAGTTCGAAGCTCTGGTGGCAGGATGCTTGAGATGGTGATGGTAGCTGCCAGAGAAGGGGCTGGGAAGCACCACTCTCACTGCTCGGGGTACAAGCTGCTTCTCTAAGAGCCCAGTGCAAATCCCAAACGCAACCCTCTCTTTGCTTTTCCTCTTTTTCTCTAAAGTGAAAATCCTCTTCAGACTTCTTGCAGTTAGCAAAAACAGGTATCAATGTATGTCTTTCATAAAAGTGAAGTGGTGTATGGGAACTTTGGAAAAGCAGGGCATACCTATATATATTATTACACTACACACCCTATTTTGTACTCTGTGTTTTTCATTTAAATGCCTATCATAAGACTCCTCTAGGTCCTTAATGTCAGGGTACGAATATCCACAAGTTCATTTTAAAATTGTAATGAGGGCAGCCCTGGTGGCTCAGCGGTTTAGCACCACCTTCAGCCCAGGGCCTGATCCTGGAGACTTGGGATTGAGCCCCATGTCGGGCTCCCTGCACGGAGCCTGCTTCTCCCTCCGCCTGTGTCTCTGCCTCTCTCTCTCTCTCTCATAAATAAATAAAATCTTAAAAAAAATTGTAATGACTTCCAGAGGAGCATTTTGTCTTCATGTCTTTTTTCAAAAGATGGATTCCCTAGATCCAATTCCTCCAGTGATTTTTTTATGCTATAAAAGGGGTTCTAACTGAAGAGTTTGTTTCCTGTATCCTGGCATTACACATTGAGGGCTCTTGGTTTGACTTTGTGAGCTTTTTCATGCACTCATTGAATTTTCCTTTGGGTCAGCAAGATGAGAGCTGGTAAGAACACTATAGAGAATGGAGTAGGTAGAGAATGAAGAGAACCAGGAGACTTAGACTTTTACCTAAAGAAGGGGAAGGAATCCAATTCAGAGTCACTGTTTGTGAACTGACAGTCTCCAAAGGCTCTTTCTTAAAAAACCACAGCATATTTCCATGAAATAAGAGACAAGGGGTGTGCAAGATCTGTGGCAGTAGATAGTTGTGTCATTTAGAAATTGTATTTTTATGGATTGGAAAGTGACCCCAAAGAACTAGCTAATTTGTATGTTACTGCAGCATTTTATTGAATATTAACATTTAGTTCATCCGGTTGGACTTTTGCCTAATATAATCAGAGTATAATCACATCATATAATCACATCACTTAAACCAACTTTGTGGTTGAACACAATCTCATATTTTGGGTGTTACTGCTAACTGGACAATATTTACTTACTTATTCCATAATGATCTGAAGGCAAACTAACTACATAATTAGTTTTAGATCTGCTTATATTGATCCAACTATGTCATTAATAACTGCTGATGTTATTCGTTGAATGAAATGAAATCAGGTTTTATATTATTATAAATAATAGTTTTTTGGCTAAGTATTTGAGACTGGCTACCAGGGATTATGACAAAGATTCTGCCAATTTTTGCCTACACATCAAGATAAGTACATTTGTAGTATCATGCTAGGAAATGAGTGGCAGAGGCTTATACTTGGGACCCTTATGCCAAAGTATAACATATTTGTGGCAGTAAATCATGGGTAAGAGGAGATTATAGAAACAAGACTGCCAATCAGTATGAGATGTCCAAGTTCATTCAAATAATAAGCAACTAGGAGGACTTAGTTTATTCATTCAAATGTGGTGTGCTGGATACAGCAGAAGACTGAGAAGAATGAATCCTGTATTCATCGCTTTCAAGAGTTTCAATCTCTAAAGCTCTCTTTAGCTCTAGTAGACTACGAATTTAGGATTCTACTCAGTATGAGGCACTATTCCAGGTTCTTTGTGGGGGGATAAGGTTGTGTAGGACACTGTACACATTAAAAATCAAAGTAGGGAATTGAATGGTCCCATGAACATTTGGAAAACATTTGCCACCAGGACTCAAGAAGGCCCCAAGTACGGAGGTGGAGACAGAGCATATAAAGGACAGTGACACAATTCCAACAACAAAACCAGGCTATGATGTTTGCCTTAGCTTCAACTCCAATTATTCTGCTCCAGATATCTACCCATACACTGCTAATATGAAGTGATAACATTAATTGAAAAACAAATATGCCAGAACTTAGGCATGTGTGTAGTCTCTTTGAAATAATATCCTTAAAAGATTATGTGAAGATACTTGATAAATGCCTTCATAGGCTGTGGCACATGTTCACATTTAGCCCGTTGGGATAGACCTTGGTCACTGGAGATAGACAATGGGCTTGGGAATAGCCACATGCCACTTAAAGGCAAGTCACACGAATAAAACAAGGGATACAGTTAGGCCATACATGTTGAGTTAAAAATGAAGTGTGGGGTGCCTGGGTGGCTCAGTCAGTTGAGCATGACTCTTGGTTTTGGCTGGGGTCATGATCTCATGGGTCTAGGGAGTGAGCACCCCATGTCCAATTACATGCTTGGTGGGGAGTCTGCTTGGAGATTCTCTCCCTATGCTCCTCCCCGCTCCAGTGTGTGCTCTCTCAAATAAATAAATAAATAAATAAATAAATAAATAAATTTATCTTTAAAAAGAGTAAAGTGTGACAATTAAGAAATGAGATTGACTTTCTTGAGGGCCTGTAATTGACTCAGAAGGCAATTCTTATTCCTAGAGATAGTTTGGGCATCACAAGGATAAGTAGATGTTCTCCTAAGGGACATGCTTTGAAAGACAATAGCACTTATCTGGCATACTTAAGACTTCACTGTTTGTTTAGTTAGAAATACCAACTATTATATTATTATATATACTATATATTATATATTATATTATATATATATATAAAATAGTCCCCAAATCTCTCTCTCTCTCTCTATCTATCTATCTATCTATCTATCTATATATATATATATATATAGTAGGTTTCATACCCAGCATGGAGCCCACTGTGGGGCTTGAACTCACAACCCTGAGATCAAGACCTGAGCTGAGATTTAGAGTCAGATACTTAACCTATTGAGCCACCCAGGTGCTCTGATCCTTGTCACTACATTTTTTGGACAAGTAACATCTTTCAATTCATTTACTGAATTGCCCCTCCACTTTGCAATGCATGATATGCTAGATGCTGAGCTGGATAGCTCCCACAGCAACCCTCTGTGGAGCAGGAGTCATTTTCCTCATTTTATAGATGAAAAAACAGAGGTTCAGAAAAGTTAAGTGGCATATCAATACAAATCGGAATCTTCCTTCAAGTTTGCCAAGGATCATAAAAGAAATCTTTTCTGTAGTGTGTTTGAGAAGTTCTTGCACAGTGAGCTATGTCTGAAACATTAGTACAATTTACTTTCTCTTTTTGGTGTTGCAGCACCATTTGAACCAGCCAACCAGAGCACATCATTGCTTCCATACTTGCCTACCAGAGACTAATGTAGTAAAAATAAAGTTTCATTTATTTAGTATTTGTCTCTCAACAAAAAGCCTTTCAAATGTGCCAGTAAGCTACAAAAGGGTTTCTCCTCTTTTCTTGTGTGGTTGGCTGGTTTAATTGAGCTTCAAGTTTTTTGACTCACAGTGCATATCCACCTTGGTTGCTGATAAAATTTCTTTTATTTATTTGAGAGAGAGAGAGAGAGAGAGAGGAAGAGAAGCACAAGCAGGAGGGGGAGGGGCAGAAGGAGAGGAAGGCTCTTTCTTAAGAAGCTTGGAGCCCATGGCAGAACTCGATGTCATGACCCTGAGATCATGACCTGAGCCAAAATCAACAGTCAGACGCTTAACCGAGAGCCACCCAGGCACCCCTAAAAGTTCTTCTATTTTTTAATTAATTAATTTATTTATGATAGTCGCACAGAGAGAGAGAGAGAGAGAGAGAGAGAGAGAGAGAGGCAGAGAGAGACACAGGCAGAGGGAGAAGCAGGCTCCATGCACCGGAAGCCCGACGTGGGATTCGATCCCGGGTCTCCAGGATTGAGCCCTGGGCCAAAGGCAGGCGCCAAACCGCTGCGCCACCCAGGGATCCCTAAAAGTTCTTCTAAATAGTCTCCAGGCTTCTCAAATTTTTTTGCAGCCCAGGAAATAATAACTATCCAACCCTAGGTAATTAATCATCTTGGACTGTTTTCTTATCTTTCACCTGGAGATAAAAATGTTTACCTTACCTCCCCTCTCAGGATTGACAGACAGTCTGAATGAGTGGATGTTGAAGAAATATGATACATGGTATAAAATGCACAGTATCATTTTTTTTTTCTCGTCGATTATGTGATTGGCTAAGCACTAAGCCAATGTGGATTTTGACGTAATTTGATCTAGGTTCTGGGCTGGCTCCAGAGAAAGATTATGTTCTTTGTCCTAGGTCCAGAAAACAGAAGAGAGTCATATGTTACTAAAGGCCAGGCCCTGAAAGATCTCCTTTTGACATTAAGCATGGCAGCTGCTACTACTCACTGTCAAAAACATTTGATTAGGGACACCTGGGTGGTTGAGCGTCTACCTTCTGCCCAGGGCATGATCCTGGAGTCTCGGAGTCGAGTCCCATATCGGTCTCCCTGCATGGAGCCTGCTTCTCTCTCTGCATGTATCTCTGTGTCTCTCATGAATGAATAAATAAAATCTTAAAAAAAAAAAACCCATTTGATTATATTTTGCAACATATAAAAATATTGAATCATTATGTTGTACACCTGAAATGAATATAATGTTACATGTCAATTATATCTCACTTAAAAAAAGTAAAAAAAAAAATGCAAAGTACAGTTTCAAGTTGAGAAGCTTTCTTAAAATCTAGCTGCTTCACCAAAAAGATACAGAACACTGTGCGAGGGTTCCTTTGTGTTATATTGCAAGCTAATAGAAGTTGAAATTAGTAAAACAAAACACCAAAAGTCCCCCCAAACTCCCAAACCTATTCAAGGAGGTGCTTTACATCAATGAACCAAATGAGGACAATGCTCCAAAAAGGCAACAGCCTGGGGAGCTCAGTCTGTTAAGTGTCAGACTCTTGGTTTCTGCCCAGGCCATGATCTCTGTGTTGCGGGATTGAGCCCTGCACTGGCTCTGCACTGAGCGTAGAGTCCGCTTCAGATTCCTTCTCTTTCTCCCCACTCCCCCTCTGCCCCTCCTGCTCATGCGCACTAGCTCGCTCTCTCTAAAATAAAAAAAATAAATAAATAAAAAATTCAAAAAGACAACACCTGTAGAGAGAAGCTGGTTGGTCCAAACAGGGAGAACAAGAGGAAGGAGCAAAAGATCTCAGTGCAAGAAGCAGGATGCCTTTCAGCCCTGATTCTTGCCCACTATTGGAAGGTGGGCAAGGCTCTGGTGCATTCTGATCATCAGTTTCTTTAATTAAAACAAGTGAAGGGATGAAGAGAATAATGCTTTGCTTATCGCACTGGGTTACTGTGAAGAGCCCTGCCAACTGAAAAGAGCTATACACAAAGTAAGGAATTAACAAATGTTTATTGAGCGCCTATTGTATACAATGCACAAAAGAAACACCCGCCTGCCCTCAAGAAGTTGGCAGTCTACTAGAGAAAGAATAGTGTTTAAAAATAAGGACTATGAGGAAGACAATTGCAAGGACCAAAATAGAGGTAAACACCACTCAATGTTTATGCAAATAAATCAACTAGGTGGTGGTTGGGATCCCTCAATAAGATGAATAAAATAATGAAATGATGATTTTTAGGCACGCTGCTTTGGCATCACAGTTGCTTTATTCCTTGTACTTAAAGCATTTTTTTGTCTGGCAAACATATACCAAGCAACTAGTATGTGCTGGTTCCCACGCTTAAGGCTACAAATACACTGGGAGTTACAAATGCATGTGCCTGCTTTCAAGGAACCTATACTTTAGAGAAGAGAAACAGACATGCAAAGACATGATAAAAAGTTTCAGATGTAATATTGGACACCTAGATAGGTCCTGATAGGGGTAGCACAAAGGAAGCAGTGGTTAGCTATTAGGAGTCGGGGCAGAATCTGGGAAACTTCACAGAGGAGGTTACCCTTGAGTCTCAAAGGAAGAGAAGTCCAAGCAGAAAGGAGGCAAGGAGGCAAGGAGGCAAGGACATTCCTGACAGAGCAGAGGCATGAACACAAAAGCAGAGGTGCATAGAGCCTGGGGAGTGAGGGTGACTCTAACTGGTTCTGAACATCACTACTGAGAGGAACTGTGGGAAAGGCTGCGGTACAGACAAAAAGATGAGACAACTTTTGTTTTCGTCCCAAGGTTGCCCAAATTCAGGCCTGTAACCACTCTTTAATCTATATTCCCTCTGTTTCATAAAATAGCTTCAAGTTGGAATACCTGCATCACGTTGGAAGTGTCTGCATTTGCAAGAAAGTTTTGTTTCCAAATTTGTTTTACTGGTATTTTCCGTGTAAACATGGTGCTGAGTGGCACAACTGGATTTGGGTGGCGCTTTACCAGCTATTGCATATTCATCTGAATTGGTTAAAAACTCTCTGTGTGAACTCCTGTTCTTTTTTGAAAAAAAAAAAAAAAACAAAAACAGTAGCCATAAAAAAATTCAGTTAGCCATCCAGGCTTCTAGAACTCTAAAGCAGTTGTTAGATTCCTAAATAATAGTATTATTCTGGAATATTTTTCAACTAAAGTCTACACCTCCCATGTTTCCATCCCTTCCCCCACCCCCACTCTGTGGCTACACTTGCAACATTGGTTACTAGTCTGGTGAAAATGGTTCCTTTTCATTTTGCTGTGGAATCTATTAGCTATTGTATTTGAGCTCACAAGAATGAGTGCTTGGTGCTCCTAAGGAGCTGACATGTTAGTGTTCTTTTGTGATATATTTCCCTCTCAAAATTGGAGAGTCTTTATCTGCTGTTGACTATAGGCTATCTTGCATGAGCATCATTCCTGCCTTTTCAACAGGAGCTAGTCTAGTGCAATAGCCATTTGCCATAGGGGAATTCCATTTCCTCTCCTTACCAGAAGGATAGATTCTGTCTGGTGTTTACACTGAAGATGGAGGAAATTTAATTAAATTCTTTCAAGTGCTAGATTTACTTACACTATCAATTTACTGCTAAGCCCACCATTCTCATTTTGGAGAAAGAGAATAGGACCATATATCTCCAAGTTATCAACTGTCGGCACTTCCAGTAATAGTTTTCTGCTTAGAATCAAAAGAAAGATTTGGGTTTTTGAGTCCCTGAAGCCCTCTAGTGAGAACCTTATGGACTTCATGATTTGGAACTGAATTTACTGTACATTTTTGTTTGTTGGAATGAATTTGGCAATCAATCCAGTATCTTATTTGCAAAATGTCTTAGGGCAAAGTCTGGCAGCTTCTCCAAAGAGTAGTTCTCTCCTCCCATCATTGCCTGGTGAAAAACTATACAAGAATTAGATTAAGCAGCAATAAATCATCCACATGTTTGGCCAACTGACAAAATACTGACCTGTGGGGGGAAAGCTAGAGAAAGCAAGAATAAAGACACACACTCATTGACATGGACCTCTTTAAATATGAAGAGAAACTTGGTAAAAATTTCTGATTCCAGAGATAAAGATTTCATAATCCTATCTGAAAGATGATGTTATGGGAAACTTTCTCCCCTCGAGTTTCGGTTTAGGTGACTACTTAATTTAGAGACAGAACAGAGGTACATGTGCATTTTCACATTTCTTAAATTTGTATACAACATGTCTGATATTTGGATAAAATCCGAGAAGAAGGATTCTATCCCAAATTGAATAGGGCCTGGGGCCTGTCCACAAGTACCTTATAGAGCAGTTGGAAAGATGGGGCTTACACACATGGCATCATGAAAGTCAAAGAAGGTTTGTGATAAAGAATGACATGTGCTTAACTTAGTGTAAAGCTGCATGGTACCAACACACCTCGGGAGCTATGGGAAGTTGGGAAGAGATTTTGTTTTGTTGTTGTTGTTTTTAAAGATTTTATTTATTTATTCATGAGAGACACACAAAGAGAGACATAGGCAGAGGGAGAAGCAGGCTCCCTGCGGGGAACCTGATATAGGACTCGATCCCAGGACCCCAAGATCACGTCCTGAGCCGAAGGCAGATGCTCAACCACTGAGCCACCCAGGGGCCCTGGAAGTTGGGAGGAGAAACAAAGCATTAATAGTAGCTCACATCTTGGAGAAAGTTTCATGAAGAATGTGCAATTTATGCTGTGTCTCAAAGGCTAGGCATGTTTTGGATGCACAGAAGGGAAGGGGAATGAGACATTCTGATAGAAAAAGAAGGGGGGAAAAGCAAAGGAATGAAGGAGTGAATATGGTAGGCAGGTGCAAAGCAGGGGCCAGGCTGCCTAGGGCAGAGGACATGAGAATGTTGGCATGACAGGGTACACTCAGACTTGGCAATCCGGCTGAAGAATTCGGTTTGGGTTCTACAGGCAAAGAAATGCCATCAGGATCCACTGAGTAGTGTAGTGACATGATGAAAGTAGTGTTGTGGGAAAATTAGACCAGGATTTATAGGATTACATATGGCCATCCAGATGGTACATGCACCAGTTGCAAAGATTCTTGCCAGTACAGTGAGCAGCAAGATGACTGTAGAAGGAAAGATGGAGCGGAGGATCAGCCAAGATGAATTCAGATGGGGAGGAGAGAGAGTTTCAAAGGGCAATATGGAAGAGTTGAAATGAAACATTCAGGTCATTCTGATGTAGTGTTTCCAAAAGACTTACTGGGGGCAAAGACTCAAAGGAGAACAGGAAGAGTTGGATTCCTGAGGTCGGGTTATTATCTGGCTCCTGCCTCTTTCTCCAATCTCATTATGATGCATGTGCCGTCATATTGAACTGCCTATGACTTCCTGAAATCAATTGTTTTCTCACCTCTTCAGGCCTTTGCCCAGAGCACTCTTTCCCTCATTTTTTTCTGGAATGGAATTATTGTAGGCAGAATGGCTCCCCACCAAGATATCCAAGTTCTGATCCCTGGAACCTGTGACTATTGCAGTAAAAGGGACTATGCAGACGTCACTAATGTTACATTCCCCAAGATGTGGAAGATGGTCCTGGATTATCCGGGTGGGCCCAATCATATCACATAAGCCCTTGAAAGCAGAGAACTTTCTTTAGCTGCAGTCAGAGAAGTGTGGCAAAAAGAAGTCAGATTTGGAGTATGAGACAAACTCAACTCAGTGTTGCCAGAGGGTGGCCACACAGAAACCATGAGAAGGAATGAGGGTGGCTTCTAGAAGCAAAGACTGCCTCTGGCTGCTAGCCAGCAAGGAAATGAGGCCCTCAGTCCCACAACTACAAGAAACAGAATTTAGCCATCAACCTGAATAAGCTTGGAAGTGGATTCATGTCCAGAGCCCCAGAAAGGAATGTGGTTGCTGATGCTTTGGTGTTGACCTTATGAGACTCAAAGCCTAGGAAGCAGCCATGCTACACTGTACCCATATTTCTAACCTACAAAGCTGGGCAATAACAAGTGGATGTTGTGTTAAGCCAATACATTTGTTGTCATTTGTTACAGTGGCCATAGAAGACTAACAGCACCCTTTGATGCTCAGCTCAAACACTACTTCCGGGAAGGCTTTCCTGAGCCCCTTTTCTGCGCTCACACAGCACCCTATATGTTTCTTTATAAGGGCAGGGAAGGCATGATATCGATGTCATCTGAGTGCACAGCTGCCTCCTTCCCTAGATCAGGAGGGCCTTGAAGGAAGGCACTATGTCTTAGTCATTTTTGTATCATAGTGCTGTGCACTTAGCACAGTGCCTGACAGCAGGTGTTCCATAAACACTGAGATGGGAAGAGAAGGAAGACATGAGTAAGAAAAGGTGGCTGAAGGCTGAGAGACAGAAAGGGTAAAAGAAAATGGAATGGCAGTTGTGAATGAATACAGGGAATAAAAGGCAGAGGTTAGGGAATATAGTCAATGATATTATAATCATGTTCCATGGGGACAGATGGTATAGTTGCACTTGTGGTGAGCACAGCATAACATATAGAGAAGTGGAATCGCTATTTGTACACCTGAACTTAACATGATATTGTATGTTAACTATATTCAGAAAACGGTCACAAGCATTTTTATTAATTTACTTATCTTAAAGATTTATTTATTTATTTTGAGAAAGAAAGAATCTCAAGCAGACTCTCCGCTGAGCATGGAGTTTGACACGGGTCTTGATTCCATGACCCTGAGATCATGACGTGAGCTGAAATCAAGAGCAAGACGCTCAACCGACTGAGCCACCCAGGCAATCCAGCCACAAGCATTATTTTTTAAAAAGGAAAATGGAATGGCAGCTGATAATTAGGGACTCAGAGCTTAGGAACAGTGTGGTGGCAACAGTGGCTGGAGATACAAATAATTGCTACAAGGAGAGTTAAAGGTTAGGAAGGAATATCAACAAGCTTAGGGGACTCTAGAAACACTTAGATATTGCAGGCATTAAGTTCTAGCCACACGCTACTAAGCCCCACTTATGCAGCACAACTTCCACTGTGTTTTTCAGTTCTTTGCTCTTAAATGGGAATGGCTAGCTAAAGGTCACCAGTCATTGGGCAGAAAGCTTCAACTTGAAAGAGAAAAGGGATTGAAACATTTTAGAGGGTGGAAGAAAATGTCTATGAAACTATAGTTTAGAGAGTGGGAGAAAATATCTGTGAAACAGTAATCAAAGAAATAAGAGACATTTTATCACTAAAATAGGAAAATGATTATATATAAAAAGAAAGATTAGTTGAAGAATGAGTTTTTGAAAATTAAAAACATGACATAAAAAAGTTTAGTGAACAGGTTTGAAGATAACGTTGAGGAACTCATGCAGAAAGTTGAACAAAATGATTTCATTTCATTCATCAAAATTGCTTACATGTTTACTGTGTGCCAGGTATTGTTTTAGGTTCTTGGAATATGTCATTACATCATCATCATCAACAATAACAAACTGACAAAAACCCTATATTTATGTAGTTTACATTTGGGTGGACAATATAAAAATAAAGAAAAGTAGGACCATCCAACCTACCCATCATTAAACTAATAAGAGTTTCCAGAAAGGGGGGCACCTAGATTGCTCAGGCTGCTGAGCTTCTGACTCTTGATTTCAGCTCAAGTCATGCTCTTAGGGTCATGAGATTGCACATTATGTTAGATTCCTCCCCAAGCGTGGAGCCTGCTTAAGATTCTGTCTCCCTCTTCCTCTGCCACTCCCCTCCACCTGTGAGCAGAAGCACGCACGTGCATGTACATGTGCTCTCTCTCTCTCTCTCTCTCAAAAATAAGTTTTTTTTAAAAGAAAACTTTAAAGGAATTTCCAGAAAGAAAACAGAAAATTATAGGAGAAAATTATCAATGACATAATGCAAAATTGTTTTCCAAGCTCCAAAGGACATGAGTTTTCAGATATAAAGGGCTTACCTAGAGCCTGACACAAGAACATCATGAGATTCCAGAACACTGGGAATAAAGAGAAGAACCTGAAAACTTCCTGAGAGAAAAATAAAATAAGTCCCATACAAAGTAGTGGGCTTCTCAACAGCAAGATTATACACAATGGAATAATGCCTTCAGTATTCTGAGCAAATGATTATTTTCAAGCAGGATTGCTTCCCTCAGCAAAGTCTCAAAAATGTTACCTATAATGCACCCTTACTCAGAAGGTGATACTCAACCAAAACAAGGATGTAAACCAAGAAAGAGATTCATGAAACAGGGATTCTATCTAGGGCAGAGGTAACCAGGAATTTACAGGATGACAGCTATTCAGCAAGCTCAGAGAGCAACAGCTCAGATTGGAGCAGGCCAGAAGGCTCCAGGAGGGACATTTGTACCAAGAAAAGGCCTCGAAACCCAAACAAAACAAAACAACAGTAACAACCTGAGAGAGAATCTGAAAGCTTTGCTCACGTGACTGGGTGGATGACTGGACCGGGAGGCATTTTACAAGACTGTTGGAAGGTATGGAAAGACTTGGCTACAGGTTCAGATAAACTATGCAAAGGGGAACTGTGGATAGGGCAATCATTAACTATTTAAAGAGCAGAAACTGTACAAGAAAAGAAATGTGATCATAATATATATTTTGGTTCATCAGTGAATGCCATTTGTGTAACCATAACGATGCAAACTTTAGATTATGATATAGTTATTGGGAGAATAGAGGAGGGGTGGGGGTTTGTAAGGAAATTGAATCTTCATCTACCATAATAAGACCCCAATGGATTAATGATGATGAATCAAAAAACAATGAACCCATGTTATTTAATGATATGGAAGTAAATACCAGAAAAAGGAGTTGATAAATTGGGGTGCCTGGGTGGCTCAGGGGTTGAGTGTCTGCTTTTGGCTCAGGGCGTGATCCCGAGGTCCTGGGATCAAGTCCTGCATCGGGCTCTGGGCTCAGTGTGGAGCCTGCTTCTCCCTCTGCCTATGTCTCTGCTTCTCTCTGTGTGTCTCTCATGAATAAATAAATAAAATCTTTTTAAAAAGTTAAAAAATTGAAAGTGATATAGGCCAGATGGTGTAGAGGAAGGACAAGGAGACAGAGGTCTTCCTTTTTTTTTTTTTTGGTCATATAAGCCTTTTAGACACAGTAATGTACCATTGTAAATCAGCATAGAATACTTAGATACAAATAATGATTTATTTGAAAAAGAATCAGTGGGGGTTAAACATAAGGACAACAGGTTATTTTCACCTCCCTTTTCTGAACGCTCTGCCCACAGATCTCCTGTGGTTTCATCCTGGCTATAATCAAAGAGAGAAGATCCAAAATACTCTTTCTCACTGAGATCCAAGGCACTTAAGGGGACATCCCTGAGAAGGAGTGTCCTGGGGGCTGGGGTGTGCATTTTAAAAGAGGAGGTTTCAAGCAGGACAATGCTAAGCAAGGAATAATTTCTCCATATGGATCAACAGGCATTCGCACAAGTCCTGGCCAGGATGGGGGCCGGTTATGTGGGTGACAGACTTTGTAGCATGGAAACTTTCACTACGTTCTCAGAGTCATGTAATCAAACCAAACATTTGTATTGCATTTGTAAAATATTTTCGTGAGGTCAAGGTTATCCAGCTAACGCACGAGTAAGGATGGAGCTGCACAAAGATTCAGCATTGGCTGCCAGAGACCACGGCCTCTGTACTGCTCCACCAAGGGGCTTCCATGTAAATTTTCTGTGGCCCCTCCCCACTGCCCTTAAAAGACTCCCCTGGCCGCTGCACATGCCTGGGCTCTTCTAGGATTTCTTTACCAACCAGTTCTGAGCCCTGATTCTTTTTTTTTTTAAGGTTTTATTTATTTATTCATGAGAGACAAAGAGGCAGAGGCATAGGCAGAGGGAGAAGCAGGCTCCCTGCAGGGAGCCCGATGCAGGACTTGATCTCACATGACCTGAGCCAAAGGCAGATGCTTAACCACTGAGCCACCCAGGTGTTCCTGAACCCTGATTCTTTTCTTTCTAAGCACTAAACCAAGGCAAACAAAGGAAAGGCAGGGGCATTAGCAGAGAAAGGGGATCCAAGAGAGGTCGGGCAGAGAAGCAGCCTGGAGGAAAACAAGGCCCCAGTGTCCTTTCCGTTTGGTGACCTGAATGACAAATGTGGCAGCTCCGTGCTCTCAGTGCTTGTTTCACCAGAGTCACAGAGCTGTGACTAACACCCAAGGCAGGTGTTTAGGGTCATGTGTGCTGACAGAAATACCTGAGGAGAGGCGTACTCCCTGCCCATTGATCCATAAGCAACCCAAATTGCAAAGGCAGCAGTCTTCATAGCAAATTGAGCAGCCTTCCCAGCAAGGAACCAAAGGCCGGGTCTGCCCTGTCAGGTCTTCTCTGATCGCCTCCAACCAGACACCTGGTAAGCTGGATGCTGTCCAGAGCAGTGTCCCAATCAGCCCCTCAAGAAAAACCTAGAGCCTAGGAAGGTTCCCGCTGTGGGAATACTGGGAGAAGCCGCACTTGGGAGGTGCAATTGATGAGGGATGAGGACTTAGCCCTGATGCTCTGTGAGTGGCAGCCTCTGGGAATGCCAAGGTCACCACTGTTCGGCCCAGTTTGGGGAATCTGGGTGAGTTAACCTTCGCCCCACTAACGGTTGCATTTCCTGAGGCAGGCCTTTCTGTGAAGCTTGTGTGGAGACAGACAGAGCCTGGGCTGTGAGGGTGCCTTCACCGCCTTCCTTCCTTCTCCTGATGGTTCTCCCTTCTCTCCGTTTTACTTTTTGACCTGTCTAGGAGGCTGCTGGTTCCACATGATCAATTCTGCCTGGCCACCAAAAACAATGGGACCAACAGAAATACATTCATGTTGACGTATTTGAGGTCTAATGGGACTTGCCCTGCATCCTCTGCAGGGCATTGTAACAGAGGAAACATGAGAGCAGATCTTTACATAGAAATTCAGGTGCTCACACATCGACTATGGCTGCATTCAAAGACATGAAGAAGTTTAGAGCTAGCAGAATCCCTGAAATCACCCTTGCTTCACAGAAGAGGAAATTGTGGCGGAGGAAGGGACTTGCTTGTGGTGCTTCAAGAGTTAGTAACAGAGAACTCAAGTCTATGGTTCCATCATCCCCTAGAATACTTTGCTTCTCTGCATAGCCAAAATTGGTTTGTCACCACTATGACTGTGTTTTAGCTGCTAGGAAAGGAGGAAGAGAAAGCACAGGGTGAGCCATTTTCTTTTTTTTATAATTCAAACATAATTAACGTACAGTATCATATTAGTTTCAAGTGTATGATAATAGTGATTGAACAGTCATATATATACATGACTCAGGGATCCTCATGATAAGTGTACTTTAAAACCCTTCATCTATTTCACCCATCCCCTCAGGTAACCATTGGTGTATTCTCTATATTGAAAAGGCTGTTTTTTCCCCTCTTTTATCTCTTTTCTTTGTTTCATTTCTTAAATTATACATATGAGTGAAATCGTATGGTATTTGTCCTTCTGTGACTGACTTATTTCACTTAGCATGTTGTTGCAAATTGCAAGATTTCATTCTTTTTTATGGCTGAGTAGTATTTCATTGTGTATATATATGTATATGTATATGTATATGTATATGTATATGTATACACATATAACTCAACCTCTTCATTCATTCACCTATGAATAAGCACTTGGGTTGCTGGTAAGCCATTTCCTTTTCAGAAAATGACTCAGAGGTTGCAGGCATTACTTCCATATGCATATGACCACATGTTGCTGCAAGGGACATGGGAAAATGTAGTCTTCATCGTGAGGATCCAGGTTCATTGCTAAATCTCAGGGATCTAAAGGGGTGCTTGGCTGGCTATGTCGTAGAGCATGTGACTCTTGATCTTGGGGTTGTGAGTTCCAGCCCCACATTGGGTGTAGAGATTACTTTAAAAATAAAATCTTAAAATTTTTTTTTAGGGATTTATGTTACTAAAAGAAATAAAGAAACAGAATGAGCAGTGGTAGGAAAGTGGCAGTTTCTAACACATGCTAATTTGATTTCCCATGTAGGGTAAAGGCAGTTTTGGTGGTGTAATGGTTTGATGCTAAACTAGGGAGAGTCTGAGACAAAGCCAACTAAAGAGTAACACTGTCTGAAGGTTGCCAGTTTGGGTGATGGGTAAGCCAAAATTATGTTTATGCATTCTGGGTTGGCTACCAAAAAAAATCAGCAGGATGAGAAGAGATAGAATCCTGGCCAGAATGTTCCCAGTAGAGTAACTTCTGTCTTTAAGCTGTGTCACTCACTCGGGCCTTATTAGCCAGTTGCACTTTGCCTGACTTGAGATGTTAGGTTAGTCTCGGTCTCACATTTTTTTTGAGAAGGCCATCTTCTCCAGATGTACAGGGAAGTCTGAGAAGGGGAGACCTGAATATTTCTGAACTAGTTCAGGTCACTGCTGTCATTCTCTGAGGTTGGCATTGCCACCCGCTGGGAATCAGGAATTAGGCATTGCAGTAGATTCGTAACCAGACAGAGGCAGATAGTCGAGCTGGATAATTCCATCAAGATGAAGTGTAAAGCAAAGACAGGTACATGTTCAGGCAATTAATCAGCACCAAGAGGCCGAAAATGAAGGGGAAACCTGTCCCTATAGGGAAGTCCTTGGAATAGAGGAGCCCAAGTAGCAGATCTTGCCATGGAATAAAGAAGCCGGCAACCATCTGCTCCATGGGGAGCAGAGCCTAAATTTCTGACTGACACTAGCTCTCTAGCCCCCTTACAGTGGGACAGGCCTGAGCATTTCAGGAGTTCAGGGAATAAGAAGTCAGGATGGGGACCAGAATGGACCCAGAGTATTATGAGCTATGGTGTTCAGATAAGGACAGAGGGAAGGTCACTCAGGGAGCAGTATCTCACAATGAATGCAAGAGAGAAATGAGATTATGCCTGCATCTTGGAAGACAGTTCTTCCCAATCTGTGTTATGTCTATATCCTCTACTCGATACTCAAATTAGAAAATTGAGTATCATCCTTGACTCTTTCCTCAGTATCTTAACATATCCTATTCATAATTACCAAATACTATCTATTCTATCTTCTGATGTTCTCTTAAAGCAATCCAATGATCTCTGGCCTCTCTGCCATAACCTAGTTCAATGTAACAAAATCTCTCTCTCTCTCTCTCTCTCTCTCTCTCTCTCTCTCTCTCTCTCTCTCTCTCCTGGATTATTACAATAGCTTTCTCTCTGGCCTCCTTGACTCCACTTTTATTGTCCTACAAGCTGTTATGCATGGAATTGTAACTCCTCACCAAAGAAAATTCATATGTTGAATTCCTAAACTCCAGTAACTCAGAATGTGACTATATCTAGATATAAGTTCTTTAAAGAGGTAATTGAGTTAAAGTAAGGTCATTAGGGTGACCTTTAATCCAATTTGTAACTGGTGTCCTTATAAGAGGAGATTTGGACACAGGAAAGACATGGAGGGAAGACAATGTGAAGGCCCAGGGAGAAGATGGCCATCTACAAACCAAGGAGTGAGGCTTCAGAAGAAAGCACATTTTGATCTTGGACTTTTATCCTCCAGACTGTGAGAAAATTAATTTCTGTTGTTTCAGCCACCCAGGCAGACGGCTACTTTATGGCAGTCTTACCAAACTAACACACCGTCCTCCACACTGCCTCCAGAGTGACCTTTATTAAGGGCAAAGTTAGTCATGTTAGTTCTCTGTTTAAATCTATCAGTGAGCTCCTGCTTTCATTCTCACCAAGAAAAACTAAAAAATCTGGATATAGATGTGTGTAAAAGCATTGGGAGCTGCTAAAACAATCTTCATCAGAGGGGCCAAGATTTCAAAGAGGGCTGAACCACTGAAAGGAGAGTTATTTTTTTCCTGGGGGACAATTGCAAATTCTGGGTGCAGACAGAATCTGGGCTTTGGCTAGACAGAGGGCCACTACTAGAGGACATAAGACAAAGAGCTTTTGCAGTCATTAGGGGCAGATTTGAGGGGCCAAGACCCAGTTAAAAAAGGAAAAGAAATGAACCTGACACATATCCAGTATTTTCCTCCAGAACTTTGATTAATTTTGAAACTGTACCTGTCAGTTAGCATGATGTCCTCTAGGTTTAACTGGTTAGTATCATATGTCAGGATTTCCTTCTTTGTTTAGGGTGGAAATAATATTCCATTGTATGCACTTACTATATTTTCTTTATCCATTGATCTGTAGATAGATATTTAGTTTGTTTCCAAATTGTGGCCATCGTGAATGATACTGCAATAAATATGGGAGTGCAGATATCACTTTGAGATCTTGATTTCAATTCTTTTGGATAAATGTCCAGAAGTGGGATTGCTGGGTCATATGGCCATATCATAGTTCTATTTTTAGTTTTTGAGGAACCTGTACAGAGTCTGCAATAGCAGGTGCACCAATTTACATTCCCACCAACAGTGTACAGGGGTTCCAATTTTTCTACACCTCACCAACATTGCTATTTGTTTTTTATAATAACCATTTTAACAGTTGTGAGGTGATGTCTCATTGAGGCTTTGATTAGCATTTCCCTGATGATTGGTAATGCTGAGCATCTTTTCATATGTCTGTTGACCATTAGCATGTCTTCTTCAGAGAAATGTCTATTCAGGCCCTCTGCCCATTTTTAATCAAGTTATTTGGTTTTGTTTTCTTAAGGTAATTAGCTTTAGGAATTCCTTATATATTTGGGATATTAACACCTTATCAGATATATAGCTTGCCAATATTTTCTCCTATTCTGCAGGTTGGCTTTTCACTCTGTTGTTTCCAATTGTCTATTTTGGCTTTTGTTTTTTATGCTTTCAGTATCATATCCAAGAAATAATTGCTAAGACCAACATCAACATGCTTTTCCTCTATGTTATCTTCTAGAAATTTTACATTTTCAGGTCTCACATTTAAATGTCGAATCTATTTTGAGTTCATTGTTATGTATGATACAAGGCTCCGATTTTATTTTTTGCATGTCAATATCTCATTTTCCCAACACCATTTATTGAAGAGTCTCTCCTTTCACCATTGTGTATTCTTGGCACCTTTGTTGAAGATAAGTTGACTGCATACATGTGGGTTATATGTTTTGAAATTAGGAAATGTGATGCCTCTAGCTTTATTCTTCTTGCTCAAGATTGCTTTGGCTATTCAGGGTTTCTGTTTTCATATGAATTTTAGGATTGTTTTTTTCTATTTCTGTAAAAAAAGTCATTAGGATTTTGATAGGAATTTTATTTGAATCTATAAATCACTTTGGGCAGTGTAAACATTTCAGTAATATTAAGTCATGTGATCCATGAACATGGGATGTATTTCCATTTATGTCTTCTTTACTTTCTTTCATAAATGTTTTATAGTTTTCGGTGTACATGTTTTTCATTTCCTTGGTTAACCTTATTCCTAAGTATTTTATTCCTTTTGATCTGTTGTAAATGAAATTGTTTTCCTAATCTCCTTTTTGGATAGTTCCTTGTTATCATATAGAAATGCAACTTATTTTCATGTACTGACTTTGTACCCTGCAACTTTACTGAAATAATTTATTAGTTCTAAGTGTTTTTTTTTTTTTTTTTGGTGAGTCTTTAGAGTTTTCTATGTAAAACTACACGTCATCTAAAACAGAGATTTTAATTTCATCCTTTCTGATTTAAATGCCTTTTATTTCTTTTTCTTGTCTAATTGCTCTGGTCAGGACTTCAAGTACCATGTTAAATAGCAGTGACAAGATTGGTCATCCTTCCCTTGTTCTGATCTTAGGGGAAAGCTTTTAATTTTTCACCATTGAGTATCATGCTCGTTGTGGGCTTGTCATATATGGTATTTATCACATTAAAGTAAATTTCTCCTTTGCCTAGTTATTCAAGAGGTTTTTTTTTTTCATGAAAGGATGTTAATTTTGCCACTATCAAGATGATCGTACAATGTTTATCCTCCATTCTGTTAATGTGATGTATCATGTTTATTGATTTGCATGTGTTGAACCATCCTTGAATCTAATGATTGAGAAGCTACGTAGAAAGGCTTAAAAAAGGAATGTCTGGGTGGCTCAGCAGTTGAGCGTCTGCCTTTGGCTCAGGGCGTGATTCTGGAGTCCGGAGATTGAGTCCCACATCTGGCTTCCTGCATGGAGCCTGCTTCTCTCTCTACCTCTCTCCATCTGTGTCTCTCATGAATAAATAAATAAAATCTTTTTTTTTTTTAAAAAAAGAAAGGCTCAAAAAACAAAGTAGTGTTTTGGGCAGTCTCACTGTGCTGAGTATATAAGAATCGGAGTTTAAGATCTGCCCATGGTAATATCTTCATTGAACACACAAGATTATCAGCTGAAAGTTCTGCACAATAATGTCTTGGAAGCAGGGGAAAAAGAAAAGTAGAAAGGCTTCACCAACATTGAACCTGGAGTTGATTCAACTTAGTCACTGATTCAGTAAAAGTGATCTGCCCTTATTTGGTCTACTTAAGAGAAAAGAGTGAATTCTTTCTGTGGCAAGATAACATCATCTGGAGCCTATAAATAATTATACACAACTGGTTGACATTCATTCAAAACTTTTTAGGAATTATAAAAGACAAGACCATATGATGGAAAACCTAAAAAAAATCAGAACCAGACAATAGATACAAACCCACAGGTGATCCATATATATAACTTAGCAGACAAGGAATTTCAAATAACTATATATTGAAAAAATAAAGGAAAAGATGGAAAAATATAAGAAAAGAAAAATTCAATCCAGTCATTAGAATCTATAAAGAATCAAATGGACATTTGGCCCATGATTGGCAATATCAATAGTATGCAGCAGAAGTGAAGTTTTGCCTTTCTGGGCATATTCTTTAAGAGCACTGGCCGTTTACTCCCTGTTAGAGCTCATTTTGGGCAGCTCTGTAGGAAGTTCAGCATCCCTGCTGAGCAGATTATGTGGAGAGGAGAGGCCCTGAGATTTTACATACAGGAAGAGAAGGCCAGTCATCTTAGAGACCCAGTTGAACCTCTGGATGACTCTAGCTGCCATCTGAATACAACTATGTGACAGACCCTGAGTAAGACCAGCAGAAGAACTGCCCAGTGGAGCCTGCCAATCCACAGAACAGTGAGAGAAAATAGATCGATATTTTAGTCATTGCGTTTTGGGGTACATTTGTTAGGTGACAATAGATAATAGAAACACTCCTTTCATAACTGCTCCATAGCCCACAAATGAGGTAGGGCAAGGGAGATCTGATATCTGACCATCATTGAGCTTTCCTTGTTGGAAACCTATTCAAACCTCCATGAAAAAGCTTTCTTCCTGTATGATCCACATTTCTATGTGAGTTGAACTTTAGTAAGATATCATCCCAAAAGACAGTATGCAAGTCTCCTCTTGAGTTGTGCAATAAAGACTTCAGTCCCAGATCTTGGCAATTCTAGCATCAATGGGCAGGTGGAGAAACTCTGGCTGACTCATAATCAGTCACTCAGGGAGGGGGTCTCCTCCCTCTACCCGCTTGCCTGTCCAGAGGCTAATAATTGCTCAATGGTATTGCCTTTCTAGGGAACCATATCCACCCACCACCACCACCACCACATACCTTTACAAGTCCTGGTTTCACTCAGAAATTCTCCCGTATGAATATGTGATGTCATCCCAAGCTTTGCATCAGATTGAGTTCAAAGTCCATTCCCTGCCGCCCCAGGCATCATTCTGCTGCTAACTGAGAAGACATATTGCCACTGGCTTTATTTACTCATTTTCATTTTGTGAAGAGTTCCACTTCAACAAGTCCTGTGAAAACATTAATTTGCTGCCGTAATAATTTCAAAGTATATTTTGGATGTAGCTGATAGGCATATCATCCAAGATGACCACTTGTATAAAGCAATCTACCTTGCATTGTTTTATTTGGAATGCACATCTTTATGTTATAAATCTAGCCAGCTCAATTATCCAGGTTTCTGAAAGGGTAAAGGGGTATAAATAATCTGAAACAGAGGAGAAAAGGTCGTTTACATTTATTTTGGGAATGTATTATAGATTTTTCTCAGTAGCAGCAGGTGTTCCTAATTATGAATTTGCTTAGGCTAATACTAGAATTAGCATGCATGCTCTGAGCATATATATGTCAAGAACACGTTGGGTAGCTGAGCAGGGAGAGCTGACCAAAGACTCTTAAGAAACTGTCTGATGTAAAATTTGCCTGCCAAGTCTTGAATCCTCTTTTTGTAACTGATCTACTAGACTTCCCATATGAAATGAGAGCTGTTATTCCCTTTTAGAGGCTGCATACCAACTCCAAGGATGCCATCATTTCTGACATTCTCAAAATCACTCTGCGATTCACCTCCAAACTGTTCTCCTTTTCTTCAGTCATGGAGGATCTGGACTGCTGCATTAACCCATCCATCACAATGTCTGTCCCTGATGGATTTGGGGCGCCAGTTGGGAGCCTTGCTAGGGAGGCCGGGAAGAATGCATTGGCGTCAGCCATGATATTTCACGGATTTAGCCACCATCTTTATCCTGATTACTCCTAAATTCCCCTCCCTGGATCAGACTTCTTTCTCAAAATCTTGTGCTGTGTGGATCAGCCTAATTATTTCTCCCTGAATGTCCCACAGGACCCTCACCTGAATGTCTCTTCCTCATCTCCTTCCAAATCAACTCTTCCTCTGTTCTTTATATCAGTAGTGGGTACCACTCTCCACTCTTCTCTGTCCTCTCCCCTCCTTCTCCAGTTATCACTTCTGTCCACCTTCTTCTCTCCACCCTCTCTTCCGCTCAGACCAAGGCTCTATCACCTCTCATCTGGTCTACTCAAACATTCTCAGAACTGGCTTCCTTGCATGGAATCTTGCTTCCTGTCCCCATCCATCCTCCACATAGCAAAGACTCAGAAGAGTCGTTCTAATATATATATCTCATCAAGTCACTCCTGTGCTTAATGGTTTCCCATTGCCCTTAGGGCAAGCTTTAAACTCCTTGCCTCCTTTACAAAGGCCCTGCACCTTGTGCTCTATTTTTCTCAATCTCTTGACATGCCAAACTAGTCTCTGGGCCTTTGTTGGGGTCTTTCTCTCAGCAGGCTTTATTCTTTCCCAAACCCCTGCACTTCTTGGTAGCTCTCCTCAGACTGTGGGTGCCACAAGGGGATAGGACATGTATGTTCTTGTTCTTGGCTCAAGTTGTTAGCACAGTGGTTGGAACACAATAGCAGCTCAATAAACACCTTCTGGATGGTGGACAAAATAACAGTCCCTACCCACTCTCCCCTTTCATCCTGTCCTTTCTACCACCCCCAGAGTGATTTCCCAAGCCTGGGATCTAAGGCACAGCTATGTTCACAAGTCACATTTGAGCTACAACAAAACAAAACAACACAAAAATCAGTTTTCCCCCTCACTTACAGAATGAAGTCCAAATGCTTTTGTATGATATGACATCGAGATCTTCCATGGTTTGGTCCTAAACTCCCTGGCCAGTCTTATTTGTCTGCCTTAGTTTCTGCTTAGTAGAGTCTACATTCCAGTCAAATGAAATCGTGTGCTCTTCCCTGCCCATGCCTTCTGGTTTATAGCCTCTGTGACTTTGTTTTCAGAGATCTGTCCATCTGGCAAGCCCTCCTTGCACTTCTGCCTGAGTCCTATCTCTCCTTCACACCACTGCTTAAGAGCTGTGTCCTCTCTGAAGCTTTCGCAGTTCCCCCTCCCAGCTGGAAGTGACCACTTGTTCCTGGGAACGTCCCCACTCTTGTGCCTCTAATCCCATTATGTGCAGACAGGCTCCTTCTCTGCTGGACTGCAAACCACAGGAGAGAAGGTCTAGGCCACTTCTGTGTGTGGCTAACAGGACTCTGGTGACACTAGAGGTGTGGGGCCTATTTGCAGGTCTACGCTGGTTTTATAACCTTGGACTTGAAGAGGACTAGCTGCATAAGGTGTCATCAGGAACTTGCCTGTAATTCACAATCTTGGTACCTACCAGGCTACCAAATGAGAATCTGCATTTTAACAAGATCCCCAGGTGATCCACGTGCCCATTAAAATTTAAGAAGCAATGTGCCGCTTTATTACACAAGGGAACATGCATCCTTAAAGACTAACAGCACACCTTGTAATTCCACGCCTTCCTACTGGCTACCAATTCACAGATCAGACACACAGTACGTGTCTCTGCTTCAGTGTTACCAGTGTGATATTGTCTGGCTTTGAGTTTGGCACCCCCCCCCCCCAACAGGATGGTTAGGAACTCCATTGTAAATAAGGGAAACCGTTGTCCTAATAAGAGGGCCACGAATGCACAAAGCTGGCCTTGATCGGGGAGGGAAGCTGCGACTCTGTGCAGCTTGCCTTCATCATGGCGGACTCCGGCCAAGCTGTGAGTCAGGGCCTTGTGTCCTCCGTTCATCATTGGTGAAAGGAATGCCATGGAGTGATGTCAAGTGAGCTTTAGAGCAAACCACTCCTAGAAACATCTGGAGCTGGCAGAGGATCATGACTGTGAATACGGATGAGGGGAACAATTGATTTATTTGAATTCATCGTGGCTTTAAATATCTCGTACAAAATGTATTTGTATTTGATCTAAAGGGGCCAACGACTCAGCAGTGCTTCAGCTTCCTCAGTTTTAGAAAAGAGGTCATGACTCCATTAAAAGAACTTTGTTTCCTGAACTTTCTCCTCCCCCTGATTGAACAAGAATAGCCTCTTCTCCTTCCCTGGGCCTTCCTTAATTATCACCATGGCTCAAGTGTTACATTCAGCACCCACCTTGTCTACAGATGCCCACGGGTCCTGCGGAGCACACTGTCTCACTTCTCCTCTGTGCGCTGCGGAAAGACCTGGTAATTGGTAAGGCCGTCAAGTCCGGGCAAGGCCGCTCTAACCGGGAAGTGGCAAAACCCGCCGTTTCTGCCTGGGGCCTGTGTTTGCTGATGAATGACTGTCCTTCAAACCTCCTCACTCTCATTTGAGCCCCGGGGCTTCAGATCGGAACCACACCCAGCCGGAGCCGGGAGTGGCTCCAGACCGGCTTCTGTCTGACTCTGGGTAAGAAAGTTAAACCCGTCCCTTCTGCCATTCAGATGACAGAAAGAGGAGGGTTTGCTGGCACCTGTGCGGTCGCAGGCCACCGACTGCGTGCACTTAATCAGAAGTGTCTGTTGTCAAATAGGGCTTGGCTCAGCAAAGAGACAACTGTTTTGAATCAGAAACTGGACAATGACAAACAGGCCATGGAAGCTGTCCTCCATATGAGAGAGTTGCCAGGGGACAAAATTGTGAAATAGACACATTTCACATTTTCCTCTTCAACTGTTTCTTCTTTTGCTGGGAGTATCAGTCAACATTCTAGAGACAAACAGAAAAATATATATATATGATCTCTCTTAATCCCTCTCTCTTGAGGTATTTTATATTTTTTTTTATATAAAAATGTCTTGGGAGATATTTTAGGGAATTGGCTCATGTGTTTGTGGGGGCTGGCAAGTTCGAAATATGTAGGACAGGCCAGCTGGCTAGAAACTCAGGCAGGATTTCTATGTTACAGATTTGAGGCATATTTCCTTCTCTAGTACACTCAGGCACTTTTGGTATTTTAACTTCCTTTAGTATAGACCACTTCCTGGTCCAGGTTTCATCTCCCCACTCCCACCTCACCTCCCAAAATCAAACAAACTGCTACTCTGGGCTAGGGGCAGCTGGCCTTTATGGTTATTCAAGGTCATTGGTCTGGAAATATGGTAAGGTTCCCTGTAGAATTAGGAAGCCAGGAAGTACAGACAGGGGTGTTTGTCTGCTGCCACCAATGTGCATGGTGGAAATCTCTGGGGGCAATATCAAGGTTGTCCCATCACTCAGGAAAGGCCCATAGTGGTAGGCAGTGTCTCAAGAGCTATTCTAAGGTCTTCCTTTGCCTTGAAAGCCCCTAGAGTTTGGCCCTTTCTGTTCTGTACCGCCCTGGCCTGTAAGGCTGGCCAACTCCTCTGAATTGGAAGAGTACTCCCTGGTCTCTTCCTGCTGCTCACAGCCCTAGGAAGCCCAAGGGAAGATCTGATTGGGCCTGGTTTCCCCCTTGCCATGATCCTGAGAGGCCATTAAAACTCCTCCATTCATATCACAGCTATTTTGTGTCACTCTGTGCTAGGCACGGTGCTTCAGAAGAGAATCAGATGTGATCCGTGCCCTTGAGGAGCTCACTACCCAATTGGTCAATGATTTCAGGCAAGGGGGTTGAAGAGGAGGCCTGCATTTCTGCCTGCGTGGTGATGATCCCTCCCCTTTCTATCTTTTTCCTTCAAACCCAGTGACCCTTACTTCCTTCCTCCCAGCCAGGCCTTTGTTGGCATTCTGGTTTCCCAGGGTTCTGCCCTGCACTGTTCTGGCGAGGCTTGCCTTCTCCTTGCTCCCAAAATAGGTCTGTGTTCAGACCTTGGTGCCAGCTCACAGGTCATCGGCTATCACTCTGATAAAGTGGAGTGACAACCTGGTATGAATAACTGGTAGCCTATTTAAATTCATTCATTTAACCAACAAATATATACTTAGAGCCTACTATGTACCAGGCCCTGCTCTAGGAGCTGGGTTTAGAGAGGTAGATCTGACACAGTTTCCACTTGCAATGAACTCATCATCTAGCTAAGGAGACAAGAGGTCAACACAGATAACTGCCACACAGTGTAAGACATGCAGTGATAGGGTATGTACTGTGAACAGTTGTGGCACAGACAGGGAAAGAGTTAGCCCTTTTTGGCCTAGGTGGATGGAGATCGGGGAGAGAGAAGATGATTGAGTTGCTTCCACAAAAATAAGTAGCAGTTCACTGAGTAAACAAGGCAGAGGAGACTTTCCAAAAAGAAGGAATGGCAGGAGCAAAGGCATAGTTGAGCAGTCATACGCAGCTTGCTGGGAGCCTAGAAATAAGTGGATCTAGTGAGGCTAGATGTGATGCAGTGCATGCCGGGGATCGGACATATGTGCAGGAGTGAAAGCTCTGATGTTTCAGGACTTCATGCTAGGAACAACAGGGAGCTATGGACATTTTTGTTTTCTAGTGATAGCTTTATTAAAATATAATTCGTATACTATATAATTAGCATATTTTGAGAATAAAATTTGTGGTTTTTAGCATATTTACAAGTGCAACCATCACCACTAATTCCAGAACATTTTCATTACCCTAGCAAGAAATCCCATACTCATTAGGAGAAACTCCCCATTCCACCTCCCCAATTCTCTAGCCACTGGTGACCACTAATCTACTTTTTGCATCTATATATTTGCCGATTCTGGATATTTCATATAAATGGCACCATACAATATGTGGTCTTTTGTGACAGGCTCTTTCACTTAGCATTGCATTTTTGAGGTTCATCTATGTTGTAGTAGCTCTCAGTACTCCATTTCTTTTCACGACCAAAGAACATTCCATTGTATGGGTGTACCACATTTTACTTATCCATTCATCAATTGATGGACATCTGAGTAGTTTATATTTTTTGGCTCTTATGCATAATGCTCCTGTGAATATTTGTGTGCAAATTTTTGTATGGATATATGTTTTCAGATCCTTTGGGTCTATATCTCTGGGTAGGATTTCTGGATGATATGGTAACTCTATGTTTAACCTTTGAGGAACTGCCAGACTGTTTTCCAAAGTGGTTATACCCTTTTTACATTCCCACCAGCAATGTAGGAGGGGTCCAATTTCTTTACATTTTTGCCAACACATATTATTATTTTTTTAATTATAGCCATCCTAGTGAATGTGACATGGTATCTTGTTATTTTCCTTTGCATCTTCCTTATGACTAATGATGTTGAACATTTTTCACGTACTTAGTATCCATTTGGATACATTTTTTTGAGAATTATTTATTCAGATCCTTGTGCCAATTTTCATTGGATTACCTTTTTATTATCAAATTCTAAGATTTTTTTGTTCTGATACAAATCCTCATGAGATATATGGTTTCCAAAAATTATCTCCCACTCTAGTTTGTCTTTTCACTTTCATGATGGAATCCTTTGAAGCATAAAAGTTTTTATTGGGTGAAGGCTAATCACTTTTACATTTTGTAGAGAGTGCTTTGGGTATTATATCTAAGAACTCTACTCAACCTGAGGTCATTCAGCTGTAGCTCTGTGGAAGAGTTTAAAACAGGGAAGATAAATGTGAGGTTTTGCAGGGTAAAAAGATCAATCTAGCTGTTGTATGGAGGAAGGCCTTTGTAGGACAAGTCTGAAGGTAGACAGATTAGTTAAAAGGCTATTGAAGTAACACAAGTGAAAGATGATGAAACTATGAATGGGTTGTTGCCAGTGAAAAATGAAGAAAGGTGGATGAATTTGACCTCTATATCAAGGCCATTTCTATGGTCCAGTTGAGAGGTTTTAACCAGATCTAGGACAGTATAAGTAGAAAGGGAAAATAGAATTTTAAAGGGATATTGCTTTGGGGGAGCTGCAAAGACTTGGTGCCTAATGGGAGAATTGGAATATGTGGAGAGGGAGGAAGAGGAGAGTTTGGCTCTGGATTACTGGTAGAACGAAAGCGCCTGACACAGAAGGACCAGAAAATGATGACAGGTTGTTGGGATATAGGAGAAGGAAGCACACTTTGGAAAAATGAAGTTTTGAAAAGCTATAAAGACATTCAAATAAAAATGCCCACTAAGCAGTAGATCTGCAGCTCAGGAGCAAGGAAGGGCTACAGTGTAACAAGACAAAAGACTTTCTACATTATTATTTGAGTTTAGGTGTGTTCAGAACTCTGGAGACATCTTTGGTGTTAACCATTTTCAAAAAGTGTTTGGTCCTCTGTAGTCTCTAATACTTATCTGCAACCCCAAGGGGAGTTTTTGTTGTTTGGAATTTTTTTGTTTTTGTTTGGGGGGGGGTGGGTAAAGAATGGTCACGAGGGGAGAGACATACAAAGGCTAGGTAAAAGAGTGAGAGATAAGGAAGAAATTGAGATCACAAGGGGAAAAAAGCACAGAAGGCCTACCAGAAGCTTCTTCCATCACCAGCCTCCTAAAGCTGTGATGGGGGTGCTGGGCCAGAGTAAGTGACTGCGTTAATTCTCCCCATCCACCACTCTCCAATATTCAGTGAAAGGTTCACTTAGCTTCATAAATACCTGTCTTTGTGTCTCACTTGCTTTGGCCTTGTCTTTGTCATTCTCTGTCTTGGTCTCTCTTAGTTTCTTCATCAGTGTTTCCCTCAAGGAATTTTTCATTTTTTTTCCTTTAAGATTTTTATCCATTTATTCATGAGAGATACAGAGGGGCAGAGGGAGAAGCAGGCTCCGAGGACTCTGGGATCATGACCTGAGCCAAAGGCAGACGCTCAACCACTGAGCCACCCCCGTGCCCCTTTTTTCATTCTTCGTCAACTCAATATTTCACCTTTGGGCAGACCCCTGGTTTTCCAAAAGCCTGGTAGCTCCCATCTGAGAACACAAGAGCCACTTGCCCCAAATAACTCTGACCTGCCACTAGATGGCACTGTCTGGGAATTTTGCTAACCTGTCCCAGCCATTCAGTAGGACCTGAGGTTCAGCTGTGGGAAGTTTCAACTTGGTTATTCTGCCTTTACTGTGTTGCAATCAGTTACTAACGAAAGGTACGAGACCTTCCTTTGCCCACCACCAAAGACAACTTGTGTTTCTAAAACACGTACACCTCTAACAGCCCGTCCTCTGAGCAGATGCTTACCCTCCCCACCCCCGCCCCGCACCTCAACTCTCACATGGGTTCCTAGATTCATTTCTCCCTCCCCGCTGCCCCCCCCTTAGCAAGGTGGGTTGATCCTCTTTCCTTGCTTTGAGCATGCGCTCAAAGAATCACGTGTTGTCAAAGCCTAAAGGGCTCTTATACTTCGGGTCTAACCCCATCATTTGCAGACGAGGCAACTGAGGCGCCTAAAGGAGCAGAAGCTTGATCAAGGTCCTATAAGGAATTCAGGGCAGAGTATATGGGTCAGAGGCTCCTGATATATTTGTAATAATCAACAAAGTAACCCGAAGATCGTTTTGGTCCACTAACTGTGCTAGCATGGCTAGATGCCTGGGGAAGGGCAAAGAGGGAAGGAACGTAACTTGTCCTGGCGTGAGAGACTTAGTAATGTTTTCTGAGATTAGGTGGTGCAAGAACAACGCTGATGTGTGTGAGTGGCTCACGGATGCAGAGAGGAGAGAGCTCTAAGGAGAAAGAAAGCCATGGGTGGAGGAGGGAGGGGTAGAGAGTTAGGTGAAGCTTGGAGATGGGAAATGCACCAGTTACGATTATTTAGATTATTTCAGAGTCCAGGCCTATGGCTTGATAAAGAGTGATGGTCAAAGGGAAGTAGAGACCAGGCTGGACTGGTGGGCTAACACTGGACTCTTTAATCCTTAAATGTCAGGCTCCTTTCCTACTAATACTGAAGAGGAACTTTCAAATACATTTGCACTTCAGATTTTCTATTTTCAGTGGAAACTTTCCACTAAGTTCGATTCCCGAAGAAGTTGTCTCTTCATTTTGCCTTTTTTCCCCATTAGTCTCAGCCACTCAGAGATGAAATTGAACTATGAAATTAGGCTGGGAGCTTATTTCCTCTGCTCCTGTTTCCTTAGCGACATCACCAAGAAGGACCTGAACATTCTCCCGCTCTAAACCCATTTGCTTTGCTTCCATCTATCACCCACTCATAGGAACTTGGGCACCTCTGCATCCCACAGCTTCCTTTGTCTCAAGAGGACTTCCAGGGGGATTGGAGAGCTCTTGACAGCGGAGCAGCATCTACAGGAGGTAAGCATGACTTCATACAAACTCCAAAAGTAGGGCTCTTTAAAAGCAACTGGAACATGGGAAAATCGGAGGGCTCTTTCAGATTGTCATGGGCACATCAGTGCCCACACAGTCTGAACAGCAACATTTCAAAGCTAGATTAGTCTGCTCTTTCCCCTTCTGAACTCCTGTTTCATTTCCCCAAATGGCTTGAGGTGTGTTTCTCTATCAGGAACATTTCAGCCAGTTTTACTCCTGCCATTTGCTGTACGCCCCCCATTCCTGCCCCTCTTTTCCCCGAGAATGCTTTGCCTTAGATCTTGACTTCTGCTCAGTCCAGGGCCTGGCACATAGTAGATGCTCCATAAATGACACTTTTTTTTCCTTCAGAAGAGCCTGAGGGATTATCCAAGCATTAGACTCCATAGAGTCACTTCAGAGTCAACAAGTCACTGAGGAGCAGGAAGGCTGTAGGCCTTGGTGCTTGATTCAACAAAAGGAAGTATATTTGTATATGTTAATTTATAGTTTGGACTTCTGGATCTGATATTGTTTTGGAGGGAAAAAGGAATGTTCTCACTGATCCAATGTCTTCATTTTCTAGATGAGATCAGTGAGGCTCAGAGCCACTTTAAAGTAGATTCAGGGAAACAATCCCACTTACAATAGCAATACAAATAAAAAAATACTTAGGAATAAATTTAGCTAAGGAAGTGAAAGAAGTGTACACCAAGAATTATAAAATACTGAGAAAAGAATGAAAGAAGATATATATATAAACTGGAAAGACATCCCATGTGTGCGTGGATTAGAGGACATTATACTGTTGAAATGTACATACTACCTTAACTGAACTATGAATTCAGTGCAACCCTTATCAAAATTTCAGTGGCAGGGACGCCAGGGTGGCTTAGTGGTTGAGCATGTGCCTTGGGCTCAGGGCGTGATCTAGGAGTCCTGGGATCGAGTCTTGCATCAGGCTTCCTGCATGGAACCTGCTTCTCCCTCTGCCTATGTCTCTGCCTCTGTGTGGTGTGTGTGTGTGTGTGTGTGTGTGTGTGTGTGTCTCAATAAATTTAAAAAATCTTTTAAAAATTTCAGTAGCATTTTTTACACAATTAGGGAAAAATCATAAAATTCATATGAAAACAAAAGGAAAAAAAAGAAAGAAAACAGAAAAGACTCTTAATAACCAAAGCATCTTGAGCAAAGAGAACAAAGCTGGGGCATTACACGTTTTTATTTCAAAATATATTATGAAACTACAATAATCAAAACACTCTGGTCCTGGCATAAAAACAGACACATAGATCAAGAGAATAGAGACTCCAGAAATACATTCACACATTTATGGTCAACTGATCTTCAACAAAGATGCCAAGAATACACAATGGGAAAGGAGAGTCACTTCAATAAATGGTATTAGGAAAACTAGAGATCCACATGCAAAAAAAAAAAAAAATGAAATTGGAGAGGCACCTGGGTGGCTCAGTTGGTTAAGAGTCTGCCTTTGGCTCAGATCATGATCTCAGGATCCTGGGATTAAGCCCTGTGTCAGGCTCCCTGCTTAGTGGGGAGTCTGCTTCCTTCCTCTCCCTCTGCCCCTTTCTCGGTCATTCTCTCTCTCTCTCTCTCTCAAATAAATAAATAAAATCCTTAAAAAATGAAATTGGAACTTTGTCATACATCGTACATAACAATAAAATGGATTAAAGATTTAACTATAAGCCCTGAAAATGTAAAACTCCTAGAAGATAACAAAGAATAAAAGCTTCATGATGTTGGTCTTGGCAATGATTTCTTGCATATGACACCAAAAGCACAAGCAACATAAGCTAAGTGGTGCTAAATCAAACCAAAAGCTTCTGCACAACAAAGGAAACATTAACAGAGTGAAAAGACAACCTATGGAAAGGGAGAAAATATTTACTAACCATCTAGCTGATAAGGAGTTCATATCCAAAATATATAAGAAACTTCTACAACTCAATAGCAAATATATATATATATAATTGTATATATATAATTGTGTGTATGTATATATATATAATTAATATATATATATATATAATTAAATAATGGGTAAAGGAATTGAATAGACATCTCTCCAAAGAAGACATACAGGGATGCCTGGGTGGCTCACTGGTTGAATGTCTGCTTTTGGTTCAGGACGTGATCCCAGAGTCCTGGGATCAAGTCCCACATTGGGCTCTCTGTGGGGAGCCTGCCTCTCCCTCTACCTATGTCTCTGCCTCTCTCTGTGTGTCTCTCATAAATAAATAAATAAAATATTTTTAAAAAAGCAAAAAAAAAAAAACCCCAAGAAACAGAAAACAAAAAAAGAAGACATACAAATGGTCAACAGGCATAGGAAAAGGTGCTCAACATCACTGATCATCAGGGAAATGCGAATTAAAACCACAATAAGCTATCACCTCACACCCGTCAGAATGGCTAGTATCAAAAAGACAAAAAGTAAAAGGTGTTGGCAAGAATGTGGAGAAAAGTGAACCCTTGTATATTGTTGGTGGGAATGAAACCCATTATGGATGACAAAATGGAGGTTACTCAAAAAAGGAAAAACAAGACTACCACACAACCTAGCAAGCCCACTTCTGTGTATATACCGAAAGGAAATAAAATCTGTGTCTTGAAGAGATTATCTGCACTCTATATTCACTGAAGCGCTATTCATCGTAGTCAAGATGTGGGAACAACCTAATTTGTCAATGAATGAATGGCTAAAAAAAATTGGTACAACTAACTATACAATAAAAAATTATTCAAAAAATTATTCAGCCACAAAACAAGGGAAATTCTGCCATTTGTGACAACCTGAATGCTAAGTCAGATAAACCAGACACGGAAAGAGAAAAACTTCAGCATCTCATTTATATGTGGAATCTAAAATAGTCAAACTTGGAGCACCTGGGTGATTCAGTGGTTGAGCATCTGCTTTTGGCTCAGGTCATTATCCTGGGGTCCTGGGTTTGAGTTCCACATCAGGCTCCCTGTGGGGAGCCTGCTTCTCTCTCTGCCTATGTCTCTGCCTCTCTCGGTGTCTCCATGAATAAATAAAAATCTTAAAAAAAATAGTCAAACTCAGAAGCTGAGTGGGACAGTTGCCAGGGGAGGAAGAAATGGTGTGACATTAGTTAACGGGTATAACATTTCAGTTATTCCAGATGAATAATTTCTGGAGATCTCATGTAAAGCAATATAGATATAGTTAACAATACTGGATTGTAAATTAAAATTTACTGATAGGGCAGATCTTCAGTGTTCTCACCACAAAAAGAAAGAACATGGTGGGGACACCTGGGTGGCTCAGCGGTTGAACATCTGCCTTCAGCTCAGGGTGTGATCCCAGGTCTGGGGATTGACTTCTACATCTGGCTCCCTGCGAGGAACCCACTTTTCTCTCTGCCTATGTCTCTGCTTCTCTCTGTGTGTCTCTCATGAGTAAATAAATAAAATCTTTAAAAAAAAAAGAAAGAACATGGTGATTATGTGAAGTCACAGATATGTTAGTTTGATTGTGGTGGTCGTTTAAAAATATACACACATATCAAAATACAATTTGTACACCTTAAATGTATACAATTCTTATTTGCCCATGATACCTCAATAAGGCTGAAACAGAAACAGAATTCTGGGGAATCTTTATCTCTGTTCACTACTGGCTTTTAAACCACAGGTCTTGTAAGCCCCAGAGTTCAGTGGAAATGCCTCTGTTCTATCCTCTCTCCTCCAGCCCCCTTATCCGAGCAGCTCCCCTTTTACTTTGTAAAAAATTTTACAACTCTAAAGGAGTTCCTTTAAACAAAGGGTTCCACCTCTAAGGGTCAATTGCCTCTCATCGTGGATCAGCTTAGCCCTAATTAGCAGAAGGACAAATATCTACACATCAAAATGGAAAGGAAAGTTCTAAATTAGGGAGCAGGTTGCAAGAGTCCACCTCAGAAATGATTTTCGAGACTGATGAACCAGCCAGATGCATTTGTGATAGTAGGGAAAAAGTAAAGCACCTACAAATAAAGATGTCGGATTGGTGCCATGGCTTTACCAGTGAGTCAAATAGGGTGCAGTAGAAAGAAGACATGGTATATGTATACAATGGAATATTACTCAGTCATTAGAAACGACAAATACCCACCATTTGCTTCAACGTGGATGGAACTGAGTGAAGTAAGTCAATCGGAGAAGGACAAACATTATATGGTCTCATTCATTTGGGGAATATAAAACACAGTGAAAGAGAATAAAGGGGAAAGGAGAGAAAATGAGTGGGAAATATCAGAGAGGGTGACGGAACGTGAGAGAATCCTAACTCTGGGAAACGAACAAGGGGTGGTGGAAAGGGAGGTGGGTGGGGGGTTGGGGTGACTGGGTGATGGGCACTGAGGGGGGCACTTGGCGGGATGAGCACTGGGTGTTATGCTCTATGTTGGCAAATTGAACTCCAATAAAAAAATATATACAAAAAAAACCCCCCAAGAAATGGGGGAGCCAAAGAAACAGGTGTGGTGGTGTTAAACTAGCTTCTGACCCATCAGGTCCCCTAGTCTCAAATTCCTAATTATGTCCTCCATCAGCCATCAACACTGTATCATGAATGAGCTTATCATCTAGCTGGGCACTTGGGAGCTGGCTCAGCAGTGGGAGAAGAGGATGCTGCCCAGAGAGGTGCCCTGCCTGGGGAATGCTCAAGAGCTGGCATCAGGAACAGAATCACCAATTTCCAATCTCTCTCTCTCTCTCTCTCTCTCTCTCTCTCTCTCTCTCCCTCTCCCTCTCTCAAAGGTCCTTGCTCTCTATGTATATGTGTGTACAAAGATATATACAAACCTTGATAACAAAATAAGGAGGACAGAAACTGATCATGTAGCCATACCTGGTATTTGTAATGATCTTCTATTTATTTCATATTATCTTTGCATTCACCAAGTATGATTGTCATCATAGTCCAATTTTCCCTTGGTGCTTAGGATCCAGTGCCCCCATCAGTACAGTAAGTCTCTTTGCTTATTGACTCAGGAGTATGAAGAGTCCAAAGTGGCTATGGTGCTATAACTGCACACTGCTGGGTAGTGCCTGCATGTTGTGTGGAATCATCTGTAAACCAGGCACATATCTTTTCCTCCTTTATCAAGTGATCATAGGGAACCCCCCCCCCATAAGGTCATAGGTGCAGACTGGGAGAGAGAAGGTAGTGTCACAGGAGTGGGAATCACGGGCATTTGGGCCACTTCTTTAAATAGGTTACTTGTCCTTTTAGGGCTTGCTTGGGCTCTACCATATATATATACCATTTCTGTTTGGTGATGGAGTGCTTCTGTGCATGTCTGATTTTATGGCTTGATAGGTCAGATAACACTCAGTTTATGATGGGCAGCTCAGTTCGTATGGTAATTTGGTGGCCCATTCTCAAGTGTTTAGTCTCTACTAAGGTCCAGTAGCAGGTCAAAAGCTGTGTCTCAAAGGGAGAGTGGTTATCTCCAGAGGATAGCAGGGATTTGCTCCAAAATACTAAGGGTCTGTGCTGTAATTCACCTACAGAGGCTTGTCAGAGGCTCTGAATAGCATCCTTATATGCACTGACACTTCAAGAACCACTGGATGTGCTAGTGGTGGACCTTGCATTTCAGCCTGGACCTGTTGCAGATCCTTCTCTTCTGTTCTCCACTCAAAACTAGCAGCTTTTCAGGTCCCTCAGTAAGTTGACGAGAGTAAACGCCCAAATAAGGAATATGTTGTCTCCAATATCCAAAGAAGGAAGCCCACCAGGTGTTATGCCTCTCTTTTGGTTGTGAGAGGGACCAGATGCAACAACTTATCCTTTACTTTAGAAGAGATATCTTGACATGCCCCAAATCACTGGAAGCCTAGAAATTTCCCTGAGATAGAAGATCCCTAAAAAAAAAATAAAAAAAAAAAGAAGATCCCTGAATTTTTGTTGGATTTATTTCCCACCTTCTAATAAGATGTTGCTCCATTGCCTGCCCAGTTACTAATTTGCAATCTGTTATTATCTATACCTTTGTTCTTCTAAATATAACATGTCTTTTTTCTCTGGCTACTTTTAAGATTTTCTTTCTCTCACTGGCTTTGAGCAATTCAATTATGATGTGCCTTGGTCTCGTTTTCTTCACATTTCATGTGTGTAGAGTTCATTGAGCTTCTTAGATCTGTGGGTTTATAGTTTTCTTTAAACTTGGAAAATCTCCAGCCATTATTTTTTCAAATATTTTTCTGTCCATGCCCCCCTGAGGCTCTGAGTATATGTGTATTAGACCACTTGTTGTAACCCCAAGCTCACAAATGCTCTGTTAATTAAAACCCTTTTCCTTGCATTTCATTTTATATAGTTTCTCTTGATATGTATTCACATTCACTAATATTCTCTTCTGTAATGCGTACTCTGCCATTAGTTCCAATTCAGTATATATATTTTTTCATTTTAGACATTGTAGTTTTGTCTCTAGAAGTTCAGTTTGGCTTTTTAAAATATCTTTTATGTCTCTACTCAACTTTGTGAATATCTGAAATGCAACATATATAAATTCAAGATGACCTAAGATAATTTCCATTTTATGGAAATGTTTTCCTTAACCACCTATCCTTAAAATAAATATGGTGGACAAGCATGGAGCTTGGCTCTTTGGGGTATAGTAGGATATATTCAGGCAAAAAGTCTTGGAAATGAATACAAGAGTAAAAATCAGGATAGACTAAGTGTGAACTGCATGACAAGGGTGATATACAAAAGCTAGAGGCCAGAGTCAGGGACCAGAAAGAAACTGAATCTCAGTAGAAGCCTGTTGAGAACAAGCAAACTTTCTTGGACACCAGTGGGTGTTCATAGTTCATTTAAAAGTATTTTATAAAAAATATTCTATTTATTCATGAGGGACATAGAGAGAAAAGCAGAGACATAGGCGAAGGGAGAAGTAGGCTCCTTGTTGGGAGCCCAATGTGGGATTCAATCCCAGAACCCCAGGATCACGACCCTAGCCCAAAGGCAGATGCTCAACCACTGAGCCATCCAGGTGCCCCCATAGTCCATTTTTATTGACCAATGGATGTGTGGTAACCTCATGAGGTAAGTAAACTCACAAATATCAAGAATTAGTCAATTCATATAAACAAAATCCCAAATATCCCAAATCTCTCCCTCTCCCCAACAGTTTAGCATTAGTGCTCTTTGGCTCTAGCTTTTAAGTACATTTATGAAATCTTGAACTTTAAGCAGAAACTTATTTCATCAGCAGCTAGCAATGACTAGCACAGAGTTAAAGTTTAGTGAATACATGTTGAGTCAAATTTATTACTCTGTATTATACTGATCTGTGCACTCTTGTCTTTCCACTAGACTCTTGTCTTTCCCTTCTTATTTATTTTTCCACCCCCAATGTCTAGCACTATGCCTGGAACTTCATACATTCTCAATAGATGGTTTCTGAATAAATGATTTTCTGGATAAATGGAAAACCTTGAAAGTGCAGGACATTGCTTTGTGAATCACATCAAGGCAATGTTGCTGGCAGTGTTTAACACTCTGTCAAGAATCTAACCTAAAAATGTTGCCTCTGCCTCTTGAGAAGAATAAAGCTAAAGTTGATTTAAATAATAGGAGGGAGAATGGGATGACTTAAACCAGAATTTCTTCACCAGAGCTCAGGGGCTCAAAAGGGAGTGGGACCCATTTTATACTCAGTTGTTGTCACCTTCTTCAAGTTCACTGATCTTTTCTTTTTTACTACTAGTAGGATGTTAAACTCATTCAATGAATTTTTCACTTTTAGATATTTTAATTTTCCATTGTGGAAGTAGTCCCATTTGTTTTTTTCCCATCCATTTTTTTCTTCTTTATGTTCATGTTTTCCTTTCAGCATTTCAGTATTTATAATATTTTCTAAAAAGACATTGTCTTCTAATTCTATCA
Organism: Vulpes lagopus; assembly: GCF_018345385.1. Classification (NCBI taxonomy): domain Eukaryota; kingdom Metazoa; phylum Chordata; class Mammalia; order Carnivora; family Canidae; genus Vulpes; species Vulpes lagopus. The sequence continues at coordinate 103,130,634 of NC_054848.1, forward strand.
TCCCTGTAGTTTCTGAGTCTATGCATTTGGACTGTTTTTTCTCCTGGCTACAGGTCACATTTTCCTGCCTTTTCTGTTAGTAATTTTTTACTAAATGCTATTAATTTTTTACTAAATTACAAGTATTACCTTCCTGAGGTCCTGGATTTTGTTGTGTTCCTTCAGAGTGTTGAAGTTGACCCCAGCAGGAAGTTAAGTTACTTGTGGATCATCTTGATCCTTTCAAGGTCTGTTTTTAAGTTTTGTTTAGGTGGTTCTAATAGAACCTCTAGATGTGCTAATTTAACCCACCATAAACTCAAGACTATTCCATTCTTTACAGAATGCTCCAAGTGTTCAATGTGGTCTCTCCACTTTGACTGCTTAGAACTGAGATGTCTTCTACCCAGATTATAGCTTCCCAGTAGTTTTTCCTTGCATTGGCCTTATGAATTTGCACCATATGTACCTGCAGCTTTGTATTCAGCCAAAGATGCAAGAGGATGCCAGGCAGTTTTCTGGGGCTTTTTCTCTGCATAGTTCCCTCTTCTGTGTTATTTTGTCCCATGATTTCCACATGTTTCAGTTTCCATGAACTTTAATCTGTGTCTTCTTGACTCAGTGAGACTACGGCACTTGAGTTTCTCCTTCCTGAGCCAATGGTCTGGCAAGTATGTGCAGTCAGAAGCCTGAGGCAATCATAGGACCCACCTTATTTATTTCCCATATCTAGGGAATCACAGCCCTGTACTTTTTGTTGCCCAATGTTCGACACACCTGGTGTTTCATATACTTTGTCCAGTTTTATAATTATTGATGTGAAAGGTCAAATCTGCTGCCATTTACACTGTCATAGCTTTGACAGACCTAAAATGCAGGCATGGAGACCAGCATTTCTATGTCCAGAGATTTCACTGAGGGCAAGAACAACTACTTTGCTTCACTCTTTCTTTGGGGGAATTTTCTCAATCCATTTACAAAGATGAATTTTCTTGCAGCCAGTCTTCACAAAGAAGTGGGCTCATGGAATATTTGTTTATGTACTTATTTACTCCCTGAACAATATTGTTGAGTTACTAATGTTTTCACTACTGTAGACACGGTCCCTACCTTCTAGAAGACAGTGTCTAGGGGGAAAGACAGATGACTTTAATGTAAGTATAGTGGGACAGGGTTCTTTTTAGATCTCTTCATTTCTTCTCCTCATTTCTAGTGGGGAGAGAGCTTTTAGTATAATGATGCATCAAAGTCTTGCCATTAAGGACACTTCAGTATTAGCAAGAAAAAAAGGTCTTTTGACTGCCCTATGCTAAAGGCTTTGAAAGACACATGCCTGCTCCCAAAAGAGACTATAAGGAGCCATTGGATAGAAGGGTCTACCATCACTCCTCCCCTCTTAATGAAGAGGGGAGCCTTGACCAAACTGAAAGCTCCAGATAATTTGAAAAGCTGGGACAAGTTGGGGGGAAAAGAGGGAGACCATGGGCTGTCATCAAAAATAGGTTTTGATTGCACCAAAAGGAAAACCCATGGGTACCTCTGAGTGTGTTTACGGTGGGCTACTACTTAGAAATGGGCCCTCCTCAGCCCGGGTGGCTCAGTGTTTTAATGCCTACCTTCGGCCCTGGGCATGATCCTGGAGACCCAGGATTGAGTCCCCATCAGGCTCCCTGCATGGAGCCTGCTTCTCCCTCTGCCTGTGTCTCTGCCTCTTTCTCTGTGTGTCACTCATGAATAAATAAATAAAATCTTAAAAAAAAAAAAGAAAAGAAATGGGCCCTCCTTGCAAATCATGCCAAGATATTACTTAAAGCAAAATATGTCAAGTGTTACAAGAGTGGCCAAGTGAGGGGATCCCGGCGTGGCTCAGCGGTTCGGCGCCTGCCTTTGGCCCAGGGCGCGATCCTGGAGTCCGGGGATCAAGTCCCGCATCGGACTCCCGGCATGGAGCCTGCTTCTCCCTCTGCCTGTGTCTCTGCCTCTCTCTCTCTCTGTGTCTATCATAAATAAATAAATAAATCTTAAAAAAAAAAAAAAAAGCCTGGCCAAGTGACGTGGAAGTTCTACATTGGTGTGGTCAGAGAAGTAAGAAGCATAATTTCCAGTCCCCCAAATATCTCTCCACTAAGAGGTCAGAACCTGAAATTCTACCATTGACACCTAAAACATTTGTCTTATATATTGCTTTCTTTCCACATTATCTATTTGAGAGAGCAAGTCTCCTTAGTCCTAAAATGTTGATGGAATAACGGATGCGACAAATAGCAAGATGGAAGATGTGTCTCTTTGTTCTCATTTGAAAAGGCTCTGCTTTTCATCATTTATAGAGATCTCGCTATTTACTGCTTCTGCTGTGGTCTTTGCTCTTCAGATTTCCCTGAATATGCGGTAGAATTCATGTGGAAGTAGAATGCAACTGAATTGCTCTGTGCTAGATTCTGGACAAAGGAGATTGCTGCTGAGGCTTTGGCTCAGTTGAAAGTAAATCTCATTCCTTGGGTGATAGATCCTGTTATTTTAACTGGCACAAGATTTTCATTTTGTGTGCTCAAAGGAACAGGTTCCTGAATAAAGCCAGCTACTCATAAAAAGTGTGGCTGTGACATGCATGAGAGGCTGACACAGCCAGAGTAGCATTCAGGGTCTGCAGGAAGAGTAGGCTGGATACTGGCAGTGGAGGCTGCTTTTGGTGTTTCTAGAATGAGCTTTGTTCAGATTTTCCCATCAGACTTTCATTAATGCACATCCTGTCCCACATGCAAGTCTCTCTTTTCTCCCTCCCTTCAGTGGCTCCTCGGGGGTGCTCTATGCCTAAACGCCCCCACCCCGTGCTACCTATGGGCAGAGGGGGCACAGCAGAGTGTAGGGAGCAGCTCACAAGGAACCAGCAAGTGACCCCAAGACACAAGTTTCTTCCTCTTTCCACTCTCAGTCACATCAATCTCAATGTAAGGGACCCAGGGCTGGAGTTACATTATTAGACCAGACTGTCTAAAGTTACTAAGTGATAAGTTACTGTCAAAGTTACTAAGTGATAGCAACCAGGCAGAAGGTAACCAATAGCAGAACAAGGGAACCAGAGGGACAAATAAAGATAGAGAAATGCCTTCAGAGGCCCATGGCTTTAGCCTTGCTGACTCCAGCTCGCAGGGACTTGAGGACAGCCTCAGGATAGCTTAAGAGATTGGGCATCAGTGATCCCAAAATTTCATTCCCTTGCTTTGAAGCTCCTTTATTTCCAAACAGAACCCAAGAAGTGGCACAGTACAGAGGAAAGAGCATTTGTCTGGGGTCCAGAACACTGGGTTCTAATGTCTGGTTGAAACATTACATAGTTGTATGACTTTGAACAAACCCCTTTCACTTCCTGGGCTTCAGTTTCTCCTTCTGTAAAATGAGAGGAAGCATAGGCTACATTGCTAAGCACCTTAAAAACTCTGGCATTCAGGGATGCCTGGGTGGCTCAGCAGTTGAGCGCCTGCCTTCAGCTCAGGACATGATCCTGGGGTCCCAAGATCGAGTCCCACATTGGGCTCTCCACAGGGAGCCTGCTTCTCCCTCTGCCTATATCTCTGCCTCTTTCTCTGTGTGTCTCTTATGAATAAATAAATAAAATCTTTAAAAAATAACTGACATTCCAAGAGTCAAAATAAAGCACACACCTTTGCTCTACTATTTGTATTTGACCTTGGGCAAGTCACTTATCCTCTTTGAACTTAGTTTCTCCATCTATAACAGGAGAGGCTGGACTTACCTGTAACTAAGAGCCGTGCCAACCCTGGCATTCAGTGCAACATTTCCTGGGGCCAGAGCAGGTGCTGACTATCTGTGACAAAGAAGAATCCTCAGTAGGCATTTTGGGAGCAGAAAGCTGTCTCTTGCTTCCTAGTGCATGTGCTCGCGTGTCTGGCATAACTCATTAGGTAGGTCCAATTTTCTAACAGTTGCATTTTTGCTTGTTTGATTTCTTGTCGGGACAAGTGTGCAATCTATTCTGTGAATGTAATTAAACAAACAGCTAGAGATTCTAGAGATTCTAGTTCTCTCCCAAGAAGGAAATACATTTTTATTGGGAGCGAGGTCCCCAGGGATACCTCTCAGGAGCTGATGACTGCCTGGCAGGAGAATCAGCCCTGTGATCAGGTGACTGCCTCCTCAGGTGTGCCCTGAGGAGTAACAGGAGGGGCGGGGCGGGGGGGGGGGTTGCAGTTTGCCTAGTCCAGTGCTTGTCACCATGCCTCCCTCTAATGCTCTCATTTAAAATGCATTCATTCATTATTTGCAGATTTCTCCCAGGTTGTAAAGAGGTTGGTGGTCTTGACAGATGCCAAAATGCCCCCCTGTGCTATCCATGGGCACAGGGATAGCACAGCTATCCTGTTGGTGGTCCCAACAGAGCATATGTGGCTAGCACAGCTTTAAAGAAGATTCAAGTTTGAATACCTTTAAGCAGAGAAATGTCTCACTTGTGAGCCATAGTCTTCACCATTCCCTTTTGTATTACAGAACACTGCTTAACTGTGCCCCTGGGATAGCTTAATGCGGGCAATTTATGCATATCCAGGTTTCTGCTCCTCACTTTGGTAGCTCTTCCTCAGTTGGGAGTTAGTTACTTGGAAAGTTGAGCCTAGAAATGGGGTACAGGTAGGAGCTGAGAGGTTTAAAGACACCTGATACGTTCCAATGCCTTCCTAAGTTCCAAGGAGGATTTTTATATCGAGATTAACCTGCTTACCCTACTTTAGCCCATCCTGAGGGTTTGAATCTCTACCCCTCGGGGACTGGACATGTTGCTCCCAATTGTGGGTAACTGCTAGCTCCAGTCAGAGGCTCGAACAGATTCTCCCAAATCCAGTCCTGGCTAGAGAAACAAATAACTGCCTGTGGCCCTGGCTACAGAAGTGTTTCTCAGGACTGGCCTTTGGCCCCAGAGAGAGGAAGATGAAAAAGGACGTTGAAAGATTGTTCCATGTTCAGTATCACTTGAACTTCTATTTAATTTCTCAGAGCTTGGAGAGAAGTCTCTGGAAATGCCTTGTGGACATAAGGTCAGATTTTCCTCGGAGTGAAGAGAACCCTTTTGGGTCACGTGCAAAAAGTTGTCTTTAGGCTCCCTGAACTGCTGAACCTGTTTTTCCAGCTCTCCACCTCCAAGTTCCCTCCAAGTCAGCCTGGAGAGACTTGACTGCAGATCAGCAGTCTGTTATGCAGCTTGTCTTGCTTCCCCAGCAGAGCTGCAGTTCAACTCCTGCTTTTGAGAGGCAGGTCCATAGGGGATGGGGAGAAGTGAGCCTGGAGCCGCTTGCAGGGAACTTGGCAATGACATCCGAATCTCAAACTTCATGACCTCTGTGCAGTCCCTGACTACTCCATTCCCTCAGTATTTTCTAGCCTCTTGCCTGGATAAGGCCAAGCACTGCTATTCCCCAGCACAGTAGGCCTAGAGGAACAGCTAGAAAGTTTGTCCTCAAGGATTGGCACCCTTCTCTATCTTCTAGCCCTGCTGTGATCCTTCCAAATTTTGCTCTCCAGCCCGTTTGTTCATCTGGAAAACATTCAGTGATGTTTCAGGAAGGCTGAAAACTGCGCAATACTTTTCATAAATTCTCACTGAGCTGGTTTCAATGACAGGGAAAAGTTTGAGATCTTCAGGATCAGAGTTCAACTCTTCAGGTAAACTTTCCTTTTTTTTTTTTTTTAAGATTTTAGTTATTTATTCATGAGAGACACAGAGAGAGTGGCAGAGACATAGACAGAGGAAGAAGACTCACTGTGGTGAGCTGGATGCAGGACTTGGGCTAAAGGCAGACGCTCAACCATTGAGCCACCCAGGCACCCTGCTAAGGTAAACTTTCACCCAATCCCGGTATGTATATTCATCAGGATTCCACCTCTGGCCACCCTTTCTTGTCACCCTTTGTGCCTCATGTACTATCCTTCCCTTCCATGATTCTAAGACATCGTGGATGGTAAGACATCGTTTCGATAATAGCTTTACTAAACTTCATTGCGAGATGCATTCTCATTTCAGAAATACTAAAAAGAGAAAAATGTTCCTTTAATGCAAAGAAGATATGGTACTGATGTAGGAAAGATGCTAGGGTTCGAAGCTGACATCCAAGAATGAATTCTTGAGACATCTTTGGTGCAAAAAGGTGGTTTTATTACAGTGCCGGGACAGGACCAAAAAACAGACTCTTAGCTCTAGAGAACACACTGGTGGTTACCAGAGGGGAGGGCGGGCAGAAAGAGCAGCACTGGGGTCAGGAGTCATCCATTATATACTTTCAAGTTGGGAGGGGGTTAGGGATAGTGTAAACCTCCCAGGTATTTTGGAAACAAGGTTTCCAGGCTCCTGAGGGGGCTAGCTATTCTTAGGAAACCTCATTTATTACTGTTTAGTAAAAACTAAGTCATGAGACCCTTCAGATGAATATTTGTAGGTTATATACTTGGGGGATGATTGCCAACACGTATCTTAGGTGGTAGAGGTAAAGGAAGTTTCCAAAGGAATTTCTATATGTTAAAGTAGACTCACAGGGGCCTGGGGGTGGGGGTTGGGCTAAGGTTGCCTTTTGCCCTTTAGTAAAGTGTCAACATTGAGGCAGCTGAGTCCCTAGAGGAATGTCACTCTGCTTGTTTCAAGGACTTGTCAATGGGCTGTAGGGAGTAAGGAAATTCAATAATCTCTCTTCTGCCTTTGTTTCCCACATCAGTATCACCCTTCTGCTGATAGCCCTGAACGTTTTTTTTAAGGTTTTATATATTTATTCATGAGAAACACACACACAGATGTAGGGAGAGGGGGAAGCAAGCTCCCCATGTGGATCCCGATGTGGAACTAGATCCCAGGACCCCGGGATCATGCCCTGAGCAGAAGGCAGATAGGCAGATGCTCAACCACTGAGCCACCCAGGTGCCCCAGCCCTAAACTTTTAAAAAAGTTTTTATTTCAATGCCAGTTATCACAGTGTTATATTAGTTTCAGGTGTACAATGTAGTGATTCTATAATTCTATATATCACCTGGTGCTCATCACAAGTGCCCCCCTTAGTCCCTATCACCTATTTCACCCATCCCCCCACTGCCCTCCCCTCTGGTAACCACCAGTGTGTTCTCTAGAGTTAAGAGTCACCATTCTTGGGTATGCAATGGGAATTAAGACCCATAAAGTTGGTACTTTGATGGAATTTGCCCTTCTAATGGTTAAAAGCAGGTAATAACTAAGAACAAGAATCAACCAATAATAGTAATCATAATAATTGCCATGCAGAGAATAAACCCCACTTCCAGAATGGAGAGTGACTGGAGGAGGGGGATGTTGTAATGAGGGTGGTTAGCAAAGATGTTTCTGGTGAGAAAATATTTAAGCAGAGATCAGAATTATCAAAAAGCAGGCAGCTGTGGGGTGACCCGAGGAAGAGCAGTCTTCATGGAGGAAATAACAAATGTCACGGTCTTGAGGTGGGAACATGTCTTGGCATGTTTGTGGAACACGAAAAAGTCCATGTGACTGAAGGGCAGTGAGCAGTAGTGGTTGTAGGGGAAGAGTATAAGAAGTTTGGGTTTTATTCTAAGTATTTTTGTATAGGCATTATTAATGATAGCTAAAAGGTAGAAAGAACTGAAATGTCCAACCACTGATGAATGGATAAGCAACATATGGAGGAACAAAGTGCTGATAACAGCCACTTTGAAAACATGATGCTAAGTGAAAAAAGTCAGACACAAAAGTTCACATATTGTATGACACCAATTAGATGAAATGTCCAGAGTAGAGAAATCTATAGAGATTGCAAGTAGATTAAGTGGTTGCTTAGGGCCAGGGCAGGGGGAAATATGGGGGTGATAGCAAAAGTGTTCAGGGTTTCTTTTTGAGGTGATGAAAATGTTCTAAAATCTACTGTGGTGAAGGTTACCAAATCTGTGGATATACTGAAAACCATTGAATTGTACACTTTAAGTGGGTGAACTATATGGTTTATGGATTATATCTCAATAAAACTTGAGTTCCCTCTGCTTGTGGTATAGACAAGAAAATAGGCCTCTGCTTGATTGTTCGATTCTTTTAGGGCTCCCATTCTTGTGCCTAAAAAACATTTGTTTCACATATTTTGTCCAGTTTTCTGGTTGCTTGTGGTGGGGCAGCAAGTTTGGTACCAATTACTTCACCATGGTAGAAGTAGAAGCCCTCTCCAAGTATTATTATTTTTTCAAAGTCTTAACTTTCTTTTTTCTTTTTTTCCAAAATGTTTATTTATTTATTTGAGAGAGAAAGAGAGACGAGTAAGCAGTGGGGAGGGGCAGAAGGAGAGAATCTTGAAGCAGATTCCCCGCCGAGCATGAAGCCTAACGTGAGGCTCAATCTCAGGACCCTGAGATCATGACTTGAGCTGAAATCAAGAGTCCGATGGTTAACTGGTTGAGCCCCCCCAGGTGCCCCTCAAAATATTATTTTTAAAGCACATTCCTAACCCTTTATTGATTTTCTTATGTTCAAATCATATCTACTCAAAAATCAAGGAATGCTATCTCCTTGATGCAACCTTTCATATACCTTTCAGACAGAAGCAATCTGTCTCTCCCTTGTTCACCAGAGTGCATTTAGGCATTCCTTCATTTACTCAGCATAAAGCTAAACAGTCATATAATAAGTACTTTCTGTGTTCTGGACACAGTGATAAACTCTGAGGATACAGAAATACAAAGTTGCTCTTCTTTAAAAACTCACATTTCATCAAGAATGGAAGACCATATTGTGATAATATTGTGGAAGGACGCCAAGTCCACTGGAAGAATTGAGATACAGAGGGTTTCTCCATAGAATGGATAATAGCTGGGAGAGGCAGAAGGGAAGAATGTTTCAGATAGAAGGAATAGCATGTACTCTTAGCACTTTTTACTTTGTATTCTCAGTGTCTGTGCAAATCTGACCCACACCGTTACTTCCAGTCTCCATTGCCTGATAAGCTCTTGGAGCCCAGGGATCATGTTTTATTTATCACATCCCCTTCCTCAGTATACACTGTTCATGGTGTGCAGCATATAGTAACTATTTAGTAAATATCTGAGGTACAAAACTGGAATAGCTTATTTTATCATGACTGAGCTATTGTCAGAAAATGACTTGGAAATGCCAAATGCTCTCACACTGGGTACACCACTAGGTTCCAGGGAGAGATTCACTGCTCCCCTGAGCCTCTCTGTTCCCGAGGACATAAAGGCATCCTTTCTTGAGCATAAAGAAAGAAACATCTCCTATACTCAGCAGAGAAATGGTATCCACACTTTGGCTACTTCAGAATTTGCAATGGCTTTAGAAATTCCCTGGAGAGATCTGTAAAGCATGTCTTCAGGAAGCTCTCAAACAGGCATACTGTCCTAGGTCAAAATGAATCTGTTGAACAGGACTGATAATCTGACTACACAGATCAATTTCTGCATTTCTGTCCTAATTTTCTACCTGATTGCCTAAATCCTTAGCTTGGTTTCTGACATGACTTCAGTGTATGTGTAATATTCATGCTTGTTGGCACCCCAGTGGCAACCAGCATTCTGATTGGTGTGTCGCACTAGAAAGGGGGCTGTATACCTGGGTTCTGGTTTCAGCTCTGCAAGTCACATCACCTCTCTGAGTCTCTTTCAAAGTGATGATAACACTTCAAAGCTCATTACTTCCGTTCATACCTCACATTTGATGTGAAAGTGTCTTTAAATCATATAAAGTGCTGGGGCACCGGGGTGGCTCAGTTGGTTGTCAGCCTTTGGCACAGGTCATGATCCCAGGATCCTAGATGGCAGGGAGCCTGCTTCTCTCTCTCCTCCCCTCTTCCCCCTCTCTCTTTCTTTCAAATAAATAAAAAATCTTTAAAAAAATCATATAAAGAGCTTCAAGATGTTTGAGGATTGATTATGTATATTAATATGTATTATAAATACCACAATTATTATATCTTTATGCATATATTATATATTATAATTTAATATATGATTATATCATATTATATGATATGATGTATATAATACAGTATATAGTATATAATATATATTACATTATTGTTATATATATCTTACATATATTATATATACATATTTATATATTTGTTTGTACATACATATATAATATATACATATAAATGTATTATATATTTATGAATTAAATATAATTTAAATATTATATATTTATATATTATATTAATATAAATTATATTTAATTTATAAATATAAATATTTATAATTATATTTAGTATATAATAATATAATATGTATAATATATATTTTTATAATATACACAAAATATATATAATAAATAATATAAAATATATAGTGTGTAATGATATAATTTAATATATGGTTGTAAAATTGTTAATATTATATATTATTATCTTATATATAAATCGTATATCATTAAGCATTAAATATGATATACAATTATGTTATTATAAATATTATCATATATAATTAATTCTATTAATTATTATATAATTATTATATGTTAATTATGTATCAGTAATTATATATTAATTACAAACTATATAAAATGATGATTATAATATAACACATGTAGTATATAACATAGTATATATAATATGTAATTATATATAACAATAGTATGTAGTAATATTAATAACATATAATGATATAATATTCTAATAATGAAAATAATATATATTTATATATAGGCATTAGTAGAAACACCATAGTGTGGTAGAAAAATTAGTTGCCTTCTGGTTGTGACTTTATATAAATTAGCTTTGTACCCTTCAGCAAGTCATTTTTTTCCTTTGAACCTTAGTTTCTTCATCTCTACATTAGGCCATTTTTGATTATCTTAACTGAAATACTATTGTCCTGTGGCATACATACTGCTTGCTGTTAGGATATGAAGTCCAACCTTTTCAGATGTCCAGATGCTGCTTAGCTATTGAGGTCCAACCTTTTAGCCTTTTACATGATCACCTAAAGCTCCAAAAAGGAGGATGGAAAGTGGGAGGTTGAGGCACATATGACTAAATCTACTGACCTGAAAACCCAAAGATCCAGCTAAGAATGACAAGGTAGACCTGTCTAGGAAGGAGAAAGGAGTGATTCTGAAAGTTAGGTTCGGAAGCTCTATTTTCTTTATCTGGAGATGTAGGGTACAATATCCAAGATGGAAGACTGGAATGCTTATGTCCAAACTTGCCGCACACAAGCAAGGGAATTACGTTAAGGCCATCACCAAAATAATGGGCAAAGTTTACTGGAGGCTTCCCCACACAGATGTGAATAATCTAGTGACACTGTTGTGAGGAGCATGGAGAGGGCCAGCTAGAGTCTGTCCCTGTGACAGAATTCCCGGAAATCACATTTCTCAGAAGGAATGACTATTGGAAATTTTGATGGTGACGAGAAGCATTGGAAGTGGCACCAACAGCAACAATAAAAAAAACAACACATGAAGCAGACAATAAGGCAACATCGCTCAGCAATGGGGGAACCTTCGTGCTGTGCCTGTAAAATATTATCCACTGTATCTTTGCCCTCTCTCCAAGCTCCCAGCCATCTGGAAATGTCATTGCTTAAGTTTTGTGTTCCACCATTAGTTAAAGTCAGAATCCTTTGATCTGTTCTGTTCACTAGATCCTATATCATGACATACAAAACTCCTGACAACTATATTTTCATTAAATTTGTTTTCTGGGGTTTTAGCCATTGCACTAAAATCCAATCCCAATATACCACTAATTAAAAAAAAAAACTGTTATCAGTGTGCTCTTACAGTTACTATAACAGTAAAAATTGCACTCAACAGCATTATTATAATCTTCACTTATTTAGAGGTTATATTTGGTTCATGTTGTAGAGCCAAGGAAGCAAAGAAGTAAATAAAATTATTGCCATCAACATTACTGCAATTTTTTCTATCCTTAAAACCTGCCACCAGTGATACATATGACAACAGATTGCCTGTAAACACATAAAAGCCCTTCTCGGAAAATGTGGGCTTTTGTTTCCATCATGGTGAAACCTAGGTTCCTTGATAGGATAATTGATGACAAAGATGGTAGGAAAGGATGAAAAGGCCTACCATTGTGCACTCTACACCAGCACCCTGTAGACATGTGAGCATGAACAGTGGCCTGACTTCTCTTAGCTTCCCAAGACCTAGTGACCCAGACAACAATTAGCTATGGCAAGAACAAGTGGGTGATGGAATCTTGCCCACTCTTAATCTTTCATTTTACAAAATAATCCTTTGGCTGGAAGTTTAATGGGATAGTGAATTGACTCAAGTTTTTATCCCTGTTACATTTACTTGTTAGTCTTAGTTCCCATGATTCCTGAGCAGCTGAGTGGACATCATTTGGTACTCCTTCCTATACACCTGCAGTGGAGCAGTGATCATCTGTATGGAGATGGCTAGTTTGGGGAATTGATTTTTGGGTAAACCAACAAGAATTGGGCTATTCCACACAGAAAAGAAAGTCAGTAAATACTAATGCAAGAGTCCAGAAGGCTAGTGGCAACATGAGGGTTGTAGTATCAGTGGGAGACAGCCAGTGGAAAACAAATCAGTGAGTCCTATTGGGTCTTCAGTCATAGCATTGCAGGTAGTAGATGCATGGTGTGTGGGTTCATTGGGTTGGCCATCGTCCCTGAGCATCCAAAAACCTTCTTATTTCAATTCAGTGTATCTACTGCCTGGCAAGTGTCCACTCACCAGACATAACATAAGGACTTCAGGAAGGAAAAAAAGAGGCTCATTTTGAATGAAGTCCTTTTCACTGTTTTTTTTCTCAAGAGTAAAACCTATGAATCAATACCTTAGTTCTCAACCTGCCCATTTTTCTCTCCATCCCCAAACTTGTTTCAGGTTCGATAACTAAATCAATAACCTTTTTTTTGGTGGAATGGCCCTTTATTTTGAAAGGCTCTCTTACACTTAAACTCTTAGGGACTTATAAAATATTTATTTCTACTTCATATTCTTTTCAGAGAAAAAAATGGATCAAAAAGAGCTAAGCAGTCATAAAGCCAAGAAAAATGAAAACCCATTTTCCTCCTATCCTGTTGAGGCCCCTGAGAAATGGATTTAGAAACCTTGTCACAGGGCTTTCATAGAGTTGACTCTAGGTAAAGTTTTTATTAGACCTGGCTCACAAATATTGAAACCCAAAGGGCGGGGAATGGATTAGAGCATTAAACAATTTTCAAATGTATGCCAAGAAAATAATCTGTAGATGTGTGAATGATGTGACTTTGTGTAGAGAGGTGAATATATAAGCTTTAAATATAGATGCAGGATAAGTTAATCAGTATAAGAAAGATATGCTCTGCATGGCAGTCTAGATTTAGGAGTAGTCAAAGGCTTTAAGACAAATTTGGTGATATTTGGCTTTGAGCCCCACATAAACTATAACCATCATAGGCCTCTCATTTTCCCCTTATAACCCATGGGGCTCCTTGGCGAAACAGTTACTCTGTAGTTTTACTCTTGCTTTGCTGGTCACTACTTTGCAGTACTACTTCCCAGGTTCTATTTCACCACTCTCAATGTCAGAGGACAATTATTGTCCCTCAGTGATTTCAGATTCCTTGGTCAAAATGGATTGTCTAGCATTTGAGAGACTACAAATTTAAGCTCCTTCAGTCTGCCCTTCACCCCCAAGGGTACTTACTTCTCAACATAGTGGTCTTCTTTGAGGAATATTGGATCAGTTCACCATGAACTGGGGACACTTTGGTGGCACCTAGCCATGCTAGTCTGGGAATATTCCTTCCATCTTATTTGATCTGGAACCATAATATGTTTGGACTTTTTTTTTTGGACTTAAAAAAAGATTTTATTTATTTATTCATGAGACACACACACACACACACAGAGAGATTGAGAGAGAGAGAGAGAGAGGCAGAGACACAGGCAGAGGGAGAAACAGGCTCCAGGCAGGGAGCCCGACACAGAACTCGATCCCGGGTCTCCAGGATCATGCCCTGGGCTGAAGGCGGTGCTAAACTGCTGAGCCACCAGGGCTGCCCACGTTTGGACTTTCTGACCTCATAGCAAGTGATCTGACTTCTATGGATACCATTCCATCTTCCTTCCAGTGATCTTGTTGAAAAGTCTTTTTGTGAATTACTCTTCAGTGTCTATATCCCCTTCCCTATCTGTTCCAGGGAATAGATTATAATTCAGTATCCACTTGGCTGTCCCTAATATCCTCACATTACTAATGTTAGTTTTTAAATCAGGCCAACAAAAGGGCCTTGCTGTAGATTCCCCATTCTGCCACTTTTACAATCCCTATAACGTTTTCACATTTACCCAAGTTCTTCCACTTACATTATGACCTTGAGAGCATTCTTTTAATCTCAACACCCACTGTGAACCCAGCTCTTTGGCATGACTCAAATATTTGCTAAATGAATCAATCGGGATCCCTGGGTGGCGCAGCGGTTTGGCGCCTGCCTTTGGCCCAGGGCGCGATCCTGGAGACCCAGGATCGAATCCCACATCAGGCTCCCGGTGCATGGAGCCTGCTTCTCCCTCTGCCTATGTCTCTGCCTCTCTCTCTCTCTGTGACTATCATAAATAAATAAAAATTTTAAAAAAATAAATGAATCAATCAATGATAAAATAATGGAAGAAGGGAATGATTGAAACAGATTTCTAAATGCCAAACAGTACTGAGCAGGCCTAGAAGTGAACCAGGACAATGGCTCACTTTGGGGTTCATCCTTCCCTATCCTTCTGTTTTTGTCTGTTTTTTTAAACCATGGTACAGATAGCCCTGATCAAACTCCTGGTTAAGAGGTATGCTGTTTCAAAGTTGACAGTGTTGCTGGCAAATTAAAAGTTTTCTTGATCCAAATCATCAGCCACTCTGTCAGTCTTGAATTTGAGACCATAATCACTCCCTGAATTCAAGATAGCCACGGACTGTGACTCCCACGTTTCACCGCTGGTTTACAGTGCCAAGCCTAGGGGACTAGAATACTAGATTAGAAATATGGCAAAAGAGAATTATGACAAGGTCAATTTCACTCTATGTACTGATCCCATACCCTGATTATTCTACCATCTCTTTATAAAGACCACTGAGTTCAGGCTGAAGAGAAGCAAAGGGATATTTATCATCTCAGCCTAATTTCCTGAGGGCCAGAGAGATGTGGACCTCATGCTTTTCTGCTATTTTGACTTCTTCCAGACACATCATAGCTTCTGAAGCACCAGGGGTAAATTCAGATTGTTGATGAAGTCAGAAAATAGAAAACAAGCCTTATCATAATAATATAATAGCATGTTTACCCAAGAATTACTTACCCTGTATGTTTGGGCAACGTCTGCTCAATATTCACTTCCTCCTTTAAAAAAGAAATTTTTGGGGGGATCCCTGGGTGGCGCAGGGGTTTGGCGCCTGCCTTTGGCCCAGGGCGCGATCCTGGAGACCCGGGATCGAATCCCACGTCAGGCTCCCAGTGCATGGAGCCTGCTTCTCCCTCTGCCTGTGTCTCTGCTTCTCTCTCTCTCTCTCTCTCTCTCTGTGTGTGACTATCATAAAAAAAAAAAAGAGTCTGTTTCTTTAAAAAAATAAAAAAGAAATTTTTTTGTATATGTTTTTTTGGAGTTCGACCTGCCAACATATAGTATAACACCTAGTGCTCATCCCATCAAGTGCCCCCCTCAGTGCCTGTCACCCAATCACCCCATCCCCCTGCCCACCTCCCCTTCCACTACCCCTTGTTCGTTTCCCAGAGTTAGGAGTCTCATGTTTTGTCACCCTCTCTGATTTTTCCCACTCATTTTCTCTCTTTTCCGCTATGATCCCTTTCACTCTTTTTTATATTCCCCGTATGAGTGAAACCATATGATGATTGTCCTTCTCCGATTTACTTATTTTACTCAGCATAATACCCTCTAATTCCATCCACATCGAAGCAAATGGTGGGTATTTGTCGTTTCTAATGGCTGAGTAATATTCCATTGTATATATAGACCACATCTTCTTTATCCATTCATCTTTCGATGGACACCGAGTTTCCTTCCACAGTTTAACTATTGTGGACAATGCTGCTATAAACATTGGGGTGCAGGCGTCTCAGCTTTTCACTGCATCTGTATCTTTTTTAAAAAAGATTTTATTTATTTATTCTTGAGAGACAGAGAGAGAGAGACAGAGAGACAGAGAGAGAGAGGCAGAGACATGGGAGAGGGAGGAGCAGGCTCTATGCAGGGAGCCCAACGTGGGACTCGATCCCGGGACTCCAGGATCACTCCTTGGGCCGAAGGCAGGTGCTAAACCGCTGAGCCACCCGGGCTGCCCACTGCATCTGTATCTTTGGTGTAAATCCCCAGTAGTGCAATGGCTGGGTGGTAGGGTAGCTCTATTTTTAACTCTTTCAGGAACCTCCACACAGTTTTCCAGATTAAAAATATTTTTAAAAGATGTTATTTATGTATTCATGACAGACACACAGAGAGAGGCAGAGAAATAGGTCAAACGCAAAACCTCAACTACTGGGCCACCATGTGCCCTCTTACTTTTTTCTTAACAGAACTCTTTATTCAGTACTCTTTATTCAGCCTCCCCTGCAGCTTAAAGGGTCACCTTTCAAAGTTCTAGATTGTTAAATGGAAACAGATGTCTAAGATATAAGGCTACTGAGAAAGCTGTTTTCCTTCTATGAAGATAGAAACTCTGCTATCATACACATTTTTGCCTTTGCTCTTTTCCCCTTTTCCTTGTTGGGGAAAATGAATGCAGTGCCTAGAGCTACAGCAGCTATCTTAAACCCAGAGGGAAAATAAGCCAAATAGCATGAATGGCAGAAAAAGAAGATTGGAGTCTGGACTGATCTTGAGCAATGAAACCAATCCCAGGCCAACCACCAAACTCCTTGTGAGGGGAGAAGGAGAAAAAACCATTACTTGCAGCCAAACACCCATAAGTGGGATCTGTGTCTTTCAGTCTAGGAGCCAAAGGGCCCTTATCAAGGTCCATCTGTACTATGTGAAGTTCTCATCTTTTCTCTCCAGTAGAGAAGGCCCCGTCAGGTGTTTCCACGACTGTCTCAGTTAGTTTGTCCCTCTTTTCATTCTCCTTCTTTAACACGTAGTTGGGGTCTTAACTGAAGGAGGTTGAGAGGCACATGTTTTCATCCCGCAGATGGAGCCCACTCTGATGTTGAGGGGCAGCTAACCCCAACCTAATAGGGGCGGACTTCCATGATCTTGGGCAAGGTGAAAAAATAGTGATTCAAAAGAGAAGGTACTGCCTGTAGAAATAGTTTGTGTTGGCGTGTTCAGTGTTTTAAGACATTTGAATCCATGGCCAATAATGAAACATCAGAACATTTTTCATAATCTCTGAATTTCCAGCATCTCCTGAAAAATTCAAAAAACTGACAGCCTTGGGCCCTCATGGTTACAGTTGACTAAAGCAGCAACGTCTCCATTTAGAAGGGAGCATGTGCTTTGCAGATGAGCTCCTTCCCCAGCCCTCTTCAACATGGTGCCCTGGCTGCTCACTGACTTCCCTGTGGCTGGTGGCAGGGGCTGAGCTGCGCAGGGGGGTGGGTGGGTGATGGGGTGGTGGTGGTGGGGGGTGGTGGGGGTGGTGGTGAGGGGGGTGGGGGGTGGTGTGCACATGGCTGCATCTTCAACATGGGGTAAACAGGTTTGTCAAAACTTAACTATATATTTTCAGTGACTACATTTTATTGTCTTCAAGTTATACTTTAAAAAGTTGTTTTGGAAAAGGACAGAATGTTGAATAGCATAGATGGCAAGCGTGCCTGTCCATCTTAGTAAACATTTGATGTATCAAATGTTAATCATGTCTAATTTATTGGCCCATAAAAAGGACAAAAATAAAATAAATATCGGATCAAATGGTAGGTAAATTGTTATTGTGGTTGGAAGGGATGGGAAGAGGGTTGCTTGGTGTTAGAATGTACTAATATCCATGTTTTGTTTGGGAGAAAGAGTAAAGTATTATTTTTTTTAAGATTTTATTTTTTAAAAGTAATCTCTACTCAGTTTTGGGCTCGAACTCACAACCCAGAGATCAAGAGCCAGCCAGGCACCCCATAAAGTATTATTTTTAACTTTAAGCTGTGTTATGAAACAAAACTTTATTTTTAAAAAGATTTTATGTATTTATTCATGAGATACACAGAGAGAGGGATAGAGAGGCAGAGACACAGGCAGAGGGAGAAGCAGGCTCCATGCCGGGAACCTGACGTGGGACTCGATCCCAGGTCTCCAGGGTCATGCCCCGGGCCAAAGGCAGGTGCCAAACCGCTGAGTCACCCAGGGATCCCCTGAAACAAAACTTTAATTACTGTTCAGAGAATACTGTGTGACGTATAAATTACAAAGTGTTACAGGAAAAGAAAATGGAATATGGAAATACAAGAATTTTGTTGTAACTTAATCAGGGTTGGGGAGAGAATTAGAGGGAGTTATATAAAAAATAGTTAAACAGTGATAAAACCAGTAAGATGATAGAGACAAGTCTAAGTATACCAATAATCTCAATAAGTAAACACCTCCAGGAAGGATTGAAATAATAGATTATCAAAAAATACACCAGGAAAAACAAAGATGCAGGCAAAACCTTAAACAAAAAGAAAGCTTGGATAGCAGTATTACTAAAAAATAAAAGACAACTTAGACAAAAAGCATTATTAATATTTTTTAAATATTTTATTTATTTATTCATGAAAGACAGAGAGAGAGGCAGAGATATAGTTAGATGAATCAGGCTCCGAGCCTGATGTGGGACTTGACTCCAGGACTCCAAGATCACAACCTAAGCCAAAGGCAGACGCTCAGCCACTGTGCCACCCAGGTGCCCTCAAAAGCATTATTATAGATAGAAAGGGTAACTGCAAAATAAAAAGCTAATTTGACTCAAAATATATAGCAATTCTTAGCTTGTTTTCACAAGTATATGAACTTGAAAAGGCAGTAATGGAAAGCCAGAGAAAGAAAAATCCATAGAAAACAAATAACAAAATGGCAGACATAATGCCTACCTTATCAGTAATTATATTAAATGTAAGTGAGTAAGCATGCCCAACAAAAAGTAGAAGTTAGCAGAATGGGTTAAAAAATATACAATTCAATGATATGCTGTCTATAAAAAAACAAACACTAAACTCAAAGACACAAATAGATCAAAAATAGGATACATCAATAACCTAGATGTAAGAGCGCAAATTATAAAACCCTTCAATGAAGATATAGAAATAAATCTTTGTGACTGGGGTAGGTAATAGTTTCTTGGAGATGACACCAAAAGCACAATGTCAAGAAAAAGGAGTATCTAAATTGGACTTCATCAAAATTAAAAACCTTTCTGCTTTAAATGATGCTATCAATAAAGTGAAAGTAAACCCACGGAATGAGAATAAGAGAAAATATTTGCAAATTTTATTTCTTGTAATACTTGTATCCTGAATATATAAACAATTCTCACAATTCAGTGTTAAAAACAAATAAATCAATAATAAACTTTTGGCTTCTGGTTCCCTGTGTAGTAATCCTGAAAGTCACTACTCCATCTTAGCAACAGATAAAAAGCTAATCAGGTGAAAAAGTTAACTTTTTTTTATAAAAAAGTATTTTAAAGATTTACTTAATTATTTTAGAAAGAGAGAGAGAGAGCACAGGAGTGGAGGGAGGGGCAGAAGGAGAGAGAATCCCAAGCCGACTCTGCTGAACCTGGAGTCCCACTCCTATGACCCTCAGGACAGAACCTGAGACAAAACCTAAAGTTGGATGTCTGGGCAACCCCGGTGGCCCAGCGGTTTAGCGCCTGCCTTCGGCCCGGGGCGTGATCCTGGAGACCCAGGATGGAGTCCTGCGTCAGGCTTCCTGCATGGAGCCTGCTTCTCCCTCTGCCTGTCCCTGCCTCTCTCTCTGTGTGTGTCTCTCATGAATAAATAAGTAAAACCTTAAAAAAAATTTTTTTAAAAGTTGGATGTCCAACCAACTGCACCACCGAGTCCCATGAAAAAGTCAACTCTTCTTATGTATGGAAGAGAGGTAAGGACAAGGGGCAAACTGCTGCCCCCACGATTGAAGAGACAAAAAGGCAAAAATTAGAAACACAACTTCCTAGAGCAGACTCACGGGTGACACTGCTGTAGGAAGCAGTGCCAGGGTTTGAAAATCTGAACTGTAATGGACGAATTGCTGGAGGCTCAGTGTAGAGCAGTCTGAGAGTTAAAAAGTCCAGAGGAATCTAGTCATAGAGGGGGCTCCATACTTTTGTGAGTTTTACACCCAGGAGTTCAAGCAGATTTTCACAGAAAATGTTGGAGAAAAAGTGCTATGTGCTTCTGATGGGGGCAGAGGAAAAACAACCATTTTGAAATATGCCAGACATTCTGTTTTTCTTAACAAGGCCTGCCCTCAGGGCAACTAGTTAGCAAGAACCTAACCTGCTGGCATATTATCAGAGCCTAACTGATCTGGGTGGATGGAAATACCCAGCCACAGCCCCATCTAGGGAACCTGTTCCACCTAAGTGGGGTGAGGTACGAGGAAGCACTTGTGGAGTTCACAGTCATGAGGTATGGGCTCCTTGAAAGACTGAGAATTAATCATAAGACTACAGAATGCTTCCCCTCCCCTCACACTCCTTCACAGTATTACTATACGGCTTATTTGCCACAGTTTTTTTTTTTCCTGGTACCTTATGTCTCAATAGAAAAAAGAATTACAAGGCATAACAAAAGGCAAAATACACAATTTGAAGTGACAGAGTAAACAGAACCAAACATGGCAGGGATGCCTGTATGGCTCAGTGGTTGAGCGTCTGCCTTTGGCTCCGGTCCTGATCCCGGGGTCCTGGGATCAAGTCATGAATCGGGCTCCCTGCAGGGAGCCTGCTTCTCCCTCTGCCTACGTCTCTGCCTCTCTCTCTGTGTCTCTCATGAATAAATACAATCCTTAAAAAAAAAGAAAGAACCAAGCATTGCAGCAATGTTGGAATTATCAGATGAGGAATTAAAAATTTTTTTTAAAGATTTTATTTATTTATTCATAAGAGACACACAGAGAGAGGCAGAGACGTAGGCAGAGGGAGAAGCAGGCTCCATGCAGGGAGCCTGATGTGGGACTCTACCCTGAGACCGCAGGATCACACCCTGAGCCAAAGGCAGATGCTCAAACTCTGAGCCACCCAGGCGTTACCAGATGAAGAATTTAAAACAACAGTGAATAATACTATACTAAAGGCTCTAATAGATAACATGGGCAGCATACAAGAACAGATGGGCAATGTAAACAGAGATAGAAATTCTAAGCAAGAGCCAAAAAGAAATGCTAGAGATTAAAAAAAAAATGGTAACAGAAATCAAGAATGCCTTTGATGGGTTTTTTAGTAGACTGGACACAGCTGAGGAAAGAATTTTTGAGCTTGAGCGTATCTCAGAAGAAACTTCCAAAATTGAAAATCTCAAAGAGAACAAAGACCCTCCCCCCAAAAAAAGGAACAAAATATCTCAGGACTAAGGGACAGCTATAAAAGGTGTAATATGCAGGGGGTGCCTGGGTGGCTCAGTTGGTTAAGCAGCTGACTCTTTTGACTCAGGTCATGATCTCAGGGGCATGAGATCGAGCCCCATGTCAATCTCCATGCTTAGCATGGAGTCTGCTTGGGATTCTCTCTCTCCGTCTTCCCCTCTCCCTGTGCTTTATCACTTTCTCATAAATAAATAAATAAATAAATAAATAAATAAATAAATAAATAAATCTTTTTTTTTTAAAGGTGGAATATGCAGAATGGCAATACCAGAAGGAGAAGAAAGACAGGAAAGAATAGAAGAAATATTTGAAATATAATGGCTACATATTTCTTCAAATTAATGTCACACCAAACTGTAGATCACAGAAGCTTAGAGAACACTAAGCAGGATAGATGCCTGAGAAAAGACACCTGGGCATCTTATTTTCAAACTCTAGAAAGTCAAAGATAAAGAAAAAATCCTGAAAGAATCCAGAGGGAAAAAACACCTCACTTATCGAAGAGCAAGGATACAAATTACATCTGACTTCTCAGAAAGCACACAAGCTTGAAGAGGGGAGTACAACATTTAGTGTTGGGAGAAAAAGCCCATCAACCTAGAATTCTGTGCCCTGTGATATTTTAAATATTTTTTTTAAATTTTTATTTATTTATGATAGTCACACAGGGAGAGAGAGAGAGGCAGAGACACAGGCAGAGGGAGAAGCAGGCTCCATGCACCGGGAGCCCGAAGTGGGACTCGATCCCGGGTCTCCAGGATCGCGCCCTGGGCCAAAGGCAGGTGCTAAACCGCTGCGCCACCCAGGGATCCCCCTGTGCCCTGTGATATTAAACTTCAAAAGTGAAGGAGAAATAAATACTTTCTTGGACAAACAAAAATTGAGAGAATCTGTTGTCAGTAGACCTACCTTGCAAGAAATGCTGAAAGTTCTTTAGAGAAGGGAAATAATATGGTTGATATAAAATAATAGAGAGCCCACAGAATCATGTATAACTGGGATCTTGGTATCTGACTGAGGCATTGGAATCACTGGATAAGGAAGATTTTATTGTTCAGTAAATGAATTGGTTATCCATATGGAGAATGAAATAAAGCCGTTACTTTGCACCCTACAGCTAAATAAATTCCATATGGATTAAGGACTGAGATGTGAAACAAAGTGAAAAGGATAAAACAAAACTGTTCTTATTTACAATCCAAATTTTTTACATAGAAAACCAGAATGAATTGATGTGCAAATTATTACAAATAATAATAAGAGTTAGGCAAGATGGCTCACAATATGATCAACATATAAATTTAACTGCATTTATATAGTCTAGCAATAAACAGAAAGCATAATTTTTTAAGACACCATTTATAATATCTAAAAAATAACTCCTTAGGAATATGTACAACAAAAGATGTGCAAGGTATCCATGGTGAAATTTCTGAACCTACATTTAAAGATACTAAGGGGAAAAAAAAAGGGGGGGAAAAGGAAAAAAAATAAAGATACTAAGGAAGACTTAAAGAAATGGGGATATGAGACAAGTCTATGAATTTCATGTTTATGTTCTAACACTTGTAGAAGAAACTATAGGCAAATACCCTTATGATCCTGACTAGGCTAGACTCAAGGTCCAAATAGACTACTAATTCTAAAAATAAAGTTTGATAAATTCAATGACACTAAACCGGAGACTTTTTGATTATAGAAATATACCATAAAGCAAGTGAAAAGACAAGCCATAAATAGGGAGAGGATATTTGCAATGTGTGTAATAGACAAAGTTTTGGTGTCTTACATAGGAAGAAGATTTCTATAAATCAGGAAGAAAAACATGAGGAAGGTAGTGGACAAAATCAGGGAGGGAGAGAGGAGAAAGACAAAATAGGGATTTCATATTAGCAGAAACATGAATGGCAATTTAAAAATATGAAAATTTCTCCTATCTCAGTAATCTGAAAAATGAAAATCAAGACCTCAATAATGTGCAGTTTCACAATTATCTGATTGGCAGTGATTAAATTGTCTGAGAGTCCCAAGTATTAGAGAGGATGTAGAGCAATGGGAATTCTTGTGCAGTACTGCTGATGCTATAAATTGATACAATCTCACTGCAAAATAATTCGGCTTTATCAGTGAAGGTAAAGATTCACGTAATCTTCTACCCAGAAATTCTATTCCTTAGTTTTTACCTTAAGTCAGCACATTGCAATAGAAATCAAACATGATAGACAAATTCAGGCCAAAATGTGATTTTTAATATTCTTGGAGCTACATTAAAAAGTAAAAATTAATATAATAATTTAATAATATATTTAACTTGCACAGTACAGCCAGTACATCTCAATATGTAATCAATGTAAAAATTATCAGTGAGATATTTTATGTCTTTTTTTTGCAGTGATTCTTTGAAATTCAGGGCATATTTTACACAGCATATTACAATTCTGTTTTTAAGCATTTTTATTTTATTTTAATTATTATTATTTATTATTATTTTTTGTTTTGATAGAGAGTGGGGAAAGAAGGGCAGAGGGAGAGGGAGAGCATCTTAAGCAGACTCCATGCTGAGTGTGGTATCTCATGACCCTGAGATTATGATCTGAGCCAAAATCAAGAGTCAGACATTTAACTGACTGAGCCACCCAGGTACCCTGCAAATTACAATTTTCACCCTCTCATTTCATATGCTCAGTAGTGAAATATAATTAGTGCCTATCATATTGGACAGTGCAACCCTATAGAAACTCTTGTCACATGTACATCAAGAGATATATACAGGAATGTTTATAGTAACACTGATTGGAGTAACAAAAGTAAGATATAAATCTATACGACCATGAATAACAGTATGAATGATAGTCATATAGTGGAGTACTAGATGGCAGATGGCAGTAAAAATGAATGTCTATACAACAACATGGATGACTATTAGCAATGATGACTAAAGGTCCAACTCCTAAAAGAATATACAGTATGACTATATTTTTATAAAGCTCAATATAAGCAAAACATGGCACAATAATCTGTAGGGAAGCATACATCTGTGATTATTATTTTGATTAAACTATTCTTTAAAAGAAAGGGAAATTGATATAGAGAATGATGATGACTGCCGTGTTTAAATCTCCATACCGTCCTCTCAAAAACCCATAAAGTGCACAAGGAAAACATATGAAAGCATACATAAGCCAGGCCTTCAGCATATCTAGGAGACAGGGAAGACTGTAACTGTAAAATTACCCTTAAGGAGAAAAAAAATCATTCCAGCAGAGCTCTCTTCCCACTTGCTACAAAAGCCTGTGGGTGCAAGAAACGAGAGAGGAGAGGTTTAAGAAGTTCATTGAAAAGAGTTGGTGTGACCGGAGGAGTTAGATGAGGCACAGATAAAAATCACCCTTGAATGTGAACATTGAAAATGTCAAAATGTTGAACACAGGTTGGGAATTGGCAGTTCAAAACACCAAGAACCAAGAGTTAAACAGATAAAAGCTTGCTTGCAAGTGTGGGAGACTAGCAGGGGCAGCCTCGTATCCTCCTGTGGGGGAAAGAGAGAGACACAGAGAAAAAGAGAGAGAGAGGCTTCAGTACCTTCTAGAGATAAGGCTGTCTGGGACAAGAGGAAAATCAGAGGGGAAATTAAGGATCCTTTAGGAAAGAAAGGAGAACAAGACACGTCAGCCCCTCTGTCTCTCCCTTGCACCAATAACACCATCCAGAAAGAAATCTTCACAGAAGACACTAGAACAGACAGGAGAGCATTCTCTAACTAGGAATCCCATCCAGGGAATTAATAGAAGATCAAACAAGCAGACCACATGCACACAAACTACTGTAAAACGAATCAGAAAATAAGTGGTGAAAATTATCTCCCCCCACAAGCCACAAAGTCAAATAAAATTCAAAGCAATTCTCCAAACTGAATTAGATATATCCTCAAGAAAGCTTTGAGATATATGAAAAAAAAATCTTGAATCAGATATGCAAAACCAAAGAATGTAGATGACAAAAACAAACAAAAAAAGCCCCCCCCTCTCTCTCTCACACACACACACACACAAGAAAAAATCCCCCCAAAACCAATACCAAAAAGCAAAAGGCAGTGAACTATAAGAGTTGATTCAACTAGGTGCTCAATAGCAGAACAATTCAACTAAAAATATCATAAAGGTTCCATAAGAACATATAACAGAAAAAAAAACCCTTACATAGCCTAGAGGAGAGTAGAGTGGGCTAGATAATGGGCACCTATTCTGTGGTCTGAGTGTTGAGAAAGAGTTAAACAGATAAAAAACTAGCAGGAAAGAACACTGGGCATCACCCCACGCCCTATTGTAGGAGGAGCCCATGAGGTGGAATAGGCTCTGATAACAAGATAGAAAATGACAAGAGGTGAGCCTGGGGAGGACAAACCATGAGAAGCTATGCAACCACATCACAGACTTTGATTTTATCTTAGGAGCAATGTAAAACCACTAAAGTCTTATTTTAGAAATGAGTGATATGATCAGATTCGCTGTTTGAAAAAAGGAATCTGGCTACAATTCAGAGTATGTATTACAGAAGAAGAAGCCAGAGAAGATTCAGGAAGACTAGATAGGATGTTTTTTGTAATCCTTCAGGTAAAGTAGGCTGGTGGTAGATGGCATGGAGAGAATTTGATGGGTTTTAGTAATATTTAGGTGGTAAAATTAACTGGGATTTATCATGTATTCAATGTGGGAGGGGTGAAGGACGGGAGAGTTAAGGATGACACTTAGCTTTTTGGTTCTAGGTACTGGGTGGTTGATAGTTAACACCGAAGGAGGATTAGATCTGGAGGTGTTTAGTTAAATGGTCTTCAGGATATCAAATTGGATATATCAAGTGGATCTTACAAGCAAGATCTAGGCTAGAGATTTAATTTGGGAGTCATTGATACTTACATGTAATTCAAGCTATGGATGTGGATGAGGTAACTTAGGGAGTGAGTATGGAAAGGATAGGGACAGAAATACTGGGACAGAACCTTAAGGAACTCCAACATTGAATACCTAGAAAGAGGAGCATGGACCTGCAGAGCAGACTGGGGAGCATGGAGCAGAGTGAGAGAAGGAAAAGCAGTAGAATGTGGTAGTATGGAAGCCAAAGGAGTGTTCTTTAAGAAGGAGAAAAGATTAATTGTGTCAAATGACTCCGAGAGATAAAATAGGTGGATGGTAGTGTGTCCATTGGAGTTGGTGACATGGAGGTCAATGATGACCTTTCCTAAGGGCTGTTTTGTTGGATTGGTGGAGGACAGTCCAGAGTTCACTGAAGAATAAGGAAATGAATAGAATAAATTTATAGGCATCTTTAGAGAAGTATATCTATGACTGGGAAGAGAGATGAGTATGATACCCAGACCAGGCCAATCCTCATACTAGATCTTCCCCAGACACAGCAATTTGTACGGAGAACATCTCATGAACCAAGGCGGCCAATCAGAATCCTTTTGTGAGATTTTTCTAGGAGTATCCTGGAGCAGGGGTCGGGGGAAAGGTCTCTTTACCTTTGTAATTTGGGGTTGTAAAAATACAGCCTGAGAACTGCCAGCAGCCATCTCCCCTGCCAAATTGAGAGAGCTCAACAAATAAATAAGCAGCATGAAGAGAGGCACAGAAATGAGGCACAGAGAACTCAGAGACAAGAAAAGAACCCAGACAGCATTGTTGAGCTCCTGGATCCAGCTCTGCCAGATCTGCCCTTGGACTTTCCAGTTCTGTGAGCCAATACATCTCTTTGTTGCTTAAATTACTTTGAAATCAGTTCCTGTTGCCTTTATCTGAAAGAGGCCTGTCTAAATCAAAATTGGAAACAGAACTGGCATGTAGAGAGTGACAGACCTACAGTATGGAATTTGCTGCTTTGAAACAGGAAGGTGGGCAGGAGGATCCCTTCATCTCCAACTGGGAAGATGGTTAACTTTATTATAAATTTGCAAACCATCTGGTTAAGCTGGTTTTATTGCATCCTGTAGATCAGTCCGTGTAACTGTTGGTCCGAATCTTGGAAAAGATCAAGATGCTGAGGTGGTTGCCACTTTTTGTAGCTCTCAGCAAGTATCTGCGTGGAAAGCAGCTGTGATCCACACTGGCCCATATGTAAGTGGAAAAGAAGGGCACAAAGTTTTCTTAAACAAGGCCATGTCTTCCCTCTGCCAAAAAATTTTAGATGGTTGAGAGCCATGGTGAATGTATAAGGATTTCCTATGTTGAAGTTAGAGAGAGAGAAGACAAAACCAGGGAGTCTGAAAATATCAGCAAATCAGACTGGGAGCAGGCAGGCCTGAGAATTGAGATGTGCTTGATTCCTTAGTTCCATCCCAACCACTGACAGTCCCTTCCCACAACAGTTTAATAATGACTTCGATTGCAAAGAACCATTCATTGGAATACAGCTTAAGAACAAGGAATAAATTATCCCTATCTCCAATCTAGCCCATTTGTCAGAGATGGAGACTCTTGTTTCAAAAAGACAGAAGAAATCCTTAAATGGGAGCTGGTCCAGAGTGAAGAATCATGATTCAGTATTATCTCTTGGTTTGGTTACTAGCCAGTCAATTTGAATCACATGTTTTCCAGCAGCGGTCTCAAGATATACATGCACATGTATATAAATGCGATGTTATTAGATTCATATATATTTAGAATTATTATATCATCCCATTGAATTGAGACTTTTACAATTATGAAATATTACTTCTGATCTTGCATAATACTTCTTTCCTTAAAATATATTTTGTCTCATGTTAAAACAGACACTTCTTTTGGTTGGTGTTTGCATGGTGTATCTTTCTCCTTCATTTTGCTTCCAATCTATTTATGTCTTTACATTTAAAGTGGGTTTCTTGGGACGTCTGGGTGGCTCAGTGGTTGAGCATCTGCTTTTGGCTCAGGGCGTGATCCTGGAGTCCCGGGATTGAGTCCCATATTGGGCTTCCTGCATGGAGCCTGCTTCTCCCTCTGTCTATGTCTCTGCCTCTCTCTCTGTGTCTTTCATGAATGAATAAATAAAATCTTTAAAAAAAATTAAAAAGTGTGTTTCTTGTTTCTTGTAAACATACATGGTTGGGGGAGGTCTACTTTTAAAAATCTAGTCTGGTAATTTAGTTTATTTGCGTTAGAGTGTTTAGTGTATTTATATTTAATATAATTACTGATATATTTGACCTTAAGCCTACCATCTTGCTACTTGCACTATGTCTCATTTATTTCTTTATTCTTCCCTTTTCTTTCTTGTTTTTTTTTTTAAAGATTTTGACTCATGACCTGAGTCAAAGGCAGACGCTCAACCACTGAACAACCCTTGTTTTTTTTCTTGTTTTAATGAAGTGTGATCGTTTATTGTTCTATCTCTTCCATTTACCTCTTTGTTATGCCTTCTGTATTATTCTTTTAGAAGTCATCCTAGAAATTTCATATGCACCTGTAGCTTTTTACAGTCTACCTTAAACTAGTACTTTTGCCACATTCAGAGCAATGCAGGAACTTCCTAGCAGTTCAGATCTATTTATCCTTCCCACCTTTTTAGTTATTACATACCATGTTAACATTTAACTCCACAAAACTCTATTATTGTTGTTGTTTTAGTCAATCATCTTTTACAATTACCAAAATATTGACCCCTTTCAGTCATGTTCATGCTTTCTTTCACTTCTCTATTTATATCTGGAATAATTTCCTTTCAGCTTTCAAGAACTTTAAAACATTTTTTTGTTTTTGTTTTCTTTTGTTTTACTATGTTTGCTGTAAAAAACTTTTTTCAGCTTTACTTCGTGTCTAGAATTCTAGGTTGTTTTGTTCTTTTTGACTATTTTTTCCTTGTTTATTCTTTTAGTTGGTTTAAAAAAATTTAATTCCAGTGTAATTAACATGCAGTGTTAAATTAGTTTCAGGTGTACAATATAGTGATTCAACAGTTCCATACATCACTCAGTGCTTATCACGACAAGGGCACTCTTTACTCTCCATTATCTCATCCCCCCACCCTTCAACCCTCTTCCTTCTGGTAACTATCAGTTTGTTCTCTATAGTTAAGAGTCTGGTTTTTTGGTTTGTCTCTTTTTCTCTTTGTTTTGTTTCTGAGATTTCACATATGAGTGAAATCATATGGTATTTTTCTTTCTTTGACTTATTTCTTTTTTTAAGATTTTATTTATTTATTCATGAGACACACAGAGAATGAGTGGCAGAGACACAGGCAGAGGGAGAAGCAGGCTCCATGCAGGGAGCCGGATGTGGGACTTGATCCCAGGTCTCCAGGATAGCACCCTGGGCTGAAGGTGGCGCTAAACCGCTGAGCCACCAGGGCTGCCCACTAATTTCACTTAGCATTTATACCTTCTAGATCAATCCATGTTGTTGCAAATGGCAAGATTTCATTCTTTTTCATGGCTGAGTAATATTCCATTGTATATGTGTACCATATATTCTTTATCAATTCATCTATCAATAGACATTCGGGTCTCTTCCATAATTTGGTTATTGTAAATAATGCTGCAATAAACATACGGGTACATATATTTTGTCAAATTAGTGTTTTTTGTATCCTTTGGGTAAAGACTCAGAAGCAGAATTACTGGATCATATGGTAGTTCTAATTTTATTTTTTTTGTCCCCATTAAACAGTTTATTACAACACTACATCTATTGTAATCAAAGTGGTGCTGTTTACAGACATTATCATATGAACATTTTTAACAAGAGCAAACTACTATAAAAACAAGCATTTACTTGACGGTTTTTTTTTTCCAATTGCTTGCACATTATAATGGCCAAATGTATATAACCAGTAATAAAGTTGCAAAAGCTATAACTTTTTAAATCACACAGGTTTCCTTCAAATAAAACAGTTAAGCAACATTAAAAAATAAAAGTAGAGCTACTGGTTACCATTTATGCAGATTTGCTTTATTCAGATCTATTCCTGTTCATTTTATCCATGAATCCTTACAGGTTCAGTTCAATCACAAGAAGCAAACTGCTGGACAAGCGTCATTTTTCCCCCATGAAGACTGTTTTGTCTTGGAAGGTGTTCCTCTTCCTTCAGCTTCTTCTAACGATGACGATACTCGCGCTCTCGTCCCGTTCTCAGTCCCGGTCTGGGTCCCGATCCCGGTGTCTCTCTGGTTCTCTGCTTCTCTCTCTATAATAATCATCATGACGATCTCTACTACGGGATTTATGACGCCGACTCTTTTCTCGTGATCTACTATAGTCCCTCTCTCTTGATCATTCATGTCTTCTTGATCCAGAACCATAAGACTTGGATTCAATTCCATGAAGGCAATCTTGCAAAGAGCTAATAAGAACTTTGCAACGATCATCAGCAGATACTTTGGATTGTTTAATTAAAGAAATTGCAGTTACCAATGTCTCAATAGCACTCCCATAATAACCAGCACTGGCATCAGATACAGCTCTTGAAATAGCACTGCTTGAGATTGCCCTATTTCTATTAATGATTTCTTCAAACTCAGTTTCACTCGATGGTGTTCTTGCAGTATCCATTTCTCTCCCAGGAGGCCCATAGTCACCCCTGTCATAGGGTGGGGGTCGGCCATACGGATCTGTTGGCGGTGGGCCCCGGCTATCTGATGCAGGCATGCCGCTGTTAGTTGGTGGAGGAAAGAAACCCGGGTTCACATGTGGAGCTGGTGGTGGGGCACCTGGAGGTGGTCCAGGAAGATGCGGAGGAGGAGCAAGTGTAAGGGGCGGCCCAAGAGGGCTGGGTAGGCGAGGTGGAAGGGGGTCTGGAGGTGGAGGTGGTCCCTGTTGTGGAGGTGGTGGGCCAGGAGGGGGGTCGGGAGGAAGCGGGCCCAGCCGAGGCTGCCCAAAAGGCTGTCCAGGAAAAAGAACTGGTGGTGGAGGGCGATCTCCTCGATTAGGAGGCCCAGCTAAAGGGGGAGGCAGAACCTGACCCGGAGGTGGAGGACCTGGTGGACCAGGTGGGCCTGGGGGGCCCAAGGGTGGACGAGGCGGAGTCTGTCCAGCTGGAAAAGGGGTGGGGGTGGCCCTCCTGGTCCTGCTGGTCCAGGAAATCTGTCCCCACCGGGAACAGCCCCTGGAAAACGGCCCCGTCCTCTACCACCTTGTGGAAATGCTGCACATGAACTGCCTCCTGGAGGACCAGCTTTACCTTCCCCAGACATTTGTCCTGATTGTGTAGTTTTCCTGGACTGCATTTCAGATTGACTCAGGAACTGTTTATTGCATGGAGTTACAACAGGATTCTGACCACGAAGTTCTCTTAGGCAACAGATCCATTAACTTTTTCGAGGATGCTTCAGATCCAACACCAACAAGGGCAAACCCCTTTGACTGGCCATTTGCCCAATTTTCAAAAAATGTTATCTCCAAAATATCATTCACTCCCAAAGAATGAACTGCTTCAGTTAAGTCTTCATCTGTTGTCCACCATGTTAGATTTCCAATATACAATGCAATTCTCTTTCCAGTATATGTATAGACAACATTTGGTGCTGCTCCTTTACCCACATCATCACCAACAGTTGGTGGGAGAGTGTCCATGTAATCACGGTCTTCTGGGGCATCTCCATTATTTGCAGATGGAGAGATGACATCATCATACAAATCTATCTGATCATGCCCACCATATTCAGCTTCCTGGTTGAACTCCTCGCCCACATCCGCGTAGATGTCTATGTGGTCCATGCTGTCTGTCATCTTCTCTCCCAATTTTAATTTTTTAAAGAACCTCCATACTGTTTTACAGAGAGGCTGCACCAGTTTGTATTCCTAACAACAGTGCACAAGGGTTCATTTTTCTCCACATTCACTTGTGGCCAACACTTGTTGTTTCCTGTGTTTTTCATTTTAGTCATGTTGACAGGTATGAAGTAATATCTCATTGTGGTTTTGATTTGCATTTCCCTGATGATGAGTGATGTGGAGCATCTTTTCATGTGTCTGTTGGCCATTTGGATGTCTTCTTTGGAGAAATGTCTGCTCATGCCTTCTGCCCATTTTTAAATTGGATTATTTGGGGCTTTTTTGGTGTTGAGTTATAGAAGTTCTTTATATATTTTGTATACTAATCCTTTACCAGAGGATACCAAGATTAAAATCAGCCTGTATTCTGTCACAAGAACTATGTTCTCCTCTCAAGCCTTCATCAAGCTCATTGATGTTGAATCTACAAAAAAAATAAAATGCACCCAAACTGACAAACTCATGTTCATAATAAAATAAGCAAATAAAACCTAAACATTTGATCACAATTATTAAGACTAATGTACTCATGTTCATAATAAAATAAGCAATAAAACCTAAATATTTGATCACAATTATTAAGAGCTACTAGATTCGTGTATGTTGTGCTGGTCAAAGTAAAATTTGAGATGCCTATTGCATAGTCAGGCCTTTACAAGGCTCTTAGTAGGTTGACTCAATGAATCTATTGAGTTACCAGCAATGTGAAGATTGAAGAAGAGTAATCACATTTTTGTTTTTGTCTGAGTTGTATGAGTTTGTTATATGCTTTGGATATTAATCCCTCATCAGATATATGATTTGAAAATATGTTCTGCCATTCTGTAGGTTGCTTTGTCATTTTGTCTAGATAAATACTGCATGATCTAACTTATATATGGAATCTAAAAGAAATTGAACTCAGAGAAACAAAGACAAATGTGTTAATTAACCTTACTGTGGTGATCATTTCACAACACACATATATCAAGTTTTACACCTTAAACTTACATAATGTTGTAAGTAAAATGTAAATATGTCTCAGTAAAATTGGGGAATAAAAAAATAAGAGTAAAACCTCATTTCTGGCATGCAAATACCTACAAAGTAACTGGGAAGGGGGAAACACATGCATTAAACATAATTATAAAGAGGGGCACCTGGGTGGCTCAGTTGGTTAAGTGTTATTCTATCCCAGGGTCCTGGGATCAAACCCTGCATCAGGCTCCTTGCTCAGTGGGGAGTCTCCTTCTCTTACCCATGCTCATGCACTCTCTTTTTCAATCAAACAAATAAAATCTTTTAAAAAATAATCATAAAGAAAGAGAGTAAAAAGAAACAACTCATTTGTGTCATCCCAATGCTAATTAATGGATTTTGAAATAGGCAAAGACTGTGGATCAGAAAAGCACAAAAGTGAGAGGAATCATTCTAGCCTTGTCAAAAGAGGTGTTTTCATCAGTAGCCTTTCAGTTATGATAGAAACCCTACTCCATATTGCTAAAATATTATGTAGAAAAAGTCATTTGCTCACATAGTTAAAAGTCTGGAGGTCAATCTGGCTTAAGGAACAACTGGGTACTGGGGCTTGATGATATCATTAGGATCTCCCCATGTTTCTCCCTCTGTCATTGCCTATGTGTCAGCTCACTTTTCCCAATGTTTGCATCATTATTAGGCAGACTCTTCCCACATGATGACAAAGCTGGTAACTGGCAACCCTAGGCTTACATTATCTAGGCTTAACAAGCCCAGCAGAAAGACAGTACCATTTCTTTCCTAATAATTCCAGCAAAGTCTCAATTACATTCTTATTGGCACAGTTTGTCTTACCTGCCCATTTCTAAATCCACTACTGTGCCTGTTTGGTCTCTGGCCCAGGTTGTATATTCACTCCTAGAACTGGGTGAAGGATGGGGTAGGGCTACCAGCTCTACTACCATGTCATTAACAACTTCAGAGGAGGTATGGTTTCCCCAAGGGAAATCAAGAAGGGAAAAAAGATGTTAGGTGTTTTTAAATAGAAGTTTTCATTTGTAGTATCTACTGATAAAACATAGGCCCAGATTTGAGTCTCTTACAAACTTGTTGGGAATTGAAGCTTATGGGAGGGGGCAATTTTCCTCCTCATGCATTCCTTCCAAACGTGATCTACAAAAGAGGGACTTTCACCCCTTCATGAATATTGAATAGGACTTCTGCTTTTTCCTCCTACCTCTTACTTCTTTTATCCAAGAGGAGGAATGACTTTTATATTTGATGAAATTGGGAAGAAAGTTTGAGTATGTGGGGCTCAGACCTGCCTTTCCCCACCATGATGTTGCTATGTGTTAAGTGCCCTGAGTCTAGGCTCCTTGGCTCTTTGTCTTGGTGCCAAGTCAGTCCGGTTTGATGTGGAGGACAATTGAAGTGACATGTATTAGAAGCCCATTTGTGGCCACAGATCCAGGCCACTTTCTCCAAGCCTTATCGGCAGTAAAGCCGATATTTTTGTCTCTGATGCCATATCTATTTTTTCAAATGTTTCTAAATGTAGCTGTGCAAAGAGATATGACTAATGCCTCCTGAGTTGGTGTGCAGGGGTAAGAAGTGCAGCAAGTTGGAAATAAGATTACCTAGGTTTCAGGAGTAGTAAGTATGTCACTTCCTTACTCTGGGATTCAATTTTCTCATTTACAAAACAAGTGAGTGGGCTTTGGAGAGCCCTAAAGATATTTCCATATCCAACATGTCATGATTATCATTGGGCAGTAGACTGATCCTTGAAGGAAATACCTGATTCAGATTTTTAAAGAGAAGGAAGGGAAAAGTTAGGGAGAGGCTCGCAGGGATGAAAGCATCAAAAGAAGAGTTAGCATGGTAAATATGAAGAACAGAAAGAGGTAGGGCAATTTTATAGCCCAGGCATTTGCAGGCTGATTCACCTTGACAACCATTTAAGTTTATGCACATAAAAGGATATAGAGGATTTGACATAATCACAGATAGGAGGAGTTTTACTGATGCATGACTTGAAAAATCTACTGATCTTATGAGATGGTCCAATCTTAATAAAGATTCTAGGCAGGAAGATGAAAATCACCATATATATATTTACATCTCTATAACTCCTATCTTAAAGAATAGCAAAGGGATGGGGCTATGGACTAACCACTTATGATGACTTTTCTTGACTGGACTCCTTGTCCAATGAACACAGCTGCTTTTTTTTCTTAGGCTCCATTTCATGAGTTTATCATTGATTATATCTGGCTTCTCTGACCTTGTACTATCTTTGATTCTGACTTCAGATCTAACATGTTATGATTATCACTGACAATGAAAAAAAGCAGAATAAAAGATATTTTATATATAAAATATATGTATATGTATAACTTCAGCTTATATTTCTTTCTTATTTACTCAAGTCCTGCAACTAACAGCTCTGAGGGACCCATCTGGGCAGATCACACTCATGCACTGGAAAAGCTCTGAATGTGTTGATCATGTCTCATCATGTCTTCATATTTTTGGGCAAAAGCTCTGACTTCTTAACCTAGAATCCAGAAGGATTGTCCAAATATATACTCAGAGACATTTTTTACATTCATCCTTAGCTTTTTTTAAAAAGATTTTATTTATTTATTCATGAGACAGAAAGAGAGAGAGAGACAGAGACAGAGACAGAGACAAAGGCAGAGGGAAAAGCAGGCTCCCTGCAGGGAGCCTGATACAGGACTCAATCCCGGGACTCCAGGATTATGACCTGAGCCGAAGGCAGATGTTCAATCCCTGAGCCACCCAGGAGCCCCTTTAGTGTCTTTATTACCGATTTACTGATTATAAGGAACTCTTACAGGCAGCCATAGTTACCATTTGAAGGGGTAAGAGTGGCAAGAAGGCATTTATTCACCATTGGATCCTATTATTGAGCTCAGGGTTCTTTCTGAAAAAAACAGCAGTTCACCAGGATAAGGTACATGGAAAATAGGGCCTGACTTACTAGGAGCCTGACTTGTGACACTAGAATACTTGCTAAGCTCCAAAGTTATTACGTCTTCATTATTTAGCATAACCCTGGCCTGTAGTCTTTGATAGTCTTGGTGACCACCACTCCCATAGTCCCTTCATGAAGAATTTAGCTGCAGGATTCTTTCTGAATAAAGTTGCTAGAGCCTATGCCATATGCATTGAGAGCAACTAACACAAGTAATATAGTTAAGTCCAGCGGTGATAGGTTGAACCAGAGATCTGCACATGATCATAGTTAACTATTATCTAAGACTGTTTGGCTTGAAACAATGACTTATAATAGAGCTTTATATTTAAAGGTACTGGTGCCAAGGGCTAACATGAAGAAAGTTATGTGTCCTTGTGGTGGCTTATTGAGAAATCCAGCTCTTAGAGGCCCTATAGATGTAGATGAGATAGGGAAGAAGGAGATATCTCTAGATCTGAATGAAACCTGATAATCATCCAAATCTAGGAATTACTGGGATTGAAAATATCTATGTGGATAAGAAGATGATATGTTCCATTGAGAGGTAGTGGAGCATAAAGATGAGTACAGTCTCTGGAGCTAAATTGCCTGTGTTTGGATACTAGCCCTCCACTTAGTAGCTCTGTGACCTTATACCAGTGACATCAACTCTCTGTGCCTTGGGTCTCCATCTGGAAAACAGGAATAATAATGACACCTACAAGATGGATTGTGAGTCTGAAATGAGTTAATACATGTCAAGCACCTAGAATAATGGCTGGCACATAGTAAGCACTCAAAAACATAAGCTTTTAATGTTATTTTATCCTGCTACTTAAGTGAGGCAGAATAATCTATTGAAATACTGTGTTTCTTCTCCCTCTACCTCTTTTTCTTGTATTCCAAAGAGAAATGGAAGCCCTTTGTGCTTTCTTTCCTGGGGAAAGAGTGGGGTTTTTTGCAGGGCCCAAAGTCTGTCTTCCTAGCTTTTGTTTACCTGGAATCCTGAGCATATTGTAAGGATTATGTTCAAAGGAAGGGAAGGGAGTAGCTGAGTTCAGAAACAAGAGTGAGTGAGATTTCTCCAAGCCTTTGGAAGCACTGAGAACTGTCAGTTTGAGAATAGTAAGATCTGGGGCCACTTCCAGGCAGAACTCCTGGGGATAACATATCCGCAGTCGATTTTAGGAGCTAGATTCTGGTGCCATAGCTTTCCCCTAGGCATGGGGCAAGTGATTGCTTTTACAGCACCGTGTGGGCTTGGACTAGAAAGCACAATGGCTTGACAATTAGAGCTACTATCCTTATTTGACACTTGCCCCACAAAGCTCCCGAGTGTTTGCATGATTGTAGGGAGTGTAGAAAACTCCAGAAAGTGATTGGAATTTAATTTTTTTTGCCAGTCTGGCAGTACAGAGATGTGGAGTTAAAATAAATTTGACTTATTTTTTAAAAGATTTTATTTATTTATTCATGAGAGACACAGAGAGGCAGAGACATAGGCAGAGGGAAAAGCAGGCTCCCCATGGGGAGCCTGATGTGGGACTTGATCCCAGGACCCCAGGATCACGACCTGAGCCAAAGGCAGATACTCAACCACTGAGCCACCCAGGTGCCCCGAAATCAATTTGACTTAAAGGAAATGAAGAAATGTGATAGTCCTCACATACTTCAGTTTGTGGGATACCATTCATACCACTTACACGTAAAGCATCATTACCAAAAGTAATTTACATTTTTTGGTAGGATCTTTCCTTTATAATATTAGAAAGATTAAATCATATATAATTTTGTGCTAAGAAATAGGTCACAAGGAAAAGATCCTTAAAGGGAATGAAAGGTCAGAGGGATGGAGTGGGTAGCAGTGAGGATTTCCCCATGTGAAGTCATTTGTTTGTAATGGTGAAGTTTTTTTTTTTTAATGGTGAAGTTATTAAATAAGATGTCCTTCAGAGGTAAGGTGAGGCTTTGGAGCACATGGCACCTGCCACGTTACAGTGTATGTTAGTTTTCTAGGGCTGCAGTAATAAAGTACTGCAAACTGAGTAGTTTAAAACAAAAAAAAATTCTTCCCTCATGGTTCTGGAAGCTGGAAATCTAAAATCAAGGTTTTCAGAAGGGCCATGCTCCCTCTGAAAACTATAGCAGAGAATTCTTTTTTCACCTCGTCTAGATTCTGGTGTTTGCTTGGAATTCTGGGCATTCCTTGCCTTGTAGATACATCACTCCAATCTCTGCCTCCATCTTCACTTCTATGAAGCTTCTTTACAGTAAGAAATCTTTTCTTCCTTTATGTTGGTATGGCATCTAATTCTTATCTTCCTTGTGGTATTTATCTTGCATCATAGTTATTTATGATTGCATCTTTAGAAGATGACTTTTCAGTTGTCTGCCCAGACAATTAAACCTCTACCTTGGTAATAACAGTCTGAAACAGCAGAGAAGAGATCTATTTGCCTAAAAACTACAGAACACTTCAGAAAGAAATTGAGGAAGACACAAAGAGATGGAAAAATATCCCACGCTCATGGATTGGAAGAATTAATATTGTGAAAATGTCAATGTTACCCAGAGCAATTTACACATTTAATGCAATCCCATCAAAATACCATGGACTTTCTTCAGAGAGTTGGAACAAATCATCTTAAGATTTGTGTGGAATCAGAAAAGACTCCGAATAGCCAGGGAAATATTAAAAAAGAAAACCATAGCTGGGGGCATCACAATGCCAGATTTCAGGTTGTACTACAAAGCTGTGGTCATCAAGACAGTGTGGTACTGGCACAAAAACAGACACATAGATTAATAACAGAATAGAGAATCCAGAAATGGGCCCTCAACTCTATGTTCAACTAATATTCAACAAAGGAGGAAAGAATATCCAGTGGAAAAAAGACAGTCTCTTCAATAAACGGTGCTGAGAAAATTGGACAGCCACATGCAGAAGAAAGAAACTAGACCATTTTCTGACACCATACACAAAGATAAACTCAAAATGGATGAAAGATCTAAATGTGAGACAAGACTCCATCAAAATCCTAGAGGAGAACACAAGCAACACCCTTTTTGAACTCAGCCACAGTAACTTCTTGTAGGATACATCTATGAAGGCAAGGGAAACAAAAGCAAAAACGAATTATTGAGACTTCATCAAGATAAAAAGCTTCTGCACAGCCAAAGGAACAGACAACAAAACTCAAAGACAACCTAGAGAATGGGAGAAGATATTTGCAAATGACCTATCAGACAAAGGGCTTGTATCCAAGATCTATAAAGAACTTTTTACACTCAACAGCAAAGAAACAAACAATCCAATCATGAAATGGGCAAAAGACATGAAGAGAAATCTCACAGAGGAAGACATAGACATGGCCAACAAGCACATGAGACAATGCTCCGCATCACTGGCCATCAGGGAAATACAAATCAAAAGCACAATGAGATACCACCTCACACCAGTGAGAATGGGGAAAATTAACAAGGCAGGAAACCACAAAGGTTGGAGAGGATGCGGAGAAAGGGGAACCCTCTTGCACTGTTGGTGGGAATGTGAAATGGTGCAGCCACTCTGGAAAACTGTGTGGAGGTTCCTCAAAGAGTTAACCATAGAACTGCCCTACGACCCAGCAATTGCACTGTTGGGGATTTACCCCAAAGATACAGATGCATTGAAATGCTGGGACACCTGCACCCCGATGTTTATAGCAGCAATGTCCACAATAGCCAAACTGTGGAAGGAGCCTCAGTGTCCATCGAAAGGTGAATGGATAAAGAAGATGTGGTCTATGTATACAATGGAATATTACTCAGCCATTAGAAATGACAAATGCCCACCATTTGCTTCGATCTCAAAGGACCTGGAGGGTATAATGCTGAGTGATATAAGTCAAGAGGAAAAGGGCAAACATTATATGGTCTCATTCATTTGGGGAATATAGAAAATAGTGAAAGGGAATAAAGGGGAAAGGAGAGAAAATGAGTGGAATTATCAGTGAGGGTGACAAAACATGAGAGACACCTAACTCTGGGAAATGAACAAGGGGTAGGGGAAAGGGAGGTGGGCGAGGGGTAGGGGTGACTGGGTGACGGGCACTGAGGGAGGCACTTGGTGGAATGAGCACTGGGTGATATGCTATATGTTGGCAAATTGAACTCCAATTAAAAAACTAAAAAATAGAATTCTATTTGCCATATTCTTAGTACCCAATCATTGTCCCCTTTCATAGTCTGATTTAATGATGGCTGTGTAACTGACCAAATGGGACCAATAAGATTCTCTGTCTAGGACATCTGAATTTGGAACTCAAAGATTCTGCTGAGTCCCAGTGCTTTTGACAAAACTGAGGATATGTTTTCTTTTAAGATTTATTTATTTATTTATTTATTAGAGAGAGAGAGAGAGAGACGCCAAGACACAAGCAGAGGGAGAAACAGGCTCCACACAGGGAGCCTGACCTGGGACTTGATCCCAGGTCTCCAGGATCACATCCCGGGCTGAAGGCAGTCCTGAACCACTGAGCCACGGGGGCTGCCCAAAACTGAGGATACATTAATCCAAGAATTGATAGGGTCAGCAGAAAGCACAGAGGAACAAAGACAGTTGTTCTGACCAAAGAAAAAATGAAGCAGATGTGTAAGGGGCAATGACTGTAGTGTTAGGAGAGATTACAGAGAAAAATCAGGATGTTGACGTTTACTACTTACTTCTTGTTGATTTTGCCAAAGTTCTGCAAGAGAGGAATTAGCTCAAACTAAAACTGAGGAAGTCTGCGAGTAAACATAAAAAGAAAACAACATTTATAAGGTAAGTGCTTTCCACCTATGGACTGTAGTCTTAACTGACTGTTCCATAATTTGGTGACTTCCAGGATCGAAAAAAACCAATAGCTTTTGTACCTCAAAACCAAAGCTGGTACAGTCAGCGGCAAAGAATTGGCAGCTATAGCCGAAGACACAATTAGTGGTCTATGTCTTTCTCAAGTAGGTTCTGTTAATGATTCTCTGTCAGACCAAGGGAAAAACCCACTGACAATGATCGACTTATAAGTGATGTCACATTAACTAAGGTTATTTTAGGGCTAGGGAAATGGGTAGAGTGTAGAGATGAATACATAAAAAAAGAGGATGAAAAAACTTTTTAAAAACATAAAAAAAGAAATACAATGGAACATAAGAATAGAGCCTGGGAAAATCCAGATCCCCCAAGTATCCCCCAAGGGCCTACTCCTATTAAAAGGAAGTCCAATACTTCAGATGCATCTTAAAAGAAAGATTAGCTGCGTGTCTCCTCTACCTCACGTGACTTTTTGTGACCCCAATACAAAAGCCAAGATAGAGGCCATTTAACTGAGGGACTAGGGGGCCTGAGCAGAGTCCTAAAGCCTATTGCTAAAGGATAGAATTTTCTAGGCTAGTGTGTAGATTCAAGGACATGAGTTCATATCTTTTCCTTTGACTACCACCTCCATGAAACAGTTTAAATCAAACCTATCGTAGTAGAATGTAGAATACTAGTTGCCTGCCCCACTATCTCTTTTCTCTGCCTTAGTAATCAATTTCTTTTTTTTCTCACATTAACATTCTTAGTTTATTTATCCTCTCATGAAAAATCTGCACAATCACCACAGATAAAGCCATTGCA
Organism: Vulpes lagopus; assembly: GCF_018345385.1. Lineage (NCBI taxonomy): Eukaryota > Metazoa > Chordata > Mammalia > Carnivora > Canidae > Vulpes > Vulpes lagopus. The sequence goes on from NC_054848.1 coordinate 103,172,450, forward strand.
GAATCTTTACTCCTTCTGTTGTCCAATCTCCAGCTCACTTTTTGCCAGCACCAACGTTGGCTTTTGCAGTCCCCCTGACTTTCTTCATTCTGTTTTTGCATTCTTTGCGCTGTTTTCTTGAAGGCTTTTTCTTCTCATACAAGCCATGTCTTGCAAATCTATGTTTGGGTTCAATTTTGTTTGCATAATCCAAGGAATCATAAATCATGTCAAAGCCAGTTGTTTTGCCACCACCAAAATGGGTTCTGAATCCAAATACAAATATGACTTCTGGTGTGGTCTTGTACATTTTGGCTAGTTTTTCCCGAATTTCTGTCTTAAGTACTTTTGCCTTCCCGGGGTGAAGAACATCAATAACCATCTGTTCCCGCTGAAGCAGTCGGTTGGTCATGAACTTCTTGGTCTGGATAGTTACTATGTCGTTCATGATGGCAGCCGAGCTTCAAGCAGCCGGGGAGGAAAAGAGTAATCAATTTCTAATTTTTATCTGGGCACATTACTATTTGGAATAAAAGACTAGACTACATTTCCCAACCTCCCGCACCATTAGGCATGGCTATACCTTTACGTCTGGTCAATGAGACATAGGCAACAGTGTTTCATGGGTCTTCTGAGAAGTTTCCTTAGAAAAGAAGGAGGCATGCTCTTCTTCACCTTTCACCATCCTACTGCCTGGAATGTGGATATGATAATGAGTTTTGTCAGCCATCTTGGGCCATAAGGATGACATCCATACCCTAGGAAATGCATTGCTAGAGAAAAGCCAAGCATGGACAAAACCACAAAGGCTTATGATTTTCAGCCCCTAAAGCAATCCCCATTTGGAGGAAGAGGGTTGCTGAAATGATGCAGTTTCCAGAAGGGTAAACCTCCCTAATGCCCCTTTCAGTAGTAGCCAAGTAGGACAATGCACAAGGGAGATGATCTGAGAGAAGAGAATCTAAGACATTCAGTTGGGCTGACCAAGAACTCACTCCACTGCTATGTAGTTCTTGCTATTTATGTATATGATACAGAAATTGATACGATATTGATTGACAATCTTCATGTGTCGTATCCACTTTTTTTCCATTTCCAAATGGGATGTTTTATTTAACTCATCCTGTTTTCCCTCTAGTATTAGAGACTAAGTGTTTGGGATATGGTCTAATGTACCATTTACCTATAGATGTGGAACCATGGGGAACTACAAGAAGACCTGCCCAAGATGATCATGAACTACTGAAGGATTTTGGGTTTAATGTTGGGTGAACTTGGGCTATGTGAATTTGGACTGTCTTTCTATACAGAAAGCATGAGCATATTTTCATTTGTGTATGGTTTGGTAGCATATTAGTTGAAGACCTTTTGTAGATCAGGTGGCTATCAATTTCATATGTTGGTTTTCTCCATCCAGGATACATCACCAATTGTTCTGGGAACAGCACTTTGGCTTTCCTTTGAGTGATGAGCTCTCTCTCTCTCTCTCTTTCTCTCAATTTCTTTCTCTTTCAATCCACAACTTCTAAGCAGAGATGTCCCATTCCCTGGTTCAAAGAGTAGGTGCATAAAATCTAACTTGACTAATTAGAATGTCCTATCCCCTGGCTTCAGGAATGGGCATGCAATCTAAACAGGTATAATCATGTGCCCAAAACTAGGTCAACAAATCAGCCAATGGAACATTACTAAGAACAATGCATTCTCTTCTTTTATTTTCCCCTAACTTTACTGAAATGTAATTGACACAAAACATTGTGTAATTTTAACTGGTACAATGTGGTTATTTGATAATGTATATGTTGTAAATTGTTTACCACAATAGGTTAGTTAGCACATCCTTCACCTGACATAATTACCATTTTTTGTTGTTGTTATGGTGAGAACATTAAAGCTCTACTCTCTTAACAACTTTGAAGTACACAAATATTATTAACTATAGTCATCATGCTGTACATTAGATCTTCAGAATGTATTTAGCTTGTAACTAATAGTTGTACCTTTTGACCAACATCTCCTCATTCCCCTCACCCCTCAGCCCTTGGCAACCACCATTCTACTTTCTGTTTCCATGAGTTCAATGTTTTTAGATTTTATATATAACTAAGATCATACAGCATTTGTCTTTCTCTGTGACTTATTTCACTTAGCATAGTGCCATCAAGATCCATCCATATTGTTGCAAATTAATATAATTAATATTCCATTACACACACACCATCTTCTTTATCCATTAATCCACCAATGGACACTTAGGGTTTTTTCATGTCCTAGACAGTGTGAATAATATATTAATAACACATGATCCAATAATTTCACTAGTGGTATTTACCCAAAGAAAATGAAAGCACTAGTTCTAAAGATATATGCACCTATGTATATTGCAGCATTATTTATGATAGCCAAGATATTGAAACAACGTAAGTATCCATTGATAGATAAATGGATAAAGAAGATGTGATTATATATATTATTAATATATTATTAATATATTATATATAATTATATATCACTTACACATACACATATATAGACATAATGGAATATTACTCATCCATAATAATGGATGAGATCTTGTCATTCATTTGTGACAACATGGATGGACCTAGAGGGTATCATGCTAAGTGAAATAAGTCAGTCAGAGAAAGACAAATACCATATGATTTCACTCATATGTGGAATCTAAAAACAAAACAAGTGAATAAACAAACAAAAAGCAGAATCAGATACAGAGAACAAATGGTTGCTAGAGAGAAGGGGGTAGGAGGATGAACAAAACAGGTGATGGAGAGTGGGAGATATAGGCTTCCATTTATGGAATGAATACATGAGGATAAAAGACAGCATAGGGAATATAGTCAATGATATTGCAATAGGATTGTATGGTGACAGGTGGTAGCTACACTTGTGGTGAGCACAGCATAACACATAGAGAAATTGAATCACTATGTTGTACATCTGAAATGAATGTGACACTGTGTGCTAACTATACTCAAAAATTTAAAAACCCACAATGGGGTATCACCTCAAGCTGTTTAGAATGGCTATAACCAAAAATCCCCCAACCAAACAAACAAAAAACAAAAAACCCACAAGAGATAACAAATGCTAGCAAGGATATGGAGAAAAGGGAAACTTGTGCCTTGTGGGTAGGAGTGTCAATTGGTGCATTCACTGTGAAATACAGTATGGAGGTTCCTTAAAAAATCGAAAATAGTACTGTGCTCTCTTTTAGAATGCTAATCTAGTTAGATGGAAGTGTGAACCTTCCAATGACAAACACAAATGGAATTGGGGCTGAGAAAAGGAGAGTGTTAGATCCCTAACCTCACAGCTTGAGCACCAGCATACAGCTATGCCTGAAGCCAACCCATCCATGGATCTTTCACTACTTGACCTGATGCTATTTTGTCCTCTTAAAACATATTTATTTGGAATTCTGTTATAACCAGAAGAACTCTGACAAGTAGACACCCATATCCTTATAATGTACCACTGTTCCCATTTTACTTATGCTGAGGATCACTTACTAATAGTAGCTTGTGGTTTTTTTCTCAGTGCTATAAGTATTTTTTTTCCTCTTATATATATTCTGCCTTGCCTGATCTGGGGGATAGGGCCGAACCTCAGAAGGAAATGACTGGGTAGAACAACTAGGGAGGCTGATCCCTAGGAACCGTGGCTCCTGATCTTTCAAGTGGGATTCTCTTGTTCATGCTTAGCATCAAAGTGGTAGTGTCGTCTGCTTTTTTTTTTTTAATTGCAGAAAAAAGACACCATAACATAACATAATTCACCATTATAAAAGGAATGGGTAAAGAAAAAAATGGAATATTATTCAGTCACAAAAAAAGGAAATCCTGCCATTTGCAACAACATGGATGGGCCCTGGATTCAGGCATTATGGTAAGTGAAACTGGTCAGACAGAGAAAGACACTGTATGGTACCATTCGTGTGTAGAATCAAAATAGATCAAGCTCACAGAAACAGAAGAAAATATTGGTTGCCAGGGGCATGTGTGGTAGGGGAAATGGGGAGATGTTGGTCAAAGGGTACAAACTTTCAGTTATAGGATGAATAAGTTCTGGGGAGATAATGTACAGCATGGTGACTATAGTTAGCAATACTATATCGAATTCTTGAAAGTTGCCATGATAGTTGTGCTTTAATGTTCTCACCGTAACAATAATGACAACAAAATGGCAATTATGTAAGAGGAAGGACACATTAACTAAGCTTATTGTGGTAAACATTTAGCAATATATGTGCATCAAATCATAAAATTGTACACCTTAAACTTACACGTTACATGTGAATTATGCTTAAATAAGGCCGGAAAAAATTTACCATCTTAATCACTTTTAATTGTACAGTTTGGTGGCATTAAGTACATTCACATGCTGCAGCTGTCACCACCATCCATCCCCAGAACTCTTTTCATCTTTCAAAACCGAAACTCTGTTCCCATTAAACACTAACACCCCATTCCCCCTACCCCAGCCCCCAGCCCCCAGCCCCCAGCCCTTGGAAGCCACCATTTACTCTCTTTTCTTTTTAAGATTTATCTATTTGAGAGGCACAGAGAGAAAGAAGACAGGTGGCAGGTGGTAGGGCAGAGGGAGAGGGAGAGAGAATTTTAAGCAGACTCTGTACTGAGCATGGAGCCCAACATGGGGCTCCATCTCATGACCCTGAGATCATGACCTGAGCTGAAACCAAGAGTTTGATGCTTAACTGACTGCACCAGCCAGGTGCCCCCACCATCTACTTTCTGTGTCTATAAATTTGACAACTCTAGATACCTCATATTTGTAAAATCACACAGTATTTTTCCTTTTGTGAATGACTTATTTCACTTAGCATAGTGTCCTCAAAATTCATCCATGTGTAGCACATGTCAGAATTTTTAAGGTTGAATAATATTCGATCGTATGGATATATCACATTTTATTTATCCATTTATCCATCGAGGGGCAGTTGGGTTGCTTCCACCTTTTGGCTATTGTGAATAATATTGCTATGAACATGGGTCTACAAATACCTGTATGAGTCCCTACTTTCAACTGAGTCATCTGCTTTTAAAGAAACATGCAAGTTCAAATAATGAGCATATTGACTAGTATGGACATAAGACCAGAATACCTCTCTCTGTTTATGAATGTGTAAAACCCTCAAGGTCCTTGAATGTGCATCAGGTAAGAGGCAGAGGGAAAGACTTTAAATTCTCTACCAGTCCATCAGGTGGGACTTAGAGAAAATTAAATTTAAATTGGAGAAATAATATACCCATTTTGTAGACTATCTTCATAGCTGCTGCACTGATTCTACTAAATTTCTATTATTTGCCACAAAATGAGACAATTCTAACCATTTTAACAATTCAGTGAAGTATATTCATAATGTTGTGTAATTTTCACCACTATTAAGCTCCAGATCTTTTTTGCAATCCCAGATGGAAACTCTACCTATTAAACAATAACTCCCAGTTCCCCCAAGCCCCTGGCAACCTCTATTGCATTTTCTGTCTCTATGCATTTGCCAATTCTAACACCTAATGTAAGTGGAATCATACAGTATGTGCCCTTTTGTGTCTGGCTTATTTCACTTAGCATCATGTCCTCAAGGTTCATCCATTTTGGAGCATGTGTCAGAATTTCAATCCTATTAAAAGCTGAATATATCCCATTATATATGTATGTATATGCATATATACACACATATTATGGATATGTATCACACTTTATATATTTTATATAGTATATAATCTTATGAATTATCTTATATATACACCACATTTTATTTATCCATTCATCTGTTGATGGACCTTTTGGATTCTTTCCACATTTTAGCTATTGTAAATAATGCTGCTATTAACATTAGTGTACAAGTATCAGTTCAAGTCTCTGCTTTCAATTCTTCGGGGTCTACCCCCAGGTGGGAAACTGCTGATTCATAAGATTCTATGTTTAACTTTCTGAGGAATTGCCTGTTTTCCATAATGGCCTTGCCATTTTACACGCCTACCAGCAATGGACACGGGTTCTAATTTCTCCATGTCGTCACTAACACTAGATACTTGCCATTTTTAAAATGATACCTATCTTAATGAGTGTGACTTGGTATCCCATTGTAGTTTTGAGTTGCATTTCCCTAATGATTAATAATGTTGAGCATCGTTTCGTGTATTTACTGGCCATTTGTGTATCTTCTTTGGAGAAATATGGATGTAAAGGATGTTCAAGTTCATCCTTTGCCCATTTTTAAATCCAGTCATTTATTTGTTGTTGTTGTTGAGTTGAATGAATTAAAAAGAATTAATCACTGTGTTAGGTGCTGGAAGTATAGACACTTGTAGGCTAGTGGGAGAAGCAGACAATATTCTATTTTTTTAAAGATTTTATTTATTTATTTATTTGACAGAGAGAGGATTGAGCACAAACAGGGGGAGCAACAGATGGGGAGGGAGAAGCAGGCACCCTGCTGAGCAGGGAGCCCAACGTGGGACTCCATCCCAGGACTCTGGAATCATGATCTGAGCCAAAGGCAGATGCTTCACTGACTGAGCCCTGCAGGAGCCCGAAGTAGACAATATTCTAATGCGGTGCGGTAAATCCAATGACAGTTATATGCGGAAGGTATTATCTCAGTTTCAAAGAGGGGCACACTAGTGGAGGTGGGAAGCAGACATAGAAGTTTTCCTGAGGGATATGGTGCTTTGGGATTATCTTGGTCTCAAAGGATCCTAGGCAGGCAAAAGGGGGAAGGGCGGCCATTACAGGCAGAAAGAAAATCATGAGCAATGGCTCACCGGCATGAAACATTCTGGAAACTACAAGCATCTATCTGCTGTTGAAGAAGCAATTCCAAGGCAGGCAGTGGCAAGAAATGAGGCTGGAGAGATAGATGGGGACTGGATTATGCCAGATGTTATGGGCTATTGTAAGGTGTGTTTAAGGCTTTATGCTGAGACCTATGCAGTGATTGAAAAGTTTTAAGCATAGGAGTTACATAGTCAAACTTGTGTTTTAGATCAGAGCTTCTCAATCTTTTTTCTTATTCCATCATAGTATATATACATAGCATGAGAATTTTGTATGGCATTCTGAGGTAGGTAGTCCTGCAGCTGCATGCTGCATGAGATGACAGGCCTGGGCTTTTGCTGCCCCCAACCCAACATAGCTGTCCCGAAAGCTGAGATATGGGGGCAGGGAGTCAAGGTAAGATTCCCAGGGTTTTTGCTTGGACAACTGGGTGGAGGAGCTACATGTTTGAGAGAGGTGATTCATCTAGGGATAGGTGTAAAGATTTACTCTGAGATGAGTGGCTGGAGATGCTGATAGATGGTCATTATGTCCTTGTTGGCTCTATTGGCTATGGAGCCATGAAGCATAAAGACCAAGGAGCTAGTGCAGTGTGGAAATTCATCTAGCTTTGAAAGGAACTCGGAGTGATTGCGATGGAGATCCACCTCCTTTGAAATGTTTCCCAGTCCACAGCTTCAAAGAGGCAACCTTTCATATTCACCATTTGACTCCAGCCTTTTGGACACAACTGAATGTTACAGGGATTAATATTTGATTTACCAATCAAATTCTCTCTCCTGAGAATCAGGCATTGGGCCCCAGAGACTGAATCAACTGTGTGAGAACCAAGGCTGAAGGTCAAGTAGATCAATCATTCTCAAACAGTGTCCCCAGGTTATCCGAATCATTTGGGAACTTGTTAGAAATGTAAATTCTCATGCCTCACCCCACAGCTACTGAATCAGAGACTCTTGGGTGGGTCCCAGCAACCTGTGTTTTATAAGCCTTCCAGGTGCTTGTGCAGGTTGTCACTGATATGGACTCCTGGGATAAGATTACCATTCTGGAAGTAGCCCTGATCAATCACCTGAGTGTGATAAGTAGGCAGAAAAAGCTGGTCTTCAGAGAAGCAGGAGACTGAAGGGGCCTGGGAGAGAGAGGGAGACAGAAAGAGAGAATAGAAGAGAAGAGAGAGACAGGCACAGACGTATACAAAGAGACAAGGAGAGAAGAAACAAGCTACCTGATAACTTTTCAGTCCTATGAGGTCCAATTGTTCTTCCTATGATCAGAATTTGTGAAATTTCCCTGTATCATTACATAAATCTCTTTTATTTGAATGAGGTTTTCTTTTCTTTTCCTTTTTTTTTTTTACAATAAAAGTGTAGTTGATTATTCCTCCAAATAGTTGACTATTTCTCCAAAAATCTATTATGCATTTATTGCATGGCTACTGTCAAGGGTATCAAGATCAAGAAGACCTGGTTCTTGCCCTTGAGAACCCCAGTTTAATGGAGGAGGAATTTAGACAATGTCAGGAGGGTAGGGAATGTGGTTACTGAGCTTTGAGGTTACTTGCTAAGCACTAAATAAATATTAGCTGTATCTCAGTGGTACCTGGTAAGGCCAGAAAAGACCTCAAGGAAGACTTAATAGTTGATATATACCTTGAATGACAAGTTTTTTAAGAAGAGGAGGAAGATGGAAGGTGTTTCAAGTGGAGAGTAAATTAGCACAGAGGTATGGGAGATTATGGTATGTACCTGGGAAACGTAAGTGGTGTAAGGGCAAATACAAATTAAAAATAAGAGGCTTAATTTTCCTTGTCAGAAATAAGGGAGGAGATTCCTCCCACCTCTCTCCCTTTTCTTACAAAATTTCTTCCTCTGTCCTTGGGTATGTAAATCTTAAGTAATAGCTAAACAAGTCTGCTAGCTTCACAATTCCCCCACCTCTCCACAGGGACCAGGGAGCCACCTCTTTTCTTTTTTCTTTTTAAGATTTTATTTATTTATATCATGAGAGACATACAGAGAGAGGCAGAAACATAGGCAGAGGGAGAAGCAAGCTCCCTGCAGGGAGTATGATGCAGGACTTGAACTCAGGACCCTGGGATCAGGACCTGAGCCAAAGGCAGACAGATGCTCAACCACTAAGCCACCCAGGTGCCCAGAAGCCACCTCTTTGAAATGCAAACATCAAGGTTCTGGAGCCCCCATCTCAGTTCCTGTAGGAGGGTCACAGCCTAGCTTACCCAGAGAACCTTGCTCCAATTTGCAAAACTGTCTCTTGGAGGTAAAGATATGAAAAGTTTGTTTCTCCTATGGATAAAGTCAACACAGGTCATCTCCCCAGTTATAGGATAAAGTTAAGATGAACTATGAAAAAAAAAAGATGAACCACAAACGACAAAAGGTGCCGTCAAGTCCTCTTACTTAAGGACCAGCTGTTGTTTATCTTGTAAACATGTATGTAATGGGTTCTATCCGCTGGCTAGACATGGGGATGATTCCTCTCTGCCTTCACAATTTCTTAGTGGATTGCCAATGGTGTGCATCCCATTTTGGTTTGATGTTCATTCAATAAAAACAGTGTTTGCTTCCACTGCTACCTCTGTGGGGAGGGTTTATTGGGCTAGAAGGTCTTGGTCTTAATTATATTTCCCCAACGGTGCTTTGGTTGGGCTGGAGTTGGGCAGGTTACAGAAGGCAGGGGAGAGGAGAAGCTTGAGGGCAAGACTAAAGCCTGACTGAGTGCAGGAGTTTGGTGTGTTTGAATGTAGGCTTTATCCCATAAGACAGAGAAAAGAGCTGGGATATTTTTATTTTATTTATTTATTTTTAAATATTTTATTTATTTATTCATGAGAGACACACAGAGAGAGGCAGAGACACAGGCAGAGGGAGAAGCAGGCTTCCCATGGGGAGCTTGATGCAGTGCTCAATCCCAGGACCCTGGGATCACACCCTGAGCCAAAGGCAGATGCTCAATTGCTCAGGTTTTCCGAGATCTGGAAGATTTTTAGCCAGGGAAGAGAAATCATGAATTTTCCAGCTTAGAAAAATGACACTAGTAGTAATGTGGAGGGTGGATGGTGGGGGGTGGGGAGGGAAGGGCCAAGTGGCATGGCACTAACTGTGGGCAAGGTAATAATCTTAGAATACAATTTAAGGGTTTTCTTAATCTGTTATCACTCAGAGGTTATTCTTGGATTGACCTTTCCCTAAGCCCCGAAACAATATCTGGACCTGTGTATTTTTATTTTTACCACAGGGTCATCTCCCCAGGATGCAGAGAATAGAGGACAAAAGTAGCAGTTGTAGCAGTTGTGCCTGCATGTCTGCCACTTCTGGGCCACTTTTCCTGAATGGTCTGAGTGCCCCTCAGGCCCCACAGTCTCATCCCAATGACTCCTGAGGTCCCCTACCTTCTTTAGGATCTACAATATCTCTGACGGTGTTCAGCAGAAGGAAAATTGCTTATCACAGTGGTCTCTACCGTTGGCTGGTGCTCGGTTTATGGTGAACACTCGCTGGAGATTCAGTGAGGTCTGAATGCCTCATTGATTACAGTGCCTACCTGTTACCCCAGATTGTGACCTTCAAACGTCGGGATTCACGTGAGTTCAGCTCTTCCTATGCTAACAACCCACGAATGGATTTAACATAGGACTTTGTAAATAGAAATTGAGAAGAACCAAAACACTTTGAATGAAGTATGCATATGTTTATTAAATAGTTGACAAAGGGACATCAACAACCACTTATTACATATATATATGTGTGTATATATATATATATATATATATATATATAATTAACACAGATATGTTTCTCTCTTAACTGCCAATTTCCCCAAGAAAGAATTGTTCAACTGTTCAGTTCATGAAGGCTAAAGGCAAAGTCTCAGTCCCAATCCTATTCTTCCCCCACCCTCTTCTTATGACCTACATTGATTCTCAATGAGTTGACCATCACCTTCTGTAGTCATAGCATCCCCAGAAGCATGCTGACAGCAGAGACTCCTCAGATTCCTTCTGTGTTCTCTTAAGCCCTGCTGGTAATGAGCAGGCTGTCCACTTTAACCAGTGTTGTTGCCACTGCTTGTTGCTGTCCAACCACTGTCAGCCTGTGATTTTTCACCAATCTCTTTGTTCCTATACATACATACAAAGCACTGAATCATTTATGGGGAGAAACCTCCCTCATTGTCATTGGGAAAACATGATTTCTCTTGCATCTGTTCTGTTTTTGTCCCAGGCGCGCCCTGCCCTGCCTCTGCACTGCACTCCATTTTCCATTTACAACACAAAAATGCTGGGCTACGCTGACCAGAACTTCCTTCTTAGACTGATTTCTTCTTATTCTGATTTCCATTTTGGAATGCTCTGCTTTTGTTTCAGGCATCTGTTTGTAAGGACAGGAATTGGACCTTCTGTTCCTCTCATAAACCTCACCTTTCCACCCAGGTGGCTTCCTTTCTGTTATTGGAGCTCTTGGCTATTATTCCCCACATACCCACTGTCTTCCTGCCTAAGGGAAAGGTGTAAGTCCAGGCACTGAGAGGAAGATCTGGGCGGGCTCAGTTAAATTAAAATTTCTAGTGCAAGAAAGAGTAAAGAAAAAAAAATCTGTGTGTACCCAACTGTTGAATATTAGCAAGTGCAGGCATTATTAGATTGCTCCAGGAACATGATCGTGCATCAGGCCTATCCTGTGTCATGCTCTTTACCACAGACATTGACCATGTGGGTGGATTCTAACATGTGGAGTTTCAGAATGTTTACTATCTACTCAATATTTTAGGTTCATTATTATATCATAACTTTCCTGACAATAACAAAAATACAGGAGCTTTCCTTTTTGGCCTTCTTGAGGTGGTGAATGAATATACCACTCATCCGTAGGAATCTGATTGTTACCTAAATGCTGTTTGTTCCAGTAAAACATATATCCCTCATCTAGACACATGACCACTGGAGAGTCATGCCTTTTAATTTTTTATCAATTTATTTTTTAAGTAAGAGCTACACCCAACATGGAACTCGAACTCATGACCCCGGATCAAGAGTTGCATAGCTCTATGACCAAGTCAGCTAGGCACCATGAGTTAGGCCTTTTTAAATACAAACACTCCCAGGGGGCAGCACATAAACACTGCCAGTCTCACACCATAGTGTGATCCTTCTCTTAGTTCTCAGCTCTGAGATGCTCTCCATAGCTTGAGGTGCCCCAACAGGGAAGTTATGAAGGAGAAAAGTTCAGATATGTCTGGGGGAAGCAGGCCTGCTAAGTTGCTACCATGGAGCTTGTAGAGAGCCAGAGGTCACCATGGGGGATGAGGAAAGGAGGCTCTTAGAAGGATAGTGAATAAAGAGGTTGAAAAATGCCAAAGTAAACAGTTTACATCCAGTTTTGCCTGTGGGTCAACTTCCCTCTGGCCAACAGAGACTCCATTTTGATGGTCGTTGGGAATGCCTGCCCTGAATTCTTGCTTATCATTCAGCAGTTTCAAAGAGGAAGACATAAACTCAATATTGAAGAGGCCCAAAGACCTTTTGCAAATGTCTATATACTGAACTGGTATTCGTGCTGGGATTACCAGACTCACAGAATCATATACAACACACCCAAAGGCTCTTAGTTGGCTCATTGAGAAATGCCAGGGTGGGAACCACACTCAAAGGGACAAAAGAGCTCTTAGCTCTGTATGATTCAGCTGACGCTGGACCTCCTCCTTGGTCCTTGGCACAGTTATGGACATGTGAAGGATACTCGAATCTGCCCTAGCCTCTTATCCAAAGCCTCTTCACCTCCATTTTCTATCAGCCTGGCTACCAAACAGTGGCCAATGTGGAGACGTTCACAACTAGTGTTTTTTAAGTATTTAGAAATCTGACAGAATAAAATATCACCTGGTTACATTTTGCTTTCTTAAGGAACAAAAATGATCTTTTCATTCCAGTGCCATTTGTTGGCGAAAAGCAATTTTAAGCGAGAGAAAACATTGTGATAGAAAAATTCATGCATCTCATTGTTATGAAACCATTGATGCTCATCTTGAAAAAAACAAAACACACAACACTGGTTTCATGTGTTCCACTGAAGATGCAAGATAGAAATGAATAACTGAAAAACACAAACTTCTAATAATGTATCTTAGGAAATACCTCAGAATTGCTGAAGCACAATAGAAGCCAATAAGCATTATCTCAAAATGTTGAGTTCCCTTTTACTAAAATACAAATGTGCCTTTCTTGTGTTAGTAACTTCAATATCAGAGGAATAATACATCTAATACAATGAATGTATTATCTATATAATTCATAATACTGCAGGTATAATTGGAAATGCATTTCTTCTATGTATGAAGTAGAACTTGGGACCAAATCACAAATTTAAATTTTATATTAGAATTACTAAATTTGAGGATTAATATACTAGAACAGGAATAGCTTTTAAGTAAACTCTTAATGTGTGAATATGGATTCATAAAAAAAGACAGAATCATGAAATTTACACATTTTATTAAAAGAACCAAAAACAAACACACAGAAGTAGCATACTAAAATGAGTTGCATAATGCACATTTCTAAACACAAACAAGCAGTACAGCACTATAACTTGGGGAGAAAAAAAAATCAAAGCATCTACCCTAATAATAGCAGTTGAGGGAATGAGCCATTGCATCTTGCAGGCAAAATATGATGGGAAGAGTTTTTACATCTGTGAAACATCGTGGTCATTATTAAATTTATAATTGTTGCACATGGCAAATAATTTTCTCATCCACAGGTAGTTTTAAACTGACATTCTTCTGTCCCAAATACATGCTTCATTTTCTACATTGTACTGGATTGTTATATAAACACACAAAGTTAGCCCTTAAAAAGGGAGTACATTTAGGAACATCTTTTCTTAAAATTTGAATGACTGTAATTTAGGGGTATGATAACAAACTGGTTCATTTGCTAATAATTAAAGAAGCAACAACAATAATACAAGGAAATTTATTTTGAAAAGGGCAACCCCAGAACCCAACGATATGATGGTCATATCATTCTCTCAACCGCTAGACACAAAAGAGCAACAGAATAATTTGGTTTCCATTATGAACAGATAGCATCTGTATACAGAAATAAAGCTTTGCATCCATGCAGTTCTATGTTAGATAAATCTTTCGGTTGTGTGTTTTGGGAAAAAAGAGCATGGCCTAAAGTTGGGTTACTTTTCAGTCTTGTTATACAGGTACTTTTTTAAAGATTAAAGTAATATGATGTAGAAGGTGACTAGTAAGAATTTCTACAATACCTTCAAATAGTTATGATGTAGTTCACAGTGATACATTTCTTTCCTTTTCAGGATGCTATAATTGAGGATAGGTCCTGTCTAAAGATAAAATTTCTCTGGCATCATCCTGCTTTGGAGTATGAATGGGTGATTATTTTCTAGGCAAGATCAAGTAGAGGAGCTGGAAAGTGTATGAATTAGTCAAACCAAGCCCTTTCTTGGGTTTAAAGAGGTCCCTTTTTGGCCTCAAGTCATTCATGTTTTGTTATGCTTCATTCTCTAATTTGACTCACTGAAACACTGAGGGTGGCTCAGTGGCTGTCAGCATGTACAACATGCCATCAGCTAATTGGTTATCTTCTGTGATGCTCCTAAGTTCATTCTTACTATTTTATAGGTGATTCTTCTTCACTTAAAATTTTATACTTCTCTTGTCCTTATGAAAATATATTCTTGTGGCTCATAGATTCACAGGGAAATACCAACACAAGGACATGGGGTAAGCTGGGCAAATACATTGGTGATGAGGTTGAAATCGGAGTCCCTAACTACAGAATGCATGAATGCTGACATTTTGTACTGGTGGAAATGCTGGTCAGATGGTCAGGCTGTTAGTTGTGTAGCTGACTCTGATCAAGGGCTGAAGGCGGGGCAGGCAGGGAAGAGAAATTTCCAATCAACTGGCCCTGAGCTATTGGACAACTGTAAGGCTTGGATTACTTTCTGGCTCTGGCTTATTTTTCCGTCTCTGTGAGACCATCAAAATGGATAGTGATACTAATACCAACTCCCCTGATCCCAAGATGGGTTCCTTCTCCAAGGCAAGGGCGACACGCCCCCAGGATGTGAAGGACTCAATTTACCAGTGGTGATCTATCCTTACACCTTTCTAACCTCATTGCCCAGAGGCAACAAAAAGTTAAATGGTGAATGGTAGATGATCAGGGAGCTAGAATCCACAGAGATGGTCTGATTGAAACATTCTTTTCCAGCTCCTACATATGTGAGATTTGGGCTGGTTCTCTCCTGTTGAGTTAAAACAGTGGGAGGCTGTAGTGGCAGAGTAAAGCACTTTCTAATCTGGTAGGGGCAAGTCAAAAACAGTTTCCATTCAATAGGTATAAGGTAAATAAAGCCATTTATAAAGTGCCAGAAGCACTTTTTTTCTTTTGTTGGAGGCAACAAAATGCCTCATGCTGGCCATACTTCACTGTAAAATTCAGTCTCTCAATGGTTGCCAATGGGTTTTGGTATCTGAATTTTAAAGGGGAAGTAGTGGTGAATGTTAATTCTTTGATTGTCACTTAAGTGGATATTAATTGATGTAACTGATACATCTCAATTGGTCATTTTCTGTCAACTTACAGGGGATCTCACTGCTTGCAACCATTGAAAAAAACAAAACCTTTGCCAGAAACCTGCCTGGTGTGTGCATGTGTGTGTGTGTGTGTGTGTGTGTGTGTGTGTGTGTGTTTACAATGGAGATGAATCTAAAAGGCAACCTTTGCTACTGGTCTTGCTAAAAGATGAAGGACCTTTGCTCTTGGTGAGCTGAAGGTGACCTGTTACCTGTTACCAGTCTTCTCTTTTGGTGAACTGTAGCAAACCAGAAAGCCTCCCCAACAGCAAAGCGACACCATGCTTTAGTTAATTAAGTCTTCTAGCAAAACTCCCCTCCTTCTCAAGGCTTTAGGAATAACTCTATCTTCCTAACATTTCCGCTATTATCACAGATCTCTTATATTAAAAAAAAAAAGCTCCAAGCATAGCATTCATGGACTATGTACATAAGTGCAAAAAAGGTGTGTCTCACACTGTCGCACCCTAACTGAGACCATCAATGAACTGCAGCATATGTCTCTCAAACACTGTCAAGGGGTCATTCCACAGTATCTTTCTGCATGGTTTTACAAATGGAAATTAATCTTAAAATACACTTCTATCATTCTTTAATCCTCATTTGGATGTATTTGGTGGTATATGATTCCAGAAGAGACAATTTTTTGTAGTGATAGCTATGCCTTGTGCATAGAGTAATTTGGAATAAAAAATGTTATGAAAAAAGGTCAGGTAATAGGTTATAAAGGCAACGATCATGTTTTGAAGTCTAAATACTGTGGAACAACCCTATCCACACAACAAATTCCATTAAGCTATAAAGCCTGACTCTAGAATCCATGTGTTGTAAACTTTTTGATCAAAAAGTCACATAAGGACACAATTCAGCTTTCACCTGGCGATTTGGGCTTAAAGAAAAATTCAGCCATATCTATTCTCTGAGTTTTGAGCTGTACCTTCTATATGGTCATACTGTCAAAAACCATGTATAGTTTACAAGTAAAATTAACAGCAAAAAAAAAAAAGATAAACAAAAACAATGTGTCTAAAGGTAGCCATGTTGTAGTTTTGTTGCTAAAGCAACGACTAAATATAATTAGTTAAAAATTATTATTCATATATAAAGTTAAGTTTGTTCTTAAACTGTGAAGTGTAAAGAATAGTTACACGGACTATAATCTATATCTTGTTATACGCCGGTGTCAGTTTAGAACCTATCTAGGTGGGTTGAGTACATGTAGTAAAATCTTAAAACTTTTCTCTAACTCTCCTGCGAAGTTACTTAGTTATAAACTTTTCTCTAACTCTCCTGCATTAGTTACTTAGAAATATAAAAATGTAGTAAAATAAAAACCTTAAAAACTAAAGAGAAAAACAAAGGACATGGCACCAATTAGTGACTTGGTGCTCCAAACCTATATTCGTAATTATTATCTACAGTTTGATGATGCTATCAACTAAGTTTGCAAAAAAGTTGTGATACTCTTTTAGATACTATTCATTCTGGTGCCTTTGACAGGCACTGGTGAAATTAAAAATGAGGCCACTATCTTCCTACATCTATTCAACAGAACTGGGAAATTGTATTTCTCCTCTTCTATTTCAATGTGTATAGAAATGGAGAAGGCAAAAAGAAAGAAGATTCTAGTTTCTAATCATTCTGTGCATTACACCCTACCCTACAGACTAAAATAAGTCGGAACTTTAGTGAACACAGCCTAACGGTGTAGGACAACACTTAACGGCAAGATCAAAGTGCTTTCGTATGTTCAAAAACGGATGGTGAAGGTTGATGGAGAAGGGAGAAGATGGCTTTTCACATGACAATGAACTACAAATTAGACTCTGGTCTAGACAAGTGAGATGAAATGCAGTAACTGGTTACAGAATCATGCTCCGATTGCAAAAGTAAATACTGTATTCAAATAGCAATTTTATGAATCCATTTGGTTTTAATTTCATCTTAATCCCTCTTTTAAAATATACTTCTGTTCACATAGTACCTTTTTAACAAAAAAAATTTTTGATACTACTAAAACCCTCTTAACAGATACTTTTAGATTATTTTCTCTGTATACCTGACCTGTTTTATCCAAGTTTCAGGACTCTTGCCTATTTTTGCAAAAGACTGATAGAAATGGACAAAAACAATAATTTTGGATAAATAAGAATAGAAGTCCTTGTAAAATACAAAGCTTATAAAATGTTAACTAAGAATCACAAGTGGTTAGAATTTTATATATACAATTCATCCAGTAAATTGTTGTTTAGAGTCACTGATTAGTTTGTGACTTGGCTTTTTAACTGGAAATTTATAGTCTAATGACTCTCCTTTCTTCTTTTCTTCTTGAATAAAGAGAATTTGAGTAAGTCATTCATTGCACAACTCGTTTAAAGAGTGCTATCTTAAAATTGCATTTTTGTTGACGTTCTTTTGCATCCGATTGAAACGTTAGTGCTTTGAATTTTCTTTCTTTAAATTCACTTAACAAAGTAACTGTTAAAATGCCGGCAATATCAAATATTGTGGCACTGAAACTACAACTACCCTGAATATCCTTCACTAAACCTCTTACTAAAAAATAAGTCATTACTGCTGTCTTCCAGTGCTCAGAGCATCACAAAAACCACCGTACTACTCTGGGCTTATTGTCTATGTAACATCTTCATTAGAAGGTTAAAAGGTTAAACAAGACAGTACGTTGTATGAAAACATCTAGCTATGCAAAAGAGTTCATTTTGCACTGAAGACATCTCTATCACCTTAAAGGAAGACACCAAACTAGCTCAGGTGCATCCTTCCTGGATTTGTGTGATTAGCTCTGCCCTTCTGGAGAGGCATTGGCACAGGTTAGACAAAACTCAGTTCTATACACAAGTCATTTCACAAAGGCATATTCTACTTTCTTCTCTAACAACATTAAGATTTTGGGAAACAGAAATTAAGTGGTTCAAGGAATCAACAGGTAAAAGTCAGGACACTTCTTGTTCTCTCAATCCAGGCAATACTGTTAACAGATGACAATGTCTTGATGCAAGCCAAGACCATTTAGAAATTACTGATGATCATGATATAGGATTGATCATTAAGAACAACAGGATACCAACTACCAAACAGCTAATTTTTTGCTAAGCGAAGTGGATCTGCTTTGGAATGGAGTCTCAAATGTTCTGAAACACAGACAATGCGAAACAGACGAAGTAATGAAAGTTGGGAGATTTTACTGGGTCTGACTGCCACCGATTACAGAATGGATTAGGTAGCTGTGGGCAGGTCACATGTCCCGGGCCTCAGTTTCATCAATTGTCAAAAGGTTGTGCCAACTCCACTGTTCTGTGATTAAACACTGCTAGCCAGCTTAAGGTATCCTAAATCTGATTTTCTCTTTGCTTGTTATTTTCGTGAAGGGAAACAAACCTGCTATACATATTAAATTTGATGATTGTATGCTTTCTAGCAGGAGAATATATATTTAGTAGAAAATATTAAATCTAAGTTGATGTGAAATATATGGTTCAGCACTAACAATAGTAACTTTAATGAAAACCTCTCTATTATCATTTTCAAATACATATAAAACAAATCTAAATGAAGAAACAAAAAATGGTTTGGTTATGATATGACTCTGTTGTTAATAAAGTCTGGGAAGGGCAACACTTGACACAGGTGCTCGCTCCTTCACGAAGTGTTCAACGGAACTGGAAATTTGATTGAACTGAAGCTAAAGACAACTGTGGACAGCCTTCCTAGAAGTTTTAAGTAAATCAAAGAATACTTTTACATGCCTTCCTACCCCGTCTCCCCACTCCCACCATTTCTCCAAACCTATATACTTCTGCTCCAACTGTGATCAGTGGAGAAGACTGTCCATTTGGGGAGGAAAGGCCTCACTTGGAACCAATTCTCTTTCACCCTGACTTTTGCAAGATTGCGTCTTATTATTCAAAGAGTAGTCTAAAGAGCACTAGCCATTTTCATTCACAGAATGGCACTTGTGAAAAAAGTTGCATTGCAATGGTTTTCACACATTTTCCTCCAAAACATGAAAACTACCTTCATGCCTCCACCTCCCTGTTTAATTTAGAACCTACAATTAGCATACCTTTAAGCCTCCAAGTACCAATTTTCAGCTAAAGTTGACAAGTGGCTCAGCTTTAGACACTCAACCTAGGAGATAGGATCCTTGAACCACAGAAAAATGTAATGGGCGTTTTACATAAATGCTGAGAAATTCATTTAAGGGTAAATTGCAATTTTGCAAGCTTTTTAAGGAGTGAGACTAGAGGTTCATATTTTAAGAAGTTCTCTGGGGTTTTTTTTTTTTTGGTGGATAATTATTTCTCTCTCCCCCAAAAAACCTAGGCACGTGATTGTATTATGCAAGGTCAGATCTGCAGGTATTAGATACATATTTATGAACAGGTTTTGTGCACACTCAAAAGTGAGGTCTTTTGAATGTCTGCCATAAGAAACCTACAGAAATTTTCTAAAGAGAGAGAAAGCATATTAACATTAATCTGTCATGTTTTTCAAACACAGATATTTCTGTTTCCCATTAATAATATTTTACTTGAAATCTAACACCACACATCTAGAGGAAAACACTATAGTATGTAAAAATCTAACACACCACACCACACCACACCACACCACAATAGATACAATAGTGGGGAAAATGGTACTGGATACATTTGTTACATTCTAAATCAACCCAACAGACTATTGTGTAAACAAAACAGTAAGGTAACACTTCAAAACAGACAAACATTTACCCACCAAGAATGCACAGTAAGCCAACAGTGCACTGTGGAGATTCACTCAGCATAACGGTTATTGGAAAATCACAAAGAATAATGCAACAAACTACAAAACTTTATGGTCGTGTTCTACCTACTAATTCAAATAAGATAAGTGGTAGTTATTAATTTTCTATTCATGTTTTAACACCTCTGTTGACTGGTTAACGCTTCATTGTTTTTCTTTGAATGTGTTGATATGTGCACTTTGTTTAATATATTGACCGCACCATACTTATTGTTGTGTTGGTAGAAGAGGACCTATGAGAATATATATAGAAAGGCCATATGGAGGTTCTCACAGAGAGATCTTGATACTCCGTAACTCTGTTGTTCAGAATTTCAACTGAAATGGAAAAAAAAAAAAGAGAGAAAGAATGAGAAATATTAAGGGGTCATGGAAGTAGGAGTTGGGATATTGGCTTCTTGTGCCACTTTTGTATGCGAACTGCCAATATTCTCCCCACTCTGAGTTTCATATTCTACATTTGTGAAAATGGGGCTGTTGGAAAGGGTCACAAAGAGTTATATAGCATGACAGTTTATGGTTCTCACTGCTAGTGCACAGAATCGCCCTAAGTTAACGAAGACATGCTCAGTAGCTTAAGGCATCATCCACACAATGCCTCAATGTATTGATAAGCCTCCACCCATCTACCCACTTCCTTCAACTTCCTTCAAACATATGTTGAGAACACACATTTGATACCAACCATTGTGAAATATGCAAATGTTAAACACACTTTAAACTTTTTAATCTGGACATTTCGGACCAGGTAGGAATAGCCAAGGTGTGAAATCTAGGTATACAGTATTTTACAAAATTATGTTGCTGAACTTTGGAGAAATTTTCAACATCTGTTACATGTGGAAGTGATTATGGTGTGCCAAATATGTCTAAATTTTCTAGTGGAATATAGGAAAAAGGAATCCCCTCAAATATGTTCTGTTGGAAAGTTTATCATTGTACAGGAATTTTGTTTACCTTAATGTAAAGTAGCCCATGAGAATCAGGCAAGTATTTGCAAAACCCATATTCTCATGTTTGATGCTATCCAAGTTGCTGCTATCCCAAATGATACTCCTGGATACAATTACAATTTATAGCTACTTCAGTTATTCTGTGTACTCAAAGGGGTCTCTTTAAAACATTCCTTATGATTGAAAAGGCTTGTTTGTCTAATACACAGTCAGCTATAGGCTCTGTCCAGGACAGAGTTTGCATGCTGGGCGAGGTTCTGGGGAACCAGTCTGTCAAGTGAACAGAACCATCACCTCCATCAATTAAATGAAACGCTCCAGTTGTGAGAACTTCAAACTTTCATTGATGAATAGATGCAATTCAGAATTCATACACTTGTTTAATAAGTCCCTATTGGTAATTAATTAAGATACCTAGGAGTCTGAAGTGGCTTGAAAAGTCACATTTTCCAAATGAAGTACTGCTCAAATTAAGTGTGTGCTCTGTCTGGCTCTGGACTAGGCAAACAGGAGATTAAAGGTTCAAAGGGGAATCCAACAACAGTTGTTGGGTTTTTTTTTTAAGCCACGATTTGAAGGAAAATGATTACATTACTAAATTACGTCACTCAAAAATTCAAAACAGCTGGAGCATTTCTGATAGACTTGCATGGTAAACAACACAAAATGGCAGAGTGTAAAAAGCACGATCTTTTACAACATCATGGGTGTAGCATATTCCTGAGTGACTTTAAGATATTCATCATAGTCAGACCAACAAAATTACTTTGCTTTACTTCAACAAGGACAAAAAAAAAAAAAACGAAGCTAGAAAAGTGTTAAAGAATTAATATTCAAAAGTGATCTGTGTCGTGGGCTGACAAATCAACCTCCTTTAATAACAGGAAAACATTTCAGAATTTGTAAACTCTTGGGAAAATATAGTACCAGCTGTCATTTTTCATAGAAAAAGTTGCATATTTGCTTCCCACATCTCAATTTGGAAAATTTAAAATGCTTAACTCAAGCTCTAAGTTATAAGCACGCCTATTAATGAAAATATTTACCAAAGCTTTTAGCAAATGTAATTGTGTAAATAAAAGATATAACCTATAAATATTATTCATATGAATACTTAAAGAAACTTACTGTTCTACTGGTAACTTCTACATCTGTGAAACAAACATGCTGCTATTCAGTTCATCTATTGATAATGGGGTTATCTATAGTAGTAAAAAAGATTTTAGATTAAAATAGTTTCTTGAGAGAATCCCATTTATTTTGTTCACTGTTTGGACATGGTAATTAAAAATCATAATCAATTTCACAGAAAAATTTAGACTTATTAACCATATCCACTAATAGTTAATTTTGCAAAGCACAGATTAGAATGTGGCTTATTCCCCCAGTGGATTAATGCTCTACGTGCTGTGTGGTTATCATGGTAATTGAAGCAGCTGTGGAATGTGTAGTTTTGAAGCATGGTTACCACCTTAATAAGGCAAAACAGCTCTCACATTACATGATGATTATTTTATGTATCTCATTACAATTTTGAGACTCTCTCCCAATTTAAAATTTGTCTTTGGACTCTGCCTGTAAATACCTTAAAGCAAATGAAAATCACAATAACACAGGCACATCTAATGTCAGTGTGAGATCTCTGATGTCACCGATGAGTGTCACCGAGTGTCAGAGTGACAGTGTGACATCTTTGATGTCATCACAGGGTAATGATAAAGGTATCTGTGTGCTGGAAAGAAGTGTGTTATCTGGCTTTCTTTCCAGCAGATCTGAAGGTAAAAGGTGATGATTGTACCAAGTGCAAGTTAAAATGGAATAACCAAAAAAAAAAAGGGGTAGTAAAATAAAATAAATTCTTCTCTTGATCAATGAGGAAGCATTTAAGGAGTACTTAGTATATGTGTTTGAGGATTGGTTTGACAGTGACAATTGTGAATATGACATATGAAGAGCGACCTCTGGTAACTGATTAAAAATGAGAAAACTGCCGATTCACCTCAGGATGGGTGGCAGATATACCCCTTAGAGTATAAACAAGACCAGAAATTCTAAATGTAACGACTGCTTAGGAAACAAACAGGAATAGGGATCAATGTCTCTTGCCAATCCCAAAAGCATATACTGTGCCTTACCAACACACGGTAGTTATTTAGGTCTGAACAGGTAAAATAAATGGCCAAACCTGATTGCCTGTAGCTGTTGCAGCGAAGGGAACGCTGGTAGCAGGTGGTGTTGCTGCAGACACAGTGGTAGGAGTTGCGCCGTGCATCATGGGCACTTTCAGTAGGAAACCATGGGAGCAACACATGGGAGGGTGGAGAATTTACACAACCATGACATAAACGATGGGATGGGGCGTGGTAGGTATCACAGCAACAAGCCATGTGACATCATCGTGATGGACACACCAGGGTGCAACATGCAATCACAGTCAGTGCAAAGCAACACAGCGTGGAAGGGGGAAAAATTTAAAAAGAGAAAGGGGAAAGCCAATTATAGTTACCATTAAGGAAAATGGAATCATTCTCAACAGTTAGTTGTTTATCAGAATCCCATTATATAGTTGACTTAAAAGGCCAAATTTTCGGAAGGGGTTATGATGAGCACATATGACAAAATCTGATTTTACCAAGGCTGGCTATAGGAACACCTTGCTGAGCAGACAAGTGACTGGGTTGCACATTTGAAATGTAGGTAGGGAAGTGTGAATTGGTGTTTGGCTTCAGTAACCTAAGAGACTTGAGCATGGTCACTATATTGTCAGGTACCAAGAGACAGCTACAGGTATACTTACCTGATCTACATGCAAAAAAAAAAAAATTGGCAGTTTGATTGGTGGGTATATGATGGGGAAGCAGATATGAAGAATACAGTGGAGTATGTATGGAGGTTTTTAAGTATGTCTCTGGCAAATCTCTTGGAAATCTAGGCTATTCATCAAACACACACATGGCAGCACTTCCTACTAAATATCTGACAAAATTTTGTCTTCATTGCAATTAATAAAGTGATGGCAGTATGACTAGCAGCTATAATGCCTGTTTCAGGATGTTTTCTTTTGCCCTTTCTAGTTTCTACCTCATTTTAAAAGCTTTTTGGATGCTTTTCTCATTTCTAGCTCATTTTGGAAAGCAAATTAAGGAATTAATGTGTGAATGGTACTGTGTGAATGGTGAGCATGCATATGTAATAATTTATGTCTACATCCACTGAATTCAGTTTTTCTGAAAGTCTACAGAGAAAGCAAATGGCATGGAGAGAGAAAAATCAATATACACAATGTCACAGAAATCACAAATGTGCCCCAAATGGTGATTAACAGAAATCCCATAGTGATCTCTTATGTGTCCAGTTACACATTACTTATAGACATCCATTATCGGATCACATGCCGATTCTAAAAACACTCTTGTTTTCCCTCTAGGACCACAGCAACTATGCAGGAAGCAGTGCCACGGAAGCGTGCAGTTTGCATTCCTACACAGAGCTGTTAGGTGAAAAGACAGGGGAGGAGAGTCACAAAATGCGAAGACAGAGATACATTTCACCAACTTGCAGAAGTCTGTTCTAATCATATGCATATGATGCTCCTGTTAGGATCAGGTGGAAATGTTTTTATTTCCTACAGGGGACAGCCAATCCCTCAATAGCAGAGGCCTCGCCTCATAGCCAGGGTTCACCCCCTGCCTCTGTCTTTGACTGCTACTACTATGTGGTTGTTATTCTGACCTTCTGTTTTATCTCAATAAACCTGTTTGGCCCTTTTGGGATCTGCATCTACTCTGGTCAACCAACAGGATGGAGGCCAAGCTGTGGTCAACTTCCAAAAATGATGAAAAGCACTGGACTGATAGGACACGGGTAGGGGTGGGTATGGTGGGGTAACTCTTCCCTCTATCAAACAGAGCTACTTTCCTCTGGTCTGTGCCCATGGACTGTAGGAGCCAAGAACTCCTACAATGAAAACAAGACTCTTTCTTGTCTTCTTCAGTATTAGTAACAGAAAAATGGTCTTGAGATGGCTACCAGATTGTATTGGTGACTAATTGAAGGATCTGTGCGTAAGTGATCATGAATAATCACATACTTTCAAAGAGTCATTTTGAAATCATTCTGTTGTGCCTGGGTTCCACGCACATGACACTGCATCCTAGAATGCCACAGAATTCATCACATTAACACTACAGAATGCCCTAGCTTTGCATAATTCCTCCTTTGTCAACATGTGAGTACTGAATGATTTAGATCTTCTAGATAACTTTGGAGGGGGGAATTCTTGGTGATACTTTAAAATACATAGAGTGCAGAATTCTCTTATTTTCTTCTTATTTGGGACGAAGTACCCTAACCTGCTCACACTTCACAATGCAACTGGTTTTCTATATCATCTGTATGTATAAATTATTCCAATCATGACATATTTGCATTATAATGGTAGGAAGAGGGGAAGGTCTGGTAGCCATAGTGGTGAAACCGGAGGGAAAAAAAAGCTTCTTGAAACTTTTGTCATAAATATGCTCAGCCTTCCATTTGGCAATGGTAGACCCCAATAACATTTTCCAAGCTTCTTTACCTGCTGTTTTCTCTCCTCATCATGCCCCGACTCTTTCCAAATGCCCCCTCCTCCCAAGCTGATGGCCCATGAGCCACATCACCCAGTCACTCTCTTTCACAGTCATAACAGAGAAATACTTTTTTCAGATTAGAAAAAGGTGAGAATGTTCATACAAAACCTACCAACACTTGAAGCGGGTGCCATGCACAGTATTGGCCCTGTACACCATGCAGAAAAGCGTGAAAAGTAAAGGAGAGAGATTTCATTATTAAATCTTTACGGAGAGATATAATTTTTAACTAGAAAGATATTCTTTGCAATATTAATTAACGAGCACATGCAAATCCAGTAAACTCCATGCTTACAATTACAGCTTAGTTTCAAGCTCCCCAACCCAGGTAATCAAAGTAATTCTTGGACTCTTAGGTATAAAAATGACCATAATTTTTTTTAAAGGAATTACCTCACTTAAATTGCAATTTTATTTTGGTCACATTAACACAGCCTCCTCCACATCATGACCATGAACTTTGCTAGGCACAAAGGGCAAATAGGCTTTCCATCAAGAGGGGGTGCTAAGCCTGACAGGTTTTAACTTTGCTATTAATTAAGGGGAAAGGGATGCTTCTGACATTTGGCTTCTAAATCTAGACTTTAAATTAGCCATCTCCAGCAAAAGAAGTCTAAAGATTTAAAAATTGTGTTTTTTAAATAAAGAACTACTGTGGTTAGTTAACTAAAGACTGGCTTTTTATGGCTTTCTAAATTAATTAGCTAATCAATTTATCCATTAACCACTGGGTGTTTTCAAGTATAGGTATACAATACCATGTGTTCGCTATGTTTACGTAATTAATAAGGCTTTCTAAACTAATTTGAAAGCATGTCAGTTTCATTTAATAATGGCTTCCAAACTGGGGCATTTATGATTCTGGTAAAAAAAAAATCTATTGTACGCTCAGTGGTTAGTATTTTCAATTTATTCCTAAGAGACTCTATGCTCATTCTTAAAGTATTGAACCACAGGAAGAAAAGTATTTCCCCTCATATATGATATTTATTTGAGCAGAATTTTCTATTCAATTTGGTACAAAACTGTTATGCTATTACATACATTTGAATGTTGAAGGTAACAAAATATCCTGATAGTATCAGGAAAATATGATAAACTGCTGTATTTTAAATATTAACTGGTATTTAAGAGTTAAAGGCTAAAAGTATGTGATATATATATGTGTGTGTGTGTGATATGTACGTATATATACATACATACATATATATATATCACATAAACTATACTGTCTTATAACCACTATAAGTTCAAGGGTAGTTTTATTATAACTGTCTTTGGCATATTGAAGATATATAAATTACATGTTTTTACAATGCTGAAGCTAGGAAATATTTTTTTTGAGGGGTAACCAGTGTCATTTATTTATTTATTTATTTATTTATTTATTTATTTAAAGATTTTACTTATTTATTCATGAGAGACACAGAGAAAGAGAGAGGCAGAGACACAGGCAGAGGGAGAAGCAGGCTCCATGCAGGGAGCCTGACATGGGACTTGATCTCCGGTCTCCAGGATCATGCCCTGGACCGAAGGCAGCACCAAACTGCTGAGCCACCCGGGCTGCCCTAACCAGTGTCTTTTAAGGGGATACCTAAGAGTCAAGGAATTAGTTTGAGACTGAACCAAGTGAAACATTCATCAGAAGCAAAAGCTGAGAAATGCTTTTAAGAAAAATGTTGACAGATTTTCCTAGTTTGATTTCAAATCATTACTTTTGAGGAATCATAGAAAAATTTGGTTCTATAGATGAGCAGATCAAGTACAACTGCCTTGTTGTATTTCCAACCCAAACACCTGTTGACAGTTCTCCCATAAAAACTCTTGGGCAGCTCGTGTGCCCTATGTATACATGCACAACATGGCTAAACTGACAGTGCCCAGAGCCCTGTTCTCACCTGTAGGGATAAATGCCGGCTGTGGGAGCTGCAGGTTAGCCAGAGCCTGCTGGCAGTGGAAAACATTGGGGTTAAAGACCGGGGTGGCACCATTGGTCTTTTCAAGTGCTGATCTCTTTGGTATCAGTTGAAGCGTACCAGGCTGCAGGGTCTGTGAGGGAGGGATGGATTAATAAATAGTACCAGAGAAAGGAAAAACAGGTACTTAAAGCAAGCAAGCAGCAGTTAGATAACGTGTGGCCCTGGAAACCTCTGCAAGGGTATCCTATCCACTAAGCAATTTGCTAGATGAGTACTCAGTCCAAAACGGGAAATAAACACACAAGGGAAAAAAACCTGATTTTTCAACTACATTCATTTAGGCAAATAAAAAAGTACCTCATCATTTGAGCCAAGATGTGACCTGAAGCTTAACAGCAAATAATCACTTAAAATTCACATCTCAGGGATGTTCACCCATGAATCTATTACAATGAGATGAGCAGAAGCAACAGATACATCAGGAAAGAGATTTTTGCTAGTTAAAATTCCAACATGGATCTAGGAGGTCAATGGTATATAGGTGATAAAACAGATGTCAGGGGGTCAGAGTCTGATACTGTGGCCCCATAAAACAAAATCCAATTTATAGAAGGACTAAGTCCAAATCCTAGAACAATGCTTCTCCCAACTACCATGTAAGGGAAAAGCAAATAAATTATTTTCTTCCCCACTACCTGCCTCACCCAGATAACATAGCAAAATATGTGCAATTCTCATTTGTAGATGCTTGCTATGCATTTCGGGATGTACCACTGGCTTCATTAGGTCCTTGTCAAGTTTAATTCTAAAATGCATTAGAATCTAAAATCCTTCTTTCATGTCTACACTTCTTTCAAAATCCCACTGTGCTTATTATATCCAGTCAAATTTGCTCCTGGGTCAGATTCACTGAAGAAGTTTGACATGACTTGTATTTTTCTGTCAGCAAATTACACGTGATTTAAAAAACATGCCCCAGCGACAAGAATTAGGTACGCTCCAAATTCTTAAGGAGACAGGAACACTTCTGTTGAGTGACTAGCATTCCATATGCCAAAAAGGGGACAAGCCATGACCTCCTTTTGCCTATGGATAACAAAGTCTAAACCTATCTCTATATTCCTTTGGGAACTAAATATTTACCCTTCACCTCTTTTGCTTTTATTTTTTTTTCTCTTTTGCTTTTAAATGCAGAGATGAAGTCAACCTGAGCTAGGCACATGAACATGAAGAAGGCAGAAAAAAAAGAATCTTTTACTAAGCATTTCAACTCTTGAATCTTTAAAAATATACAAAGCTTACATTTCTTCAGGGAGCCTTCTTTATTTGATCTTACCTCAAACCAATTCTGGTAGGCCGATCTTGCCTTCCCCCTAAGATTCTGCTCTAATCAGTTACTCAGAAAGGAATTTTATATGATATTCACAGATACTCAATGAAGGTAATAGTTACTCTATATGGAAATTTGGGGCTGACTTAAATGTAGCCTACCAAACACAGCTGAATCATGAAAACAGACACATACATACGAAGGCCCCATGCCCGAGCATGGAAGAGGTGCACAATGGCATAAGCAAACCATTCCTTATACACCCCATACATATGAGAACCTTTCCTTTTAGAGGGCCTACTGTTTTCCTCTTCTTTATTATAGGCTTACACTGCTTCTAAACAATATGTCACCAACAGCAATAAAATCAAAGAATTGGAGATCTAAAATCTGCACTGAACATTTTGGATACCTTGTTATTTTCATGGCTTAAAATCCCTTCATTCAAAATAATTTAAGACAAAAACCACTTGGTGAAGTCTTTTTAGAACTCATCAACAGGGATGCCTGGGTGTCTCAGTGGTTGAGTGTCTGCCTTCGGTTCGGGTCATGATCCAGGGGTCCTGGGATCGAGTCCTGCATTGGGCTCCCCACGGGGAACCTCCTTCTCCCTCTGCCTATGTCTCTGGCTCTCTCTCTTTGTCTCTCATGAATAAATAAATAAAATCTTAAAAAAAAACCAAAAGCACTCAAAAATAGTTTCCTGTTTATTTATTTTTTTTAAAAAAGATTTTATTTATTTATTTATTTATTTATTTATTTATTTATTTATGAGAGACTCAGAGAGAGACAGAGAGAGAGGCAGAGGGAGAAGCAGGCTCCATGAAGGGAGCCCGATGTGGGACTCAATCCCAGGACTCCAGGTTCATACCCTGGGCCGAAGGCAGACGCTAAACCACTGAGCAACCCAGGAATCCCCTAGTTTCCTGTTTAAATGACATCGTTTACCCTCTCTCTAAAGATGGGGGGAAAAGCACAATTAAAAGCCTTAGTAAAACTTTGAAACAATTATCTTTAGAACATTTTAGAGAATGAAGTAGAATAAATAGGTGCTCTCTTTTCCAGCTTATAACCCTGGCTATTTATCTTAAGATTCATTCATGACTATCTAAGATTATGGTTACAAGTATTAGACAAGTTGAGGAATATACTATTATTTACCCAAATAGTTCACAACTCCAGGCCCCTTCTTACCATTGTGGTGGCAGCTGAGTGGTTCATCTGGTGATGAGCTGCCCTAAGTTTGGCTTGCAAATGGGCAGGAGGATGAAAGTACTTGCATTTCTCCCGGGAGCATCGCCCTTTGATGTAATCCATGCAGATCGTCACAGTATTATCACTTGCCTCAATCATAGAAACATCCGTAGGGTGAGCATAGCGACAATCATTTTCACCACGGGTACAGTTTCCACGCTGGAATTCTCGGCAAACCTTATATTAAAAAAACAAAAACAAAAACAAAACAAAACGCCAAAATACACATCACATTGATGCCTGGAAGGTGATTAGTTTTTACTTATTTTGCCAGTGAACCCAAGAGTAATAGTTTACATGCATGATTTTGTCATCTATTTAGGAAAAATCTATAAAGCTGAGGGATAATATAATGCCATATTCACCGTGAGATGTAAACATAGACATTTCCAGTCCTAGAAAAAAATCCTCCACTGTCTCTGAAGGAAAGTTGTCTGTTGTCCTTATGTTGAAATTAAAGCGCTTAAAAGTATTGTTGCAAACCACTTCATCATCTTCCAGTTAATTCACAGCCTGAAGTGTGATTAGCTAAATTTGCAAGAGGGGATTGTTTTGCTAAAGTCCAAGATGAGTCTCCCATCACACAGCAACGCAGTTTTCCCCCAGCAAAATCGTGGATCATGACTGAGCTACATGTACAATCAGATTCTATTACGACACACTGCCAGGCATTGTAAGTTAGCCAATGGCACTGACTCTATGAAATGGACTAGTTATTTATTTTAACCTATGAAGAATGACAAGGGAAGACTGAAGAACTTCTGTGAGTCAAAGCACTGTGTGAAGTTTCTTTTACATTGCCTTTTTGTAGGCAGTGGGCATATTTATTATTTACTCCATCATTCTTAAGATGGAGAAAAAGGCTTAGACATTATGATAGTCATTTAACATTCTGCATTCATAGAGTTAGATTAGTCTACTTCTCCTCCTCGCAGTCTGATCATTCTAGTAAGTAGAGACTCATTAGCAATACAGTTAATTCCAATCTGTAAAGTGGGAGCCTGGGTGAAAGGAGCCTTCCCACCAGGTTTCCTGCACCATAGCAAAGGGGATGCATAGTGTGTGGCTGCGCACAGTAAGACACTGTCTGACCTATTGTACAACTGAATCAATGCACTTCATAGTAGGGTACAGCTGCAGTAGTAAACCATTTACCATTTTCCTGATATTACACTTCATAGGCTAGAAACCCAGGTGCACTTATTTAAAGCATTCAAAACACTGGGCTCTGAGAAAGTTGCTTTATGCATGAGACTAATATCTACCCTATAGATATTTATATATTTCTACACCAATACCTCCAGTTTATCCGAACGCATCATCTTGGGACCAGGAGCTCCTGGCAATGCAAGAGGTGGGTTTCCAGAAATCAGAACCGGCCCATTTGGTAAAAGTTCAGCAGGAACCAGGCCCATCCCAGGATGAGGTAAGTAGGGATTGAAAGCCATGGCAGGATTAGCTGCAAGTGATGGATTCATAGGAAAAGAAGTCTATATGTTTAAAAGAGAAAAAAAAGTATTAGAGGTAAATAGATTCTACTATTACACAAGGACACAGTCTTTCAAAAAGCCTCAGTCATATTCAAATTTACCACTATTTCTTTTTGAGTCTCAAATTAATTACCATATAAGGAGTTACTTTAAACCAACAAATCTTGTTGAGTAACAAATTCATTGGGAAACTGATAAAACCAGCCACACAATTTTAAGTCATGAATTGGCCAAATGAAGTCTCATTGATGGAATCTCTTTGAAATGTGTTTTCTCTCGCACTTCCATTTTTTAAAAGATTTTATTAATTTATTCATGATAGACATAGAAAGAGAGAGAGAGAGAGAGAGAGAGAGAGAGAGAGGGAGAGAGAGACAGACAGAGGGGAAAGCAGGCTCCATGCCGGGAGCCCGACACGGGACTTGATCCCGGGACTCTAGGATCATGCCCTGGGCCAAAGGCAGGCGCTGAACCACTGAGCCACCCAGGAATCCCCACGCACTTCCATTTTTAACCTAAAAACCATACCACCGATAGAGGCAATGTGCCCTGCAGACCAATTTCAGGTTCTCCTGAAAGCCCTTTCATTCCACCTTCCTTCTTTGGCATCAGCACTGCCAAGCTCTAAGCCTGCCAATCCTACTAAAGTTCCCACTATGGATAACGGACTTCTCTGGGCCCACAATCAATTATGGAAGACAGCAAGGAGTGTGGAAGAAAGGGGTAGATTAAAGAAAAGTGAGAGTTCTAACTTCTTGCTGTCCACCTAAAATGAGATTGGTATGGTCATTTTATTTTTTTATTTTTTTAATTTTTTTTAAAGATTTTATTTATTTATTCATGAGACACACAAAGAGAGAGAGAGAGAGAGGTAGAGACAACACAGGCAGAGGGAGAAACAGGCTCCATGCAGGAAGCCTGATGCGGGACTTGATCCCCGGGTCTCCAGGATCACACCCAGGGCTGGAGGCAGCACTAAACTGCTGAGCCACCCGGGCTGCCCTCATTTTTTCTTTTTAATTAGGGATTCTATTTCACAAATGAATCTGACTGGTCCAGCCTCGTCTTTACGTAGGGGGCCAGAAGATATCCACAGTTCAAAAGGGGGTCCTATAAAAGTGCTCCAAGGATCTCTGTTAGGCAGGAAGAAATAAGATGACAAGACTTTATTTAATGGCTATCAACCAGACAGAGCACAACTTGTAAAGAAAAGCATTAGCATTGCAAATGGCTCCCACGGTTTCTTCTGTCTTGTGAAAAGTCCTAATCTCAAGAAGCTTGATATATGTATTGCCTTCATTGTCTGTAGCCATGTAATTGATCACTTTATGCACTATTTTCCAGGTTGTTCCTAAGTGGGCATCATCTTTTCTTCTCAATGTGATTCTAATTTCTTCAATAGTTCTCATCTCCACTATTGTATCTCATTCTTAGCAAATGACTGATAGAATCCAAAATAAGGTTTAAAAATAAATTAAAGTATTTAATGAGTTAATGACAAACTAGGGTTAAATGCAGTACATTTCTAGCAGGGACTCTAGGAGGTAGTTAGCGCACTGGTGTGCACCTGGTGGGGTGTCACAGTGTGTTATGAATGGCATGCATTCTTGTCTTCTTTTTGTGTGTGTGTGTGAATTTATGTATTTTAATTTTTTAATTTATATTTTTTTGTATTTTTTATTGGAATTCGATTTGACAACATATAGTATAACACCCAGTACTCTTTATTTTTTCACTGAAGAATGAATCTTCTGCACTGTCAAGCTGTGCCCATACCTTCTGCTAAATCACATGAATAGGAACAGCTTAAAATACAGGTAGAATGGGAGGCTGTGGAGTATGAAATGAGGAGCAATATATATTCACCAACCCACCCCTTAGTCTGACTTGAAATCCTCACCTGTACAGCCTCCTCTACAAAGCTCATCCCAGGGCCCTGAGATCATGATCTGAGCTGAAATCAAGCATCGGATGCTTAACCAACTTGGCCACCCAGGCACCCCCAAAACTACTGAATTAAGTGAAAGACTTGTAGGTGAGTGGGTTTTCCGTATTAAATATCATTAATCATTAATACATACTGATCAATTAATAATATTGAAGCTTAATATCTGAGTAAGCGATGTTTCCTATTTTTTGATAGCTCTGAACTTCTGTATTTTTTTCCTTCCTTTTTCAGGGAAATTTTCCTGGTTAACTTCCACTTCCTTTGGAATATATTGTAACCTTTTTAGGTTTGTTATATGCACTAAGTGTATGAAAAGAAGTCGTAAATTACTTAGAAGTCTGTATCTATATAAAAAGTGCAAGGGGCTTGCTGAAAATGTTTGGACTTTTTTCAGGTTGCATCACAAACTATATGGTGCTATCTTCAGGTTTTAAAATGAGTATTAAAACTTTTATAACCATTTCCTCCTTGAGTATAAACTTCATTCTATAACACTGTTTATTGAGAAGAAGCAAGTTTTTCTGTTCACAACCCTCAGGCATAGGCAGGAACTCCTGACCTCCTTATTTACCGTCTTTTTTTTTTTTTTTTAAGATTTCATTTATTTATTTGAAAGAAAGAGAGAGAGAGCACAAGTGGGGTGGGGGTGGAGCACAGAGGGAGAAGCAGACTCTTCCCTGAGCAAGGAGCCCAAGTAGGGCTGGGATCATCACCTGAGCCAAAGGCAGACTCTTAACTGACTGAGCCACCTGGGTGCCCCTGGACTACCCACTGTCTAAGAGCTTATGTCCTAGGTTAAGGGTTGGCAAACTCCAGCCCCTGAGACAAATCTGGCCTGCCTGATTTGTATGGCCAAATGGTGAGAATGGTTTCTACATTTTTAAGTGGTTGGAAAAAAGTAAAAGATGAATATTTTATTACACATGAAAAGCATATGAAATTCATATTTCAGCATCCCTAAATAAATTCTACTGTGTTCATTAGGAGACCTGTATTAACAAAAAGTCGTAGATAGGCTTCTTGTCCCACGAAGCCTAAAATATTTACTATTTTGTCATTTACAGAAACAATTGCTGACCCTCATTCTAGAGGATTCCAAAAAAGTAAAGTGCAACATCAATTTCTGGAGTAAAGCGCTAATTCTATATGTATATGTATTTAAATCTAATGCTTGTGACAAGATTCTGCAAGTTGAAAAGGTTTGGCTTTATTTTTTTTTTTTTAAATTTTTTATTTTATTTATTTATGATAGGCACACAGTGAGAGAGAGAGAGAGGCAGAGACACAGGCAGAGGGAGAAGCAGGCTCCATGCACCAGGAGCCCGACGTGGGATCTGATCCCGAGTCTCCAGGATCGCGCCCTGGGCCAAAGGCAGGCGCCAAACCGCTGCGCCACCCAGGGATCCCTGGTTTGGCTTTAGAAACCAATACTATACTGTTCACTAAAATATTTTTTAATCGGTACTAAAATTAGGATTCTATTTATTTAACAATAATCACTCAGTGACTAAGAATGGGAAGACAGAAGGAATCTTGTAAAGGTAAAATTTTAGGAGCCACTATGTGTTGGGTCTTAAAGGATTCTGAAACATCTTTGAATCATAATACAATTCAATAAAAAAAATGCCTGAAATAAATATCTCTGGTTTACACATACATTTTAGGAATGTCAACTTATTATTTAAAATGGGTTATCCCTCAAACTAGTATAAAGAAATAGAAGTGAAATGCTATTCCAGAGCAATCTTTGTGACTTCCCAACAGCTTACATCTATATGTACTTCAGTAATATCCAAGATCAGTTACAGTTACTGTTGGATGAATGCAAAATACTTTAAGTCACTTAGGCTAATCCTGGCCTGAAGTCAACATAATTGAGGACTTCCCTCTCTGAGCTCCTGTTTAGAGGCAGATGACCAAATGTTTTCTTTTATAGGATGGCAAACATTTGGTAACAATATGTTGACCTGAATTTAATACCAGAAAAATAACACTCTTCATTTTTACTTGCACTCATTATACCTTAACTTTATTGCTCAGTGACAAGCATTTTTATAGTATAAAAGGAAGCCCTGCTCAACTGTCAGTCACCATGTGAATTTCTGTTCTTAGAGCACAGTGAAATGTATAATTTTAGTTTCCCCTAGACTTTACTGATTTCACGTGGAGCACAAGAGAATAATCTTTGTTTCAGAGTTTTCGCTTGGTCACCTCCACACTCTCTGAGTGATGTTCTGTGGGGACTAAGGTGGCCAAATGGCATGCTGTAGGAGGCCCCTGGAACCTTCAGACTGGTTAATTGGTCCCTTAATAATAGAGAGTTAACTTTATAAACAGATGCAAGCTGATAGTGGTGTTTATGTTCTAATCATACTTGCTAATGAATAAGTCACTGTGGCTCAAGAGAGAGCTAGAAAAAATAAATAAATTCAAGGACCCAAAGGGAATGGTTGTCCTCATCTAGATCTGGCTTTTCTGACCTTAATCACAGAAGTTTCCATTGAAGGTAGGCAGGTAGGCAAAGGATCAATAGATTAACTCTGAATGTAAAAGGTGCACCCAAATACAGATATGCATGATACCAGATGATTACTACAGGTAAG
Organism: Vulpes lagopus; assembly: GCF_018345385.1. Classification (NCBI taxonomy): domain Eukaryota; kingdom Metazoa; phylum Chordata; class Mammalia; order Carnivora; family Canidae; genus Vulpes; species Vulpes lagopus. The sequence continues at coordinate 103,208,810 of NC_054848.1, forward strand.
AATTCAGCAAGGGGCAAATGGCTTCTTCAATAGGAATCCAGGATAAATGGATGCTAAGGGTTATAATTTTCAATGGTTCAAATAACCTCCACCACCATCACCACCATCAATACAACAGCACAAATCAGAGTAAAACTTTGCATGGCTAATAGAAAGATGACTCTACAGAGAAAAAAAATTCCAAGGCTATAAAAAAATACAGAAGATCAGGTAGAAATCAGAAATTAAGAGGATGGGATCCCTGGGTGGCTCAGCGGTTGAGCATCTGCCTTCATCCCAGGGTGTGATCCCGGGGTCCTGGATCGAGTCCTGCATCAGGCTCCCTGTATGAAGCCTGCTTCTCCCCTCTGCCTGTGTCACTGCCTCTCTCTCTGTGTCTCTCATGAATAAATAAATAAAATCTTAATAAAAAGAAACTAAGAGGATCACCAAAACATTAATTCTCCATCTTACTATTGTTAGATCATACATTCCTAGAGGGTAGAGACTGAAGTTTATCTTTTTACCTACCTCTTACCCTCTTAGATGCCTGGCACAGAGTAGATGCTCAATAAATATTTACTGAGTGGAATGAAAAGAGATTCCTAAGTCATTGATGACTTCTGGGTTTACCAGTTAGAAAAATCCAATTCAAGCATCACAATACAAAAGAAACATTCAGGGATTAGAAGTGGTGGCACAGAGACAGAATAAATCCATCAATTTTGCTATCTACTGAGGAAGACTTTAAGCAGGCCACTCCCAAACTGTCTTTTCACATAGATGTGAAATGCTAGATCAAACAGTATGAGAAGCACAGGATACTTTATACACACAGTATGTGCCTGTGCAAGCAGACACAAATTTGCATATGTATGTGCATTTTTATTTATTTTTTTAAAATGATTTTTTTTTTTTTTGAGAAAAAGCAAGAGAGCATGAACAGGGGGTAGGGGCAGAGGGAGAGAGAGAGAGATAAGCAGACTCCCCGCTGAGCAGGGAGCCCAACTTGGGGCTCGATCCCAGGACCCCGGGATCATGACTTGGGCCAAAGGCAGATGCTTAACCAATGGAGCCACCCAGGTGCACCTGTATGTGTGCATTTTTAACTGGAGTAACTAAATCATCACTATCAGAGGGGATACAATGCAAAGTTCTGAAAAAAATGGCTTAGTGATATCAAAAGATGCAACTTTTTATTACAACATGTGTGGTTCCAGGGGACTTGTGAATTGTTAATATGACTGGCATCCACAGAATGGTTTAAGAGCAGAGACTAGGTAAAGAAGAGTTTAAAATGTCTAGCAGGTGTGGGGCTTAGTTGGTTAAACGCCTGACTCTTGATTTCAGCTCAAGTCATGATCTCAGTGTTGTGGGATTAAGCCCTGCCTTGGGCTCCACATTCAGTGGGGAGTCTACTGGATATTCTCTCTCTCTCTCTCTCTCTCTCTCTCTCTCTCTCTCTCTCTCTCTTTCTCCCTCTGCCCCTCTCTTCCACTCCCCTTCTCTCCTGGGCTCTTTCTCTCTCCCTCTCCCTCTTACTTATTTATAAGTAAATAAATCTTTATTCTTTTTAATTTTTTTAAATTTATTTATGATAGTCAAAGAGAGAGAGAGAGAGAGAGGCAGAGACATAGGCAGAGGGAGAAGCAGGCTCCATGCGCCGGGAGCCCGATGTGGGACTCGATCCCGGGTCTCCAGGATCGCACCCTGAGCCAAAGGCAGGCGCCAAACCGCTGCGCCACCCAGGGATCCCTATCTTTAAAAGAATTTAGCAGATACATAAAGTATATTAAGGCAAAATAGGATCATTTGGGGGACCAATTTAAGATTATGATCAGCTGCTGGGGACAACCACAGGCACTTTACACTCAGTCTCCTGATGGCTCTCTCTACTGAACTATATTGATCTAAGCAAGGAGATGGTTTTGATAAGAAAAAAAAATCATCCCAGATAGGTGAGATTGTCAAGTACTGATTTTGTTGACTGTTATTTTATCTTACATCAGGAAAGATTTTCACAGAGCCCTCCAAACTTCCTGCCCTCAACTCACTGGTGATCAACAAGCAATTCTGAGGTAGCTGGCTGGAGCTTAGACTGTGACCCAGAACAGAGAAGCTAACAGGTCCACATGGTCTCATTAGCTCCAGGCTCTAGCCAACTGAGCTAAGCAGCCCCAGAGGAGGAGGACACAAAATGGGCTGAGAGGAGATTACGTTGAATTTATCCCACAGGAATATACGAGGGAGGCTAACGGGAGGATGTTGAGATTTGTTACTATCAGAGGAACGGGGCACCATAGAAGATATCCTGTACAAATGCTCTCTGGCCACAAAATTGTAGCATTTCTGTTTAACCTCCGCAAAAACAAGGTTTTAGTTGGGGCAAGGCGGCAAACCTGCTGCTGGTGGGAATTCTTTTGTTTTAGCATAAAAGGAGCTTTGAGCTGTGTGACATGCACAGCCTAGGGAAAGGACCTGAATAATGAATACTTGGGACCAATAACTGCCATCAAGAGTGAATCTAGGGAAAAAAAAAAAAGAGTGAATCTAGGATCTTCAGGGCCTGAAGTTTCGGCAGTAGTGTAGAGGAGGGGAGTCTTAAGAACAAAGAATACAAATGGATCTTGCAAACTTTACAAACATGTTGTAAACATATGGCTAGGTCTCCTTCCAGGACCTTGGATGGAGACCATGCACAGGAGGGGACCTTGAGCCTTCACCAACCTCAAGGTGAGCCTACCCTGGGAAAAACTGGTTGAACAAATAATCTAAGGCTTCGGTTGCTATATCTCAAAGTGAAATCTTATCTAACCTTCTAGCAAACATGGCAAAATCCCATATGAATTTGGGGCTAGCTGCACTCCACATATTCCCGCAGCATGGTTGGCTTAGCCCCCATCAATGCAGACCTTCATGTGATAATGACAGTCATCATGACAGCAAGAGCATAGTAACCTGATAATTACTACATAATGCCTATTGTCATCAAGTTAAACATTTTGTAAAAATCACTTCACAAAATATTTAATGTCAGCACATCAAGATGAAAGAGCTAAATGTCATCATTTATCATTTCAAGAGTAGATAAATTGAAAAATCTCCTGAAGAACCTTCATTAAAATACATCATCATTTCTGTACTGATCATGAAACTGGTCATCTGACATGCTGGAAACTGGAAAAGGGACATGATCTCCTTTTCTCTAATATCTACAGCATGGCTTGCCCATCTTTTTTCATAACTTTTATTTGTTGATTTTTAAAGATTTTATTTACTTATTTTTGAGAAAGAGAGAGAGAGCGAGCGAGAAAACAATCAGGGGGAAGGACAGAGGCAGAGGGAGAAGCAGACCCCCTACTGAGCATGGAGCACAACTCGGGCCTCGATCCCAGGACCCTGGGATTCTGACCTGAGCTGAAGGCAGATGCTTAACTGACTGAGCCCCCAGGCGCTCCTCATGATAACTTTTACTAAAGGTCCATGACAATAGGGAGATAGCAGATATTCCACAGTCAATAAAGTTAGTTTTGTATGTGAACATACTTTGTGAAGTATGTGAACTAGAAAACCTGTAACTCTGATGTGAATATGCAAAGTGTAGAATGTATCATGGTTAGGGAAGGATGTTATCCTTTGTCTTTATCTACTGAATCATTTAAGTACTTAACATTTTAAAAAACTAAAAAGTAAATAGGTTATTTTGCAACTCTGCTTCTATTTACTTAAAACTGTCCTAGCCCAGTTTCGTGGAATTATAGAACACCTTAGAACTCCTATTTAATTGAGGGAGAAAAGCATTGAAAACTTTGGTCTCTAGATATTATTTGTCAATGTATCTCCCTTCCTAGTTACTGGTACTACCTATTATTTACCCTTTTGGTTCTGAGGTACTGGATCACCTTTGTTCCTTGCTATATATGAGCTTGTTTATGGGAAATTTATGTGGTACACAGAATTCTAAAAATGATGTAAAATGGTGGGGAGGGTTCAGACAGACATCAGATGATACTATATGTAATGAAGGAAAAGTCTGGAGTGGAACCCATGTTGATAGCCTCTGTGGTTTGAAATGCCATAACCTGGCCACAGGAATGTAGTCCATGTAAAACATATAGCAGACCAGGGCACTTGGCACACCCTGATGGCTGAACCAACAACCTCTCTATAAATCATTAGGTGAATACACTTGATTGTGTCAGTCAAGTGCACTTGCATGTAAAGAACTGCCTCCAGGGGCACCTGGGTGGCTCAGTGGTTGAGTATCTGCCTTTGGTTTAGGTCGTGATCCCAGGGTACTGGGATCGAGTTCCGCATTGGGCTCCCCGCAGGAAGCCTGATTCTCCCTCTACCTATGTCTCTTCCTCTCTCTTTCTCTCTGTGTGTCTCTCATGAATAAATAAGACCTTAAGAAAAGAACTGCTTCCATGTGCATCATCACATTCAAAGAGAGAAACTAAAGGAGTTTCCTAGACGTGGATAGGTAGGATCTAGATTATGCAAAATGTCTAAATCAGAAATGTTTTTAATAGACTTATGACACCATATCCGCTTTATATATGCATACATTACATCCATCAGTGAGAATCCTTCCTCCTGTAATGAAAATTCCTAGTTGTGAAATTAAAATTTTAAAACATTAGCTTTGCCTGAGAGCAATCCAGTGTGTCTGATTTCCCTAAAATTCTTCTACAGGGCTCCTGTTTGCCTCCTAATTATGCCAGGGGGAGTTCTCAAACTTTTTTTTTTTTTTTTGCTATGAACATCAGAAACCATCTCTTAACTGCATCAAAAACACTGGGGAGTCACGCCCTTTGTCTCGCTTGCTAAACTTCCTTAATAAAGCTAACAAAAGCTTTCAGAGGCAGAATTTCATACTAGCAAATGTCAATTAAGACCTGTAACATACAGTGAACAAACTTGCCTGCCACAGCAAGCATTCCACCCAAATTGACTAGGTATGGCTTTTATTCACTGTTCAGTCACACCGAACAGAATCTGTTCTCTAGCTGCCATCCCATTTAGGTTGACATTCCCTTTATCTGGGACTTATAATAAGCAAACCATACTCAATTTTCCGAAAACAGATGTGCTCTTTTGGTATCCTAGAAACGCATCAAAGTATGCTTTGTGGAAAGACCTGAAGTTCAAGCCAGTGATACCAAATGGGTCTTAATATGCAACCATACAAATATTGGGTTTGGAAATTTAAACAAAAGCTTGGCTATTCTGGGAGAAGTATCATATTATCAGAGTGGTGGGGTGTTAAGAGGGATACAGAGTTGTTTGGGAGTATAGGTACCAGAAAAATCAAGTAGAATCATGTGTTACTTCTATGGTTATATCAAGATCCATAATAAAGAACATTTCTTTCAAATCAGACTGGTAAATGTCACTTAAAATTGCTCACACTAGTGCAATTACAACACGCCTACAAAGCTTTGTAGACCACAAAATAGGATCATATCAATCATCTCGGGGTTAGTTTTTTGTATACATAATAACTGTAGAAATTAATCTTTTATCAGTTTATCACTTCACAACAGCTATTGTTAAATAATCTACAAGATAGAAAAGGAATTTTCAATTGTTCCCTGGGGTCTTCTAAGTAATGTCTTGTATCTTATGATATGCTATAAAATAAATTGTACTCCTGTGAGTCATATCAGTCATATTCTGCAGCCTGAAATCTGAAATTACCCTCATGGAGAAAAAAAAAGGAAATGTACTCTATTATAGAAAGCATGGAGAATTAAATTAGAAAGCACAAGAGGCTGGAGAGCTCAATGGATCTCTTATTGGACTCTAAATAAAGGCCACTCCCTAGTCTCCAGGGTGAGCCAGCATGATCAATAATGCATGAATGGTTGAGACGTGGAATGGAAAGACTCTCCTGGAGGCTGAATAGAAGATGAATAGTCGCCTTCTGCCCTTACCCCTACTTTATCTGAGGCCTTGCTCTCTGATTCCCTGAAACAGGGCATTTGATTGATATCCCAATGCTGTCCCTTGACCTAAGAAAAAACACATGCTGGGCTCAGGTGCGTTATACAATCTGGCCCCTATTCTTTGCTCAGTCTGAAATTGGGACATCATGAGAGGCCAAGAGTAGTAATAATGGTGGGTGAAAAGCTCCCTTGCTTTATTCTCCTACTACTCACATTTTCTGGACTCACCACGTGCATTCATTTCTCTGTGGTGGTTTTCATACTATTTATTCCCAGTACCTAGAACACCTTCTCTTCCCCACCCCTTTTAGAAATAGGTAAGAACTAAAATACTTCAGTGTGGGAAACCTAACGAAAGAGTTTGAAGAATTTCAACCACGTGAAGTATTTTTTTTAATTTAAACTCAATTAGCCAACATAGTTTCAGATGTAGACTTCAATAATTCATCAGCTGCATATAACACCCAGTACTCATCACATCATGTGCCCTCCTTCGTGCCAATCACCCAGTTACCTGAACCATATGAAGTATTGTGTGAAGTCAAAGAAGAGCTCAGAAGAGCTCACTGATGACCTTCTGGCAACTAATTAATCAATGTAATTAATCAGCACTGGGTTCCAAGGCAAATGTTTTTGGCAAACTAATAGTATAGGAGGTGAAATCTCATTTTACTTAGAGATGTCTGGACCTTCTGGAAAAAGTGGACCATGGTGCAAAATTTCTGTGACTCATCAATGTCCCTACCACCTGTTTTGTGCACTATCTACAAAGATGTACCAGGTGAAGGGATTGCCCTGTCCACACTGATTGAATTCCGAGAAGCAAATTTATAATGAAATAGACTTTGTTGAGAGCAGGTTAACCTACTCGCACATTTTCATTGTATCCATCTAAATACTATATAGTTTTTCAGTTTATTACAGAGTTTATTACATAGTCACTGACCAAATGGGTAACAGATAAAGACAACGTAACCCTTTCAAATTGGTATCTAAATAATGAAAGATCTAAGACTAAACTATAACTTTATATTGTAAGGTATCAGGACAAGATGAATTCTCAATAGGTCAAAATTACTTTTTAAAGGATCCATTTCAACTCATTGATCCACAAAAATACCAGACGCTGGTCTAGAATGACAACATAATCTTTTTAATTCCTGCAAAGGGAAACTCCATAGCTGGGGTAAGTTAAACCACCATCAAATACCTGCCCAGGATTCCTCAAGAATGTCAAGGTCATGGGAAACAGGGAAAGACTGAGAATCGGTCACAGAGCAGATGAGAGAGCAGACAGTAGTCAAATAAATGCACTGTGGTACCCTGGGTTCGACACTGAAACAGAAAGAGGACCCTAAAGGAAAGACTAACAGAAGTCTGAAGAAAGTGACAAACATGCCATGAAAACACAAGAAATTAACAGTGGCGGGAACTCTGTACTGTATTTGCAACTTTTCCTTAAACCTGTAATTATTTCAATATAAAAAGCCTATTAAAAAGTAACAAAACCACCATGAAAGAGCAATAAAATGTGTTTGAATTAAGATCCTAGAATTCATTCAACGGCTTACCTGTAATAACAATCAGACCCCCTCTTCATCTTAAAATGCCCCTGCTCTTTTATTAATATCCTTCTATGAACTGAATTCATGATAAATGCAACCCACGTGTTAAACCTAACACACTCCAATGCTCCCCCCTCCCATGCACAGCAGCTTTGTAGTGTCAGTTAACACATTAGCACCATCATCCTTAATCCTTCTGTAACTAAGTTCCTGAAAGCCGGACAAGGTGATTCTGGTCTAGATCTATGTTCTTGGGGAAAAAAAAAAGACACACATATGCAGTTTTTCAAAGACATAGCTGTGACTTACAAGGGATGACATTTGAGCATTTTGGAGCATAAACTGCATTTGCTGGGCGAACATGGCTGCGGCAGTCTTTTGTTGAATCAGATTGTTCCGCCCATTAATTTCCAGCTGTGTTTTTAAGTGTGGAGGAGGGTGAAGGTACTTGCAGTTCTCTCTAGCACACCGGCCCTGAAAATGAAGAATTAGAGGAATGGGCTTAGAGGAATGGGCATTGATATTTCTCAAAATCTGGTAACGAAATAACAAAAGTTTATGCAGCTCCACGTATGTGGTGGGTGGTTGGGTGGGCTGTAACTTTGCATGAATAAACTTATTTCGTCTTTGGACGAACCCTCTAAGAGTGATACCCTTGTGATCTTCACCTTCCACCTGAGGAAAGGAGACTAAGAGAAATTCACGCAGCTACAAAGTGATAAAACCTGAACCAAAACCCAGTTAGTCTGATTCCAGAACCCATTTTCTTAGCTGCTCTGTTCTGCCCTACTTTGATATGCATCAAATTATGTTTAAAAACAGAATATTAGAGGGTGCCTGGGTGGCACAGTTGATTAAATGCCCAACTTGTGGTTTTGGCTCAGGTCCCAATCTCAGGGTCGTGGGATCAAGCCCTGTGTGGGGCTCCGCTCTCAGCAGGGAGTCTGCTTGAGATTCTGTCTCTCCCCCTCCCTCTGCCCCCTGACCCTTGCTGTCTTATAAATAAATAAATCTTCTAAAAAGACATAAAAGAGTAGGAATACTATGATACTCTCACAGCGTTATGGATGTAAATAAAAATTTCCCAATGTGTCATGCATGTTAAATAAGATTCAGGATTTGCATTTGCATATAGAAAATCAAGAAAATTGAGGGACAATGTTAGATAACTATATACACATAAATATACCTGATACATTTTAGATCCAGTTTTCTGGACAATTCTGGGTCTAATATACTTTTTCCTGGATTCATACAATGTGAGAAACATCCTGAAATCCCGTGATGTTCTGTTCATCAGAGAATAAATGTTTACACCTGCCAGTCATGTTGTTTTTTAGGTTCTGGAGGCAATGGCCCTAGATCTCTTGGATAATTGAGACCAAAGTGTATTTTGGAGTCTTGGCTCTTTTGAAGTCTTATTGATGATTTACATACTTCCAGACAGGATAATATGTCAGTTCTGGGCAATCAAATATGCCTTTGGTGTTGCCTAAATGCTGACATAGCTGCTAATTATGGTAACTGCTATGTGGCAGAAAAGGCTGTCTCTGGACAGAGATTTATCACAATGTCAAATGTGTCCTGGTGTTCTGTTTGTTTAACTCATGAGCACTATACAAAGAGGCTGCTGATGATCCCATTTGTATTACCAGACACCCACCCCCCATAATAATCATTTTCAGACAAGCACAACTGTAAGCAATCCTTTTTCCCACAGATGCTAAAATTCTTTACAGTGCATGAGCTTATCGGAGAGAGGGGTGGAGAATAAAGGCAGCTTTTTTAGGGGGCGGGTAACCCAAGAGTGCAAGCTGCTAGAGCACCTGAATCCACAGGAGAAATGAGTTAGTTCATCAAGTGTTTTTAACGCATACTATGAATTTTTCTTTACTTAAGATGGCTAAACGGTTCCCACAATCACTCCTCCACATTGAGTTATCTTGTCATTAAAGCATTCCTTTAATTTCACTGCAAACCAAGGTGCATCCTTCAAAACTTTATGGAGCTACACTGAACACAAACTCAGATGCACTGCGAGAAGCTGAGTATAACTTAGAACATAGCTTGAGAAATGCAAGGAGCCACTATTTTTTTTTCTGTCAGGTTTGTCCTTTCATTTCTCCCGAAGATCACTTTATTTTAACCAAATTAAATGATTTAGAACATCAAATCATATCTTACTTTCAACATACCTTTACATTTCTCTGCATATCCTGGAAAAGGAAGCATTTATTGGTAGGAAGAGTTGAGAATGGTATTAACCCAGTATTTCTGATTTCATAAAAGAAACTTAGGAATATCTACATCATTTCAGTACATAAAAGGACTGTGCAGAAATCCTTACTTGTGTTCAAAAACACAAGGGTCCTCCCTCCTCCCCCCGCTAATGTGCCCCCTAAAAGAAAACAGAAGCTTCATTTTTACACCTACCACAACCTGCAGGGAGGCAAAGTCACAAAGGTTCTAGTTTCTAGATTCTCCACCCTCCACCCAGTGTAATAGATTGGGGTTCTCTGGCTCAGAATTTTGACAGCCCCTGGGGAAGCAGTGATGTTTGGTGGCCTCCACAGCCAAGCATGCTAGTTTATACTTTGGGTTTCTCTTCCTCCTCCCATACCCTAATATTAAGATTTCCCCAATGCTTGGTCCTAAATCCTCTGCTCTCCTCTCTAATCTCTCTTCCCTGGAGAAATGAAGTTGTTATAAAGTTTCATCTATCACCGCACTGGCTCAGATTGTAAATCTTTGTCTCTACCTCTGTTCCCTCTTTGGAACGTCAGTGCTTTTCATCACTAACTGCAGCTGCATTTGGAGATCCTGTCCCCTAACCAGGTCTAAATAACTTACTTCTGACCTTCCTTCTCCGTAGACGGTTTTTCCTCTTCCTGAACCGTCCCCATTTAGGATCATTGCTCCGATTCCCATGCTTTGGGACAGTTACATAGCAGCCGTGAAAAAAGAAATAAGGCACCTGATGAGCAGGATTGCCTGAGGATTGCAAACCCACCTTGATAGCTTTTCCAGACGAGTGGCAAACACAACCAGAGACGTTTACACAGAACACAGTTTGTAACCCCTTACAAAAAAGCTTTATAATGAGGGCTGTCTCTTATATTCAGGAGTTCCAAACAATAGATCAGTTTAAACAATAAAGAGAAAAGGAATACATTAGGATTTTACCATTGTTACAATTTAGAGTTTTAACATCATTTACATTGAATGCAATGAGAGAGAGGGGGGAGGAAGCCAGGGAGGGAGAGAACGTCGTGTATTTGGCACATTTCCTGCCAATCTATAGATAAAGAATTACTGCCTGCCTTTGTGCTTTTATATTACTGTCCTTTACATATAATAACTTTTCTTAAGCTTTGTCTTGGAAAACTAATGACATTTGTACAAAGCAAAAACAGTACACAGAAATAGAAAAAGAAAAGAGAATTACACTTTAATAATTACATCAAGTTGGGCTGTAAAACTCAAGTATGGGAATATGAGGCCCCGTAAGACTTCAAAAAAACCTTGTTCATCTTAGTTATGAGATTTTACTTGATTTATAAAGCATTCTCTTTTGAACGACAGAATCCAAATTTAATTCTATAACAATGCAAATGCATAGCAATACTACCTTACCAGAGAATGCTGCTTATGTTAAAGAAAGCTTATAAAAGACAAGAAAATCTGCATTTTCTATCCAAACAATAGATGATGAGACCAAATAATGTAATATTGATGTTATCTGTGGAACATAATATTTCAAAAGAAAACCAAGCCTCTTAAGTTTTTTCAAAATGACTTTGGAACTCAGGGTAACATATTTACATGTATGACACTCAGTAATAATAAATCTTTTCCATATAGTATTCATTCTTCAAGAGGCCTGAGCTTAATTATAAGCCAAAATACTTTCATTAGAGTTTACAGTGGGGGGACAAGCTTTGTTTTGACATTTGCTAACATTTGCTTTTGGTCCTTGTAGGGGATTAAGGCTTTGATAAACACCGTGGGGATGGGTGGGGGTGGAGCCAGGGGAGGGATGACCCAGCACAGTATGTGATCACCTATTGTTCTTGGCCATTGGAAAACTAATGACTAGAAAGGTCCGAGTATTTTCTTTAGACCAGCTAAGCACTTTGAATGGGTCACAAGATATCCTATCACATTGGGTCTGTAACAGCCCAGAAATGATCTTGGTCTGAAAAAAAAATCACCCCTCAGGTTCCCAAGCCACATCGAAGGTGTCCCAAGCCCTCCTCCTAGACCCACAGGTCCAGAGTTGCCATGTGCTCAGTGGACCACATCATAAAGGACTCTACGAGTCTTGGACTTGTGACAGTTGCCATCCACTGGAAGAGCTGGCTCTATCCAAAAGATAGTAGCTAAGGCTTATCAAGACAAAGAACTTCCTATGGAATGGCTGGGTGGTGTAGTTGGTTGGGCTTCGGACTCTTGGTTTCGGCTCAGGGTTCTGGGGTGGAGTTCCAAGGAAAGCTCCATGCTAAGCAGGGAGTCTGCTTGGATTCCCTCTCCCGCTCCCTCTGCCCCTCCCCCACCCCACATGCACCTGGCACTCTCCCCCCGCTAAAATAAATAAATCTTTTTTTTTTGTTGTTAAAGAAAAACAAGTCTCTCTCTGCCTCCTCTACACATGGAAAATGAAAGCAGCATCGCAGAGATGAGTGTGCAAGTTCATGTATGCTTGCCTGAATTTCGCTTCTTTTCCATTTCCTTTGGTCTTAAAAACAAAATCATTCTCCTCTGGCCTTTCACTATGTTACTGAGTTAAGAAAATAGCAAAGTGATTCAATAGGAAAGTGGTTCTCTGCTGAAATAAGAGCCACTACGCCCATGAATCTTCCAGTTCGCCCTTCCCATCGACTTGCTTTGAAATTGCACCCAAAAAGCAGCAGGGGGAGAAAATGGTCAATGAAACTTCTGAAATACATCTGCATCAAAAAGTTGATGACAGACAAAGGAAAAAGTTGCAGAGCATTTGTAAAACCTCCACAATTCAATCTATTTCCTTTTTCCTACCTTCAGGCTTTTGACAAATGAGTACAAAGCCTTTGACAGAGAGAGAAAAGTAGCATTGTAGAGATTCAAATCCCACCTAAGTCTTAGGAGTTATGAGAGTGAGTCTGTCAGATCCAAGATTTCCCATGTACTTGGTGGTAGAAAAACCCTGTGAAATGTACTTTTTTTATGTTCCTAAGAGAAAGCTCTACCATCCATCAGAATAAGAAAAGGACCCTAGGAAGCTGAAAATTACCCTTTGTCAGTCACAGTATCTTAACAGAAACAGCTGTTTGCAGAATGACTGGCTTCTTCAAATACACTTGGAATTAAGGGGTTGGGGGACCCTTCCCCTTAAATTCAATAACTGGGTTACCTTTTCAAAGACATTTCACAGCTCTGCTAGGCGACCAAGAGTTAAAGTGAAATGCTAAATAAAGGCAATGAACAGATGATTTGTTCTATGAAAAAAATTATGCTTTTTTTTGTTTTAATGATCATGTGTTAAATGGAAAATCCTATTGATCACAGTGCCCCACTGACACATACTTACATGCATAGACACGGCTTCTCAGAGGAAGTAACAGTTATTTGAGAATTACAAATCACACATCTGAGGTTGCCTGGTTCCTACGACCATCAAGACCTATTTAAAGGCTAGGAACAATCTAAAGGAGCTAAAAGCAAGGGGGAGAGCAACATAAACTGAGTATTAGCCAGATGTCAGCATACTAATGGCTAATTTCCCACTTTCTTCCACTTAGGGTTCTGTCTTTCTAAAAATGGATATAATCTGCATCATTTTCTCCTCCAACATTATACCATCTATGAACATTGATAAATATGCATAAAGAGCATCCTTAAATCTTACATACAACTTGTAATTTAAATTTGGGATGCAGACGAGAATCTTTTTTTTTAAAGTCTTTAAGAAACCATTTCCTGAAAATTCTAAAGGCAAGATTAATGAGGCTGAACATAGACCCCTATGGAGAGGAGCAGCCAAGTACACACACACACACACACACACACCCCAACTGCAGTCAGCTCTGCATCTCATTTCCTTATGCTGTTGAACTCTGCTTTCTTGACATCCCATTTATGCATACACAGGGCAATGAATGACTTTGGTGCAAACCAGACACCAGGTCTGAATAGGTAAGAAGCTGGGAGGAGGGCAGAAGAATTTTCTTGCCTATCTGCCTCAAGAAAGCTTTAAATTTGTGACCTTGAAAAAGATGAAGGGAGTAGGCCCAACGATGACTATTCTGAAACAGTCCACTAAGATAACTTGATTACCAGCTTGTAACATTTAGGGCTGAACTGGATTTTGAGGAACATCTTGTGTGCCTTTATCTTCCTGAGAAAGTAAAGACTAAAGAAGTGAGAGGACTTGTCCTACTTTACAAGCAGCACGGTAAGGACTGAAGCCAAGTTCCCAGGCTCGCATTACCCAATATGGATTTTCCGTTCAAATGATTCTTCCCCTGTAAAGATTTGCCTGGACTCATCTCCCCACCCCCACTCTCCTTCACCTCTCCCTCTTTTGTGCCTCCATCTGCACCTTGCACTCAGTTTTATCCCAGCACTTATCACTGTGCACATCGATAAATTGTTTGCATGCCTAGACTTTGAGCTTATCCAAAGGCAGGACTCTATCTTCTTCATCTTTGAACCTCCAGGGATGTTTCTGTGCCTGGTGAAGAGTGGTCACTCAATACGCTTGCTGAGCGAATGAATAAAGTTTGTGAGAATGATTTTATAGGGAGTAACACTAAGTCTGCCTTAGAAGCCTACTTGCTTCTCTGGCTGTTTCCTTCCATTAAGTTTTCTTCTTCCAACACAAGAATAGCCAACTTATGAATAAGGCCATTCCTGGTTGCCTGTCCCAAATGACTGGTTATTCTATTCAGGTCTAAAAAACAGCTAATTCATTTCTTCTTCTTCTTCTTCTTTTCTTCTTCTTCTTCTTCTTCTTCTTCTTCTTCTTCTTCTTCTTCTTCTTCTTCTTCTTTTTGCTATGAATATATACTTTGGGGTGTATGTGACACAATGGCTGAAAAATCCTGGTAATTCAATATAACTGAACCACAAGGGTCATGAATCCATGAGGCACACAGATACAAATCCTGGGCTGATTCCAGGGGTCTGTAGCCACAAGAACCCCTAGAACATAGGGCCCCACAGATCTGAATAAAGGAACCTGCAGCTGATTCATATGTAATCAGCACCTGAGTCTACCCAAGGGGAACACTGAATTTCCAGGGTCAACTTCAAACACATTGCCTTCACCAGCTGCTCCACCCTGACCCACATTTCTCTGAACAAATTACAAGTCAAAATCCCCGAAGCTACTCAGACAAAGGTAGAATATGTGGCTTTACAACGAACATCAGGTGAGGCCTTCTTGTGGGTCTCTATTGCATATGCTGACTTCTTCCAAGAAAAATGTTCCCACTATACCTCCAGACCCCCTCCCTCACTCGTTCAGCTGCATTCACATCAAGCATTTGTTTTCAGATAATCCTGAGCTTAAATTTTTACGTGATTTTTTTTTGAAGAGCAGATAACACTAAAAACCATAGTGACTGTTTGCAGTGAAACCAAGCCTGCCTTGCCAATATCTCAAATCTGCTTCCTGCCCCTTCTTCTATGTCCATGCCACCCACCCCTCCCAACCCTGTCCAATCTAATTGAATACTTTCAATCGAGTTAGAAAAATATTAACTGAATATCTGTTCAATAATAAGCTCCTCAAGAACTCACCCTCTCTGTTTACAAAACAGCTAACTGGAATAAAATGAAAGCCCCAAAACAATGAAAGTACACCGGTACCAAGTTATCAAAGTCAGAAGGCACTTCTCATGCTACCTATTCATGGATGCTGTCTTTAAACTAGTTTGATGGCTGCCAACATTAAATGTCGTTAAAATACACAAAACAGGAAAGAAAACATAATGACATTCAATTTGTTATTCCAAGGAATAAAATACACATAAAATCACACAACATAGGCTTTGTCATGGAACAACAAAAAGAGGTGTCTTTCTCTCGTCCCATAGTCAAATGTTGGGCTCTTAGGGGTTCCTTCACCATTCTTTTTTAGACACCTCACTTAGTTACGTATCATAGCAATACAGACCCAGGACAAAGAGGACTCCAGCTGCTTGCACCCTTTCTTCCTGGCTGGGGCTTCTGCCTGGAACCACCACCCCTCCTGGCCCCTGGTTGCCACATTTATCAGATAAGAAATATAGAACTCACAATCAAATTGAATTTCAGACAATGAACAATTTTTTAGTATAAGGATGCTCTCCATTTAATATATTATCTGGCAACCCTCTCCGTATCCATACTTCTACCCTGGTGAGTTGAGCTAAGTAAAATCAATCCTCAAAAACCCATTTTACTCCCTTTACCTTAAGGATATAAGGATTTCCCTCCATGGAATCAGCCCAGGCTCTACTAGGCCTTCCGTTGCCCCAAGCAAAGTAGAAGGCACCCTCAGTCCCCTCTTACCTGACCAGCTGCAAGGAATTTAAGGAAGTTGACTGTTGGAGCAAGCAATTTTTAATCCATGGCTCCTCCCACCAAAAGCTTCACACAGCTCCCTCCTACCCGTCAGCCACTCTACTTTCCCACCCACAGTGGCGCAATCGTATATTCAAATGACTTTGTGCCTGCCCTGGGCTCCTCCTTTTAGCTTAGGACCAAGAGGGGCATGGCTGGTGACCACCATGCTTAACTCCTGATTTGGAATTTATGCACATATTTGGAACTTAGGAATTACTACAGGAAGATGAGGCTTTGGTGTTTTGAAGGTTTTATTTGAGTGTGGGAGGGGTAAGGAGTGTGGGTTAACTATTTTTTCTTCAGCCTTGTCTGTGGGATACTCAAATTTAAGCAAAAGTCATCCATTAAAGCTGAGCAAAATGACGGCTTAAGCATCATGTTTCCAAAGACACACATAAGATCTATGCAGAAACATATTCAAAACATGCAAACAATGGCAGGAGTAGCCATTATTTGCATAGATGTCTTTTTCAGTCAAACCTTGATTACTCATATTAAAAGAGGGAGAAGTAAAAGGGCATGGTTAATTCTAATGAACAAAATAATATATTCAGTAAAAATGGCAATCCGTAATTGCCCCCACACAGCAGAATATGTATATCACAAAAGTGGTTATTGTGAACATTTAGGAATCCATTACTAGACATGGTCCTGAATTTATTTATTTTTTTAGTCATTAGGCATGCAGACTCCTCTCATTCCTGCTTTTGCATTCAATTGTCGCAACATCACCTATATCATGTAGTCTCTGGAAAACTCCATTCTTGAGAGAATGACGGTGAAAACAGCAGATGACGTCTTAATATAATCACGAAAACAGTTTTGATCTCGCAGACCCCAGAAAGGGTTTTAGTGATGCCTTGTAGTCCTTAGACCACATTTGGAGTGCTGCAGTCCCTAGTAAGTATGCAATGATCTCTGGTGTAAGGAGCATTCACTCGTCCATAAACTTTATAAGGGCAGAAGCCATGTTCTATGCATGTTGTAGTCCCAGCAGAGAAGCCAGCGCTTGGCTGGGAACAAAGATTGGCAAGCTCATCTGCCTGATCTTTGACCCCCAAATTTCAATACCTCATAAACTTCATATTAAGTTTTTTCATATTTTTCCTATGACATATTAACAAGCCGTTTTGAAACAAAAATGCTTTTAATTGCACTGTGCATTCCAAAGCATTTATATTCCGTGAGTGCAACAGAGATAAGAATGTAATTGATGACTTCTATATTTTTAAATGCAGAAATTCACAGAATAAGAGCAAGTCCGTCCGTCTTAAAACATTCAACGAAAAAAAAAATAAAAATAAAACATTCAACGAAAAGATGCAGATGCCTTTGTTGGAATTATCAAAGATTTAGAATGAGTAAGGTCAGAAAGAATGAAATCGTACTACCCTGGGGAAGTTTATATGTTTACAGGCAACACGTAATGGAAACACAGTCAAGCTGGAAAGCATTCATCAGAGTGCGTACCGCAAACCACTATTTCCAAGAGAGGAGCCTCAGAAGCCCAGTTTCTTGGTGAAATTCTTATAAGAATGACAGACTACATTCTCTCTTGGAAACTGACACTACACCAGAGCATATTAAGGGATCTCTCTCATATGTCCTACAGTAAAGAAACCTGCTATCCTGGGACTCCTGGATGGCTCAGTGGTTGAGCTTTTGCCTTCGGCTCAGGGCGTGATCCAGGGATCCTGGGATCGAATCCTGCATTGGGCTCCCTGCAGGGAGCCTGCTTCTCCCTCTGCTTATCTCTCTGTGTCTCTTATGAATAAATAAATATAAAATTAAAAAGAAAAAAACCTGCTACCACAACACAGCTGAATCACAGAAGCCATCCCTCTTTTATTCATAAAACACCTTTTACCAGTATCTCACTAGACTGCCCTTCTGGAAAATGCTGATCTAATACTCCCTCCTACTAAAGCTCAAACCAAGCCCCAGGGCAACTGACAGGACAAGTTAGTTTTCCCTTCATACTCCTCATTTCTAGCTCTCTCCTCCTAACTAGAAAAAGACAGTGAAGTTCCAAGAACTGGATGTTTCGTTGAAATGACTTTGAACATTTTTGCCTTTGCTTGGGTCTGCTGACAGCTAACAAGGAGGAGCTTTTCCCTATGATTGCTACGAGGAAAGATCTCACAATCATTTCCCCAGGTTTCTTCTTTCAATACTTCAGCCAGGCAACCCCTGGAATACCAACTTTAGGGCTTCTCAAACAGGCTTCCCCTACACCATGACTCCAGTCCCTTGAAGCCATGCCACCTACCTTAGGTTTTCCATGACTTAAAACTGCACTAAAACTTGGGAAGTAAGGAGGTATTTGGCAATCCCCTCAATTCCTAAGGGTCTTAGTTTTACACTCAACTTAAACCTTGGGGTTTCCACCTGGCAAAACTTAGTTTCCTGTCTCTGAGTGAAAAGAAAGTTTCAAAGAAATAAAGTTTCAAACAGCTCAGCAAACTTCTAAGGAGCCTATAAAGTGGGAAAGGCACTGATGATTGTTTGGCTTGCAACGATTTATCTTTGTAGGGTTCAGTATGCCACTGAGAATACGTTAAATAATTGCATCTCTATAGCCAGGCACGGATCCTCCACCCAGAGGTTATACAAAGGGCAGGTATAGTTATTGATTTACCTTTGCATTTTGAAATTAGAGGAACAAAGATGACAATCAGTCCCTCTTTTGCTAAACCTAAGGCTTCTCTCGGATAAAGAAATCTAAAAGCATGGTATCCAAACAGCTGTTCGTGGAGTCTTGCTAAATTCACAAATGTGAAATCCGGTTTCAAGCCCCAAAGAGAGGCCAAATGTATCCACTTGAAATAAGCATTTTCTTCACACGCTTACCCCACCACCCGACTAATGTGGAATTGCAATTTCCAAGCAGAAAGTCTTAGGGGTATTGACTGCCATTCAAATACTGTGAGGCAGGGACTAAGCTTATTTTGTTAATGGTAATCTATTTTTGTCACCAAAACTCTTAATGAAAACTCTATGCCTACCTTGCTATTAAAATTGTAGGCATTTTAGAGTACCAAATTCCCCCCAAAAAACTTTAAACTCCAAACGCATCGTGTACTTAAAGTGACGTTTTGAAACCAAGTGATTTTTTAAAGAAGGGTATCTGAAAACTGGGCCAACTTCCTGTTTGTTTTGTTCTGTGAACATAAAAACAAGCAATTTTATTGCTACAAATGTTTTCTCTTTTCAAAATAAAGATCTATTCTGCGTGGCCTGAATGTCTGCCGAGTATATTAAGCTTCATCTGCAATTGGTTTCAGGGATGTGAACAGAATTGAGAGTGTTCCAGATGCAACTACAGAGATTACTGTTAAAAAATATATGTTTCAAAATGAGTCGCTCTTAGTAAATACAGCAACCTTGTGGAGCTCACCTTCTGCTCTCTGTGAGCAGTTAATATTTGATGATGATGAAACTGTTCCTAGTATTTAAAGAACCAAACAAGGCCATCCACAAACAATGTCACTAGAAATGGCGTGAGTTTAACGAAGATAGAATGATAAGTGGAGATTTTATGTTTTAAAATAAGTCAATCTCTCAGCCATAAATGTCTCATAATCCTTATGGAGGAGAAGCTGAAATATGATCTCTGTCAAAGAATGCCTATCTCCAGATCTGAACAAGGCAAAAAATAAAACAAAGCGAAGAACAGCAAAAGTTAACTAGTTTTCAAATCTATTATTTGTACTGCCAAGTCAGTTGAAGCAGCTGGAACAAGAGTTATTGGGGGGGATAATACACTTGTAAGTGTGTAATGTTCTTGAACCACGTGTACCCTCTCTATTAAGCACAAGAAGGTTTCTAGAATCATGGCTATAGTCTAACTAGTGCCTTTTAATTACCTCAATCCTTATTTGGGGGAGGGAAAAAGAAAAGAACACCCCTCTACTCTACTCATCAAATATTAAGAAAACTGAAAATCAGAAAATTAGAAAACTTCAGAAAGTGTGGCTTTCTGAAAGAAAAAAAGAAAAGGCCAGTTTGTGTCTCTCCTATCAGGTAAATCAAATTCCATCCTAGAAAAATATTTCAGAAAGTGATACAGTGAAATGCGTTAGGTAGTCTAAAACATCAGTCTGCCGATCTTTTGCACTTGTTTTTCTACTAAAGATAACTAGAGCGTGTAATTAGCTTTATTTCATGTTTTACATCGAATTTATATACCAGACTCTGGGATATAAGGTCAAATGATCCTTCAGAGGCAAACTGTGACCATTTATGAGGGTGCTGGGGAATAATTGTGTCTCTAGTCTTAGCACATGCTCCTCAGCATGTGACAACTGTTGACACACATTTGGAGAACAGGTTGAGGCCTTGTAAAATTATATTTTCCATTCATATCTTGAAAGCAGTCATAATGACAAAACCCATTTGAGGGATTTGGAGAACACTGTGGTCTGGTTTGCATTTTTTTCACACCACTTCCACTTGAATACCAGCTGACTTTCCTGTGTATTTACCGTGTGCTGGACACCGTTCAAAGCGCTTCATGTAATTTCCACAATAACCCCAGGTCAGTGTTTTACTGAGGAACAGCAAGGTGAAGAAAGACCCACAGAATGACAAAACAAATGGACCAGAACAAGTATTTGAACCGAGATGCGCTGGGTCTGGAGCTCACCTTCTTACCCAGTACAGTACTGCTTTGCAATCCTTCGGCATGTGTTAAACAGCGGAATGAGCTAGTTCAAATACTTCTGCTGCCTGGGCCATTATTTTCCCTCTAAGATTGTAACAGAGATTGCACATCAACTGACAGTTAGGTATGCCCAGAAATGATTTAATAGATAAATGCACAGCAGGGATGTTTTGTTAACTGTCTAAGGATCTCGAGGGACTTGGAAAAGAATAAGAGAAGGTACCTAAATGTCCACCTGAATAGTCACGGCTACCTTTATTGTGTATTTGGCCACGTGCTGGGCACTATTCATGGTGCTTTATATGCACTATTAAGTCTTTCATCCTCAGCGAAGCAGAACAATTAGGACAAACACGTCCTCTCTTAGCACAGCTTTTTAGTAAATGTTTGCATGATAGAATTTTGGCCAGTTGGTCTGGGGGAAAGTGGTGCCATATGATCAGGAGTTGGGTTAAGAGAGCTTAAGCACAAATGACCAGGGCTGGACAAAAGCAACAGTCCAGCAAGAACCCACGGACATGAAGCAGATGGAAGTGGGCTCAGCAAAAGTTGCTGGTGTGCATTTTGTGGCTATTGTTACTGCCCTAAGAGAAGAAGCTTTGCAAAGTACAGTACTGCCATTCAGAAGCAGGTTTACTCAAACTGTAGATGCCGGAGTGCTAGAGGTTCCATACTATAACAAAGCAGAGAAAATCTCCAAACAATGACAAAAGATCAACCTTATCACAAAAGAAGTACCAAAGTGTTCCTCTGAAGCATTTCATCCCACTGAAAGCACAGGCAAATGATATTTCACATATACTCCACACACCACCTCGCAAAAGTCTATGCCACTGAATGCTTGGTTTTAGTAGGGATTTGCTTTAAATGACTAGGGAGTGTCTATACTCTGAGGGTGCAAAGCGGGGTGATGATTTGTAGTTCTGAAAATTAGGGTTTGACTTTTTCCACACTCCAGCTGTAGCCTATGACCAATAGCTACGTTTGTTTCTTTTCTATATTGCCAATTTATTTTGGGTTAAGTACATTATACACAAAGTAATACTAAAGATTTCAAAAGGCAAATCAATATTTAGAGGCAACAGGTACACACGTTAATAATATAAACATATCTGTTCTATTCAATAGAACTTATCATTTAGGCTTTTCCACAGCTTTTAGAAGACAAAATAATACAGATATTTGCTGATGACACTAATGGATCTGGATCTTATAATTAGAGAGTAGACAACTGCAAGTGTAGTTATGCTTTTAAAGATGGTATGATAGAGAGGCGCCTGGGTGGCTCAGTCGGTTAGGTGCCCAACTCCTGGTTTTGGCTCAGGTTTCGATCTCATGGGTCATGGGATGAGCCCTGCCTCAGGCTCAGCACTCAGTGGGGAGTCTGCTTGAGTATTCTATCTCTCCCTCTCTCTCTGCCCCTCTCCCCAGATCTCATTCTCTCTCTTTCTCTAAAATAAATCTTTTTTAAAAAAAGACTATGTGATAGGGAAAATAATAATAATAATAAATCCAGTGTTGACATGAATCAATTGTTTGGAATCACATCACAGGTTATTTGTACTTTTGACTTCAAGTGTATCTGTTCCTAAAGGCAGTAATACATCTAAATTATAAGATGAAAGCAGTATTTTATCAGAAAGAGTTCTCGACTAGGATCTAAATGCCCTGGATTCTAATTATCTTTAGAGCATGGCTAAATGATTTTCCAGTTTTGGTAAACAGTTTGGCTAGGAATAATTCCTGCCCTTGTATACCTCACAGGTGCTTTGAGAGAATAAAGGAAGAAAATGCAATTTAGTGTGCCTTGGGAATAAAATCAGTACAAAGTGTAAAAAATATTACAACTATTTTCTTTATTAGTTACTTACAATAGAACTAAAATTGTTACTGTGAATTAAGTCTAAAAAATGCTACAGATTACAAACTATGCTTTAGCATTTTGCTTCTCCAAAAAAGGTCTTGCATTACTATATTGGTAATCCTTGATTACATGGGTAATAGAAATTATCACATGCCCAGGGATGGAATTTATATACAATGTTAAAAAGCCAAGGACACTTTGCTTCTCAGAACTAGATACCAGAGGAAAAAGGAAAGATCCAGGTTTTAATCTTATCCTTGAAAATAACTGAAACAATAAACCAGGGCCTACTTGGGAGACAAGTTTATCTAGTCAAGAGACACTTTCCCACCATCACAGGCTCCTTACTTAAAGATCTCACAGAACACAAATTTACTTTAGAATCTAATGAAGAAAACACTCAAAGTGATTTCTATTATATTAAACATTTGGAGCATTGCACCTTTCGGTTGGTGCTTTTTCAATTCTTACATCGTTACAACTGCTGCTGTATTTTATTTATAACCTATATTAAAATGATCAAAAGAAATCAGGCCAGTCTTTTTCCCCAGGTAATTTAGGAGAACAAATTAAGAGTCTATAAGGGAAGATGGTAATAGTGCCTAAAATACTAGCAAGTAATTGATCAAAGGGATTTTGAATATTATTTATATAAATTGATAAGTAATAAAATTGAGTCTTGTTATAAAACTGCTTATACATTTTTAAAAGATTTTATTTATTTATTCACGAGAGACACACAGAGAGAGGCAGAGACATAGGCAGAGGGAGAAGTAGGCTCTCTGCAGGGAGCCCCATGCGGATCCCAGGGTTACGACCTGAGCCAAAGGGAGACGCTCAACCATTAAGCCACCCAGGTGCCCCTCTTTATACATGTTTGAGCTAATTTTTCATCTCAATAAGTCGACCTCTTAGAAGCTGAGATTGACTCATAGAAGTGTGAAACATGATTGAATATGTGATATATCTATTTCTATTGTAAAAAACTAGTAAATATATCATGTATATTACATATAAGCATATAGCAAGGCACGTATGGAATGGGACCAGATTTTGCCACCCCAAATTATGCCCCTTTGGCATATTGATTATTTTAAACCAGTGATTTTTAAGAAACGGCAGACACAGGTGAAGCCCTGAAAACTGAGAAGTTACCCTTTTGTACGGGACATTTACATTTACACTATTTGTGGGGGATGTCCTGGCTGTACTAAGAAGAGGAGGATGACTCAGTCTGCAGAATCTTAAATCTGTGTAAGGATCATACCCATGTTTATTGTGCTTTTCCTGATCACCTTTTTGTCTTTAGCTAAATATGGTAGATAAGGTGATGGTTTAGGCCATCTGGGGGAATGACTCAGTTTTCCTGGGTCTCTCCCATGTACATAGGAGAAAAACATGTTATTAAATCTTTGGTTAGCTGCCTCCTGTTAAGCTGTCTGATAGCAATCTAATTCTTACACCAGCCAAAGAGCCTAGAAGGGAAGAAGGGAAAACTTTCCTGCCCTTACAATATATGTTATATATATATATATATATATATATGCAAGTCCCCATACTTGCTTGGGTATAAAACTGTCAATGTCTACTTGTGGCAGCTAGCAACACCTACAACAGAGCTTTGGGGGTATGAAAAAAGTCACTAATCTTTCCAGATGATGAGAATTGATAAATTATTGAAATCGTTTTTTTTCTTCTTGGTTTCATACATTTAGACATCAATGGGAAGGTTCTATACACTCCACAAAAATATGTTTCTGTGAGGGCGCTTGGGTGGCTCAGTGGTTGAGCATCTGCCTTTGGCTCAGGTCCTGATCCCAGGGTCCTGAGATCTAGTCCCACATCAGGCTCCCTGTAGGGAGCCTGCATCTCCTGCTTCTTATGTCTCTGCCTCTCTCATGAATACACAAATAAAATCTTTTTAAAAATTGGGTTCTGTGGCCAAAGAATTTTGAGAAATGTTGGCCTCAGCAGAACTAAACTGTCTTCCTTGCAGTAGGTCTCAGCGCCTTATCTTAGCTACTGAGTATTGTGGTGCTCCTGGCGGGGGAGAAAGAGAATAAGTTTCCCAGAGATACGGAAGCCTTCCAGAACAAGACGTGGCTTTCTTTCCCCAGGATCGGAATAGAAACAATAACCCAAGTATGAAGTTTTGGGAACAAAAGTGGACAGAAAGAAAAGCAGAACCATGAAGGGAACAATGCAGAGCACTGAGAAATCTCTAAATCAATGGTTCTCAAACCTAGCATTTGTCAGAATCACCAGGAGGGCTTCTTCAAACACTGTCAGACCCGCCCCTGGAGTTTCTGATCCAGTAGGTCTGCAGTGGGGCCTGAGAACTTACACTTCTAATAGTTCCCAGGTGAAGCTGGTGCTGCTAGTGTGCCAACAAGAGCCTTGAGAAGTTCTGCTCTGTGGGAATACTATCCTATCTGACAATGGATTTAGCTATTTATTAAGCATTTTCTTGTGTTACCGATAATCCAGTTTCCAAAAGATCAGACCGAAGGGATTTGGATACTGGAATCCCACATCTCTAACCTCAGTAATGATGTTAACCGTCATATGAAAGAAGGCCAGTCCTGGAGCACCTGGCTGGCTCAGTCAGTTGAACATGTGACTTTTGGGTCTCAGGGCTGTGAGCTCGAGCCCCACAGTGAGTGTAGAGATGAATTAAAAATAATTTTTAAAAAAGATTAAAAAAAAAAAAGTTCAGCCCAGATCATGGAGAAAAAGGATTAGACTTCTTGAAATTCTATTCTATTACTCTTAGAAAACACATTCATTTTCTATTTACAAATAGTGCTATTAGTTTTAAAGGTACTACGAGCTGTGTATTTATTACATGTCGCTTGCATGTGCTCTACAAGCCTCACCAGAGTGTGTTTCTCTAAATGTTTCCCATGTACCCAAGTTTAAGCAACAAAAGGTTTTCTAGAAAATTCTTCTCAGCTCTCCAATAAATAAGTAACTTTACTTACTGCAGAAAGCACACTCTTTTGGAAGCATTACCTCTTCTCCTCACACCCCACCCCCAAAAAAAGACGTGGGCAAAGAGAGCTAAAAGGAGGAAACTACTTTTCATGTCAAATAGGCAAACAACCCAATGCTGACGATGGTATTGCAGCATGGATAATCAAAAGCTGAGGTATTGATAGATTCCCCAACCTCAAAGCAAGCACCGAATACAAAGTTCATTGGTTGTACATGCAGCAATGCAGTAAAGAAACAGTACATCTCAGACAACACTGTCCATCCTTTCCCTTGGAAGAAACTCAACAGCGGTCTAAGGAGTGTCCGGTATT
Source organism: Vulpes lagopus (assembly GCF_018345385.1). Taxonomy (NCBI): domain Eukaryota; kingdom Metazoa; phylum Chordata; class Mammalia; order Carnivora; family Canidae; genus Vulpes; species Vulpes lagopus. Next base: position 103,234,720 of record NC_054848.1, read on the forward strand.
TGTAAATCTTCCCCTTCTGTACAATGAGTAGTCTCAACAGCACTGACTTTCCTTCTGAGTACCACTGCCAGCTTGCTTCCAACCGAGGCCCCCAGTTTCCAACACCAGACTGACTGCAATGTGTGGACACGTCTAAATGAAAACCAGACAGCTTCACAAGCCGAAATAGTGAATTCAACATAGATTTAGCTCCTTCCCTTGGCCCCTTGCTTTCTCACTGCATTCCTCCCCAAAGACAAGAAAGATATCTTGCCAGTAAGATCACTAAGCCTAAAGAGTAAGAGTGAGACGATGTGTTGGGGAAGGTGGGACATCAGGAAGAACCACAGCAAAAACTTTAAAACTCTAGACGCAGGTTAATTACTTTGGTGGTGCCCTAAATGGAGCTGTGTGCTTTCTGGCAACCACAGTACATGGGAGAATAGATTGAACTGCATTGTTCTCGCTGCCTGATAAAAGAAAGTATATTGGTTGATAAGCACCTCTTTGTAAAAAAGACCGCTGGACCCTGAGGAAGATACACAGAGGAAGAGGACACAGAACCTGCCCACGAGGAGTTTGCAGATCTCTCTCCCCAGACTGCAGAGACATGTGACGCTCTAGCACTTGACACAATGGTGACAGAAATCACAGAAAACCCAGGGGGCAGGTAGACATCAAAGGTGACTAATGTGAGGCGTGTAGTGGTGCTATGGAGAAGGAGGAGCATGTGTGATTGGGAGGATGAGACTTCTTGGAGCCAGTATTCATCACAGCTGTTCACTGTTGCTTCAGGGAAAGCCAAGAAGTTTAGAGTGGAGAATGTGTGATGAAGAATGGTACAGGGCAGCCTGGGTGGTTCAGCGGTTTAGCGCTGCCTTTGGCCCAGGGCGTGATCCTGGAGACCCGGGATGGAGTCCCACATCGGGCTCCCTGCATGGAGCCTGCTTCTCCATCTGCCTGTGTCTCTGCCCCTCTCTCTGTGTCTCTCATGAATAAATAAATAAAATCTTAAAAAAAAAAAGAATGGTACAGATAATTCTCTCTCTGGGGGAGTCTCACTTTCTCTTTTACTGCCTTTTCATTAGTGTGTGATTTTACCCATTACACCTTCGTTCTGGTTTTGTTTCAAATACATTATTATTGAGCTGAAGTATTGCAGAATGAAAAGCTTCTCAACAGGTGCCTCTTCCTTCCTTCCTTCCTTCCTTCCTTCCTTCCTTCCTTCCTTCCTTCAATCTCTGACAGAAAGCAATGTCACTTTTTCTTATGCATTTCTCTGGTGGGAGAATGGGAAATTTGGGGGAGCAACAAGTGAAATATGATTAAATATGTTTTATCGATAATACTTCAAAGATGGAGTAAATGTCCTGTGCCCCCAGAGTGACGTCTTGAGAACTGGGGAGAAATGTGAGAGTCTCAGTTTTGGTTTAGCTCTCAGTTGCCTATTAACATCTTCCAGTCACAATTATGGATATTACTACAAAATATTAGATGATGTCGGCTTGAATGCTAAATCCTAAAAATTATTAAAGTTTCCTTCTTTACTGAGACATTTTTCTAAAATATTCCAGGCACCTTTACTGTGTTTGAAAGTTAGGTGCCCAAACGTGAATCGTATCTCCATTAATGAGGATTATACCCAAGCAATTTCTGTTCTGAAATCATGACACAGAAACAAAGAGGAAGATAGAGAAGGTACAAGAGATTGAGCTTGATTACACAAACTCCAAGATATAGCTTATAAACCTAGACAACATCTTGAAATCATTTTTCCCATTTCTTTTAAAAGCCAATTACTTGCACTCAGTCTTAGCTATTGAGGGCTCTAGTTAAGTTTATTTAAAAATATTAGTGTATGGGCTCTCTCTCCGGGAATTTTTCTTTGCCTTTCTAGGATCAAACTCTTTGGACTTTTAAAAGATCACTGTACATTCAGAGTAAGTTATTACTTAAACTTAATATATATATATATTTTTATTGGACTAGGCAGTCACCTTTTACACAGAACCCTCTTCTGCAGACTATGACCTTGTACTTGACTCAGAATGACCTTATTAGTGCTAATCATGTTTCCAAGAATACTTTGATTTGCAAGCTAGCCATTTGCTATGAAATTCTATTTCAAACATTGTAAGGCAAAAAAAAATAATGCTTGAATATTACAAGATGATTAGTGTGTAATCACAATAATAAACAACATAAATTTATTACCACACACAATTAATTAATCACACAAATAAATACTTTAAAATAATATTTAACAGGGGCCACTCAGCAAAAATCTTTTAAAATCCATATATGGAGTAAAAGCACTCAAAAATGCAACATTTAGAGAGCATCCAACAGCATTTGACTAAAGAACATCTCTATAATGCTAAGGGATGAAATTACATTTGCAAAAATAAGCAGTGTGTAAGCCATATATCTCATATCTAGGTTAAAATGTGGTTGAGTGAAAAGTCAACACATGGGCATATACAGTTTTCAATTCATATTTAAGTAATGGGGGTAGAAGTCCAGATGCAGAAAGAGAGGTGACAGGGCATCTTGCAGGTGAGCCCCGTATTTATTCTCCCCTCCTCCAAGTGATTCAGCAAGCTCGTGTTTCATCCAGCAAATACTTTCCAAGCTCGCAATATGTACTAGACTTGTGTGAGGCACAGAAGATACGGTGGTAAACAAGGTGAAACCGAGAAAAGTATGGCAGACCTTCACTTAAGATGATGTCAATTCTCCACTTAGAAACCGTCATACTCCTCAGAGCTCCAAATCAAATTCATACTCCTCACAGACTTTTAAGGTTACTTCTCTGACAACACAAGCTCTAGCTTCAGCCAAGCTGACTTAACACCTCACTCCCTCCCCCTCCATCCCACCTTTTCCTCTCTTTGCTCAGGTTATGCCTCTCTGCCTGGGATACCATCTTATCCTTCCTTCAAAGAATATCTCAAATAGTACTTCTCCCATGACTGCATTTTTCAATGCCACAGCTGGATGTAATCTCAGCCTCCGCCTCTCCCCCTGGACTCTTTTAGCGGTTAGTTTGTACCTGGCTTATGGCACATAACACAAGCGGCTTCATACTAAGAGGTCAGGCAAGGATCATGTCTTCCATAACTGTATCCTGCACAGTCCTGAGCCCTGTGCCTAGCAAGTAATAGGTTTCAATAAATGTTTGTTGAATGAATCATTTCTTTGGGGAATTGAATGTATATAGAATTCTTAATGGATTTAACAGGACTTTCAGCATTAAATAACCCCTGACATTTATAAAATCCTTGTAGTAAACCACAACCAATAGTCCTACAAATTGAGTGCTGCTGCTTGCTCTTGTATGAAGAGAAACAGAGCGTCTTGCTCAAGGCCACACAAGGAGTCCTTGCTTGGGATGTTATTACAAGGCAGTGTTTTCTCTGTTCGTACTATTTGCTGATACTGCGCTTCGCTGCGGATTATTTCCATGATTACATCTGTTGTTCACTCAAGAAACAGACATTCAACCAGACAGAAGACTTCTTTGAAAAATAAGGCAATATTCCAGTATCCATACAATGGAATATTATTCAGCCACGAGAAAGAAGGAAATCCCGCCCTTTGCGACAACATGGATGGACCTGGAGGTCATTATGTTAAGTGAAATAAGCTGAACACATAAAGACAAATACTATACGATCTCAAGTGAGAAACAGAGAATAGAGTGGAGATTACCAGGAACTAGGGGCGGGGGGTAACAGAGAGATGTTGGTCCAAGGGTACAAACTTTCACTTATAGGACAAATAAGTTTGGGGATGTAATGTACCACGTGGTGACTTTAGTGAATGATAACTGAATTATATTCTTGAAAGTTGCTAAAAGAGTCAATTTTAAACTTTTTCATTGCAAAAAAGTAATTACGCAAGTGATAGAGTTAAGTAACTTTATTGTGTTAAAGATTTCACACTACTTGTATCAAATCATCACTTTGTACAACTTTAATTTATACAATGTTATATGTCAATGATGTCTTAATAAAGCTGGAAAAAATATAAATCCGTCCTCCATTGGAGTACTGGCAAAATAATAGACAAGGTTTTAAAATTTTTCAGTTACTTACATTGGAATATTTAATTTGCTTCTACACAGAATGCTTTCCTGGCTAATAAAATAAAGAGAAATAACCATGAATTTGCAAAAATTCTAGGGGTCATATTCTAAAAAAACTATAAAAATTTTAAGTTTGTTTAATGGAGCATGTTATAAGCATAAACATTAACAACAGAGAAACAAATTCTGAGATAGGTATTTATCAAATGTTTAAAACAAGAACACCAAATTCTTGAAGATAAACATTCTCGAAGTGTTACTTCAGTGTTACTCTTTCATAAATAGAATGAACAGAAATGTTAAGACAATGAAACAGTGTGGCTGGTCTAAAAAGAATGCGTGACCTTTAAAAATGGAGTCTCCAAAAAGGTTTGGAACTAAGAGCTGATCGATACTACAATGCTGCCTACTCCGTGCACCTAGTTGCATATAAAAGGTGGGTGAAGAGTTTAAAGTCCCAGAGAAAGGTTTCTTGTTTGCATTGCTGTGTGCTAGGGACAGAAATTAGAACTTTACTATTTTATAGTCAGCTAGCAAATCATGGCTGACACATAAGATAGGTCTCAGCTGAGGGAATTTGTCATATTTAACACATATTTAACAGTTATATCACTGTGAATGGTACATTTTCCAACTTGTGGATGGTTTTCACAGTGTGGAAACTACCTTCACTTGTCCACCGCATATCCACGAACACATGGGTAGGAGCAAATTTCTTCTCTACCAATTTCCAGTGGGTAAATAAAAACTGGAGTTTCAACAAAAAACATATGGCCACTTAGGATAGAAAAAATCCAATTTATAGCAAATATTTAAAATGCCTATGACCAAATTATATCTGCCAAAATTGATGGACCCTACAGCCATATCTACTGTACTTAACTAAATCACAGATTAAACTAAGCAACATTATACAAACTCATCATGAACAAGATATTGAAAGAAATAATTTACTCTGACCCTGGAGACAAGATGGCCAAGCCCAAACAGTGGAGATAGAGAATAAAAGGTTGAAGAATAAATGGAGTCATTTACTGACTTTTAAGAAAGCAATATCAAGAAAGGCAGGAAAATGAGCCAATCAAACTCCTAATTACATCTAGCAGTAAAACTTGACCCTACGATGAGAATCAAAGGCACAGAAATAAAAGCATTGTTTCAAAACCTACACAGGATGGCAAATCTGGATTCTACAGCATTGACTACAAAAAATATCAATTTAAGAAACTGAAGACTGATTACAGAGAGGAGGAAAATACAGAAGAAAATGAGAAGATTATATAGAGATAAATGAGGAAAGACCGAACGACCAAGATTCTTCTGGAATATATAACCCTATAGGTCAATAATCAAGCAGCAGGCTGAGACAGAGGAAAAGATGGTAAGGTCAGGGCCATTAAGAGCAGAAAGCTAATCTGTAAGGGCAAAAAAGAACAGTAGGTAAATGATGTTCTATGAATAAAGTCAGGTTTCTCGAAAAGCTAATTGCTATTTCCAGATGCACAGAAGTGCCTGGCATCCACATTTCACAAAAACTTGAAGTAGGGAAAAAGACAATATTTGTAATGACTTCAGACAGCTCCACAACATGAAGAGAATTATTTAATGATCAAGTAGGATCAGGTATACATTTCTCTAACATGTAAGAGTTTCTTCCAAACAAAAGAGTTGACATACAGTAGATAGTTCTCAAACTTCTGATTTTCAGGTATTTCACACTATTCAGGGTTCCTGTGGCAAGCAGTTGGTCTTAATGGCATCAAATTGTGGTGGAAAAATACAACCCTGGCCATATTGCAATTCCTTTCTCACCTGATGGCCAATGGCAGCCTTGGCTTTGGAGATGGAGAGAAATGATCTTGAGCTATGCTCCCGTAAAACAACATTTTAAATGAGTTGAGTTAGATTCCAAGTTATTTTACGAAATAGTATTTGACCATCATGAAACTTGAACTGCCACTGCAATAGTTTCAGCTGATCTGTGACAGGTACCTCTCTAACTAACTAGGGCATTGTACTAATGAATATATAAAAGAATCAGATGTCAGAGTTTCATGCAGCGAAGTTGTATATGATCCACAGCCAGTCAAAATCCCCAACTCTAGCTAACTAATTCAGCAACACAAGGTTTGGGGGAGAAAGATAGACAAGGAAGTTGAGACAGCTCCGTGTTCTGACTCTTGGCCATTAAATAAAACAATTAAAGAAATTAAGTCTTTAAGTTAATTTTGTCTACAAATAAAAACCATCCAGCTACCTGGCCTCTCTTCCTCTTTCTTCTTAAAATTAATCGCCCCAGTGACTATCAAAGAACTAAATATGAACCTTAATTTAACATTCCAATCTAGGGACGCCTGGGTGGCTCAGCGGTTGAAGGTCTGCCTTTGGCTCAGGGAGTGATCCCAGGCTCAGGGAGCCTGCATAGGGCTCCCTGTGAGGAGTCTGCTTCTCCCTCTGCCTATGTCTCTGCCCCTCTGTCTGTGTCTCTCATGAATAAATAAATAAAATCTTAAAAAAAATAAATTCTCAAAAAAAAAATTCTCAATCTAAATGCAGGGCGCCTCGGTGGCACAGCTGGTTGAGCACTGGATTCTTGATTTTGGCTCAGGTCATGATATCAGGGTCATGAGATCAAGCCCTGCCTCAGGCATGGAGCCTGCGTAGGATTCTCTTTCTCCCTCTGCCCCCCCCCCCCGCCCCCGCAACCCTCGCCAGCTCAAGGTTCTCTCTCTCTCTCTTTCTCTCTCTTTCTTTCTCTCTCTCTATCTCAAAAATAAATAAATAAATAAATAAATAAATAAATAAATAAATAAATAAAGGTCTTGGGCAGTCCAGGTTGCTCAGCGGTTGCTTCAGCCCAGGGCATGATCATGGAAATTCAGGATCAAGTCCCATGTCAGGCTCCCTGCATGGAGCCTGCTTCTCCCTCTGCCTGTGTCTCTGTCTCTGTCTCTGTCTGTGTGTGTGTGTGTGTGTCATGAATAAATAAACTTTAAAAATAATAAAAATAATTTTAAAAAGTCTTAATCTAAATGCAGTGTCATGAAACAATAAATGAAGGAGGGATTAGGAATGGCAACATTGGCTTCCTCCCCGCGCCCCCTGGCCCACCTTTTGAAGTACAAAAAGTGAAGAGGAACCACAAAACTTCACAGACAGCACACACCAGTATCACATGACACAATCTGACCAAGGTAAGGGCCAGATGATTTTGGTCTAGTAAAAATGATAGCCCAATCGATGTTTTTTCCATTTCCTTCTTCTCTATGGCGGGGGGTAGTGGTGGTGGTAAGTGAAATGATTAGAACACGGGGGTCCCCAGGCTCTCTGGTAACTGCTTATGTGACCTGGGGTAGGTGACTCTCCCTCAATGGATCTCCAGTTTCCTTATCTGGAAATCCTAACAGTTTGAATTCAGTGGTCTTCCTTCTCCAGCCCCAATTCTGGATTATCTAGGTTTGTGAAGCACTACTACGGGTATGAAAGCTTTCTTTCTCTTTTTTAAAAAAGATTTCATTTATTCATGAGAGACATAGAGAGGCAGAGACACAGGCAGAGGGGGAAGCAGGCTTCCTGTGGGGAGCCTGATGCAGGACTCAATCCTGGGACCCCGGGACCAAGACCTGAGCCAAAGGCAGATGCTCAGCTACTGAACCACCCAGGTGCCCCTAAAAGTTTTCTTAATGATTTAACTCTCTGCCTCATCCAGCTGGTTGTGGTCAGGCCATGGATCAGCCATTGCACAGACATCAGCATTTTCTCATGAACATACCTGAGGCTGAAGAAAGCAAAATGAAAAGAAACAGTACCTCACTGTATTTCTGAGTATCAGAGGACAGGAGATGCTTGTGTAAGAACAAAAAAGCTAACTTTTAGAAACATTTTATTTGGAAATAACTCTAGAGTTACAGAAAAATTGCAAAAATAGTACAGAGAGTCTATGCATACCCTTCACTCAGATTCCTATCACTCACGTAGACAACTTACATACCATACATAGCAGTGTTATCAAAACCAGGAAATTAACTCTAGTGCCCTATTAACTAAATGAAAGACTTTTTGATTTTTACCAATTTGCCCCCAAATGTCCTTTCTATGTTCCAGGATGGGATCCACAATGTCACATTGCATTAACCTGTAGATGTCTCCTTACTCTCCTCCAATCTGTGACCATTCCTCAATCTTTCCTAGTCTTTCAGACCTTGACACTTTGGCAGGTGGGAGCCTCTTCAGACTGGCTCCCATGTCTTCTTGTCATGCCCTACTCATTTTTGAGCACTTACTTACTTTCTGGCCCCATAAGACATTAAAGGCTCATCTTTTACTTTCCCTGCTTCAGTCTAGCATCAGCTATTATTCCAAGGAGCCCTGGTTCCCTTATTGGAGAATGGTGTTTGGAGACCAAGAGCTGGGTGCTAGGTATGTTTATTACTATTGGGGTGCCCTTGCTTGTGGGTCCTCCTAAGACAGAGCCAGGAGACATAAGCATGTATGGTGATCCATGCCTACACACATCTCTATGTCTATTTCTGTATCTGTCTGTGAATATATGAAAATAAACATACTGATGTTTCCACTCTAATCCACACCACATGATTCATTCTAGCTTTCCCCTTTTCCTTACTTTGAACTCTTTTTTGTGATGGTGAAGAAGCTGGCTATTGTTATCGATTCTCTATTCACCTGTTTGTTCAGCCCCAGCATCCATATAAAGTGTTTACATGTGCCTGTGAGTGACAGATTTACTAACTAGAACCCAGTATTTGTGTACATTAAAGATAAACAGAATTGCACACAAATACTGAGTTCTAGTTAATAAATCTTTTTTTTAATTAATGTCAGCATGGTATATCTTTTTCTCTCCATTTAACATTTGTAACTAAAACAAAAATAGCAAGGAGAAGAACAGTATGCTACTATTTGTGTAAAAAAGTGAGACTAGGTATGTATATATTTGCATGTATGTTCATAAAATATTTATGGGAGAGAGAAAACTCAATACATTGGTTGCGAGGTCATAGCCGCAGGAAAAAAAAATGAGAGGGAAACTTCATTGCATACCCTTTATTGGTTTTTTTTTACTGCATACATCTTATACTTATTTTTTTTACTTTTTTGAGATATTCATATATCATAAAGTCCCCCCCTTTAAAGTGTACATGGCAGCGGTTTTCTGTATATTCACCTAGTTTTGCAACCGTCACCAATGTCTACTTCTAGAACATTTTTATCATCCCCAAAAGAAATCTTCTACCCATTAGCGGTCACTTCCCACTGCTCTCTCAACCTATTCTCTCCTTGCCACCAGTGCCCCTGTCAACACTGATCTGCTTTCCATCTATGGACTTGCTGACGACTCTGGATACTTCACAGAAATGAAATCATACAACACGTACAATATGTAGTCTTTCTGAACTGCCTTTTTGCACTTCACCTAACGTTTTCAAGGATCATCCGTATCAGTACTTCATTCCTTTTTATAGCTCAAGAATAGCCCATTATATGCAGAAAACACATTTTATCTATTCATCAATTCATGGTCATTGGTTGTTAAAATTTTTTGGACTATTAAAATACACTGTCCATTCAAAAATTAAATTTTAAAAAACAAAAAGAGAAAGAAACAACCTGCTCATAACATTTTTCTAAAAAGTCAAAAGTAAAAGAAAATCATCAGGTAAATAATGTATATAGAAGTATCGATAATGTGTGGTGTGGAAGAGCCTTGCTTGGCAATTTGCCAGAGGCTTTATAGGACTCACTGGCTAAGATTTATTACAACAAAAAAATACAGAGCAAAAGCAGCAGGGAAAAGATATACCTCAGAAGAGTCCAGTTGACGTCTAGCGCAGGCTTCCAGTGTCCTTCCTCATCTCGGACATGATAGACACAGCCCCAACTGATCTCCTCATTCTCCTGTTACCTCTCCCACTTCGTTTCCCACCGCTCTCCCCTTCATCCCTCTGCTCCAGTCACCCTGGTGACCTCAAGGTTCATAAAACACACCAGGCTCATTCTTGCTTCAGGGCCTTTGCCATTGCATTTTCCAGGCCTTTGCCTGGAATGTTCTCAGAAATCCTCATAGCTCACTCGCTCACCTCCTTCATGCCTCTCCTCAAATCTCTCCGCCTGGCCATTTAATGTAAAACAGCAGCCCCCCTCCCCCATTCTCTGTGTCCTTTCCCTGCCTCATGATTCTTCACAGTGGACGGTGAAATTCACCTGAATATTGAATTCCTTTTTGTTTGTCCCTCCCCCAACTAAACTGTTGGCTTAATGGGGGCAGGGGCTGTTTCTAGTTCACTGCTAGATCCCCATGCCTAGCACCATGCCTGGCACCCAACAGGTGCTAAGTACCTATCCAGTGAATGGACGAATACACTGCATCTACCTAATGTATCCATCTATGTATTTATAGATCTATGTATCTATCTATCTATGTATCTATCTGTCAATGGACACTGAGCAGAAGGGAAGAGAGAAGGTATTTAGGGCACATAAGATTCTGTATTCTCAGCTCCAGACAGTAGAGGAAATGCTCAATGAAATTTTCAACTTTCCTCTGCAGATGTAAGCAAACATTATATTTAAGGTCATAAAACTTCTTTGATAATAAAGATGATTTTAGTTTCCCCTTGGAGGTTAACCCTGTCTAAAAGGTTTTCTCTTTCCTTCTTTTTTTTTCCTTTTGATTAGGAGTAACTGTTTTGTGAAAGAAAACATGAATAATGCAGAAAGAACTAAAATACAAAGCGAGAGTTCTCTGGACTGGAGGTTGGGGAGAGAGTGAGGTTGGGGGAATGTACTGTGATGGGAACAGCTTATACAGGTAGCTGTGTCAGGGTAGTTGTGTCAGTAGGATGCATCCAAATGTACCCATGCTGAAACTGGCTACATTGGATTGTCTTGCTTGACTGTTTCTGTCCCTTAACTATTTTTCTAGGAAAATATCATTTGTAATTTTTTTCATTGTAAAGCTTGCTGTATATTAAAGACCTTTTTATCTGTCAAATTAGTTACAGTTTTCCCCAAATTGTTGTTTATCTTCTAATTCTTTGGTGTTTCCTGTCACTCAGCATGATTTTTATTGCGTGGTCAGTTCTAATAATCATTTGCTTTGATTGTCTCTGCCTTTGATGGTGTGTTTCAGTCTTCCCCTCCCCCGGGGTTATAAAAGTGTTCACCTGCACTTCTATTACTGTGATAGTTTAATTTCATTTTTCATGTTTAAATTGTCAGGGCACCCAGAATTTATTTGGTGAACACAGACACTTCTTGAGGGCTGATAATGAGCCAGGCTCTGTTCCCAGTGCCTTATGTGGATCACATCATTTTAATGCTAACTCCAGAGGTAGGTGCTGACAGGTTCTTTGTTTTTGCAAGTGAGGAAACATAGGGACAGGAAGGTTGGTACTTATTCAAGACCACACAGCTGGTGAAACCTGGCCCATCCAACAGTAAAGCCAACACAGGGTTATGGTGGGTGTTAGAGTCAGCATGTATAAAGTTTCTGGAATATAGTGGGCATCAGTAGAAGATAAAGCGTATTATTACAATTGCATAGTCCTCAAATAGAATTTCTGATGGCTGCATATTATTTGAATAATAGTATCTTTTACATGAAGTATGTTTCTAAAATACTATTCTTTCACAAGTGTGAAAAGCTTTCGGAATTCCATGGAATGACTGAAATCTTTTTTCTTTTTCTTTTTGAGGAAACAGTTGTCACTAAAAGATATTTTGAAAGGACATATATATTTAAGAGATTCATCAGGTAACAGACTTACAGATTTGGGTTTTTTAAAAATCTTTGTCTCTATATTACAGTTTTCTTTTTTTAAGATTTTATTTATTCATGAGAGACACACAGAGAGAGGCAGAGACATAGGTAGAGGGAGAAGCAGGCTCTCCAAAGGGAGCCTGATGTGAGACTCAATCCCAGGACCCCAGGATCACGCCGTGAGCCAAAGGCAGACGCTCAACCACCGAGCCACCCAGGTGTCCCTCTATAATACAGTTTTCTAGAAAAGATGTTTTTATTTTCTGACCAGAAAAATTGCCACAATAAGTGATATATTTTTTTTAAAAAGTCTCTGAATGAAAGATCAAGCAGTATCTAGATTTCCTTTCCTTTCCCTTTCTTTTCTTTTTCCTTCCTTCCTTCCCTCCTGTTTCTCTCTCTCTTTCTCTCTTTCTTTCTTTGGTACCCTGGGAAGAACATGAGGCTGAGAGGAGGGATAAATGGAGGGAGAGTTTGGTTCCACAGGATGGCTGGGGGAGGGAGTGGTGGAGTGAGGTCTGTGAGGATGCAAGAGGTAAGGCAAGCTTTATGAGACATATATACAGTCACATAAAGGATGGAGAAACTGGATGGAAATAGAAAATTATGATATTGGCGAAGTGGGGATGATGTTTACATTTTTACCTACTTTTTGTTACATTTTATTCTTATCTTCTTGTGTATGACTTTTTAAAAAAAATTATTTATTTATTCATGAGAGACACAGAAAGAGAGGCAGAGACATAGAGGGAGAAGCAAGCTCCTCACAGAGAGCCCGATGCAGGACTCAATGCGGGACTCGATCCCTGGACTGGGATCACGCCCTAAACCAAAGGCAGACACTCAACCACTAAGCCACCCAGGCGTCCCCTTGTGTATGACTTTCAAGATTTCTTTTGTATTTTCCTTTCCTTCATAGAGATGGATAACTTCTACAATTGGGGGAAATATTTATCTTGGAAAACAATGGCCGGTAAGTTTTCTAATGTAGGAGGATCATAAGTTAGAGGTGGCCAGGGGCATGGACTTCATTCAGCATAAGGGTCACCCATTGTCACATGACAGGGACGGACACATCACAAAACTTCTTGGGCTTCTCATCCTCCAGTGTCCTGTCATTCTGGTGGCCCATCACTGCTTCTTTTTCTGTTATGCCCTCACTCTATTTTCTCCTCACTTCCCTTCTTGATTGACCATTAATTATAGGCACATACTACTCATTACTTCTAAGGAAGACACTGGTTTACATTTTAACAGCTTAGATATTAGGATGCCCCTTACAATCAAAGGCATATTGTAAGAGATGATGAATAAATGAAGAAGATACTTATCAATTTGCACAAAAGGAAAACTGCCCACTTTACAGCAGAGAAACCCAGCAGACATCATCTTAATCAAGTGATTAAGGTTAATATAATGAGTAATAAGCTACATCAATATCATGCACTCTCAGATACAATGCACATCTTTTTGGCGGTTTTCTTGCCAAAAATGCTTGACCTTAATCAAATCACAAGAAAGCATTTGACAAACTGAAATTAAGAGGCATTCCACAAAATAACTGAGCAGTACTCATCCAATGTGCCAAGGTCATTAAAGATAAGGAAAGACTGAGGAACTGTCACAGAGTGGAGGGGACGAAGGAGATATGACAAGTAAGTGCAATCCGTGGGATCCTGGACTGGATCCTGGAACAGAGAAAGGACATCAGGGAAAAATTGGGGAAATTCAAATAAGGCCTCTAGTTTAGTTAATAATATTGTACTACAGTTAATTTCCTGCTTTTGATAACTGTGCTAAGATAAGTAAGTTGTTGACATTACCAGAAGCCAGGTGACGGGTATGCAGGAACTCCTTGTTCTATCTTATTTATTTTAATTTTATATTTATTTTTTAAAATTTATTTTAGAGAGAGACAGATGGTGGCGGGGGGGGGCAGAGGGAGAGAGAGAGAATCCACAAGCAGACTCCCCACTGATCTCAAGGAGCCCAACATGGGATTTGATCCCAGGACTCTGAGATCATGAAATCAAGAATCAGCCACTTAACTGACTGAGTCACCCGGGCACCCCAATCCTTGCAGCACTTCTGCAACTTTTCTGTATCCCTGAAATTATTTCAAAATAAAGAGTTTAAACAGTCTGAGCTGTTAATATGTTATTTGTTTAGGTACTAATTGTAATTCCATTTTTCTTTCAAAAAAAGTTTTTGAAATGTCTGAAATAGCATTGACTTTTACCAAAGATGTTTCCTTTTCACAGTCAGTATTACCAAAGATAGATATCCTCAAGGAAGAAAAATGTTATTTTCTCTGAGTCTCAGGATGACAAGTGCTGTCTATGTGCAGGCAGTCCTCTCTGATCAAGCTTAGAAATGGTTCTAAGTCTTGCATAATCTAGTAACCCTTGGGATTATGTTGCTAGGAGTCTTCTGCTCCCAGTAAGTTTTCCCTTAGCAAACAGGGATGACATAAATATTCAGTCAAAAATTAAACTAGTGAACATGGCTGTGACTAGTGAGACTAAGTACAGAATATACATGTAACTCAGGGCAATCTGACCTCCAAGGATGGATTCAAATCCATATGCTTAGACAACAGGTTTCACTTGTTAAAATATGGTTTCACTTGTGATCATATGTAATGTTTGAAGACATGATGTGGGGCTATTTTATGTACATTCGGCACCCAGTTTCCATCTTTCAGGAATGTTATGTGGGTTGACATGACTGTCCTCTGACTATACTTGCTGCCAAGTCCTTTGCCAGGAAATTTTTGTTACAAAACTACTCAAAGTGGGGAGGAGGGTGGGCAGATATAATGGTGTTGATCTGTCATAATGAAATAATCACAGCATTTATACCCTTCCTGGGTAACAAGTGGTTGACGTCACACTGCTTCAGGCATGGAGGGGAGATATCATGACATTGTCGAAGCAGAATACATGAAGATACACAATCTTGGCTACGGAAATGATCACAAAGATTCTAGTGTGGTCTTTTTAGTGATGATATTTTGTTAAATATAAGGGACATGCACTGGAAGTATCAAGATAGGTCAGTGGCAAACTGTCATATCAAGAAATTGGCATAGAACAGGTTAACCAATATTTTGGAGAGAAATTTTGAAATTAACATGCCCAGCAGGCTAGGCAATTGAGTCAAAAACAGCTGCATATTAACATGACATGAGACTCTTTCATGTGGCTGGAAATTAATCTATGGGCTCTACTGTCTAGATGTCTATCTGAAGATGGTGCAACCTTCATCAATGAACACTCAACATTCATGGAATGATGGGCACAGCACTTCAGCACAATGCACAATTAGCCATCAAGCTTGCCCTCCTTATTTTTACAACATTCGCTCATTATGAGGTGAGTATAATCGTGTGAGGTGAGTAGAACATCGTATCTATGTGCCTATTATGAAGGCAAAGAACCATCATCATCTGGTAGAGTACCTAGTGTTAATGGAATCCTTACAAAAACAAAACACAGAAAACCAAAAGCAGCAGCCCAAAACTCATCAAATGATTGCTTCAATTATTTAACCACTCATAGAAATAGAAATAGTGCACAGATGCATTTCAAAGGTGTTTCAATTATACAACTTCAAGGAGGGTAGCAAATGCTACAATAAACATTGAGGTATGTTATTTGTATATTAGAGATAGATAGTCGTACAATCCACATAGGTCAATTACTCTTGACTCAGGATAGGGTTCATACATATCATCAATAAGGAATAATATAAAAGCAGAGAACCACAAAGCTTTTGTGTGGATGTGGAACTGTGACGAATGTGCTATCTAAATGGCAAACTAATTAATTGTTTGAAAGGCTCTGGGTATTTGAAATATTAAAATTTTCATTAAAATATGAAAATGTGAAGATTATAGAAATCGTCTTTATCCTGTGTGATTGGTCATCAAGATATTAACATAATGCAAAAATTATTTTAACACCACTGGATATAGTGAGTAGACAGTGTATTTAAATAATTAAGTGGCTTATTAATATTCATTGGCCATTATCCATGTCATCTCTGAATCAAACATTTTCCAAGCTTTAAAGTGGTAGCGCAGTAGTGTTTTATTAACAATTGCTTTGCTTATTTGCTTCAAAACGTTTCCTTTATGGCACTCCAAGTAGGAGAACAGACCTGAAGTATACCAATGATTAGGAAGATCACACATCTCCTTCCACCAGATGTCTGGAAAGATGGAATTTACAAAGCCTACAAGGAACTCTATCAAAGAGTA
This sequence comes from Vulpes lagopus, assembly GCF_018345385.1. NCBI lineage: Eukaryota > Metazoa > Chordata > Mammalia > Carnivora > Canidae > Vulpes > Vulpes lagopus. The sequence goes on from NC_054848.1 coordinate 103,250,827, forward strand.
AACTATGAAAACAGTGATATCCAGCTTGAAGAACTAATATGACACTCATGGCAACTGGATTTGGGCATGTCCATTTGGACTCTAGGATCATGACCCAAACTGAAAGCAAATGCTTAACTGACTGAGCCACAGGTGCCCCTTGGGCATGTCCATTTGAAACATGAGTTTGCAGTTTTAAACAATAAACCCTAGTTAAATAGAGCTGTTTTAAAGAACTCCTAGGACAAACATTGTGAGAAAATAATCTTCCATTTAATTCACTCTTAGAGCAATACACAAGTTTTCGTTTACATAATCTCATGGACCCTCCATAGTCATCCTGGAAGTTAGGTTGAGATAAAGTAATGTAAGCCTTATCAGAGTAAGTAGCTAAGGTCAGACACAGTAGCAAGGCTGGGACTGTACCCCAGGTCCCCTGAAACAACATATGCACAGTGCCTTGTGCTGTCCCAGACCCTCTAGATAGACTGGATGAAAGATAGCTCCTGTTTTCCCTGAGACTAGACCAGTGCTCTTCTCTGCTTCAAGGCATTTCTCGGCAACATAGCAGGAAATTTCAATAACATACAAAATAATTGTAGATGAAACTTGAATGATAGTGAAATGTAGAGAATAAGCCCTTTAATGATAATATCTCCTGCAAATAAGAGCAATTCAGACATTTTCAATGGTAAGGATTACTGGTTTTTTGGTTTTGTTTGTTTGTTTGTTTGTTTGTTTTTACAATAACAAGTTTCCATTCTTGACTTGGGAGGGTCTGCAACAAAAACTAGTAACCACGAAAGAAGGTAAAGTAACTATGTGGGATCCCTGGGTGCCTCAGCAGTTTAGGGACCTGCCTTTGTCCCAGGGCGTGATCCTGGAGTCCTGGGATCGAGTCCCACATCATGCTTTGTGCATGGAGCCTGCTTCTTCCTCTGCCTGTGTCTCTGTCTCTCTCTCTTTCTCTGTGTCTCTCATGAATAAATAAATAAAATCTTTTTTTAAAAAAGTAACTATGTAAGGTGTCATTTGATAAAATGTTTTCTGAAGAAATGATCACACAAAGGAATATGTCTCTGTCAACCAATGCGGCCATAAATAAAAATGCTAATGAGGTAAAATTGATCATGATGAGGCTAAAACAATATCAAGAAATTAAAAAGGTTCTTATTAAGCTTAATTCATTTTGACGTATTTAAAAAAAATTTGCGAATGCATCATAGCAAATCTTATTAAACCAGGAATCTATTATCATTTTTTTACTTCTATGCTTTAATTTATACATCTTTATCCTTAAAGATAACTATGAATAAAACATGAAAGTCAGTGCATTTTCTTGTTCTGCAATCACATATGTTCTATTCTACATAATATCTCATTTGCTCTTGTATTTTGGTTATACTCTAGTACATAATATTTGGGTTTGATGACCTTGGCAATAGGACTTTGCTTATAAAATGTACTCACAGATCTAAGCTTCATTAGTCATCAGTTCTGGAAGAAAATTAAGTGATCCTAGTTTGGCAGCAATGTTTAAGTTAAAAGTTCAAAATATACTTTGACTAAGAAAGTTCAAAATGCTAGGGGGCCTTGGCCAGCTCAGTCTGTAGATTGTGAGACTCTTCATCTTGGGGTTGTGAGTTCAAGACCCATGGTAGGCCTAGAGCTTACTCAAACAAATAATAAAAATAAAAAATAAAACTGCCAGGTATTTGGGGCACTTAGCCAACTCACTCGGAAGAGTGGATGACTCTTGATCAGCTGTGAGTTCGAGCCCCGTGTTGGGTGTAGAGATGACTAAAATAAATAAACTTTAAAAGATATTATCTTCCTGGATGATGAGATTTTTTCACCTTATAATCTTTCAGTCTGATTTTACTTGTCCTCTGAAAGCTGACTGGTCCCTGCCAAGTGTATGTTGATGACACAGTTAATAGGGTTATAATTCAGCCTTCTTTAGGCTCTACAAGAATTATGATCACTGTATTCAAAATTTAGATCAAATGCAAAGAAGTAAAGTATGGCAAGGCTGCAACATCTCACTCCTACAAAAATTCTTTAATTTCTTTTCGTTCAAGTCTGTCTTGATCAGTGGGCTTTGATGAGATGAGCTATAGTCCGATGTAGTCCTACAATCACAGAATCTACATCCTGTCTTAAAAAAAAAAAACAAAACAAACAAAACCTACCACTTCCATGCTATTATTAACTTTCCTCATTTCAAAGCACATCATATTTCAGTACATATAGACATTAGCAAGTTTAAATGAAATATTATGTGTATGTAGATGAAACTCACCTTTAAAGAATCAAAACACGCCACCACACGGCCATTTTCCACGTGGCAGACTCTTGGCGGATGGGCAAACTTGCAATCTGCATCAGCTCGAGAGCAGGTTCCTCTCTGAAATTCTCTGCAGACTTCTAAAGTCAGCCACTTGGTGTCACGAACCAGGGTGACATTGACAGCCGTCATATTGAAAGCAAAGTTAGAATCAAGTGCACCCTCTCTAGGACAGTTTCACTCCTGTTAAAAGGTAAGAGTGAATTCAAGCTATATGTGAAGCGGTAAGGTTGCTTTGGTGAAATGCTTCTTTGTTAGCACTTAGGTTTTTGTTTTAGCCAAAATTTGGTCTTGTCAAACAAAAAGCCAATCACAAACCAAAAACTGTATCAAAATAACTGAAAATTAAATTAGAGACCAACTCCTAACAAGGCAACCAGAAAGGTTAAGATATTGCTTGTTTAATTTTTTCCTTTGCCCAAGTTACTTCAAATAACTGGCAGGCTTTCAAAAGAATTCTGTACTCTCCAGTTGATGTTTTCAATTATTCTTGCAAAAAGCATATGCTGCTGGTTACCCTTCAATTTATGGAATGGTCTCAGATCAAGGGAAGAAATGTCCTTCTCCCTATTTCTTGGATTTAAGGATTAAGATTGGTAAGGATGTTACAAGTGTAAAAAAAATTACTGCTAAATAAGAGGAGGGAAAATGACTATGAAAACTGGGAATCAAAGGAAAAAAAGAATGGACAAGTTGCTGAGACTGAACTATAAGCGCACCAGATTTGGGGGTTGGGTAGGGTTTATAAAGAGACAGCTCAAGAGTGGAATCCAAGCAGCAGTTTTCAGAAAAGGCACTTTTCAGAAACCTGCAAGAAAAAAATAAAATAAAATTAGCTAATCTAATACAATACTTCTGCTTTAAACTCTATATTTGGAAAAGAAGTACCATATCCTATTTAAAAACAGGAAGCACCTAGATATTGACAGTGTAATACAGTACCGTTGGCCACTGTCAAAAAAAAAAAAATTTCTCAGCGTAGAGTAAAAGGAGGCAGCCACATAGATTTACTGTTGAAATACAAGCCCAACTGGGGCATTGGGGTGGTTCAGTTGGTTAAGTGGTGGACTCTTGGTTTTGGCTCAGGTCATGGTCCTGGAATCAAACCCTGCATCCAGCCCCGTGTCCAGTCCCACGTGGGTCTCTGCACTTAGGGGGGAGTCTGCTCAAGTATTCTTTCTTCCTTATCCTCTGCCCCTCCTCTTCCTCACTTGCTTGTGCTCTCTCTCTCTCTCTAAAATAAATAAATCAATCTTAAAAAAATAAATACAAGCCCAATTAAAAAGGAGAGATGATGGTTTCATTCTTTTTGGGGGCAGAAATTCATTTAGGGGTTCACTGCACAAAAAATGCCAGAGCTGGACAGGACAGCCCCTCAGTTTCTAGAGGCTACCAAACACCTGTCTTTAAAATGGCTTTACTATGGTCTGATCGAAGGCTTTCTTATCTGTTCTCAAAATCCAGACCAGCAATCACTAAGAAAGTTTAAGTTGCTCTTAAAGGTCACTCTGTGTGTGTATTTGAAATGTGGTTGTTGATGATCACATAAAATGGTTGTGATGTAACCTGCCGGACACCCACTGCAAGTGAGGTAGGAGAGAGGAAGTAAAATGTAAAAGGGCTTCAGATCAAGAAAAAAATCCTCTGAAAAGATACTGGTTTTTTTCCCCTCTGTGTTTGCCCTATTAGTTCTTAGTCTCTGTAAAGGTCTACTGAAGGAGGTTTCAGCATTTACAAAAACATGGAACAGAAAGTACTGTTCAGTCATACATTAAATACTTTGTAGCTTTAGGATTTGCAGGTTAACCCAGTGGCAACAATTTTTAGCAACTCAGCTGAGAGAATAGATAAAAGGTTAATTTATTGCCATGATGTCATGGACACATACTGAAATAATGAGGACTTTCTAAGATAAAAGTAAGTTTAGAGTATCAGTCAAATTAACCAATGGTCAACTTCATCATGAAAGTAGAATTCAAGTTCTTGAAAACATTTCTTTTTTAAAAAGATTTATTTATTTATTTATGATAGACATAAAGAGAGAGAAAGAGGCAGAGACACAGGAGGAGGGAGAAGCAGGCTCCATGCCGGGAGCCCGACATGGGACTCGCTCCCGGGACTCCAGGATCACGCCCTGGGCCAAACGCAGGTGCTAAACCGCTGAGCCACCCAGGGATCCCCTCTTGAAAACATTTCACTTAATTTTTTGAACGTGATTTTTAACAACTTTACAGAATCTGAATCTTCCATTTGTCTTTTCACATTCAAGATGAAACTCAATATCATCTTTTTAGATATCTTCAGGAAATTAAGTATCTAGAAAACTCAGGCAAGCTTATCCATTCACACATGGGTTTCTCTGAGTCATTCTTCATGGAAACCCTTCTAAAGTCTATTATATGTAGCTTTGCTTTTTTACAAAATACTGAACATAATATGACCTCTAGTTGATGACGTGGTGTCATAAACATCCTAGAAATCATTATAGTTTCCCTCCTTTGGTGATAGATTGTTATTTGTCACTTGTACTGTCATTTCTCTTCCTGACATACCTGCCATAGTAGATTGTCCGGCTCCCTTCTGGAAAACATAACAGCCAATCATGAATGTTGAATTAGAGTGAATATTAGTTACTCACTGAATGATGAGCCTAGGGGACAAAGTGCAAGGCTTTCGTGCAGAAAGTCTATGACTGCTCTTACTGGTTTGGGGGCCCTTTTGCAATATGTTCCATGCAGGATCACGTTCTAGAGAGTTAAGGTTGTCAGGCGAATGATCTCTAGGAAAATATTTACAATATATATTTTTAAAAAATAGCCAGATGGGGCAATGTAAATGAAAACCACGATGTGATACCACTTTGCATGCATTGGGATGGCTGTAGTAAAAACCAGAAAAGTTGGAAAAATCGGAAACATCATTGCTGATGGAAATGTAAAATAGTGCAGCTGCTGTGGCAAACAGCCTGACAGTTCCTCAAAATGTTAAACAGTTACCATATGACCTAGCACAATACCCAGGTATATACCCCTAGCAATTGAAAGCAGGGTCTCAAAGAGCTATTTATACATGCACTTTCATAGCAGCACTATTCATGATAGTCAAGAGGTAGAAACAACCTAAGTGTCCACTAACAGATGAATGAATATGCAAAATGTGGCACACCCACAAAATGAATATTAGTCCCTCATTAAAAGAAACAAAGAAAAAGAAAAGAAACAAAGTACTGTCACATGCTACAACATGGATGGACCTTGAACACATTATGCTAAGTGGAAGAAGCCAGTCACCAAGGCCACATATTATATGGTTCCATTTATATGATATATCCACACTAGGCAAATCCAGAGTCAGAAAGCAAATCAGCGGTTGTGAGGACTTTGGGGAGAGGAGAAAATGGAGTGATGAAACTATTCTGGAATTAGAGGTGATACTTGCATAATTTTTTTAATACACTACAACCCATTCACTAAATTTTACACTTTAAATGGGTGAATTGGATAGTATGTGAATAACATATCAATAACACTCATATTAATAAGAGTCTAAATCAACATTACAACCTTCCCCCTAAAAAAGCCTTCATGAGTGATAGAACTGGCTACCCTAAGCTTTCGTTTTTAGATTCTCCTTAGACACAAATTCTACGTAGTGTTCCTAAGTGGAATTTCAAGAGTAAGTTAGTTTCCATACTGTAGTTGACTTAGTGTAGTATGGAAAATACCCTAAAAGAGAACATTCTGCAAGTTTGTAAGCTTATATTTAAAAATATATTCAAATTTAATCCCACAACTAAATTATATAGGCTGTCTGAACACATGTGAAAGAAAAATAACCAAAAAGGAATACATATATATGTATGCATATATATATAATCATATATAATTATATAAATGATTTGCTTAGAACATAAACAGTGAGGGGATCTGGAGAAATATTTTCCTTATAGAGGTCCATGAAGTACAGAAATAGATAATGAATAATAAATTTGAATTTTGAACTTTTGGAAAAGAAAAATGCAACCAGGAACTGGACTCTGGCCATACATTTTATGATAGATGGGATAAAGGGGGAAATAATTTTCTTCTTTTTTGAAATTGGCCTGCAACCTCTGATGGGATCCTGGCCAATTCTTCAAAACAGTCCGTAGCTAGCACATGTCTTCCTTCAAACTTGGAACTGTTTCTGGAGCTGGCACAGAGGCAAGGTGCGGCAGCTAAAGGGAGCTTGTGTGCCGTGTGGAGGTAGAGTAGTTCCCTCGAGTCACTCTGCTCGTCTTGCTGTGTATAAAAGACAGGGAATGGGCCATTCCCACCCCCCACCCCCCCGCCCCACTGTATTTTAAAGAAGATCAACTGTGTCTCAGGGACCATACAGGTTTATCTTCACTGCCTTACACTTGGGCAACAGGAATATAATTTTGCTTTTTATGATTTACCCTCCTCTGATGTAGAGCATGAAAAGCTCCCATTTCCTAGTATGTTTGTACTTGTGTAGTATTTTCTAGTTCTCGAGTGCTTTTATTTCCTTGATCTTTGGAGCTCTAAAGAACACTCAAAAGCATAGGTGGTCGCCCAAAAAGACCAATGAAGAAATGAAGCCCAAAGAGGTTAAATGATTTATCTACAGTTACAAAGCCTTAAGTTGTAGAAGCACAACTCGAGGCAAGATTGTCTGATTCCAAATCTGGTGCTTAGATCCTGGCAGAGAAATGTAGTAGAGATCATTTCTTATCTCTTGTCTCTCTTGGGAATCTTAAACACGGAAAGCCAGTCATTTTTGTGTTGTACCTATGATTCCTTCTCAAAATTACATTCACATTGTTATACAAACATCTTCTTAATTTCCCTGAGTTGAGCTGCACCCACATTTACCCAGAACCTACTATGAGCCAGGCACTGTTCTAGATGTTGGATAAGATAAGGTCCCTGCTGTCATGGAATTTCCTATGCTCATTTTACTGGAGAAGAAACCTAAGGCACCAGGAAGAGAAATGATTGTGAGGGTTTATGAAGGGCTGGAAGCAGATGCTAGGTCTTCAGACTTCTGCATAGGCTAACTGCCCATGAATGGGACAGCAAGGCCTACGACTTACGAATGCTCTTAAGCACACACTCAAACACCATTGCAACAAAATGCAGACCCAAAAGGAAGACCTCAAAATGACTCACACCAAGTCTTACTGCTCCCTGGATTCCCCTTGGGGGAGGGGGGATACTATTGTCCCATTTTATGGATGGGGGAAACAGAGGTAGAGGAAAATTAATTAAACTTATACAACTTCGTGTGGCTCATAGGTGACCAAGCTGGTTCAAACCCAGGCAGTCTGAGTCCAGCGTCCCCTCTTCACCACATCACAATACTGTGTCTGTCTTATGGCACAGATCACATTTGTGAACGTTCTTCCTCCTTATCAACGCCTAACTTTTCCCCTTTACTAGACTATACATTCCTTGAAGGTAGAGATCACGTCTAACTTAGTTTTGCCGGCTCAATGTTCTAATGGGAAGTTAGAACCATGCAGCATTCCCCAGGATTCCTATTTTGAAAGGTCAAAGAGTAAGTGAGAATTTAACATTAACCCTTCTGTTTACCTTGCTGACAAGTTTTGTCAAACACCCTCTAGGCTGGTTGAACTTTGGCTACCACTGTTGGTTTTGAACCAATTGGCCCTGTAAAGTTGAGTATTTTCTGACAATTCTAGCTTTCAAATAGGACTGTTTAATGCCTGGGATTCTTGATATATAGCACATTCAGTTTTCATCAGGAATGATCTATTCCTGCTCATTTGGTTGCAGCGAGATCTTATCCTGGGTTTAGAGTAAAAATATGGGACACCCAAGTGATTTCTGTCTATATCTTCAAAGAGTAGGGTAATCTTTGGAATGTTTTTGCCCAATAATCAGTGTGATGAAACTGAACTGGGAGTGGGGGTGGTGATTTCACTTTGAGCCACAGGACAAGACATTCCCTACATATTCTTCCTTGAAAATACAAGTTCGTTGGGACTGTTCCTTAATGCTTATCTATAAGAATTCTAGAGAAGACATAAACGTTCCTACTTTAAAATTATATACACACTAGATTCATTATTAAGTGCTTCTTTTGAAAAACTAGATTATAGCTTTTTAAAGGATTCATGCCTTTTCTTATGGAAGTTTTCTTGATTGTAAAACAAAAGAAATAAATATTTTCTACTGATCTAATGGAAATAGTAACTTGTTCCAAAGCTGTCTACATGGCCATTTTTCCTACACTCTGTGTCTCCTCCTCTCTTTTACCTTCCTTGCACAAGTCAGCACATAACGTGGAAATGCTGCCAACACCTGGTCCCAAAGATCACACAGATTCAATTTGGCCCCTAAAGCACTATCTGAAGAGGCATTTCTTTCAATGTATTCATCAAGCTCTGTATAAACAATGAAAACAATGTTTGCTTGCCTTCCATGTTAAGCTTCCCTTACATCTGCATTAGCTTGGAATTTCTTGGGACCATTTATTTTGGCTCCACGAATATATGACACACCTGCCACACACTGCTTGAGTTGGCAAGCTGACAAGGTTGAAAAGCTTTCAAGTTTTCGATTTTGCTTCAAGTCCTATTTCCCTGACGTGTTTTGGTTAGTGGTCCACCAATACACGTTCTTTTTATTTTTTTATTTTTTTTTATTTTTTATTTTTTAAATTTTTTTTTAAATTTTATTTATTTATAATAGTCATACAGAGAGAAAGAGAGAGGCAGAGACACAGGCAGAGGGAGAAGCAGGCTCCATGCGCCGGGAGCCTGATGTGGGATTCGATCCCGGGTCTCCAGGATCGCGCCCTGGGCCAAAGGCAGGCGCCAAACCGCTGCGCCACCCAGGGATCCCCCAATACACGTTCTTTAAGGCATGGGAAAAGTGCTCAGCACTGCAGATGATTTCATAGGCATCCTATGGAAAATAGGCTTTGTTGTCCGAAAGAAAAGGCTGTACAAATAAGAATATTTTGCCTATGTATGGAACTTTTGCATTGTTGGTTTTTTTAAAGCTTCATTGCATTTTGCCCCACAATATTCCTAGGGTAATACATTTAATATACCTTCTACAAAAAAAAAAAAAACAAACAGTAAGCCAAGTTATTCCATTTGATAAAGCAATTAAGATCCCCCCACCTCAGTTCATACATATGGTCACAGAAAAAAACCCACAGGCGCCACAGTGTCTCATTTGACCATAATCATAGCAACTTATGTGACTGGTTTTGTCTGTCAAGGGAGTTCATTTTTTCTTTTTTCTTCTTTCTTTCTTTCTTTCTTTCTTTCTTCTTTCTTTCTTCTTCTTCTTTTTACAAAAGGTATGGCTCTTTTCAATAATATACAAAATTATGAGATCTTGCTAATAAATGCCATTTAAAGAGTTTAAATAAATCCAATTTAATATAAATACACCTTAAAACCTGGGTCCTAAACACAGTTGTTATTAAACAACACTGGTGAATTTCTTGCTTGTGTTGATGGGGCATAAGTTTCAGTGCCATTAAAAGCTCTTCAGTAATAAACTGGACTTGAACTTGAAGTCAATGGGAATATAACATATTTGGCAATTTGAGTCCTATAATGCTCAAGCATTCAAGATGAGTAAAATACAAAATGAGTCCTAACACTGATGGCATGTAATTATATGCAGGGTGATTTTGCTGAAAATCCATTCAACAAATCTTTATCTGGCATCTCATGTGACCCAGGCACTGACCTAGGTGTTGGCTGGGCCATGGCTTGGGAGGAGGAGGGGCAAAAAATAAACCAAAAAACTGTACCTTTTGTTCCCTTTATCCATTTAATGAATATTTATTGTCACTCCCTAAAATTCAAGCAAATGAGGTCTTTAAAAATGTTCATGTGTGACAATATCAATTGACCAACAAACATTTATTGTACACTCACTGTATGCTCAGACTTCTGGACCAAGCTTCTGGGGGAATCAGAAGAGGTAAAAAACACAGCCTCCACCCCGAGGAAGCCTCTATGGAGTCAGGGAGGCAAAAACAACATAATGTGAAAGAAAAGCGCCCAATGCAGATACTTCAGAGCTGACTTCAGGGACACTAACAAAAAATGCACGAAGACTTCTGAAGAAAGAATGTCACTCAGGCCTGGAGTCATCATAAGAGTTTTCCAAGAGGAGCAAGTGGTGCTGGCCCTTAGAAAATGAATGAAGAAACAGAAACCGGGTGGGGCACCTGGGTGGCTCAGTGGTTGAGCATCTGCCTTCAGCTCAGGGCATGATCATGGAATCCCAGGATTGAGTCCCACATCTGGCTCCCCGCAGGGAGCCTGCTTCTTCCTCTGCCTATGTCTCTGCCTCTTTCTCTGTGTCTCTCATGAATAAATAAAATCTTAAAAAAAAAAAACAGAGGGATCCCTGGGTGGCACAGCGGTTTGGCGCCTGCCTTTGGCCCAGGGCGCAATCCTGGAGACCCGGGATCGAGTCCCACATCGGGCTCCCGGTGCGTGGAGCCTGCTTCTCCCTCTGCCTGTGTCTCTGCCTCTCTCTCTCTCTCTGTGACTATCATAAATAAATAAAAATTTAAAAAAATTAAAAAAAAAACAGAAACCGAGTGAATGAGGGTAAGAAAGAACACTAGTTGGCCAGGTTTCCATCAAATGGTGAGCAGACGTGGGCTGGCCAGGACGGAAGGCAAATCATATATAGCTAGTTTCCGAAGGACCTGGAAGGTGACCCGAGGAATATATATTTGCTATGGAGATCTCAGGAGCCTCGCTCAAAGATATTAGAACCTGACTGGCCATAAATGTCATATGGTAACAATGATCTGCCTTGGTAAAACAGTTTTCTTTGCGGAGCCCACAACACCGACTCAGAGCAAACCTTATGCATCCAACATAATCTGGAAGAACAAACAGTAAACGGGAGGTAGACAAAGGGCAGAGCTCTCACAGGCTGCATGAGACCTGGCCAGGGAGTGATTCAAGTCAGGCCGAGGTTAAAAGTAGGCAGAGAAACAAGATGGAAAGTGGAGCCTCTTGTTTGCATTTTGCTAACTACCTACCCATTTATCAGTGACCCCAGTCATTTAGGGACATGTAACTGTATTCCCATCTTTGAATTGACTCAAATACTCGTCAGTCTTAATCTCTGTGATGGAAATTCCTTTCTAAACGCTCATTGAAAGCTCCAAGAGGATTTTTTGCAGTTCCATTTTGTTGCAGAACAAGCTCATGCAGGGAGTTGCATTGAAATAGTAACTTTCTGCCTCTGCTGGCATCCTGTAAATTCCTGCTACAGGACTTTAACCAGCATCCAAGTGGTCTGAAAGTGCTTGTGCTCCTCCCAAAGTACACACAGTGAGTTGAGTTGAATTCAATTGAATTTTGGGGGCCAATTTACTCACTGATAAGATTTGGTTGAATATTCACTGTTCATCAATAAACACACACACACACACACACACACACACACACACACACACTGCAAAACAATGATCAAAACCTATCACTAGGGGATCCCTGGGTGGCTCAGTGGTTTGGCGCCTGCCTTCGGCCCAGGGCGTGATCCTGGAGTCCTGGGATCGAGTCCCACATCAGGCTTCCTGCATGGAGCCTGTTTCTCCTCTGTCTGTGTCTCTGCCTCTCTCTCTCTCTCTCTCTTTCTCTCTCTCTCTCGCTGTGTGTCTCTCATGAATAAATAAATAAAATATTTTTAAAAAGCTATCACTAAATGTTTATTTATCCTTTAAGACTTATAAACAGCCAAGTAATTGGTCAAGCATATGAGTCACATAAGGATGACCATTTGTCAGAGAAGTAAACTTAAGTCACATCTAAGTGATTTAATGGTGTAAAGGAATGCATGGCTCTATCTAGGAGGCATCCAGTGAGGGCTGCCTTACCTGAATTCATCACTGGTACTATAGCCAAGAAATTAACATTCTCAATCTCAATACAAAACCTCTGCTCCTTATTAGGAGTGCTTATAAAACTAGTGAAAGGATAGAGGACAAAGGTTTGTGGCTGAAAATGCTGGGAGAAGACCAAATGCACCCTGATTGCAAGGACCCAGTAGTTTAACACATCAATACCAAAACTCCCAGTAGACTTGAAGTTTTCTGGGAAAGTGAATTTTCTAGGCACATGTACATAAGTGTTTACCCTTTCATGTCTGAAGTTACGCTTGCTAGAGGCATTATTTCTCCCATTCATATCATATACCTGACTGAAAGATATCTCTATAAACCAAATGCCTAGAGTTGATTGGGGAGCGGGCTGCTTTAGTAAAGAGTTAGCTGTGAAGAGCTGGGAGCACAGGACAGAATCTGAAGCTCAATTTCTTTCAATCTTCATGAGGACCTGAGAGTATCCTTCCTTGAAGGCCTCTGATATAGGAATTCCAGGGGTGCCTGGCTGGCTCAGCCAGTGGAGTGAGACTCTTGGCTTGGTCTTGGGGTGGTGAGTTCAAGCCCCACACTGGGTGTAGAGATTACTTAAAAAGAGAATCTTTAACATAGATAAATAAACAAAGAGAAAAAGAGAAGAAAGAAAAGAAAGAAAGAAAGAAAGAAAGAAAGAAAGAAAGAAAGAGAGAAGGAAAGAAAGAATTCTATTTTTCTCGATATTTCAGAGAGATTTTTGCTGGATTGGAAGTCAGGGGCCTTTCTTTATAGAAAAATTTAGAGGAAATGTAAACTAGGATGGCTTAACATCTTTTCATTGCATTTTGTATAAGTGCTGACTGCCTCTAACACTAAAGAATGATGTGTCACTATTTCTCAAGTCAACCTAAACAGGTAAAAGGGATTTAGAGAGAAACTTTTTCTTTAAGATTTTATTTATTTAACAGAGAGAGAGAGAGAGAGAAAGAGAGAGAGCACAAGTAGGCTGAGTGGCAGGCAGAGGCAGAAGGAGAAGCAGGCTCTGAGCTGGGAGCCCAATGGGAGGCTTGATCCCAGGACCCTGGGGTCATGACCTGGGCCTAAGGCAGACGCTTAACTGACCATCCAGGCGCGCCAGGAAGCTTGGTTTGATTATACCATGAGAATGAAAAGCAACACCTTAACCCTGAAATGTAATACTCGCCTTCAATAACAATTCTGTGAAATCTATCAATTTCAATTCCTGTTTGGCTCAAAAAATGGGGAAATAACTTATGTGCCTACTCCTGTAAGGTGTGTAACTTAAATCCAGTTTTCAGGTTTTAAAAAGGAGGGTGTGGAAAAACAAATTCACATCAAAATGACAATACTCCAAAAAACTCTACATGAGCTCACGACAGTTACCAAAGCCAGTGAGGAGCAAAGTAACCTATTGATCACTTTGACCTTGAACAGAGGCCCAGAGCGGTTCATCTACTTGGCTGAAATGCCTAAAATTGTTAGTGTACATATGAAGAGCTCGTGATCCGATTTCATCATATCTTACATTTTGGCAATCTGTGATCCAAATGGGTAGGCAGAGTTCCCAGAAGTTTAACTCCACCATCCCAATTCATTTAGTGTCTTCCACTGGCAACTCATAACCCTAGTGGACTTTAATTCATGGCTATGGAGGCATTTCACACTACTGAAAACCAGAAGGGTACTTTCCATAGCTTTGAATCTGTGGGGGAAAGACAGTCCCCTGCCTCTGAGATTATAAAGATTTATATTTATATTTATTGACCCTGTGAGTCTGTGTCTTTTGTTAATTTCAATGCAAACTGCATTGAGAGTGAGGAAGAGGAGGTATCGGGGGAGAATATACCAGCAATGAAGGCTTAGGAAGCCTTATCTCTATTATTATTCTTTCAGAGAATACCACATTCTTTACACACATGATTTTGTCCCAACTGCCTCTCTACCATAAGTTGCCTAAACTGTGGGCTCTGTTTTTCTATCATGCTCTATCTGATCCTCTCTACTTCTGAAAATGTCTTAAAATCAGACTCCACTTACCTGCTCATAACCATCTCACCCTCCTGGCCACAATCTGCTACTAGCCACAACATATGAGCTCACATATTTCTCCTTTAACCAAATGTTTGGTTTGGGCTTTGCTTTTCTTCTTTCTACTTTTCTTCTTTCTACTCAGAGGAGAGCCCATTTCTCCTGCTCTCCTCTGGTCAGGATAAACATACATACAAAATGCTCCATAAAAATATTCTCTGTATCAATTTCTAATCAATTGGGACACTGGGGAATTTTATTGAGTAAAAATTCTAACAGTGAGTTTAGAGTACACCAAAAAAAAAAAAAAAAAGCAAAAACACAATGAGGAGGATAAATTTGCTTTGTTGAACACATTTTCTGATGTATTTGAAAGCATATCTGGGTTATTAAACAATTGATATTCCTTGATGTTAATAATCATTAACATTTATTGAGCTCTTATTCTGTGCCAGACACTGTATTAAGCGTTTTATACTCATTATCTCATTCAACCATTCTAATGCCCTGTAAAGTAGACAATACAAAGGAGCAATGATGTTAAAGTCTAATTTCAAAACAAAATCTGTCACAAATCTCAAGTCACCACCTGTCACCAAATAGTGGTATTGAGGTTTTCCATATTTAATATTCTCAGATGTCGTAATAATAGAGTCTTGGACACTAATGAAAAAATCTCCAGTTTCTCAATTTTCTTCCCAGCTTCCTGTAATTACAAAACGAAAGCTCATTACTGCCTATCCATGGAAGCCAGAGTATCCCGAATTGCTTATAATTTTTTGAATATATCTTCTCCTGCATGTCTGGCAAATAAGTTAAAAAATGGTTGATCTATTGGGTTGAAAATCACCCATTCAAGAAAATATGTGGTCCAGAAATCTAGCATCCAGCTGGCAGAAGGGAAGCATAAAAGCCTCTGAGCATACTAAATCCTTCCTTCAATAATGAAAGTTCTGAACAAGAAAAGTTATCCAAATCAAATCAAAAATTTCCAAGCAAGATTTAGACATTTATTAAACAACTGTGAAACTATGATACTACAACAAGCCAGCCAGTACCTTCCAAACCTCCTCTCTCTGTTGCTCATTTGTAAGCTTGCTATGTCTGGGGCATGCTGATCATAAAAAGAAGGAAAATTAAACAGATTTTTTTTACGTGAGGGCTTCGGGATAAGATGTGAGGAAGAGCCTGGAAAGGAAGCAGGGATTTGAAAACAAAACTCCAGGAAAAACTGAAGTCCAACCAGCAAGCAAGTCTGTGCATTGAGGTAAGCACCAACATACATGGAAAGTAAGAAGATACCTATAGAGTAAGAACCTTAAAAAAAAAAAAATCCACTCAGCTTACATGGCCAAGCAAAAGAGGAAAAGGAGAAATGGTCCAAATACTGAGTTAAAGGGAACACTTACACTTATACTAAGGTTAACAGAATGTCCATTAGAGCTTTAGAAATTCCAGGGGCTCCTGGGTGGCTCAGTCAGTTGAGCATCTACCTTCGGCTTGGGTTGTGATCACGGGGTCCTGGGATGGAGTCCCACATTGGGCTCCTTGCTCAGCAGGGAGTATGCTTCTCCCTCTCCCTCTACCTCTCCCCCCACCTCCTGCTCTCTCTCTCTCTCTTTCTCTCTCGCTGTCTCGCTCTGTTCTCTCTCTCTCAAACAAATAAAATGTTTAAAACAAGCTGATAAAATTCTATACTATAGTTACCATGTTGTGTTCATTAATACGAAATCATGTGAGTACACCTTACAGGGATGAGGTGGAAACTAATGTTAACATTATAACATCTATATCACCAAGTACTGAATGACTGAAATGATGAAATGTGACTGTCACAAAATTTACTATATCGATGAAGGAGACCAAAATGCCTTGATTCTATTTAAAGTAATAGTATAATCCCACAAAAGATCATAAAGATGCTCAGCATAATAGAAACTCCTTCAATTCACGCTGACATAAAACGGAGCTTAAGTTCCCAGGGTCCAAATATGGAAGGTATTATCTATCACGTGAAATGGCAAACACTGTTCCACCAAAAACATTCACGTCTCAAGCACCAGAACACCTTTCACATTTAGTGAGCACTGAAACAACACAACTTGGGTTATCAGGTTTGTCAAAAGTCAAATGAAACTCTTTTATGGACCAATGAAGATTTTGAGAATTCTAGAATTACAAGGAATCTTGAAAGATCAATCTAGCGCATTACCTTCAGGCAAGTATATGAAAGACTCTAAACTACTCAGGGTAAATGGCTCATATCCAATTACAGAATGCATATCAGTAGTAGTTCTCTGTAATTTTTCTTTCATAAATATAGTCTCCCTTGATAAACATTTATTAAGGACAAACGTAGGGCTACATAACTGTGTCAAGGGCATAAACATGGACAAGCCGACAGCCCCTCATGTTTCATTTTATTTTCAAAATCTCAAATTTCCAAAAGATAATCTTAGGGGATAGATGACATAATTTTAGGAAACAAGATGTTATATACTCTTCATTTTTGAAAAACTTATGTTTAAGTCCACAAGGGTTTCTGATGAATAAGCCAAACCATAATGTCATTAGGAACTCATCCATTCTTTGACCATTATCCTCAGGTATCTTCCCATTATCTCTATTATCTCTTAAGGTGCAATTCTGTGTCTCCTCCAAAATAGCCACGTGACTTTTCCATACTTCAGCTCTGCCTCTTTCTCAAGGAAAGCTTCCTAAGCATTCATTGCTGGAATATTCTCCCTCTGATACTTTCTCTTCCTTACTCTCTATCACTCTTGCACAGACTATAATATGGTTTCCATCTCCACCATTCTATTAAAACCACTTGAGATTCAACGACTTCATTCAAGGACAATACTAATCCGAATTAAACATCGCTAGAAGTGTAGGTATATTTACTATTAGCTCACCTAGTACAGTACCTGACACAACTGGGTTTTCCATAAATACTGAGTTGATATTACATCAATAACAAAGGCAGCAGTATGCATAACATAGTAGCTACCCATTAAAATCTTGAACTGTTAGTCATGTACAGGTAAAAGTCCACATATTTACAACAAAGTTTTTCTTGTTTGCCCAGCAAATATGTATTAAGTACTATGCACAATGCATTGGACATGGGTTCTATTCTCATGGACTTTAATCGTCTAGCAAATATGTCAGTGCCACACACTTAAATTTGTTTTTAAAAGATATATATTCTAGGATTGTATAGAATTATGGAAAGTGCCTCCCATAGAAAGGGAGAAATCCCACTCATTCTTCTAAGGCCAGCTTCTCAGCTCCACCAAGGAAAAGAGACCATCAAGCTCTCAGAGCACTGCTCAAACAGAACTCTCCACCCTGAACCTGCTGGATCATAGGTGTGCAGTTATTTCTGTGAAATGCTACAGGGCAGTAGGCTGGTGCCTGACACTTAGTGGGCTCTGAGCCCACTTGTTTTCATTGCACATATGAGAACACTGAGGCCCAAAGACCTGCATTTGAACCTTGGTTAACATACTTAACCTCAGGGGTGGCTGAGGGGTTCAGTCAGTTAAGCATCTGCCTTTGGTTCAGGTCATGATCCCGTAGTTCTGGGATCAAGGCCTGTGTTGGGCTCCCTGCTCACAGGAAATCTGCTTCTCCTGCTTGTGCTCTCTCTTGCTATCTCTCTCTCTTTCTCTCAAATACATAAATAAAACCTTAAAAAAAAGATACTTAACCTCAGCCTCTCAGTTTCCCGGCAGGAACAAATCATAGGGCAGATGTGAACTCCCCGGGTGTAAAGGAGGCAGACGATAAGCCCAGTTAATGGCATAGTATGGTATGAAATGTGGTAGGTAGGTTGTGAGGAATTTTAAGACAATGAGAAAATATATAAGTGAGAAAATTACTTGACGTTTTGGGCCTGACTTTAGCCAAAGTAAACATCTAAATAAATCCAGTGTAAGAGAGGACAAAGAACCTGGCTGGAAAAAAGTAAAGAGATGCCCTAGGGATGGAAAACAGAGCTGATGTAACAACATCCTTAGAGGCTACAGTAAAACTCGCTCAGATATTAGCAACATCAGTTAATTAAATGGGAAAAAGTCTTATATAATGCAAGTAAAAAGGTAGAGTGTTTCAAGATGGCAAGAACAAATAGAATAGATGATTTCCAGGTCTTTAACAATACCTTTCTCAGATCTTTAAAAAGAAAAGTGAATTTGATAGTATTAATAAATGAAGTGCCATGAAAAATGGGAAACTTTCAATAATTGGGTGTTTACTTGTGCAAACAAAAAGAGAAACATTCAAATGTCCCTCCTTTTTTATGAACCAAGGATAAATCTCCCACCATAGTACTGTGGTGGAGCGAGTGCAGGATTTTTGCGCCAGAAGGCTTTGTTCATAATCCTACCTCTTAGCTACTAGTTGGAAGACCTTGGACAAGTTACCTAAATGATGTATACTTCAGTTTCCTCACCCAGAAAATGGTACCAATAATAGCATCTATCTAATAGGGTTGTTTTCTAGATTGAAATATGTTAATATTTATAAAACACTTACAACGGTGCTTGGCACAGCATAAGCAGTAATTAAGTGCTTCTGAAATAAATCACCTCATCTTGTTCAATATGGAAATGGGAATTTGACAAATCTCATCCCCTGACTTTAAAATAATTATAAAAATCTGTTTAAATGTTTTTGCTATGTATCTACTTGGAAGCCACCAAGTACCTTATACAAATGCTTTTAAAAACGAGGGACTCTGGAGGTGAACAAGAAAAAATAAGAGCAAGAGATTGATTTGTTTTTCTCTTTCTCTGGAAGGATCTATAGATAAAAGCTAGAGAGAGTCTGAGAGAGGCACAGTTGAGCTCGACATAGCAAGGGGCTGGCTGACAGCTTGAGCTGGCTCACAGTATGTTGGGCTGCTTCCTTAGGCGGGGCACTTGTCTTCGCTGGGTTTCTACCACTTGGCATGGGAAACTGGGCTAGAAACCTCCAAAGCACCATGTCAGGCTAAGATGCCCTGAGTCAGTAACTTTTTATTATGGTATCAGAGAGGAAGTGCATCGGGGACTTCGGTGCTGTGTGCATAGCATTGCATTTGGTCCGTGAGTGACATGAAATGCATATAAGACATATTCTCTTCTCTCAAGGAATTTGACTCTAGCTATGGAGATAATCTCACATCCACAAATTCTTTGAGGTAGCATACAACGAAGTTCTGAATCTCACTTCCTTTATAAACTCCTAGAAATACAGAATGACAACCTGTGCCCTCTGAGAATACTTTCTCTTACCTAAAAGTAGTATTTCTTGTCCCTCACAGTGACTGGTGTGTCTATACAAGTGGAAGACAGAAAGATCCACTTCAGGGTTCAGTTTTCCTTTAATGTGCGAATGAGAGTGCTCTATCTACCAGTGTCTCCCGAATGTAGAGGGCTATGTTGATAGCAGCAGGTCCAGGAAATACAGGACACAAAAAGGAAAAGAATGAACTTATACATTTTCATTATTATATAATGATCTGTACTTTTTATTGCTAGTTCAGTTGTTCAATCATGAACCCGAGCAAGACCTCAAGCACAGATGCATTTCCTACATTTCTGCTTTAATATGGGCCTGAGTCACAGATTCACAATGTGAGCAATGATGACCTACAGGCCAATGCCCTAATTTTTCAGACAAGACAACAAGACTATAAAGATAAATGACTCGGTCACAGTTACAAAGAGTTAGTGACATAGCCAGCATGAGAGCTCAGTTCTAATAACCAGAGTGGAGTCTTTAGTTCTTTTTTTTTAAGATTTTATTTATTCATGAGAGACACACAGAGAAAGGCAGAGACATAGGCAGAGAGAGAAGCGGGCTTCCCACAGGGATCTCGATGTGGGACTTGATCCCAGGACCTCGGGATCACAACCTGAATCAAAGGCAGATGCTCAACCACTGAGTTACCCAGGTGCCCCAGAATCCTTAGTTCTATACCTTGGAGAAGATTTAAACTCAATCTCTCAATAGCTCCCTCCCTTCCTCCCTTTTCCCCTCCCTCCTTCCTTTAGTGTCCGATTAATTCTTTCTCCCTCTTTCTGTGCTCTCTCTTCATATTTAAACTCTTAATTTCCATGGCATGAGAATACATCCAATCATAAGAACTGAAGCCGCTATATTTCTACTCAAAACCTATTCCATTTATTTGTATTTATTTGAAAGGGAAATTGAAAGAAATGCTTTCAAATGTTCAGAAGAAATAAAGTAAATGGCCTATTTTTACAAAACAACCTATAAAATTGCCCACAACCTGCTAGGGAAGTTAACAGATAATCTTTACTATTTGATGCAAATTAGCTTTTAAAACAATCCAAGCGTCAAAGTCCAAGAGAAAGCATTAGTTAGAATAAGTTATAGAAGCCAGCTGGGTGGAAAGGAGACCACCACAGGATTAGTCAGAGACCAAAGGAAGATTCTATGGATGTATGTTACACTGCTGGAAACCTGTGTGTCTGCACATGTGTATGTTTGTGGGTGCATGTGTGAGTGTTATAAGGGGGAAGGGACAGACTCTTAAGACTGCTGGCTAAAAAGGAGATAAGCCTAGTGAGACATTTTACTGAACATGACATAATTCTTTCCTACATAAAGAGTGCCAAAGAACTAATACTTTTACCTGAAACTTAAAGAAATCATACTTCAGTCATTTAGGGCAACAAGAACTAGCAACAAAGCAATTAACTGGGGCAGTAGAAGGGAAATCTATAAGCAGAAAATCTACAGGAAGCTATTTATAGGCATATGGCCCAGAGCTTCTTAGTACAAAGTATTTTGATTAAAAGGAAAAGTTCTCCTTAAAGGAAAAACCAAAGAAAGCGCTGAGGTTAACAAAGATGGTGAACGAAAGTGGTAATTATGCCACCTGGTGGCAACTTCCAGAATTGCAAGCATAGTGGATTTCCCTGCCTAAGGCTACCTTTACAAGCATAATTTAAGAAATATGTACCCTATAAAATGTTTCCAAATAACTAAAACCATGCCTTTACAATGACTGCTCTTCTCACCTTGGTGGTATTTAAAATTTATACAGATTATTACAGCTGAATCAATTGCATATCAATTCCTAACAATGGATAGTGTTTAGAAAATAAGTGGATTTCTCATTCATAATCAATCAAACATGATCTGTATAGACAGTACATTTAACAAAGTTTCAGCCATCACTGTTCCTAAAAGAGGTTGGCTGAAATTCTTTTTAAGGGATATGAGAAGAAGAATGTGGCGTGAGATTGTTAACATAATGACTGGATGCATGACAAGAAATAGCTTTCCTTCATCAGTTTTATGAAAAGATAAAGCATGTTGTCTGAAATTAGTAGATCATATAAAACAGGATGAATTAATGAAAATACTGGGAGAATTTTTTTCTTAAATCGTGGTTACTAGGAACCACTTTTGTTAGAAATCTTTTCAATACAATCCTTTTTATGCCTTACTAAACAACATAAAATAAACATAATTAAATCTTCATCTCAAAAAAAAAAATAAATCTTCATCTCATTACTAGAAATATTATAATGCCTTGAGGCCAGCATCCCTGGACATCAATTCTTATTAAGGTTAATAGAAGCTACTGGGGTTTGGCTTCAAAATGAATTGACCTCAGGCTACAATACAGGTTATTTTTTCTTATCTTTAATCTCTGGTAAATTCATATTTTATTTCTCATAACAATGGAATGCAGATAAAAATGATTGATTATGAGTTTCAGACAGTTGAGTTCTACTTAATTAATATCTCAGTGTATTTGAGAAAATGTGTCAGCAACTCCTACTAAATGGAACAATATGATGCTCCAACAGAAATCCAAAATTAAATATATCTTGTACTACTAGCTAAACTCAAAAGAACCTGCTCCTTACAATAGCATAGGCTGGTAAGGTAACGAATGGAGGGATTCTCCCTTTTCACATGCAGTGGAAACTAGAAATGAGAATTAAGACCCAAGGAAAACACTAATTCCATACCTCATTTCGTTACCGGGTTATTCACGTAAACAGAAAAATCAGGAAAACCATTAGCAATAAGTGGAACAGTACTATCTCAGCTAAACATGAAATCACACAAAAAAATGTCCTATTGCATTTGCTATCCAAATACACTCACTATGCTAAGCAGAGGTAAGAACATGCTTTAAAAACCATCTGATACACCTGAAATGCCATTTTCTAAAGCTAGTGGAAGTGGAAATGATAAAAGAGGATTACTAAGCAAATGGAAAGGGAGTAATGCGGAAAAAAGGGATCAAAACAGTTTTAGTGCTGAGCATATAGTAGGTTTTCAAAAATATATGTTAGCATAAATATCAGATTCTAATATGGAGTCTATCAAAAAGCCTCCCTCAAGTAAACTAAGTGTATATATTTGCACATAGAAAACTCTACTTAGGGCACATTTGTAAGTTACTCTGTATTTATTTTCTCATGATAGTGGTAACTCTTAAATAAATTAGAATATTCGTTGCTCATTGCTCTGAATGATAGAGTCGACCTTAACGTTCAAAGCTACGCTTCTGAAGGAAATGATGGAGTTTTTTCCCTAAGCACACACAAGCAACATTCACATTCCTATAGTGCTCTTTTCCGGAGAATACCACCTCTAACACAAAGCAGCAGTGAAGATTCACATCCACCCGCCATTTGAAAGTCCTTGTGTGATAAGCAATGTGTTACTGTTATTTGAAGAAACTTCCACTGGCTAACTGAACTTCAAAAAACATTTTAGTGTTCTTCATCTTTATCCTTTTAGTCTGCATTGCTATTTCTAAATAATGCAGAAGTATTTTGAAGCATGTATGATATTGATGAAAGAAAATAATTTTCCCTCCAGATACAAATGCATATTTATGAAATAAAAAAAAAGGTGCGCATGAAAAAATCTAGTGGTGATAACAGTTCATTTTAGACTCTTCTACACCAGGCTTTCTTAGACTATTATTAAGTGAGAAAATAATTCCTCAATCAAATTTCATTAAAAAAGAGAACACAGAAGATTAATATTCTATAGTCTACCACCCACCCAATTCTATGAGCTTGGAAGTGCTTTCACTGAAAGTAGCTACCAGTTTACAATGCTAGTTCCAATCCCCGAATAATCTTCTCAACACCAGAATTTCAAAGACAAATAATTTTTGTTAATACTGCTGGCCCAGGGATCCCTGGGTGGTGCAGCGGTTCGGCGCCTGCCTTTGGCCCAGGGGGCGATCCTGGAGACCTGGGATCGAATCCCACATCGGGCTCCCGGTGCATGG
Organism: Vulpes lagopus; assembly: GCF_018345385.1. Lineage (NCBI taxonomy): Eukaryota > Metazoa > Chordata > Mammalia > Carnivora > Canidae > Vulpes > Vulpes lagopus. The sequence goes on from NC_054848.1 coordinate 103,274,352, forward strand.
AGCCTGCTTCTCCCTCTGCCTGTGTCTCTGCCTCTCTCTCTCTCTCTCTGTGACTATCATAAATAAATAATAAAAAAAATAAAATAAATACTGCTGGCCCATAAAGATACTACAAAAGTCCATAAATTCGTATCGAGGTCTTATTATATTAACACCTCATTGATTGGAACTGTCAAGCAAGGAGAGGATCAATAAAAATGAGATTTCAAAAAACAAAACTCTTAAACTTTAATATTTGTCGCTTTTAATCAGTCTTGATGGATATCTTTCTGAAATGCTTTTTCAAACTTTGTTGCCCCCTTAGACATAGTATAGGAAAAGCAGAATTATGCCTTTTCTGATAATTCTGGGTCATGATTAAAAACACCAGTCACGGGGCACCTGGGTGGCTCAGTTGGTTGGACATCTGCCTTTGGCTCAGGTCATGATCCCAGGGTCCTGGGACTAAGATTCCACATCAGATTCCCTGCTCAGCAGCAAGCCTGCTTCTCCCTTTCCCTCTTCTGTTCCCTTTGCTTGTGCTTGCTCTCTGCCAAATAAATAAACAAATTCTTAAAAAAAAAAAAAGTAACACCAGTCATGCCTTGAGGGATATATTGGGCACTCGGTGACATTTTTGTTACTGAATGATGGGGACGTCCAGGAAGTGTGCAGTGGAAAGGGTGTTCTGGTCAGTGTTTATGTTCCAAACAATAAGGCAGTATTCCAGTAAGTATTTTAATATACTGCTGCTGCATACTGTTGGACTATCACACCGCTATTTTGTGCTAGGTGCTTGCTAACACATACCACATGTTCAGATCCCTTGGCATATGCACAATGTACAAGGATATACAAGAGCTCGGGACTGAAGTTGATCAGCAAGAGGGAGATTTAAATTTTCCAGCCAGCCAACTAGGAGAAAGCATAGTTTGGATTCCTAGGGAGAGACAGAGCCCTCCTTAAGTCTAAAATATGACTACAAGGCATGCCAGAGATTAGGAAATGCAAGGGAACTGGTTAGTGCTGCTTCTGTTTATTTATCTTAGTAAAAGCTCTGGAGAGTTAGTCACTGAACACATGATGATTTCTGGGGATAATTACAGTAGGTTATAAAGGCTGTTGGTGGATTTCTATAGCCAACTTAACTGCTTACGTATTTGCTGTGAGGAAATTTCTGAGTAAAAATTTATATCCACAGTCCATGTAAAGGTTTATTAACCCATTTACTTATGGCTACTGAGGAAGCCGGCTTGGTGAGCACAGCATCCACACGGTGCCACTTAATGACAAAGATAAAATCGTCATCTAAATAGAATGCTGAGGAAATTGTACAAGCTTGGTCCATAAAGTGGATCTTCCCTGGCTCCGGCTTGAGCTGCGCTTAGTATAGCATCTAGTGCCACCGATCTCCTGTTTACTGGGCCAGACTGGCCCCCTCATTCCTCTTTGCCATTTTCAGCATTTTTTTCCATTTGACTAATCATGAAAATGACTATATCATCACTACCCTGGAAAGAATAAATGTGAAACAATACAGAAAGACAAAAGGCAAACAGTCATCTCAATGTTAACTCACTGTTACTCTAAACGACTCTGTATTTGCCAATTTGTCTTGATCACATGGAATTCCTGAGCATTGCCAAAAACAGTGATCAGCAGTAGAAGACTGAAGCTCACCATTAAATTTTGGCCCCTAGACAGCATACTGTCAAACATGTTACCAGGTGACTAAAGAAATAGCCACGTAAATCAGAAGGCTCAAAGGCAGCATGGCATCGATGGCAGTCAAGAAATGTAAAGCAAACTCTGTTGTATGCTTTATTTCTTGTAGCTTTTAAGCTACACAGCAAATGTTTTAAAAGCACTGATCCCTTAGCATGGGATAATGTGTGAGCTATGGAGATTTTTACCAAGCTAACAGGAGAGAGTCTTGTCGAACTCTATGGCCACATAACAGAAGCAGAAAGGAATGTCAAAGTTGGCCTCTCATTTCCAAGTATAGATAATTGTGAATAATTGTGAACTTACTTGGCTTTTGCTGTGAAAAGAATCAAAGGGCTAGAGACTTCATGTAATAGAAACCTTCCCATCAATCTCTAATGATTTGTATGTTCTTTCCAGAGGAGTGTGTATGATTTATGAAAAACAGAATAAAGCATGTAATTTCAGTTGAATTGAAAATATAACAGCAAAAGTGCACAGTGTTTACTATGTCTCTGGCACTAATCTTAGCTTTTTCACATACATTGATTCATTTATTGCTCATAAAAGTCCTGTGATGTAGGTACTGTTACTGTCCCTATCTTCTTTTTCTTTTAAGTACTTTATTTATTTATTTTAGAGACAGAGAGAGGGAGAGAAAGCACAAGTGAGGGGAGGAGCAGGAAGATGGACAAGCAGACCCCATGCTGAGCATGGAGCCCCACATAGGGCTCCATCTCCGGACTCTGAGATCATGACCTAAGCCAAAACCAAGAATCAGACACTTAACTGACTGAGCCACCCAGGTGCTCCTATTGTCCCCATTTTCCAGATGAAGAAATTGAGACACAGAAAGATTAAGTAGCTTAGTCCATAGCCACACATTGGATGACTAGTAAAGCATAGATCAAATTCAAGCATGCTCCAGAACACTTGCTGTCCATCACCACTCTGTCCTGCCTCCTGTGGGCATAAAAATGCATAATCACCTACAATGTATAGGCGTATTACAAAGGATTGGGGCACAAAATGAATCCAAGTGCTTTTAAAAAAAACTGTTAAGATTGGGGTGCCTGGCTCTTGATCCTGGGATTATGAGTTTAAGCCCCACGGTGGGTGTAGAGCTTACTAAATAAATAATTGTAAATATTATTCAAAGTTCTATTAAGATATAATTTGTGGAGATGCCAAGCAATATCAACAACACCTCTAGTTAAGTTTTATTTACAAATGAAATCTGTAATTACATGGCATTCATAGATCTGAAGTCAAGTACTCAGACATTTGAGATTAGGAGAATGTAGATTAACTTCCCTGTGTTGTTATTAAAAAGTGGGTGCCTTCTTAATGGATGGGATCAAATATAGGGAACAATGCCCCAGAAGGGATATGTATATCAGATAAGTGGATGAATGAGATCCAGCACAGAATTCTATTCAGCATTTCAGCATCCCCATCAAACATGTCTGTCCATCTCCAGCTCAACACTTGTCACACGGTGGAACTCTTGATTTAAGCTGTCTGCTTGACTGTGAGCACCTCAGGGACACATCTTATTCATCCTGTCACTGGCTCAATAACTCATATATACTAAACTCTCAACAAATACTTGCTAAACTAATGGAAGTAGTGAGCACCTGCTGTATATAAGACATTGCATTAGCTGATGGGAAAACAGAGATTTGGTCCACGTGCAGAGTGGCATGGCAAAGTGCCAAGTACATGGAGAGATCAATAAGGGGGACAGCACAAAGATAAGAGATGGTGAGTATGGGTCTTCAAGTAAGAAATGAACTTTATCCTTAAAGGTGGCTGAATAAGTGGGAGTCCAACAGTGTCTCAATCCATTGCCTCCCTTGACTTTCATTTTTATTTGCCTCTCTTTAAAAATACATGAATAACCCCCTCAATTTAGCTGTTACTTTGTTTTTGAAAGTCTTTATAGAAAAACATCTAAGTTCCTTAACATTAAGACTTATTTGAATACTTGCTCAGGGTTCTATCCTCAGCACCTAGAAACATGGCTGGCTTGTGGACTATGCTCAGTGAGGGTATGCTGAATGAACAACCAATGCAGAGACACAGAGAGAGAGAAAAAAAGAGAGGGAAAAAAGAAACAAAGGGAAGAAAGGAAAGAGAGAGAGAAAGAAAAATGCTATAAGTGGGATGGAAAGGAAAGTGAAACAGAGAAGTCCTGGGAAATCAAATATCAGAAAAATCAATCCAGGATTTAAAATATGCTGTGATGGCTGCATCCATTCAGCGCAGTTTACCGTAAAATCTCCTAAACAAAAGATTGCTATAAAAATATCAGGCAGGGATGCCTGGGTGGCTCAGCGGTTAAGCATCTGCCTTCGGCTCATCACGCCTTCAGGGCGTGATCCTGAAGTCCAGGGATCTAGTCCCACATAGGGCTTCCTGCATGGATCCTGCTTCTCCCTCTGCCTATGTCTCTGCCTCTCTCTCTCTCTCTCAACCTGTGTCTCTCATGAATAAACAAAATCTTAAAAAAATATATCAGGCACCACCACTATTAAATAAGAGTTTTTCTCACCATAATATAACTTTTAAAAGTCTGGTTACTATTACTGACAGTGGCATGCAGAGTGGACTTATCCCACACAAGGATGCTGTTATTTGAGTGATGTTTACTCCCTTTCACTTCTAAGAGTTTGTGGCTCTATAACTTGGGCAGTCTGTAGCCTTTGCTCTGTCCAGATGTTTACTTCATTCCAGGCAGCACTGTCTTCAGCCAGCACCCTCTGTCTTAGGTCACTAATGCATTGCAAAAGAGATAGCACACTCAAGTTCCCAATGAAAACCTTTTTAAAAAAAATATTTCCATAATATAAACGTGGAGATTTTAAGCACAGACTGTGGAATCGGGGGGTTAAGTTCAAGTTTTGACGCTGCTGTTGACTAGCAAAATGTCTTTGGGCATGCTACTAATCTCCCCAGGCATCAGGTTCCCCATCTGTAAAAAGGAGATAAATAATAACACCAATGTCACAGGGTGGCAGTGAGTATGAGATGAGAGGATGTGAGCAAAGTGCTTATCAGAGTGCCCAGCACAGAGTAAGGAACTGTTTCCATGAGAAAGGAGTACAGGGCACCTGGCTGACTCAGTCAGTGGAGCATGTGACTCTCAGGGATATGTTTTGAGCCCTATGTTGGGTGTAGGGCTTACTTAAATAAATAAATAAGCTTTTGAAAAAGAGTGCAAAATTTTATCACCTCTTCCTATCACTTTTTAATATTCCTTTTCTTTTGTTTTTCTCTTCCTAGTAGATTGTTCTATTGTGAGGCCTGTTCTGGTACTAAAAACTGGTTATGATTCATATTACATTTAAACAAAAGGTATGATTGATTGATTCTAGGCCAGATATTACATGAGATGATATAACTACAAAAGGTCCACAGCTACTACAGATCTGTAACACAGCTGCAATCTACTACAGAACTCAGGTTTAAATATAAGTCAAAACAATGAATGAATTGAATGAATGTCAAAACTGTTCCTATGTGCATATGTGTCAGAGGGGAAGCATTTAGCATTCAGGATGGCCTATTATAAACTAATAAACACATAGTCTGTAAATACACTTTATAAACCAAAAGAAGACATGATGTCTGATATATTTTATCACCAAAGCAATTTTCCAAGGTTAGAGGTACAGTGATTACCTGGTCAAAGCCTGCTTTGGAAGGATGCCAGAATTAATACCTGTAGAAAGTCAATTGCACAAGTCACACACAACTGGTATACCTGATCCCTCCCCATCTATTTTTTTGCAGATTTTTTTTTTCATATGCATTTAGGTAGCTTGTTGACTGGTATAAGATAAACCTGCCCCCTACCTCCCTTTTGCCAACTGTTCTATACATACAAGGCTACAGTTTTCAATTCCAATACCAGAAGAATCAAATTCTTGCCAAGAAAAGAGGCTACAGAACCTCTGAATGTCCACATGGATGTTAAGGAACATGAATATTATACCAGGAACTGAGGCCAAATGTAAGCTTACCTTTTGATGAACACACATAAGAGAAATCAAATGGAATTTGAATCTGAAGAAGTGAATACCTCTCCAAGACAGCAAGTCTGACAAAGCCAGACTCCCCTAGCTTTGAAAAGACAAGATACTTGGGATTCTAGAGTAAATGTTCGTCTCTATTGAACACAGCTGGGCAGAAGTGGAGGCAAAAGCTTTCTCCTATCACTCACTTTTGTCTTCCTCGCTGGATTTTTCCCCACTGTAAGCTCAACAAACAAGTCGTCATTTCTTCAGTATTTATTACAATGATAATCATATATACACACAAAGAGAACACAGTGCCAAGTTTTGGGAAACATATTTTTCTATATTATTTTAATTATTTTAACATTATTTATTAATAAGTTAAATTATTTTTAACTTCAATGTGCAGACCTCATTGTTAAAAATATAATTTTGCTGTGTGAAAGGACTCTGAGAATGTATTAGCATTGATACTAATCAAATCCAAAAATGGCCCATTTGCAAATTCAATTTTTTTTACTGATTCCAATAAGTAATTGTAATAATAAACTGGAGAGCAGACCCCGGAGGAGGAACTGAGATGCCTAAGAGGTGTAGTTAATTGGTAACATGGAACAAGACCTTTGAAGAGGTATCAGACTAAATTAATTAGTTAAGAGAGGCATAGAGTTCAAACTTGATTACCAAGCTGTTTGATTCCCTCAACACAATAGCCTTAATTTAAACCAACCCATATGAACTTGCCTTCCTGTGCAATCCTTTCAATTATCAAGCAAAGAGTTGAAAATTGTTGATCACAGACTGAATAAGCCCATCCATGCTATCATTTTAAGTTTGGATCTGCTGAATATTTTCACTTGAACAAAAATACAGAGATACCCTCCATAACCTAAATGTAAAACCATTTGGCTTGCTGCTCAATTCAGGATACTATAGATACCTATTCTCCAGTCAAATGGTAAGGAAGATGTTTAAACTAGAAATCATAAACAGGAATCGTAAAAGCAAAGATTTCACAGTTGTTTTAGAAATCTATTTAACAAACATTTTTCCTGGGGAGGAGGATCTTTTAATCTAAATACTGCTGATTTTGTGCAGTATATTCTCTTGGCAGGAAGATGTTATGCAACTATTTTGATGCCTGTTGATGGAAATTCATAAATTCTTATCAACAAGTAGTGTTTGACCAGTGACTTAAAATGCAGTATAAAAAAACCCCTTGAAATTATAAAATTATATATACATATATACACATACACTATCACATACACATATATCTCTAGATACTCTGGGAGTGGGTAGGGAATATAGCTTTAATGCAATTTAATCCTCAGAATGTGGTATTCATTTTAACCATCAATTCCCAGGCATCCCACCTAAGAAGCATTCCTCCCCCCTTTTTTTTTACCTGGAACATGTGGCAAAATAAACACAGACTGGGAAATGCGGGCTTAGATAATTAGTACCTTTACAATAACTCCAAAGATTTAAGTTTTTCAACATGTTGTCAAATTTGCATCAGTTTCCTCTTTCAAATAAAAAGCATTTCAGAACCTCAAGGCACCAACCCTTTCTCTTTGACTAGAATCAACTTCAACCCAGACATTAAGTACAAGGCTCGTGTTCAAGCTATTTTGTACCAATAACCATCAGCTGCTGAGAAAAGAAGAAAATACGTTCTAGAAGGGAAAATGGAGAAGGTGATTGCAATGAAGAGGACTGAATCGGACCTGAGGCTTATTTTTTGAATTACATGGTAAAAGAGAAAGACACTCCCAAAACCAGAAGGATCAAATGCAACAGGGAAGGGGCTGCCCATGTTGAAATTTTTAACTTTATCAAGGACTGCCACGGGAACCTCATCTGATGGGCAGTGATGAAGGAAGAGCCCATCCCTGGCAGTTATATTCAAAGCTTCATTCTTCTTTACAGCTTTCCCCACTCTTTTCCCGGAGCCCAACCTATAGAAAGATGTCAGTCACATCTGCACCAATTCAGTAGCATAGACAGGTCTCCCAAGCCATTTAAAAACAACCTTATCTATTATTCTGGATGAATTCCATTGTCTTTGTTTTGTTTTGTTCCAACCTATCCCAGTTCTTTTGTGACAAGCTTAATCCCATACCTTAAGGGCAAAAAGAATAAACACACGGGTTCTTTGTGGTTTAATCAGGCTGCACCAGTAAGACTGGGCATATTAACACAGACGCTGTGTAAGTAGGGGAGCCATGCTCTCCATATCTGGCCATTTACAGACCCTTCCTATGTTCTATGCTTGGTGAGGGAAAGGAGGATCAAAGATCAAATTCTGCTTTGCCTCTGCCTCCCTGCCAGCCAGGGAGCAGGATCTAAGTTACTCCTACCTTAAACACAAAACAACATTCTTTCTTCCTTTAATCAGAGAGATTCCTCCTCCTCTGTTCTCCTTAGACTGCATGGGCCATTCCAAGGAGTGAAAGACAGACTCCCGTGGTCTTGCTCTGTTATTTTTCTCTTCATTCTGCATAAGTTTCATCCAACTTTGTTCTGGGATTTTCTACAGTACACGTGGTTGCACTCAACATCATTTTCCTGACTCCTTACTCTACATCCTCGGATTTTTCTTATCCAACTGCAGCACCATCCACCAGATAGCAAAACTAGTTTTTTGTTGTTTTTGTTCCATTGGGATGAGTGAGAGATTAAAGTCAGTCTGATTTACCAGGAAAAAAATGCCTTTGCTGATGGAAGAGGCAGCCCATAGGACATGAGTTGGTCCCCCAGTGATGAAGAGAATGCGACCCAACAAAGAAGAAATTATCTTGTGTTGGGTGGTGGTGGTGGGGGTTTGCTCATTGAAGGTGCCATTTTTAGCCTGATAACTATTAGATGCCAAGGAGAGTAGCTGCCTGGATAGAACCCATGGTATTTCATAGCTCAAGGAAATTTTGTCATAACAAAATGAAAGCACCTATCAAAGCATCTGGCATAAATATTTAAACCAATTAATAACCAAACTGAAGAAATACTTAGATAATAATACACTTATACTTGGTGACTTCAATCTAGCTCTTTCTACCCTCGATAGGTCTTCTAAACACAACATCTCCAAAGAAACGAGAGCTCTAAATGATACACTGGACCAGATGGATTTCACAGATATCTACAGAACTTTACATCCAAACTCAACTGAATACACATTCTTCTCAAGTGCACATGGAACTTTCTCCAGAATAGACCACATACTGGGTCACAAATTGGGTCTGAACCGATACCAAAAGACCGGGATAGTCGCCTGTATATTCTCAGACCATAATGCCTTTAAATTAGAACTAAATCACAACAAGAAGTTTGGAAGGACCACAAACACGTGGAGGTTAAGGACCATCCTGCTAAAAGATGAAAAGGTCAACCAGGAAATTAAGGAAGAATTAAAAAGATTCATGGAAACTAATGAGAATGAAGATACAACCATTCAAAATCTTTGGGATGCAGCAAAAGCAGTCCTGAGGGGGAAATACATTGCAATACAAGCATCCATTCAAAAACTGGAAAGGGGCAGCCCTGGTGGCTCAGCGGATTAGTGCCGCCTTCAGCCCAAGGTGTTATCCTGGAGACCGGGGATCGAGTCCCACGTTGGGATCCCTGCATGGAGCCTGCTTCTCTCTGGATCCCTGGGTGGCTCAGCGGTTCGGCACCTGCCTTTGGCCCAGGGTGCGATCCTGGAGACCCGGGATCGAATCCCACATTGGGCTCCTGGTGCATGGAGCCTGCTTCTCCCTCTGCCTGTGTCTCTGCCTCTCTCTCTCTCTCTCTGTGACTATCATAAATAAATAATAAAAAAATTAAAAAAAAACAAAAACAAAAACTAAAAAGAATTCAAATACAAAAGCTCACCTTACACATAAAGGAGCTAGAGAAAAAACAGCAAATGGACCCCACGCCCAGCAGAAGAAGAGAGTTAATTAAAATTCGAGCAGAACAAAATGAAATCGAGACCAAAAGAACTGTGGAACAGATCAACAGAACCAGGAGTTGGTTCTTTGAAAGAATTAATAAGAGATAAACCATTAGCCAACCTTATTAAAAAGAAGAGAGAGAAGACTCAAATTAGTAAAATCATGAATGAGAAAGGAGAGATCACTACCAACACCAAGGAAATACAAACGATTTTAAAAACATATTATGAACAGCTCTACGCCAATAAATTAGGCAAACTAGAAGCAATGGACGCATTCCTGGAAAGCCACAAACTACCAAAACTGGAGCAGGAAGAAATAGAAAACCTGAACAGGCCAATAACCAGGGAGGAAATTGAAGCAGTCATCAAAAACCTCCCAAGACACAAGAGTCCAGGGCCAGATGGCTTCCCAGGGGAATTCTATCAAACGTTTAAAGAAGAAACCATACCTATTCTACTAAAGCTGTTTGGAAAGATAGAAAGAGATGGAGTACTTCCAAATTCGTTCTATGAGGCCAGCATCACCTTAATTCCAAAACCAGACAAAGACCCCACCAAAAAGGAGAATTACAGACCAATATCCCTGATGAACATGGATGCAAAAATTCTCAACAAGATACTAGCCAATAGGATCCAACAACACATTAAGAAAATTATTCACCATGACCAAGTAGGATTTATCCCCGGGACACAAGGCTGGTTCAACACTCGTAAAACCATCAATGTGATTCATCATATCAGCAAGAGAAAAACCAAGAACCATAGGATCCTCTCAAGATGCAGAGAAAGCATTTGACAAAATACAGCATCCATTCCTAATCAAAACACTTCAGAGTGTTGGGATAGAGGGAACTTTCCTCGACATCTTAAAAGCCATCTACGAAAAGCCCACAGCAAATATCATTCTCAATGGGGAAGCACTGGGAGCCTTTCCCCTAAGATCAGGAACAAGACAGGGATGTCCACTCTCACCACTGCTATTCAACATAGTACTGGAAGTCCTAGCCTCAGCAATCAGGCAACAAAAAGACATTAAAGGCATTCGAATTGGCAAAGAAGAAGTCAAACTCTCCCTCTTTGCCGATGACATGATACTCTACATAGAAAACCCAAAAGCCTCCACCCCAAGATTGCTAGAACTCAGAACTCATACAGCAATTTGGTAGCGTGGCAGGATACAAAATCAATGCCCAGATATCAATGGCATTTCTATACACTAACAATGAGACTGAAGAAAGAGAAATTAAGGAGTCAATCCCATTTACAATTGCACCCAAAAGCATAAGATACCTAGGAATAAACCTAACCAAAGAGGTAAAGGATCTCTACCCTAAAAACTATAGAACACTTCTGAAAGAAATTGAGGAAGACACAAAGAGATGGAAAAATATTCCATGCTCATGGATTGGCAGAATTAATATTGTGAAAATGTCAATGTTACCCAGGGCAATTTACACGTTTAATGCAATCCCTATCAAAATACCATGGACTTTCTTCAGAGAGTTAGAACAAATTATATCAAGATTTGTGTGGAATCAGAAAAGACCCCGAATAGCCAGGGGAATTTTAAAAAAGAAAACCATAGCTGGGGGCATCACAATGCCAGATTTCAGGTGGTACTACAAAGCTGTGGTCATCAAGACAGTGTGGTACTGGCACAAAAACAGACACATAGATCAATGGAACAGAATAGAGAACCCAGAAGTGGACCCTGAACTTTATGGTCAACTAATATTCGATAAAGGAGGAAAGACTATCCATTGGAAGAAATACAGTCCCTTCAATAAATGGTGTTGGGAAAATTGGACATCCACATGCAGAAGAATGAAACTGGACCACTCTCTTTCACCAGACACAAAGATAAACTCAAAATGGATGAGAGATCTAAATGTGAGACAAGATTCCATCAAAATCCTAGAGGAGAACACAGGCAACACCCTTTTTGAACTCTGCCACAGTAACTTCTTACAAGATACATCCATGAAGGCAAAAGAAACAAAAGTAAAAATGAACTATTGGGACTTAATCAAGTAAAGAAGCTTTTGCACAGCAAAGGATACAGTCAACAAAACTAAAAGACAACCTACAGAATGGGAGAAGATGTTTGCAAATGACATATCAGATAAAGGGCTAGTTTCCAAAATCTATAAAGAACTTATTAAGCTCAACACCAAAGAAACAAACAATCCAATCATGAAATGGGCAAAAGACATGAAGAGAAATCTCACAGAGGAAGACATGGACATGGCTAACATGCACATGAGAAAATGCTCTGCATCACTTGTCATCAGGGAAATACAAATCAAAACCACAATGAGATACCACCTCACACCAGTGAGAATGGGGAACATTAACAAGGCAGGAAACAACAAATGTTGGAGAGGATGCGGAGAAAGGGGAACCCTCTTACGCTGTTGGTGGGAATGTGAACTGGTGCAGCCACTCTGGAAAACTGTGTGGAGGTTCCTCAAAGAGTTAAAAATAGACCTGCCCTACGACCCAGCAATTGCACTGTTGGGGATTTACCCCAAAGATTCAGATGCAATAAAACGCCGGGACACCTGCACCCCGATGTTTATAGCAGCAATGTCCACAATAGCCAAACTGTGGAAAGAGCCTCAGTGTCCATCGAAAGATGAGTGGATAAAGAAGATGTGGTCTATATATACAATGGAATATTACTCAGCCATTAGAAACGACAAATACCCACCATTTGCTTCAACGTGGATGGAACTGGAGGGTATTATGCTGAGTGCAGTAAGTCAATCGGAGAAGGACAAACAGTGTTATGTTCTCATTCACTTGGGGAATATAAATAATAGTGAAAGGGAATATAAAGGAAGGGAGAAGAAATGTGTGGAAAATATCAGGAAGGGAGACAGAACATAAAGACTCCTAACTCTGGGAAACGAACTAGGGGTGGTGGAAGGGGAGGAGGGCTGGGGGTGGGGGGAATGGGTGATGGGCACTGAGGGGGACACTTGACGGGATGAGCACTGGGTGTTATTCTGTATGTTGGTAAATTGAAGACCAATAAAAATTAATTTATTAAAAAATAAAAATAAAAATAAATCAGAGTGACACTGACAAAAAGAAACAAAGCATCTGGCATATAGTAATTGTTCAGTAAATGTCAGTTGACTCTAAATAAACACCTATTATAGGACATTTTTATTGGGTGTGAAAATGGGGGTTCAAATTTTATTTCTATATATGAACTCCTGCCTACGGATATTAAGATTGATTTTAAAGCATAAGACATTCCTGGAGATGAAGGTGGTAGCAAAAGCTGCCACTCAAGAACTCCAAGAGCCCATGTCACCCTGTTGGGGCCTACCAGCATGAGGAAGTGTCAAGGGAAGTCACAGGCTTCTGACATCACACCTGGTGACAAGTCTATGCCATCATTCACACCAAGCAATTCAGAAATGGACCCTTAGTGACACAAAAGAAAGCAATGATTGTTGATTTTATTTTCTGACTTCCTATTTCCTAAGTCTGCTATGCTTTAGGAAGCTAAAAGTAGGATGTCTCAGAAGTCTGGATGTATACTTCATGGTAGTCCCCTTATAGGAATCCAAGGAAACCCAGCTTATTTTCACTCAAAAATAAACCAACCTCTCGTTTCAAGAGGGTTTTGTTGTGTTTTGTTTGGTTTGAATTGTTACCTACCACGAGAAACAACATGAGCTGGAGCTCCTGTCCTGGGGCTGAGATGATCAGGCTTTTTGCTTTCCTTCTGCCTCATCACTGCAGGCTTCCTGGGAGTGCTGATGGCTGCAATTCTTCAGACCAAGGGGTTTTCCTCACTGATGAGCCAACAGCAATATCAACTTCTTAATTTCCCTTCTTCATTCTAGAAGTTAGTTTGCCCTCACTGTCTCGTTGCCTTCTGAAGGAAATTTTTGTTCACAATAAATGAAAAGAACTCACCTGTTGAAGGTGTATGTCTGCCTCAAAGTTTTAAATGTAATTTGGCAGATGTGTCATGCGAGTTGTAATATTTCACAAACACACCGGGAAACAGTGGAATGCTAAGTGAAATGAACAAGAGCTTGGGGTTTAGTTGGCCTTAGCAAACCTTCTTATGTAGCTTTTCCTTATCACTAATCATTTGCCAAGTATTCCATAAAACAAAACTCAGACGGCTAAAGTGAAAAAAAAAAGGATCTGACACCCCAAACCAATGACTAATTTTGTTTGCCTAAAACACACCACCAACCATATGCTTGCTGCAGCTGGAAATCTTAATGTGTGCTCTATATGCCCACACCTTACTATACCTACTCTATGCTCCTCTGTAAATGTTGTTTATGGTGCAATCGCTGCTATGAGCAACGTTATCCCCCAGCCAAGAAACATACATAGTGATGCTTTCTAAAGAGTTTTAATGAATAGAATGAGAAATAGCTAAAAGCTGTCACTCCCAGGATCTGGAAATGTATGCAGTTTCACCCATCGGTGTGTGTCCATTTTTCTCATCATCAATACAGTAATGTATGTAACAAGGTTTTTTTGGGTGGTTTTTGGGGGGAGGGTGATGGAGTAACACTTTATTATTGTGCTTAATTTGTTTTACATCTCATTTCATAAAGTGATGGCTAATTACACAACCATTAGCTGTATAAGTCTTTTTCTATTCTAAGGTTTTAAAATAGGGTGTATCTGAAGAGGGAGAAGAGAACTCATTCATAATGACAAAATTTCGTTACCAACTCTCTATTAGAGAGGAGATTGTATTTTATTTTCAGAGGTAACTTAAGTTTAGCATTTAAATGTCTGTGATGAAAAGCCTAATTTCATTTCAAATTCTCAGACTTGAGAAAGCAGTAGTAAGATTTAATGACACTGGGAGGCAACTGAGGGCTGGCGTAAGGAGGTGGGTGGTCGGGGGTAAAGACAAGATCCTTAGGATCCAAGTGGAGATGCCAAGTGCCCCAGAAGATAATGTTTTCCTCCCTTCTAATGGTTATTTAAGTCAAGGGAATATGCAAATATTGTCCAGGCTTCTAAGGATGTTTCCAATCTCCTAAAACAGTACACTCAGTACAACCTGTGAGTAAAGCTTTTTCTTTTCTATTACTGGGCTTAATTCTCATTAGTATAAAATAGTAACGAGAAAGCCTATGTGGCTATTGTCTTCTCTATTTGTATAATCATTCACATCAATATCCTAGGTATATTGAATAGACGCTTGCCTTCTGCCTCCTATCCACAGTTTTCAAATTTATTTAATGTCTGCCTTTGTTCGCTGCAGAAAAAACAACCATGCTCAGATTTTCTCCCAATGTATGGTAAATGTGTACATTTATATTCTTTAAAAATCAGCTTTCTTCTGGCAAATACATTCTCTCTAGATAGGACCGTTTTTGATTTCTAAGAAATCAAAAGCAATTTTTGAACACTTTAACTTACATTTAACTCATCCTAAAATAAGGTGGGCTTTCTCCTACATTTAAATTTTCTTGACAATTCTTTTCCTGCTAGAAGAACTCAGGCCCAACTATCCCAAGATTTTTAGTGTGTTTTTTTTTTTCCTAAGATGTACTTTTTTGCCTTCTGTTCCTAGCTAGCAGTCTTTTCTTTGTCTCATGTTTTAGCAATACCACTTGGTAAATACAGAATACTGACAGGAAGTGCATCTCCTCAGGATTACAAAATACCATAGACATTAAACCTTATAGCAAGCATCCCAGCAGCAATATGTCTCATTTTTCAGATTGAAAAGCAGATACGTGACTGTCAAGGTATTTAAGTAGCCATTGCTCAGTGTGTCAGTACCACAGCCCCCAGTATCCCTCGACCACTTTCTCCTCAAAAGCAGGACAAAATGTTTCTTTTTTTAAAGATTTTTTATTCATTTATTCATGAGAGACACAGAGAGAGGCAGAGACACAGGCAGAGGGAGAAGCAGTCTCCATGCAGGAAGCCTGATGTGGGACTTGATCCTGGGTCTCCAGGACCACATCCTGAGCTACCAGGGCTGCCCAATGTTTCTGATTCAGTTTGAAATAAATGCCCACTAAAGCACTGACTTCTCAACCGTTTTGCCAGCAACAAATAGTAAGAAGCATATTTCACATCCTAAGTATGTATGTTTCTAGATCTGAAAAAGCCTCACCAAAAATATCTAACCTTCCTACACAACATATTTTGATATTTTCTTACTATTTTATTCGATTTTGTTTATAAGAGTGCTAGTCACAACCTACTAAATGGTTTTCATTATGCACTAATGAGTTGTTGCCTACCACTTAAAAGCTACAATGACAGAATGAATAGACTTTTCCCATGCCATGAGCTAATGTTGGCTCCATATATAGCAGGGTAAATCTTCATTAACTTTGATGGCCCTAGTACAGACTGTGGCAGTTACCTGAGCCAGCTTGAAGTTTATTTTTGAATAACCTATAAAGAATCTGCTAAACAAAATAATGTCAAGGTGGAAGGGGTATGTAACCTCTCAGAACGAGATACTTCTAACATTTTTGGATCATTATTTAAATGCAGCTGTGCTAATTAAATTTTAAATGAGTGTTAATTTTTCAGGTCAATAGAACACCTACTTAGAAAAACCTTGTTTGTTCTTAGCCCACAACATTTTGTAAACCAGAATATTGTCTTTAAGCTGAGCTAGGAAAATTTTAGTGTATCTTAACATTCAAACTGGGTGATGTTCAAAGAATAAAATCAGGTCTTTAAAAAATATATTTTGTAGTTCTGCCAGTCACTCTTTCTACATCTCCTCGAGGTCTCATCTAATAGCAACAACAGTAATGGGTATAGTATACAGTTCCTTCGTAGAATGCTTTAAACTTCAGAAAACTCTTTTATTTTGTGAACTGGTAATGGCCAGAAATCCTTGGATGACTGGATATTTTAAAAAGCATATAATGACATTTGCCAGACCCAAAAATGAAACTTAATATTTGGTTTGTTGTGCATCTGACAGATTACTCAATCCCATGAA
Source organism: Vulpes lagopus (assembly GCF_018345385.1). Classification (NCBI taxonomy): domain Eukaryota; kingdom Metazoa; phylum Chordata; class Mammalia; order Carnivora; family Canidae; genus Vulpes; species Vulpes lagopus. The sequence continues at coordinate 103,290,964 of NC_054848.1, forward strand.
GAAAGCCAGGTGTCTGGCCTGTAATGATTGCCTATATTTCAGAGGTCCAGCTCACCCCCTGCACTCCCCCCACAATTTGGAAGATATGAAAGAAGTTAAAATTTTCAAGGTAAAGGATCAAGCTATGTTCAGAAGTGGGAGTGTCATACAACCTCCCTTACATGGTGGTATCTACTCTAGAACTCAGAACAGATGTTTATCTTCCGTAAGCATTTAACATTTTGGCAAACTGAGGGCTTAGGAAGCTAAGGGAGTGAAGGACAGGCCAGGAAGTCCGGAATTCCTGGATATGAACCTAATCTCGGTCTGACTCTGTTTTTGCTCTAAATCAATGCCAAACTCTTCACACCTCAGCTGCTTTATAGCAGGCAAGAATTATGCTGAGGACAAAACTGTTTCCTGGGAATGTCTGAGGTTAAACGGTTAACATTACAGCCCTCACCCTCAAAGGAACTTCCACAGAAGGCAGAGTGCTCCTGGTACACCTTATTTACTGACATTATATCAGGGAATCCAAATGCAATATTGGTGTCCTGTGAAACTGACCTCGTAAAGGTATCATGCCTTCCATTCCTAAATTCTTGCCTACTTTAGCAACAATCAATTATCTAACCAATTAGGAAAGTCATTCATGTGATTCTTACAGGTTTTTAAGGTAGCTGTAACACCTGGGAGGTGAGTGTTTTCTCTCAGTTAATACTGAGGTGAGTTAGGGGCCCTCATCCTTATCTGTCCCTTCCACCAAAAGGAAAACGTCCTAGCTACCTGTGGACCAGCTCGTTGGTTCCAATCCTGAAAAGTCGCCCTGCATCCATCTGTGGCTCTGCCCACGCTGTCCTGGGCCCTTCAAAAGACAGAATGTGGTTTCACTTTCTCCTCACCACCTCCTGATAAAAGAGCCCTGGTCTCTTCGTGGCATTTAATGAATGGTCCTCTCCTCCTGGATTTGGACTTTTGGCCTTTCCAACCGGTCATTAACTGGCAGGAAATGCCCTCCTTGGCAATCACTATTGTGTAAATAGAGCTATAAACTTTCGAAGGCCCCATGCAATTCCCAGACCCTAAAGCTGCACGTGTGTGTGTGGGGGGGACTCTTGATTATAACAGCACTGCTTTCCAAATTAAACTCAAACCACATGATACAGTCCATAAAATATACAAAACATGCAGTCCAGTGACAGATTTATTGTGGCCTTACAGAATAAAGCAAAAAAAAAAAATCTATATGGAAAACACTGCTACTTTTGACCCAAAGAGCCCCCAAACAGGAAGTTGAAAGCAAATCAGCCAGCTGTGGTCTCACGGAGTCACGAAGGAGAACGAGGTGCAACCAGCATTTCCTGTCATTGCTTGTCACCATTTCTGAGTGCCTCTGTCTGAACCGTTTTCTTCGATGGTTAAAAATACGGAAATTTCTTTGGGGATGGATGGAAGGCCAGGAGGCGGCTTAAAAGTGAAAAAAAATGTGACTTTTACCACACATCCCCACCCCCAGTTTACGCAGCACAGGTCACTCGACCAGTCACTTGAACGCCTATATTTTAAGGAACTCAGGAATGGACCGTATTAGTAAAATAAGTATTTACAACTGGACATTAGCTAGCCTTATTGTTTCCTGTTCATTTAGGATCAATTTTGAGAGCTGCTATTATATTAGTAAGGGAGAGGATTGCAGACTGCAGCATCTCATAGAGGAGGAACTCACTTCTGAGACTTGGTCTCTCTGCCCTGGTTCCCTCTCACCATTCCACAAGGTGACTTCAAAGTGCGTGCGTGCATGAGAACTTTCCAAGGGAATCATATCTTAGATCCTTTTATTACTATTATCATTATCACACTCTTTGCAACACGTGGAGGTATTCTTGTCTTTTTCCAGCAGTATGAAATGCCAAGCCTTATGGCACATTGTTCCAGCCTGTCAACTTTGCTATACAAAGGAGCTTTGGAAGGGGTTTTAGCCAGAAAGTAAAAGCATTTTGCCCTCTTATTATCATGACGCTGAAGCTCTCAGTATGTACAAATGAGTCCCCCAGCAAAACCAGGTTTCTCTCTCTGAGAAAGAGGATTCATACATGTTAGCAAGGCAGCGAGTTGCCTGGGCAAAAGTCCCCCAACCCAAATCTAAAGTCTTTCTCAAAAAGGCCCTCTTGGGGTGCCTGTCAATCAGAGCCCAGATCCTGGCTCGCAGAAAGCTGGTAGCGCCCTTACTGACTGTGGCCTCTGCATCCACCTGAGGCCACTGCCACTACCACAGGCAATCATGAAACAGATCAGGTTACTTGGCACTCCAGTCTTCCACCTCATGTTTTCTGTATTTTGAAGCCTTTAGACCTAAAATGTGCCCTTATCACACATACGATTTTTCACTCCTAACTTCTGGGTGAGCTAATAAGGTCTTTCTTCATGCTATCTAATTAGGAGAAATGCTCACATGAACTGAGGAGTTTAAATTGTTCTCAAAATCACTTTGGAAAAGAATACACTCCTCTACTTTGGGATCTTCATTGATCACAGACAGCAAGCATTTTGAGAAGCATCTGTGAACTGTGAACCCACACCTGGACCATCACCCGAACACCTGACTTTTCAGAGAACAAATGCAACCTCCATGTGGGCGCTGCAGGGAAATGTGGCCTCCACTGTTCCATGGGTCTTGCTGAATGTGTCTCTATACATGCAGGAGCAGCATTACATCGTACCTGAATCGAATCTTAATAGAGCAGCCACTTTAACAGCACGTGATCACCTCATTTTCTTGGTCTGTAAAGCACAAAATAGGAATTATACTAAGGGCTATATGCCCAAGATAATATTATACGCGGTGCTTTTGTTTTGCATTGTTTTGTTTTCCTTCATGAAGGTTGAGGACTACCAGACAAAAGGTGAAATGCAAGCTTTCTGGTTTTCACTGGCTTTTTTTTTTTTTTTTTTTTTTTTGCTTACAGCCCCCCCGCCCCAATCCTACCCCCTTGTTTGGTCTCTTCATACTGTCACATAAGGGGAGATTGCTTGAGGCTGTACCTAAAGAGTGATGGTCCTCTGGGCACAAAAGATAATTGTGGGAGATGCGAAATGGCAGCTCTTGTGTCTCTTGTACCATGTGGACTTTGCTTTCTGGATCCAGTAAAAAGAGGCGCTATTCATACCTGTATCTTGGTAAATAAAAAACTATGCAAATTCAACCTCCAAATGGGCAGTGTTTAACTGAAAATGAGACAGCTCTCAGCGTCCTTTTGGTTTTTGTCTGTAACTTCATCACTTTCTAAACTACACGTGGCACAAGGCTTCCAAGTCCCTGTATTTCTCTTTTTTTTTTTCCTTTTTCTTTTAATCTGGTGCAACGGTTTGAAGAACTATTTCTACAGAACTTCTTGTTGAAGACTGATTTCCCTGAGACAAGAGGCAGATACAGGTAAATGTAACTGCACGTGATAGAAAAAAACAGCAGCTGGCTTGCAGGCCACTCCTTGAGGACTCAGCCCAAAGGCTGCCGCTGCTTGCTCTGCCCTGAGCCTGTTCCAGCTGTTACCGTGGCTGCCACAGGACACTCACCCTGGGCTTCAGTCTGATTGTTGCTGTTGTGGTTATTACTGATTTTGCAGGGAGGAGGGGGGACACTAAAGATAGAGATACTGCTACCTGAAATCACAGGAAAGATGTTGATAAAAATCTAAGGACCAGTTAGAAAGACTAATCTACACTTCTATTTAACAAACTTTTATGGAGCGCCTACTACATGCCGGGCATGGAGGATGTGAGACCAGAAAGCCCAGCCAACTGCCTGATAAGTGGCCTAGGGACCCCTGAACAAGCCCAAAGATACGTGTCTCAAACTTCCACATCAATTGCAGGAAATGCCAGGAAGCTCAGGATGCAAAGAATCCGACGCAGATAATTTTGAAGCAGTTTGAATGATTCAAAATGGAAAAGAAGAGCCAGTTGGGATACCTGGGTGGCTCAGCGGTTTAGTGCCTGCCTTCATCCCAGGACGTGATCCTGGGGTCCTGGGATCGAGTCTCACATCGGGCTCCCTGCATGGAGCCTGCTTCTCCCTCTGCCTGTGTCTCTGCCTCTGTGTGTGTGTGTGTGTGTGTGTGTGTGTGTGTGTGTGTGTGTCTCATGATTAGATAAATAAAATCTTTTTTTAAAAAAAGGGAAAAGAAGAGCCAGCAAACTGCCAAGCTCTAGGATGCTCCCATGGCCTCAGGAGATCAAATAGCCTGTCAGAAGTTTCTAGTGCCAACTCCCCACATTTCGGTCCAGACTGCCTTTCTCAATTGGAGGCCCTTTCTTCCTGGGCCTGTTGAGTTCACCCATGGTGCAGGCATAAAACAAACTCCTGCCTGAAATGGGAAACAAATCACTCTTACTCATAAGCCAATTTGGCACTGATGGAAGTGGGCCTTGAGAGTGGACATAGTATTTAACAAGCGTGCCTAATTGATTCCTAAATCTCTAAACAGGCTCTTTTCTTCCCCTTAACACTTTGTCCTCACGGCTGTTACAGAGTTCTGGGATGACTGTGCTGGAGTTTCTTGAAAAGCATCATATGCACACAGAGGGAAAATTTATGTGTGTATCATATATACATGCACATGAATATACACATAGATACATATGCATATTATACTCACATACATACATACACTACACTACACACACACACATGCTCATGTGCATTTACATCAAACTTCTGGGATGCCTGGTTGGCTCAGCGGTTGAGCACCTGCCTTTGGCTCAGGGCGTGATCCCAAGGTCCTGGGATCAAGTCCTGCAACAGGCTCCCTGCATGGAGCCTACTTCTCCCTCTGCCTATGTCTCTGCCTCTCTCTGTGTCTCTCATGAATAAGTAAGTAAGATCTTTTTAAAAAAAAAGACATTTAAATCAAACTTCCTTTCATTCTTCCTTTCTCTTGAGTATCCTTTTCCCAAAAGTTCACTGCCTGGAACTGAATAGATACTTGCCCATAATCCTCCAGGCAGAAGTCAACGCATGGCTGTATATATTGTTCAAAAGTGACAAATAATTTGTGCACGCATGTATGTGTGTGCTTGTGTGGATGTGCCCAGACAACCTGGGAATACCTTTATTTCTCATCCAAAAATAAGGTCCCTCTTCCCAGACTGCATCATGCCTCCAACCAATCTTTTAAAAACTCTGTTGCTCCATTTAATATGAAGTAGAAATAAATGATGGATTGATATTGTGTTTTTACTAAAATGAGCTGGAAAAAAAACATCTCTCTGATCCCTTTTAGATCACATGGATGTCATTAACACTTGGTAATGTAATAGATACCTTATTTATCCTAATCCTCAAAGGTGTCCCTCCAACACTGTCATTTGGCTGTCTTGAGACGATATATAACCATTTAGGAAGAGCAGGATGCCTTGGAACCATCTGGTTTCCTTAAGATCTGAAAGCCCACATGAATACAGATCTAATTGCTTTCTTTTTGGTCATAATTTGTGTTTGTTTGTTGTTTGGTTGGTAATTAAAATTAAACGACTTGCTCCCAAACACAGTTTATTCTCCTAGGGAAAAAAGAAAAATTGCCACCTCATTTTATCTGAGGTACCCATTTCCTTCTATTTTCGAAGTGACAACCGTATCACACCTCAGGAGGGGCAGAAAAAGCCCACAAAGAAACACAACTTCTGACTTCCGTTTTCTGACATAACATACACTGAGAATGGGGTTGGGGGGAATCCATCTGTTCAGCCTGAGAGACCCTGTTTAAGAAAACACAAGACTGTGGAAGAACCTTGAGGTAGAGGTGACTGTAGCCTTGTGCTCTTTCAGACACTAGTTTTTTTTTTTTTTTTTGACACTAGATAGTTTTAACATGGCAGTGACCATTATCTACTTTTAATTACAGAATCAGATTACTTGTCAAACATGTAACTTATTCTTATCTGCTATGCCCCAATCCCTGTTTGTTGTCCTACCAGACAACATCATTTATTTCCAAACAGGAAAATACCATCCCCTTCCTGAATGTATTGTGTTATTAAGTAGGAGCAGTGTATGATTTTCAGAATGAAAATCTTCATCACTTGATGGCTTCTCACCCCCTTCCTCTTATCCCCTCTCACATCTAAAGACAGCTGGGTAGAGAACAAAATTGTACTTCAAACTATATTGTCAGCATTTGCAGAGCAGCCAATAGACTGTCACTGTTCCAGCACGTGCAGTACAAAACCTTTTTTTCCTTCCCCCAAGCTGCTCTGGTTACTTCTTCACACTGTAGAGCTGGGCAAGATAATAAAATACCTACTGGTCAGAAAAATGAATTACACGAGAGCCTAGAGGTACAGTGAGAAGCAAATAGAATGCAGACAATTAGGAAAGTGGACCATCTCACCTACTTTAAATTTTTCAGTTCCTGCAGGTACACAAAAATGTACTGTTGCAATTAAAAGGTGGGCACGAAATCTGCTCCTTTGTGAATTTACAAATTACTCATTTTTTCTTTTCTGATTCAACATCTTGCAAGTGTCTACTTTGCATGAAGCTTTGCTTAGGTAAAGGGTGGGTACAAGGGAATACCAAAGATACTTTGGATACCAGCTCATAATCATACGTTTTATATCCCCCTGAAAGAGCAGCTGCTGTAAAATGCCTGGAGTGGACAGTTGAGGAAAAAAAGGTACTTTATAATAGTCCTGGGAATCATTATGACCGCTTAAAGCAGCAAAGGAAATTAGAGAAATGAAGTAGCTCTTAGAAGTAGAGCAAAACATGCAGTCACCACCTCCAGCCTCGCACTATATCAATTCTCTCTCAAAATATTTTTTTTCTGGCAAACCCCTTCACTGATGTTTTCACACAAGGTCTCCAATCTCCTCACTATATGAAGCTGCAGCATGTTAACCGGCAAAACTTCCCCCTAACGTCTCTGATACTAGTTTAGCTGGTCTATTCTGGCCTCAAGGTTTAATCTTTTCATTTTTTTTAAGGATGCTTTTGGTCCAAAGTCATTCAGCACCAAGGCAGCACATCAGGGGGCCAAGTGTGTTGAAGTGAGATCTAAGTCTTTAAGCACTAAAAATGGGAGAAGTTGGTCTGGGTCACCCTCCACCCCCCATCCCCAGGGCAACAACACAGGTATCTGTTTGCTCTACCTGCAGGAACTCTCCTTTCAGATGTGAAGCAATGAATCCCCTACACACTTCTCTCAAAAACGATCTGGAAACACTGATGCAGAATTCATTGTATAGTAAATTCCACTGTAAACAGTTCATTTTTTCCTTTCTAGGCACACCGCAGCACCTGGGCAGGAAAACTGCACTGTTTTTAATAGGTGCAAAACAATCACTTTCACCCCTTCCCAGAAGCTTGCTAAATTTAGCAGAAGAGTCTGCCAGCCAGTAGCTTCTATTGCTCAGGAAGAAGTAAAAAGTGGACAGAGGCAGAATATCAGCCGGCTATAGGCAAAAGCCCTTTTACACTATGTTTAGGGAAGTTTCCATAAACGTGAAGGCAGCCCCCAAAGGTACTGCATACTGAGGGAAAATTTTAAAAACAACTTTAAAAAGTTGTTATTTAAACATCTGCATAGGCAAAAAGAAGGTACGAATATAACCAGAAAAATCTGAGGTCTCTGGTAAGCCTCATTGTCAATATTCCTTTTATCGGAGGTTGGGGAGAACCACGGATGAATTATATTAAGGATGCCTAGTCACTTGGATTGCTATTTCAAGTGTCCACTTTCCAACCATCACATCAGTAATCACCCAGACTTATCGATTAAACCAGGGAGTCAAGGCAGTGAAAAATCAGCAGTCATTTCAAAATTAAATCTTGTAATAATTGTTTTAATTGATGCTTTCCCATGAAGTTAATACATTCGTAGAGAAGGGATACCAGCTCATAATCGTAAGCTTTATCTCGTATGTGCGGATCCATGCCCAATTAAGCAATTTGGGAATATCTAGGAAAAAAAAAAGAACTCCTCTAAAACACACTACCTCGAGTACAGCAATATAGTAAGTTCAACCTCACTGTTGTATCCATACGTATCAATCAATAGACAGTAGTCCGAGCACACAGTGGGTCCACTCCAGTAATGCTAGAACTACACAAATGAATCACCTGAATGTTAAGCTTCGTTACTTGCCTTGATTTAATTTCGTTTTCTTACCATAAAAGCTGACTGTGTGAATGCTAAAAATAAAGTTACCTTTTGCTAAAAATAAAGTACCTTTACACTATGTTTAGGGAAGTTTTCATAAACGTGAAGCGAAGGCAGCCCGTTAAGCCTCCTAAAATCTATCCCCATGCCCTTCAGATGCCGGTAGTAAAAGCGAGCTGCCAAATGTGTTGATCCAGAGCGGGAAAAGACAAGGCTCTGCAAGGGAGCTGGGGCACTGCTCACGATATCGCACGAACACGGGGGAATTAGGTGTTAAAAGCCTTTGCTGATGATATGCCACGCAAGAAATGCATTTGAATCACACAGCAAAAAAAAAAAAAAAAAATCCGTATAGAAATAGAAGAAGAACACGAAGGAAAAGGCAGAGAAAAGGAAAGACGGAAGAACAGGAAGAAGAAGAAAGATTAAAACCCCCAGATTGCAGCAAAGTTGCAGTGTTACTTTTCCTTTTACTTGCTACTTGAAAACTAAAGTTTAAAAGGCATTTGATTTCGTTGGCGTCCCAGGAAGGCAGCCGCTCTCACAACCCCGGCTCAACTCCAGCCTTACCTTATTATGCTGCCAGCGCAAACCCAGGGGCTAAGGGGTCTTGCTCTCAGCGGCAGTGGCGGGGGCAGCGACAGCGGCACATGCCATCTGTTAGCAGCAGAAGCAAAAGCAGCGCTGCGCGAGGTGGCCCCGGTGCCGGGGGAGCATTTAGCAGGGGTGCGTACTGAATGCCGCCATTTTAAAGCGAGGCTCCTGAAATCATTAGATATAAGCAAATTAAAGCCCGCCCCACCTACAGAACTTCATGCCTGGGACGTGCAACCCTGCTCCGAGTCGCCGCTGTGGGGTGTAAAATGTCAAAGGCGAGAGACAAGCGCACAGGGACTCCCGGACTGAGGCGACGATCCCGGCGCTTCCCCGGCCCCTCCGCCCCGGCCCCCCCGGGCTCGCGCGAGCCTCCCTTCGGGCCCCGAGGCGAGGAGCTTCGCTTTGGCTCCCAAGCGCGGGGGCCCCCGGCCGGAGCAGGCCGGCGCCCTGGAGCGTGGGGGGCGCCCGGCCCGGGCCTCCCCCCCACTTCTCCCAAGCTCTTGGTTTAGTCCGCGCGGAGCACACCTCAGAGCTCTCGGCTCCCTCGCGGCGGCGGGCGTGGGGCTCCCGCCCCGGCTAGTAGCTGCTATGGCAACCCGGGCCCCAACCCCGCCCGGCCTCGCCAAAGGCGTGCCCTGCGCCCGCCGGCAGGGTAGAGCCCGCGGCCGCCGCCGGCCCCCCTGGGCCCCCTCACCCCCCACCCCCGGCGCCCGGTCAGCGGGACGCGCCGCGGGAATGGCGCTCACGGGGGGTTTCAGGCGCCAAAAACGGCAACTCGCGCGCAACTCCTCGGGCGGGTCGAGAGGCGCTCGGGCAGCGGGAACGCTGGGCCGGCCCTCAGCCGCCCGGCCCCGCCCCGCCCGGCCAGGTAGCGCGGCGCGCCCCGCACCGTCACAGCCGCCGCCGCCGCCAACCTCACCTGGCTCGGCACGCGCGGCTCCCCGCGTCGGCTGGCCGCTGCGGACGGGGCGGGAGTCAGGCGGCGGGCGGCCCCCGCGCCCGCGCCCACCCGTTCCTTCGTTGGCCTCCTTCCCGCCGCTCCCAAAGAGCGCCAAAAGTCGCGCCCCCGCTCCGAGTGCGGGCGCTTTCCTTCTGCAGGGCGCTGTTTCGTCGCCAAATGTATTCTTTGTGTGCTTCGTTCATTCGTGCGTGGTTCTCTGAGAGCGTCGCGCGGGCTTTATTCTCAGGGGGTGTGGCGCCTCTCCCCCCCAAACCCGGCGGCCCAGCCTCCGTTACAAAGGCTCTCAGTCGTTGCTTTATTAGAGGAGCGGGGGACAAATCATAACGCTCAGGTTTTACAAAAGCGAAAACAAACAGAGCTCGCGCACATCCCTGAAGAGGGGGCAGGGAGGCGGCAAAGTTTCTAGAGCTCCAGGAACTGAAGTGCGAATGAGAAATGCTGTACGCTTAGAGGCACTTCAGATACGGGTGAAGTGAGACAGGTAATTCCCTAAAAATGGCCTTAGTCAACAAATATGTTGGCTCACTGGAGGCCAGAAAAAGTAAAAGAAAAAGAATACTCACCAGCTGCTTTCCTGGGAGCTGACTTCTGTAAAAGTCCCAATCCTTTATTTCCCTTTAAGAACCTCAGGGAAATCTTGACTGGTGCCAATAGTTTCCCTTCTTCGATGGACTTTGAAGGGAAGCAAGAGCCCTAGGGTAGGGTCCTCGATACTTGTGAATGAGAAATGGACAAAGCAAATGCAATTTCATATTTTGATTAAAAAACGTGCATCTGGACAGCTAAATTACCAGTTGCAATCTAATGCAAGTGTAATAGGAACACCAGCTGTCCCTTAATTGGAGCCCCAATAATAAACGCGTGCTTTTATTTAATTTTATGAGGACAATTGTACTTGATAACATACGCATATGCGAGAGCCTCAGTGACAAGCTCATAGCAATTCATGTGCTGCTCTCCTGCCATGAACTGCTTCACCCCACTGCAGAGTTCTACATGCTCTCCAGAAAGTGCAAAAAAACGTCGCAGGAGACGTTTAAGTTGCAGTTACGTTGAGAAACCAAGCGAATTCTCAGGCCCATTACATTTTTTAATTCTGCCAGACTGATCCCAATAGAATTCTCCCATCTAATTTTAGGTAAGAAATCAATGTCTGCTTGTTAAATGCCAGATAATAGGAGCAGGATCCTAATGGTTGGAAGGAGAACACTGGCACAAACTGCCCTTTAAATAATTGAGACACACCCCCCTCCCCAAGGCATTTGGCGAGGATTGTGAAAGTTATCAGGACGATGTGCAAGGACAGCTTCTGATACTTTTGTCATCATGGGTAGAATCCTACCAAGTGGAACAGCGCAGGAGTTTCTGGTTATGTGAAGAAAAAGGCAAACAGAAAGACTAATTCCTAACCCCCTCTGCCCACCTCCTATGGAGCTTGCCTAATTACCTGCACTACTCTCTAAAAGTCAAACTTGGCTGCCATGTAGGAAGTGGCTTTGGCAGTCCAGGAACTACCATAGCTAAAAGGAGGAGGTGTTGGCTACTGCAGTAGTCTGGAGAGAAGGGCAGGGCTGACTTATATAACTTTATACACCATGATCTAACAAATGAGGAACTGTTATCACAGTGAGTCAACAAAGGAGTCTTTATACTAAACGTAACTTAGGTCAAAACCAGTGCGTTTACCTCTGTCCACCATTGTAAACCACATCTCCTGTGGGGCACTCCAGCTTTCCCTAATCCCCAAACCGGCTCGATTTTATTGTTATTGCATTGGTGAAATAATCATTTTATTATAAATGTAAGGTCATAAATAGGTCAATTTGCTAGCTCTCGAGATAGTATAGCTTCAACATATTATTCTTTTGTTCGCCATGTCTGACCAGTGAAAGTTGCAAATGAGGTTTTATTATTCACTTTTGTCCACACTGGAGAGGAAGACAGCCCTATAAACAAATTTTAGCCCAAGTAAATTGTCCTTTTACCCCAGGTGGTATGGCCTCCACAAATGAAGCTAGACAAATTTTCATGCCACCAGGTCACTGGGGAGTGTTCTCAAAGACAGTGGGAAATTGCTGTTGCCTCCCCTTAGCACTATAAAAGGGCTTATTTGCTCTGTAGGGTGGACCCACCTTGGAATTACTTTCTACTTTAGTAGTTAGAGCTAACCAACATTTTCTTTTCTTTTCTTCCCCCTTAGGCATGATTGGGGGCACGACCCAGGAAAAATCGAGTTGCACGCTGACTCATCCACAAGATGAGTTCTTAATGTATATACATTATAGTCTCTGAATTCTTACACTTGTTCCCCAATTGCATTTTGGGCTAGTCTCAGAACCACTATTCCTGAGGGATCTTTAAAGGGAAGTACCTCACAACACCTGGATTTAAATGTTCAGTCCTGTCCCTCTGCCCCAGCCAGTCAAACAAAGGTATACACAGCAAATATTTGAATACACCCAGGGAACATGCTCCCGTACTCTCACTATGTCTTAATGCTTAAGCATTATTAATAGACGTTTACGCAGACATGTGTAAGGCTAAAACTCTAGATAACGAGGTAGCAGCCTCTCGAGTGACACATTCATCCAATGTATATAATTAACTTTGAGACAGGAAAGAATTCTCAAAGTTATGTAATGGTTTATTATTATTTATTATAATCCATAACCTAATGAACACTGCTGTGGTTTCAAAGATGCTGGATGGGTGGGGTTGTTGAACTCTCAATTTTACTCCTGTCAAGGCATTATAACTCATTTATTATTCCCTTTAAGAGATTGTCAGTGGACATCTGGGTGGGGTCGTGCTATGCACAGAAGGTGAAGGATCTTCTTCCCCTTTTGAACCTGTAGAATTATTCTCACCAGCCTAGCATTATTAGCAAATAGTTAAGTACTGTTTGCTGCTGCTATGTTGTGGTCATTCCATACAGAAGCCTCTGGCGATTTAAGGATGGTTGACATTGATTATTCATCCATTTCTGAAGAGTCTTTTTCATTGGGAATTGGGAATTGGGGGTTTGGGATTCACACAAAGGTTCTGACTGATAGGGGAGGGAAAAAGCAGAATTGGGATGTCAAAAAGGTTTAGACAATCAAAGAAATGTTGGTTTCCAAGGTAAGCCCTTTGTAAAATGATGCACACTGTGTTTCTTACAGAAGAGAGAAGGCAATTCAATAAGTAACTGCATGCCAAAATCATTGCAAGCCTAGATAATAAATTGATCAACAATTCTCAGGTTGTAAACAAAATTTCTGAAATTCAGATTTTTCTTTCACTTGGGCAAAATTTTCACAATTCTCTGGACATGTTCTAATAAACACAGAAGAAAACAGGAAAAGTATTGAAGAGTCACATCCTTCAAAACACACCTAGGCCTGATGGAGTTATAAAACAATTTTTCCCTTAAGCCTTTGAGGAACATATTATATGAATTATCCCTGGGTATTGAAAAGTATGGTTTGTTTCTTAAAATTCTCCTTAGAGGGAAATGTGGCAAGAATGATACAGATAAAAATGATACAAAAATGTAAGAATAATATAAAAGGTAAGAATGATATGAAGAAGAAAAACATGGCCTATTATCACTTAGGAATACGATAGTTATAATAGCAACAATTTAATGTGGAAGTACTCCAGGTAGCTCATTCGATCTTCACAACAATTCTTATAAAGTAAATATTATTATGCTTCCTTGTTAAGAACAGAAAAGGCTCATCCAAAGTGATAAAGTTAACAAAGCGATTAAGTGGCAGAACCAGGATTCAAAGTTTTCTCTGTTGGTAAGGCTCATGCTTTTTGCTACTACAAAGTACTGAATAAAGCTGTTATAGGGCCTTTTCAAGATTTTTAAAAAAGATTTTATTTATTTATTTATTTATTTATTTATTTATTTATTTATTTATTTATTTCTTCATGAGAGACACACAGAGAGAGAGAGAGAGAGAGAGGAAAAATTTATTTATTCATGAGAGACACACACACAGAGAGAGGCAGAGACACAGGCAGAGGGAGAATCAGGCTCCATGCAGGGAGCCCGATGTGGAACTCGATCCTGAGTCTCCAGGATCAGGCCCTGGGAAGAAGGCAGATGCTCAACCGCTGAGCCATCTAGACGTCCCAAATAAACAAAATCTTAAAAAAAAAAAAACAACAACAGGACCCAAACAAGCTTTTGTTCCTCTGTAAGTTCAGTGTTCAGTGTTTCTAAGAAAGTCTTATTTTGGTAATAAGGTATGAAGATAAATTAAAAGTGAATATTAGAGAGGAAAAAATTAAAAATCAAAGATAGAGAATTTTTTAGACAACATTAGAATAAACCTAGAAAAGCCACAGAATTAAAACGTTTAGAGGGAGCTATAGATTTCACAAAATACAAGATTCGTCTTGGAAAGCCAATTAAATATCTACCAATAAGCCAACAAAAAGGAGAAGTAACACATTTACAACAAAGCAAAAACATTAAAGTATTTGGAAAAAAGTCATATACACAATAGTGTGAGAAAAAGAAATAATACGACACCTTCATGGCAGAAAGAAAAACCCGAGTAAATGTAAAGTCACACTACATTTCTTAATGGGAAGCCAATAGTATGAAGCTGATACTTCTTCACACCTTGATTTATAGATGTAAACTATTCAAATAAAGACATCTCGTATTTCAAAAATGATACCACATTAACTTGTGGTAATGGTTGTACGTGATTGTCCTAGAGAAAGATATCTAACAGAAGTAGCAAATAGTATAAATTAACATTGGTTAAAATAACAGAATTCTGACACAAATCAGAAATATCGATGAGTAAATGTGTTACTGATACCAGGAAAAAGGCTGTAATAAATGCAAGAATTGAATGTTTGATGAACAAAGCATAATAAACAATGGGAGAAAACTCATTATTTAGTAAATTCAACTGGGGTATACATAATGATTCTTTCTGCATGAATAAAAAATCAAACATCTAAATAAAACTAAAAAAATTAGCTATCGACTATAGTATGTAACTCAACTATAGGAATTTTAAAGTTTTGAAGTGATAGAAAGCATTGCAAAGGAAACACTGGTCAGAGAGTACAACATAATACAAAAATGTAAAACCATTATCAAAACTAAGATTAAGTGGTGAAAATGCTAGGAAGATCATGGATAAATGAATAGCATGTAAACTGTATACAGAGGTGCTATAATTTCAAGACCATTACCAGATCCCCAAGAGACAAAGGGTCAAAGAATATCATGTCACTAGAAGAAATATATATAGTTCCAACTAGGAGGCACCATTTGATACTTGAGGTAATTGCCAAAAGTAATTTACAAAACCCAATACTACACAGGATCTGGAAGAACAGGCCCATTCAAGTTGCTGAAGGCATTGTAAAATGGGTCAAGAGTCATAAAAATGTTCATAGTCGTTGAACAGAGTCCAATTCTGGGAAATTATCCTAACATAATAATTCAAAAAAAGAAGAAAAAAAGCAGCCTTCATTTTAATATCAAAAGCCTTAAAACAACCTAAATATCCAATAATAAGGGGAATGATTGAAGTATTTATTATATATTAATGCAGTGAAATTATTTGAACATGGTAGAAAAACAGAAAATTGTACAGGAAATAACGTTAATAAAAGGTTAAGATGCAAAATTATATTTTTCCACTGATTGCATCCATGAGTATTCATAAGGATAATGATCTGGAGAGCCCAAAGATTTGTATCTATGTTTTTTTTAAGCTAATACTGGGGACATTTAAAGGATTTTAAAAAAAATTTTGGCAATCTGTCTAATAAAGCAGTATTAAATTGGAGAGAGAATTATTTCGATGTGAGAATTAGACCTCTCAAACTACTTCTATTTCTCTCACCTTCTGCTATTTATTTCTCTTTTCCCCTGCATTTCTCAACAGCTGCTCTTTTATCCTCTCCAAATATTTCTGCAGCCCTTTGTCTCTCTTCCAGCCATCTCTTTCTTCTCTTCCATCATCTCCTTTACTCCACCTTTCTTCTTTTTATGCTGAGCTCTTTTTGTGCTTCTGTTCTTGGAATGGTTAAAATATCAGACAGAAAAGTATTTTATTTATCTGTTGAAGAAAACACTGCTCTTGTTCCTTGTAAACGTGGATGAGCTGAATTCATTATTTTAAAAAGGCACCTGGATTGGATTGTGTTTTAATTATTTATGCAAGGCCAAGGCCAAATCAAACGCTTCTACCAGGCCCTAAACTATGTCAAGTAGAAAGCACTTCACATCCTAATTCCATTAGATTTGTCATCACAGAAAGAACAACGAACGTTAATGTGAAAGATACATATTCGCATGTATAGGAAACCCTTGCTCTTCTCATTTTCGCATTTTCAAGTATCCGACTTTTAGTCATGCCAAAACATGCTCTAACCTCCATGCAACATGTGGATACAATAATGACTATCTCATTGCATTTTGCATTGGAGATATTGTGAATGTCATACGGATAATGAACAGGCACTCTTAATAATGGAACCGGAGGAAAAACTGAATGGTAACAAACCAATGCTGAGAATGGGCAAGAAGCTCAAAAGTATCCCTTGGTAATATAGTGACCTCAGGCAAGTTAATTTAATCTCTCTCGATTTCCTGCTATAGAAAGTGCAGGTCATTCTAGAATCTTCCTTGTAGCAGATGTGGTGGGATTCAATATGACAAGGTTTGGAAAGCACTGACTGTGCCTGGCACATAGCGAGTGCCCCTTTAGTGAGAGAAGGTAAAGGGCACTGCAGATTTGAAGTCACAGGGTGCACATGGGCTTATAGGCGGCAATTCGAGGGCATGTCAGGGACAGAGAAAAGATTGGCTTGTCGGTAGTCTTATGGAAGGGTTAATTTGGCAAATTTTCCTTTTCCTTTTAGAAAAGATAATTAGTCACACCTCAGGTGTTTCCTATCAAACCTTCAGCTTGGCTGCTAACCAGGTTGAGGCATTCCTTCCCATTCTGGAGTGGAGTGAAGAAGGGAGGGTTTTCAGGGCAGTTCCTCGTCAATCTTTGTGCAACACAGGTTGATGTCTGGAAGAAGAAAGAAGGTGCTATCAGTCCCAGAGTAACTTAGGCTCCTAGGAGCAAGGTCAGAATGCCAGAGCAGTGGCCTGTCTCTGCCCTGCTGAATGGGGGCATGGCTGCAATATCCTGGATGTGGGACAAGAGCATGTACCTCGCTGGTAAGTCTCTATGAGCCCATGGCAGCGTCTGGTCTACCTGCTGATGCTATGTGGGAAGAGGGGACTTGAACTTGAGATACTGAGGGGTATAGTATAGTGATTAAGGACACAGATCATAGAGCCATGTGTTCAGTTAGTACGAGTGTTACCTGGAGCAAGTTACTTACCCTCTCTGTGCCCTGGTTCTTCATTTGAAAAGGGATGATGATAGTACCTACTGAATTAAATAAGAGCACCGCCCACCAGATCATGAGTGTTGGCAATTTTCATCCCTGGCCAAATGGCCCATTTCTCAGCCTCTCTTGCGATCAGGATAATTTTCTTCCTGGGTCCAGGGAGGATATGTAAGGAGGACCGTGCATTTTTCTCTTTGAGCCAAACTTGAGTGGGTGGGACATAATAAAAGCCATAAGATAGTGGCTTTGGCACCAGGGTGACTTTGCAAACGACCATAGACACCAGAATGCGGCTAATCTTGAAAGCTTGGGTCGTGGGAAGCACTCTTTTCCTCTCTGGGCTGCAATGAGACCTCAAATTTTGTGCCATCATGCTTAATGTCTTCAAAAAACCCCTCTCGAAATGAACAAATTACCCAGGAAGAATAACACATTAACCTGCTAGCTGAATGAACGCTTTAGCGCAGATTACTTTTATCAGGTTACTTAGCTTCTGGAAGCTGGGCCCAAAAGCCTGTAGATGAGGGATGGGTAAATGGTATTGAGAGGGACGGAGGAGAGAAGGAGCATCTAAGGGCAACCTGATGGCTCCTGAGGATGAAAGCTGAGCAAAGCCAGGGTCTCCATGGGCTCTTGGATGGAGCATAAGACCCCTTGACCCCTTCTGTTCTTCCTGCTCTCTCTACCCTGTTTCATTTTCTGTCTTTTCATGGATCCTACATCACATCACACCGGACCAGGCACAAAATCAACAGACATTTGTGAACTGCCCGCTGCATCACTAAGTGCATAGAATGGACAGAAGTCACCAACTGTTTCACAGATGCGCCATCTCGAACACAACTAGGTACAACTCTATGACTGCCAATGAAGAGGGGTTATATCGACCTGCTCCATAGGGTGAGGCAGGCACTTGAGGCTAGGGATATAACATATACAAAGAAAGTACTCAAAAAATAAGTGAAATATAGTGAGGGGCACTGGAGAATCAAAGCAGGGATAGGAGATCCGAGGCAAGATTCGTTCCAAGGACCAGGAGGAAGCTGAGCTTAAGGAGAGAGGAAATTACGAAAAGCAGCAGTTCTTTATCGAGTGCCTCCTGTGTGCCAGGCACTTTTACTGACTCTAATTTATTGCTCATGATGGGGCCAAAAGGAATTATTGTCTCAATTTTTTCATAAATGAGAAAAACAATCATCATAAAAGCTGGGCGGATTGTAGCATAGTGAGTGGCTGAGTGTGTAGACTTGGATCAGAACTACCTAGGTTTGAATGCTGGCTCTGCCACATATTAGCTGTGTGGTCTTGGTCAAGTGACTTAACCTCTCTGTTCCTCTGTTTCCTCTACAGTAAAAATGAGGATGATAGTGACTACTTCATAGAATTATTATAAGGCTTACATGAGTTAGAAACTGTCTGCTATATATGGAATGTTTTATGAGTGCTTATAAAATAAACCTGCCCAAAGTCATAAGGTGAGTGTGAGAAAGAGCCCAAATCTGAGACTAATGCTAACTGCTTCAATCCTAGCACAATTCCTAACTTTTCCATGGAGGAGTCCCAATTTTCCTTCTCTCTTTTTTTTTAAAGGGTTTTAACTTATTTATTCATGAGAGACACAGAGAGAGAGGCAGAGACATAGGCAGAAGGAGAAGTGGGCTCCCTGTGGGGAGCCCCATGCGGGACTCAATCCCAGGACCCTAGGAACACAACTTGAGCCAAAGGCTCAACCACTGAGCCACCCAGGTGCCCCCCAATTTTCCTTCTCTGCAAGGACTCCTTGAAGCCCTCAGTCCTCCAGGAACCTTTCTTTGACCACTCCCTATTTTAATTCACAGCTTAATACCCAGTCACAAACTGCTGACCTAATGATTTGAATTGGTATCCTGCACATTATTTTGGTTCCCAAACTGGCTTCTAGGCCTCTTCTGAGGGACTTCACTTAACTTGTTTTCACCCTCCAGAGTGCCTAGCCATTTTCTGTCTTTGAAACGGAAATTCTGCCCACAGTTCTTAGATGGACTGGTGGTCTTAGAGACTTTTGAGCGGGACAAGCATGGTCACAACTGCAGGACGTAGTTTTCCACTTCTGTCCATTCATATTCACAGTTTCGGTTTCTCACTAATCAATGGTTGAAAGTCATGTTATTATGGTTTTTAATTCATTCTATATAAAGTCTTATCATGTCTTTTCTCTAGATTTTTTTTTATGATTCTCTCAGCTGTCACCATTTTAAAGCATTTGCTGAAGCCTAGTTAATAAAAGAAAGAGCGAGACAGGGAAACAATATGGTGCCACCAAAGTTCCCGTAAAAACATAATTTTTATGTTATGCCTTTCCAGGCATATGGCACTGAGTCATAAGAAATAATAGCAATGGAAAATGGCCAAATGCATACTGGTGTACTTGAGCTAAGTACAAGAAGAGATGTAGAGTTATTCTGAAGATACAGTTTATTTCTAAAGTGCTTTCTGAGTCTTCAATATGCTGTACGGTCATATCTCTGAAGGGAAAGAGAAATGTACCTAAGTTCTCAAAACACTTGCTGAGACAGTAAATGAATATGCTCGATTTCCCTGATCACAGGCCTTCATTCCAATTCGATGCAAGCCATAAATGAAATGACTTGGCTGATTATAAGTCAGTCCCCCATGAACATTTGTTTACCTCTGCAAAGCACTACACATAATTGCTGTCTCTGCTCAGGGGAGGCCCAGCTGGGATTACAAGAAGTGTTGCAAGGTTCTACTGAGGTGTGATCACCAGTTACAGCATGAACCTGGCACTGCGCGTCCATACTCTGTCTGCCTTGGCGATTGGATCCATTAGTCTTTCTCCTTCAGACAACTAAAATTAGCCAGAAATACAGCAGAAGCATTGGGACCCCAAGTTCACTTTGCTCCCGAGTCATACTCTGTAATCATGTGGCAGTTACCACAATCCTTCCAAAAGCCAATGATGATACATTTTCATTGTCAGAGAGAAGTACAGGGTTAGGGATAAGTAAGGATCATGGACCATTGGTACTGATTGCCCAGAAAAAACGGAAATGGGCAATTTTTCTTAATTTTCTTTTACTCCTTATTATTGTGAAAGCAATATAGGTTTGTTTTTCTAAAAGAATTCTGGAGTTATGATTGGCATAAGAAGCTGTATGTACTTAATGTACACAACTTGAGGAGTTTGGGGATAAATATATGTCTGTGAAACCGTTATGACCATCAAGGCCATAAACATATACATCAATTCCCCAAATTTCCTCTTTATTATTACTACTGTTGTTGCTGTTTAGTGGTAAGAACACTTAATATTAAATCTACCCTCTTGGCAAAGTAAGTATAAAGGATTGGTAGTGATGGGCACTATGCTGTATAGTGGATCTCCAAAACGTACTTATTTTGCAAAACTGAAACTTTCTGTGCTTGAACCATCAACCCCCATTTCCTTCTCCCCCTGAAAAACCACCATTCTACTCTTTGCTTCAGTAAGTTTGACTATTTTTGACTCCTTATATAGGTGGTATCACATAGTGCTTGTCTTTCTGTGTCTGGCTTATTTCACTTAAGCATAATGCCTCTAGGTTCATTCACCTTGTCGCAGATGGCAGTATTTCCTTCCCCTTTTTTAAAAAGCTGAATAATATTCCATTGAATGTATGCACCATATTTTCTTCATCCATTCATCCATTGATGGACAAGTAGGTTGTTTCCATGTCTTGCCTAATGTGAATAATGTTGCAATGAACATGCGGATGCATGTATCTCTTTGAGATGGGAGTTTTATTTCCTCTGAATCTATATCCAGACATGAGATTGCTGGATCATATGGTAGTTCTATTTTTAGTTTTTTGAGGAACCTCCATACTGCTTTCCCTGATGCCTGTATCAGTTTCCATTCCTACCAACAGTGTGCAAGGATGCCCTTTTCTCCACATCTTTGCCAATACTTGCTATCTTTTCTTGTTGTTGTATTTAATCCTACCACAGCCTGCCAGGTGGAGGTTTTGATTTTTCATTACCCTGATGATGTGTGAGGTTGAGTGCCTTTTCATATTTCTGTTGGCCATCTGTATTGTCTTCTTTAGAGAAATGTCTATTCAGGTTTTGACCACTTTTCAATCATGTAATTTAGTTTTTGTTGTTTGCTGATGAGTTGTATGAATTCCTTGTGTACTTTGGATATTAGCCTTTTATTAGATCTATGGTTTGCAAATGTCTTCTCTAGCTCCGTAGATTGCTTTTCGTTTAGTTGATTATTTCCTTTGCTGTGCAGGAGCTTTTTAATGTGATGCAATCACACTTGTTTATTTTTGCTTTTTTTTTTTTTTTTTTTTTTTTTTGGTCTCATAGCCCAAAAATCAGCACCAAGACTGATGCCAAGGAACTTTCTCCTTTTGTTTCCTTCTACACGTTTTATGGCTTCATGTTTAAAGTTTAAATTTTTAATTCATTTTGAGTTGATTTTAGTATATGGTATTAGATAAGGTTCCAATTTTATTCTTTTGCATGGATATCTAATTTTCCCAATAACATTTTTTGGAGAAACTATCATTTCCCCATTCTGTGTTTTTGGTTCCTTGTTGAAAATTAGTTAACCATATTTGTGAGGTTTATTTCTGGGCTTTCTAATCTGTTCCATTGGTCTTCCGTGTCTGTTTTTTAATGCTAGTGCCATATTGTTTGATTACTGTATCTTTGCAACATAATTTAAAATCAGGAATATGTGATGCCTCTGGTTTCTTTCTTCTTGCTCAAGATTGCCTTGGCTACTCAGGAATTATTGTGGTTCCATGCAAATTTTAGGATTTTTTTTCTATTTCTATGAAAACTGCCATTGGATTTTTGATAGGGATTGCATTGAATCTGTAGAGTGCTTTGGGTAGCCTGGACATTTTAACAGTATTAGTTCATTCATTCCATGAGCATGGGATATCTATCCATTTATTTGTGTCTATTTTAATTTCTTTCATCAGTGTTTCATAATTTTAAATGTACAGGTCTTTAACCTCCTTGGTTAAATTTGTTCCTAAATGTTTTATTGTTTTGGTGCTATTGCAAA
This sequence comes from Vulpes lagopus, assembly GCF_018345385.1. Classification (NCBI taxonomy): domain Eukaryota; kingdom Metazoa; phylum Chordata; class Mammalia; order Carnivora; family Canidae; genus Vulpes; species Vulpes lagopus. The sequence continues at coordinate 103,313,084 of NC_054848.1, forward strand.
TGGGATTGTTTATTTTTTTAGATAGTTCATTGTTAATATATAGAAATGCAACAGATTTTTATACGCTGACTTTGTACCCTGCAATTTTCCTGAATTCATTAATTAGTTTGAATAGTTTTTGGTAGAGTCTTTAGTCTTTTCTAGACATAAAATCATCTCTACAAATAGAGACAATTTTACTTCTTCCTTTCCAATTTGGATGCCTTGTATTTCTTTTTTTCCCCCTAATTGCTCTGGTTAAGACTTCTAATACTGTGTTGAATAGAAGTATTGAGAGTGAGCATCCTTACATTCTTCCTGATCTTAGAGAAAAAAACCTTTTGCCTTTTCACCACCAAGGATAATATTAGAGAGGTGATAGCTAACTCTCATTGTTGAGAGATTTTTTTTTAACCATGAAAGGGTGTTGAATTTTGTTAAATGCTTTTTCTACACCTCTTGGGATAGTCACATGATTTTTAACTTTTATTCTGTTAATGCTGTGTGTCACATTGATTTATTTGTAGATTTGAACCATCCTTAGGATTTGAAGCATCGTAAGAATAAATCCAACTTGACCATAATGTATGATCCTTTTTTTTTTTTTGATCCTTTTAATACATTGTTAAATTGGTTTGCTGGTTTGCTGGTTTTGCATCTATGTTCATTAAGGATATTGATCTGAAATTTCATATTCTTGTAGTGCCTTCATCTAGCTTTGGTATCAGGGTAATTATGGCCTCATAAAATGAGTTTGTAAGTGTTCCCTCCTCTTCAATTTTTTTTTGGAAAAGTCTGAGAAGGATTGGTATTAAATATTCGTTAAATGTTTTGTAGAATTCACGAGTGAAGCCATCTGGTCCTGGGCTTTTCTTTGTTGGAAGGTTTTAGATTACTGATTTAGTGTTTGTACTTTTTATTGGTCTGTTAAGATTTTCTATTTATTAATGATTCAGTCTTGGTAGGTCATATATTTCTAGAAATTTATCCATTCCTTCTAGATTGTCTGCTTTGGTGTCATGTAATTGTTCATAGTGGTCTCTTATGACCACTTGTGTTTCTGCACCTCTTCTTACATTTGTGATTTTATTCAAGCCTCCTTTCTTTTTTCTTAGTTTGGCTAAAGATTTGACAATTGTGCTTATCTTTGAAAAAAGAAACAACTCTTAGTTTCATTGATCTTTTCTATCATTTTTCTAATTTCTGCTTCATTTATTTCTGCTCTAAAATTATTATTTCCTTCCTAATGCTAACTTTGGGCTTAATTTGTTCTTATTTTTCTAGTTTTCTAGTTTCTTGAGGTATAAAGCTAGGTTGCTTATTTGAGATCTTTCTTTTTTTCTCTTTTTTTTAATAAATTTATTTTTTATTGGTGTTCAATTTGCCAACATCTAGAATAACACCCAGTGCTCATCCCGTCAAGTGCCCACCTCAGTGCCCGCCATCCAGTCACCCCCACCCCCGCCCACCTCCCTTTCCACCACCCCTAGTTCATTTCCCAGAGTTAGGAGTCTTTCATGTTCTGTCTCCCTTTCTGATATTTCCCACTTATTTTTTCTCCTTTCCCCTTTATTCCCTTTCACTATTTTTTAAATTCCCCAAATGAATGAGACCATATAATGTTTGTCCTTCTCCGATTGACTTATTTCACTCAGCATAATACCCTCCAGTTCCATCCACGTCGAAGCAAATTTATTTGTCATTTCTAATGGCTGAGTAATATTCCATTTCTTTTTGTCTCTTTTTTTTAAAGAAGACTTTATTCATGAGGCACACACAAACACACACACGGGGGGGGGGCAGACACACAGGCAGTGGGAGAAACAGGCTCCATGCAGGGAGCCTGATGTGGAACTCGATCCCAGGGTTTCCAGGATCACACCCTGGGCTGAAGGCGGCGCTAAACTACTGAGCCACCCGGGCTGCCCTAACTTTCCTTTTAGAACTACTTTTACTGCATTCCAGAAGTTTTGGTATATTGGTTTACACTTTCAGTTGTCTCATGATATTTTTTTAAGTTCTCTTTTGATTTCTTAACTCCTTGGTTGTTCAAAAATGGTTGCCTAATTTTCACATGTTTTTGACTCCAACCATGAGTCTAATCCATTTGAATAATTATGGGAGACAAACGTATAACTGCTTTGTTCCTTTATTAACAAATTTGCATTTTAAATAAACTTGTTTAATGTCTGTAGATTGGGGATATAATATTACATAGCTTAAAAGGTAGCTGTAAGTATTCAATGAGTTTACAACTTTTATAAGTTTTAGAAAACTCTAAGTACATAGGAAGCCCCATAAAAATGTTTGCCATATAAATTTAAGAAATTAAAAGAAAAAATTATAAATACTATCAGAAAGTCCTTTTATTTTCTACTACTAGCATTCCCATTCAAGTGACAGAATATGAACAGAAACTTTTGTGGTACAGTATTCCTCTCATTAGCCTGCTGAATGGTGTAGACTCGTGGCACATATTCATTGCTAGATCTTTTAAAAAATATTTATTTATATTTGAGAGAGAAGGGGAGAGAGAGAAAATGAGAACAGGCACATGGGGGAGGGGCAGAAGGAAAGGAAGAATCCCAAGCAGACTCCCTCCTGAGTTCAGAGCCCTACACAGACTCTGAGATCATGACCTGAGCCAAAATCAAGAGTGGAATACTCAACCAACTGAGCTACCCAGGTGTTCCACATTTCCATATCTTATACACACACTTTTATTTTCTAATTATATAATGTGACCCAAAGAAATTAAATCCTGGGTCGAGAGTCTGGATCATTGTCCCCCCACTACCAATTTATTGCATATTCTAGATAAATCATTCACCATCTTATTTCCTCTGATATACAATACCTTATCTCTATAAAGGATATGGGCCTATTCCACAAATATGCTTTTAATGTTCAAGGAAAGTGGTGAGCTAATTATTCTTTACCCTTGCCTTTATTATTAGCAAATAATGATAAAATCAGATTCCCCGATTAGGTCTGTTGTTATTGTTGTTGTTTTTCTTAATGTTCAAACCTTGTGAAATAGAACCTCTGATGATGGCTTAATAGAGGAGCCCTTTGAAGTTGGTCATGGGAGTAATTCCAGTAACGTTTCCAGAAGGTGGCATGGTTGGGAAATGAGGCATTCAGATTCACCAGAGAGAAGGGAAAATTTTTTTTCCTCCAAATGCAATAAAATTGTTCCTTGCTGATGCTGCCTCCAGCAGAGTGGATTCCTTTTTACCTCCCAGATGAGAGTGACAGGTGCACTACTGATCTAAGCTTTCAGTTAGGGATGTTTAGAAATCTAGTCCTTTACCAACCCAGACCATCAATCCTGGTGACAGCTTTCTTAGAAAGAGGCTCATGAAGACTCCAAGTCCAGGTTGGCTTGGGTGACTCTGGCAGAGCAGAAGCAGCCTGAGAAAAGGGGAGGGAGCACTGATTCTTTATCTCTCATCATGTTCTCTAGCGTCCCACGTTCTACAAGAGAGTGCGATTTTGCTTCTGTGGAGTTCTTTGAGTAAATGGTTTGGGCATTTCTAAGTATTTACAGAGGCAAGGCCAACCTGTCACGACTGTGCTGTCGTGTGACTCCAAATCCCTTTATGATTAATAGCAAGACAGTGTCAAGTTCTTCCTCCACGCAGGCCATAGGTAGCTCAATTCCCCTCTCCACGCCTCGTTTGCTTCATTAGGAGTGCTGTTACCTGCTCTTTGGATTATTATTATTATTTAAACTCACTTTGGTGAGAGTGATCATCCTCCCTTTTTGTGCCCCCATGTACACTGGACACAACTCAGTCCCTTTACTTTCTACTCAGTCTGCTAACTCACTCTTCCATCTCTGCCTCCCACTAGGATGTGAACTCTTTCAGAAAAGGGACCATGTCTTCCTTATGTTTGTATCACTAGCACCTTGAATGTAATGAACATTCAAAAACGTTGGTAAATAAATGAATGAAGGAAAGAACAAATTAAAGAATAAAGAAATAGTGGAAAGGGTTAGACTAGATGTCTTCTGAGAGCTCCCCATGATAGGCTGAATCAATACCTCCTCATCCAAATTAAAACTGAATTTTGTATTGATTCAAGGATAGATAAAGGAATGATTCAGAAGCACATAGGAAATTATAGGTGAATGCATTAAATTTCTTAGATTTCACATGTTGCCTCCTCCCCACCCCCCAATTATCCCTGTCTCTGTCTCTTTTATCCTGTGGACTAAGATCTGCTTTTCTCCTTCCTGAAGCTGAGAGAAAAACTTGACATTGACAGGTTCTCCACCAGCCTATGTGTCTGTTTATTCTGAACAACAACAGGCAAACAGACAGACAAAACTTCCCAAAACCTTTCTAGCTCCTTAAAGACAGCTCGGGTACAGTGGTACAGTATTTCCTTGGTAAATGCAGCTCTTTTAAACTCACCTGCAACCTGCATCCTTTCCCCCATGCACAAAAGCCAATGATGTACCACAACCAGCAGATCAGAGCCATAGAATTCTGTCACTTAGAAATACCACCTATGGCTACCATTAGCATAAGTGACATATTTCTCAGCAACTTCAACCTCTTGCCCACTATGTGGGAAGACTTAGGCCAGATTTTGGAGTGCAGGCCTTCTGGGTAGTGTAGGCCTTCCCATATTCCACCTGCAACTACAACTTCTGCCAGTGGTTTGAAGGTTCTGGTTGCCCTGGTGACAATTAAATGGGAGTGGAACTATAATATCGTGAAGACCTTTACATTTTACATAAGGGCAGAAGAAAAAGCAACTTTGAAAACAATGTATACTTGAGTAGTACATTATCAAAGTTGCTTTTCTTAGGTACGTCAGGAACTATGTGAAAGTTGAGAGGTACAAATACTTAATTACAAAGACTTAGTAATGCAGGTGATTTTACTAAAAAGAGAGAGAGAGTGAGTGCAAGTAAGAGACAGAGACAGAGAGAAAAATGGGTGTAAAAGAGGAAATATGGAAATATAGAAGGACTATTGGTTTCTGTTAATGCTGTTTCTATCAAATAATTCCTTTAATGGTGCTTGCTTCAGCAGCACGTATTCTAAAATTGGAACAATACAGAGAAGATTAGCATGGCCCCTGTGCAAGGATGACATGCAATTTCATGAAGCATTCCATGTTTTTTTGCTTTGACATGGATGGAACTGGAGGGTATTATGCTGAGTGAAATAATTCAATCAGAGAAAGACAATTATCATATGGTATCACTCATAGGTAGAATAGAAGAAATAGTAAAGGATACTAAAAGGGAAAGGAGGGAAACTGAGTGGGGAAAAATTAGAAAGGAAGACAAACCATGAGAAACTCCTAACTCTGGGAAACAAAGTGTTGCAGAAGGGGAGGTGGGGGGCATGGGGTAACTGGGTAATGCACACTTAGGAGAGCACTTGATGGAATGAGCACTGGGTGTTATACTATATGTTAGCAAATTGAATTTAAATAAAATATTTTTTAAAAATAATTCCTTTAATGAACCTAGAAAGGCAGGCCAAGGGGAATGGGATGAAGAAAGGCAGTGAAATTGAAAGCAGTGGTTTATAATGATGTGTAATGAACAACTAAGGCTTAGATCAAAGCCCAAACGGAGAAGCGTAGTTCAGATTTGGCTGTAAAAGTCAAAAGTCAAAGCACACATTAAGGGTGGCCCTCTCTGGCCAGTACCATCCCTCTGCAGGGCTCTTCATCTTTTCAGGAAACATATGCCACAGCAGCAAAATCTGATCACAAGGAGTCATTCTTTTTTTTTTTTTTTTTAAGATTTTATTCATTTATTCATGAGAGACACAGAGAGAGAGGCAGAGACAGAGGCAAAGGGAGAAGCAGACTTCCCTGCAGGGAGCCTGATGTGAGACTTGATCCCAGGACCCCGGGATCATGACCTGAGCCAAAGCAGATGCTCAACCATTGAGCCACCCAGGCACTCCAGGAGCAATCATCCTTAAAGATGTATCTGTGTGTTCCTTTACTGCATAAGTGTCCAAGAAACCGAACTCCTGACAGTGTTATTGCATAATGACATAGAAAAACCCAAAGAAGGCAGCCTTGGGTTTGTAGCTTCCACGAACTCTAACCAAAGTCAATTTCCAGATGCTTGCTCTCGCCAGACAAAGCATTATAGGAAGAGGCATCAGGGTCTCTTCACAAGAGTATGGGAATCTGACAGCCTTCTGGAAAGGCATTGACAGTTCTTCTCCTCCTCTTTGTCCCACTCCTGCTGTGGCCTGTGCCTTGTGCAAGGGGGCTGTGTGCCTTGCCACCAAGAGTTGGCTGCATTTCAGTAGCAAAGAAGAAAGACACCACGGAACCCTGACTACTCCTTAATTCTCTTGAGTAGGATTTCTCCTGAATCCCATTATGTATTTTTCAGCATGGTTCTGTTGCTAAATCCTTGGGTAAAGCCCCTTTTAACACCATGGCCGCCCAGAATGAAAAGGATGTTGAATGTTGCCAAATACATTTGATTCCTTGTCCTGTACTGAGTCAGTCATGATCTCTACTGCACAGTACGAGCTGCACACAGACAGGTTCTTTACATGGGAGGGAGAGTTAGGGTAACTCACCTAACTTTTAAGATTTCTCAATCTAATTACTTGTCTTCATTAAGATGCGTCCTACAGGGATCCCTGGGTGGCGCAGCAGTTTAGCGCCTGCCTTTGGCCCAGGGCACGATCCTGGAGACCCAGGATCGAATCCCACGTCCGGCTCCTGGTGCATGGAGCCTGCTTCTCCCTCTGCCTGTGTCTTTGCCTCTCTTTCTCTCTCTGTGTGACTATCATAAATAAATAAAAATTAAAAAAAAAGATGCTTCCTACATCAGCAGGACATTCAATTCATTCTTCATTTTGATCCTAACGGCCCCCTCAGAGGACCGAGAAGGTGTTATTTAAGTGGGTGGGACCTAGAGTTTTCAAAATAAGGGACTCTTGCTGAGTGGCTGAAAGCTTGGTTGTAAGAAGATATGGTCAATGAAAATAAAATGATTCTTAAATCTTCAGGGAACAGGCTGGTCCTCTACCCTGTAATAACCTCTGCCTGCCTAAAAAGCAACGAGACTATTTTGATTCTGCAAAACTCTCAGCATTTACAATATCCAAGTGACTTTTATCTTTCAAAGATAGTCTCTCTGCTGCCAGTATTTCACATTTTGGTATTCCTCCTGGGCAAATGCCTCTCTAGCCAGTATCTGAGTCATAAAGAAGAGCACACTCATTCCTTCAGATCCACACCTAGGCATTGAATGAAAACAGTGTTAATTGGTTTGGTCCACCCCCCCATTGCTCATCAGACTTGGCTCTTGGAGATTATATGCCTTTTCCAAAATTGAAATCCACTCTCAAAAGACCAAACTTTTGCACACTGAGACTCAGAAGAACGGGTTTTGAAGGCAGTTCCCAAAGAAGACAGTCAAAATGTTGGAAGTCCCTGGATCCCACTGGAATAAGTATGTGGCCCAAAAGGGATACCACTTATTTCTATGTTTAAAATATGGAATATTATTTAAATGGTGGGGAAGGATAAAAACACTTAGTTTCAAGTGGATATAAAATCTAAGCTTTCTCATTTCTAAAGATAAAAATGGAGATAAAACAACTAAGTCCAAAGGGCTGTTATGATAAATAAATGAGAGAGATGGATACGTTTTATAGGCCCCAAGGTGGACATTCAAGAGTAAGACATCTGTGTGCATAGAAAAGTAAGCATAAGTATTTGCATATCTACACACTACATAAAATTAATGCTATTGTACTCTTGTCTTTTATCTATAAGGCAAACATGGGAAAGAGCAAAAGAGGATGGAAATGAAAGAGATGAATAGTTGAGCTTAGATGGATTAAAAGAACAGAAAGGTGAATGCAGATTTAACAGTAGAATAAGGTGGCTTGAATTTTACTAATGATTCACTTTTTCTTTCTTAATGCCAAATGACGCTATTTTAAAAAGGTTAAACCCTCTGAAGACAGGACTACATTTAAATACAATGAAAGAGGTATTCTCAGTAACTGCTAATGGTACCTAATTACTCCCAAATTGACTTAAGATTTATTCTTATTATTCTTATACTGGAATTTCAACACAAAACACATTTAATCAAAGGAAGCTAAATGAATGAATTGAGAACTTAATTTTAGTTCACTTGAACAAAATTTTCCTAGATGAGTTTCTTTTTCAGAAATATAATGCTTGATGCCACTCAAGACCCTTAAAATAAAGTTAAATGCAGAATTTATCACTGACCTTTGAGTGAATGATTAGTTTTAATACTTCTCTTTTTCCTTTCAAAATTATATACTCAAAAGATCATTAGGATATTTCTCTAGTTTAACTTAACACTCAGTTATTGATGGCAGGTAAAAACTCAGTTAACTGGAACTCAACTGGAACTCTCACATTACCAGAATGTTGCTGTCATTAACTTTTACTCAGAAAGAAGCAGATAACAAAAAAAGCAAATGAAAATCAGCCTATTTAGTTAACACATACTACCAAATCTCCTGGAATGGAGGGTGTCTTAGTTTTACATTGAGCTCAGTTTCCTACAATTTTCCTCTGACAGTTACATATGGAAGCAGGGAAAGCAGTGAAGGTTTATGCAACACTTTCTATGTGCTTGCCTCTGTCATCTGGCCCCAGCTCACATTTTACACTTATTCCTTCACATATTTTCTGTTCTAGCCATTCTAAGCATCTGATATTACTAAAATCCTGACAACAACCCTATAAAAGATATCCTATGTTTTAGTTTTACAGATGAGAAATCTGAGGATTAGTGATGTTAAGTAACTTGTCCAAAGACATGAAGTTAAGCCACTTGTCCAAGGTCACATAGTTAGTAGTGCTAGGACTATTTGGATCCAGATCTTTTTGACACCAAAGCACATATCTGAATGATAACCCTAGAACATTGCAAAATCCTCAGCCAGCATAGGGATTTTCCATCGCATGCCTTAGTATTTATGTCTTGAGTGGCCCATAAAAGTTGTTAGTTCATGTACATAAGAAATATTTTCAGCCAGAAATGAAAAGGGGCTTCCATTTAAACTTCAGTCAAGTGGAGCCTGAATGGCTCAGTGGTTGAGCATCTGCCTTCGGCTCAGGGCATGATCCTGGAGTTCCAGGATCGAGTCCTACATCGGACTCCTGAACCCTGCTTCTCGCTCTGCCTGTGTCTCTGCTTCTTTCTCTGTGTCTCTCATGAATAAATAAATTAAAAAGAAATACTTTGTTGCTAAAAAATAAAGTGTTGGGAAAATTGGACAGCTAATGCAAAAGAATGTAATTGGACCACTTTCTAAAAAATAAATAAATAAACTTCAGTCAACCATGGTTTCTTCTATTTCAAAAATGCCAAGTTAAATGAAAAAAAAACTTCCATCAATTAACAGAATAAAGTTATTCATATGGAGTAGGTACTCAGATCATAATGCAATAATGTCAGAAATTAATAACAAAATTCTCTTAAAACTTGATATGGAAATATTTAAATGCCCTTACAGAATTAATCAAGAAGTGACATCAGCAAAAATGACAGTGGGAATCTGTGAAATGTTTTTCCTAAAAGCAATGAAAAAACTAGCAAGAACTTTGAGAATTAACTTTCTTAGAGCTCTGAATTGCTGAAAGCCTTGTGTTAATTTCCAGAGTTCTGTAAAAAGATATGCCATGCAAATGGTAACCAAAAGTGAGTTAGAATGGCTATCCTAATATCAGACAAAATGGACTTTAACACAAAAATTATTACTGGAGAAAAAGAGGGACATTTCATAATGATATATGGGTTCATCTCTCAATAAGATATAATCATTATAAACATATAGGCTGATAAAAACAGAGGCCTAAGATACATAAAGCCAAACTGACAGAACTGAAGGAATAGTTCAATAATAGTTGGAGACTTCAGTGCCCCTCCTGCAATCATGGACATAACAACTAGGATAGATCAATAGAACAATAATGTTCAACAAGCAAGTAGGGGAGGAACAGCACTGCAAACCATCTGGACCTACAGATATCTATAGAACATGTCACCCAATTACAACAGAATATATATTCTTCTCAAGAACACAGGGAACATTCTCCAGGATATATGATATGCTACACCATAAAACAAGTCTCAGTAAATTAAAAAAGGTTGAAATCACACAAAGTACATTCTCCAACAAAAATGAATTAAAGTAGAAAACAATAATAGAACAGAATTTGGGAAAACCACAAATATATGAAAAATAAATAATTCACAGTATAAATAATGGGTCAAAGAAGAAATTACAAACCAAAATATTTTTGAGATGAATGTAAATGACAATGCAACAAGCAACAACTTATGGAATGCAGCAAAAGCTGAGCCTAGAAGGAAATTTAAAATCATAAACATCTTTATTAAAAAATAGGAGGGGTGCTGGGTGGCTCAGTCAGTTGAGTGTCTAACTCTTGATTTTGGTTCAGATCATGACCTCGGGGTCATAGGTTCAAGCCCTGCTTGGGCTCCGTGCTCAACAGGGAGTCTGCTTCTCTCCTTCTCCCTCTCCCTCTGCCCCTCCTCCCACTTAACCTCTCTCTCTCTCTCTCTCTCTCTCTCTCTCTCAAATAAAGAAATCTTTAAAAAACAGGAAAGAACTAAAACAAGTGACCTAAACTTCCAACTTAAGAAACTGTAAAAAAGATAAAACTTAAACCCAAAGCACGCAAAAGAAATGACATTTCAAAAACTAGAGCAACTGCATCACTTGCCATCAGGGAAATACAAATCAAAACCACAATGAGATACCACCTCACACCAGTGAGAATGGGGAACATTAACAAGGCAGGAAACAACAAATGTTGGAGAGGATGCGGAGAAAAGGGAACCCTCTTACACTGTTGGTGGGAATGTGAACTGGTGCAGCCACTCTGGAAAACTGTGTGGAGGTTCCTCAAAGAGTTAAAAATAGATCTGCCCTACGACCCAGCAATTGCACTGTTGGGGATTTACCCCAAAGATTCAGATGCAATGAAACGTCGGGACACCTGCACCCCGATGTTTCTAGCAGCAATGGCCACAATAGCCAAACTGTGGAAGGAGCCTCGGTGTCCATCGAAAGATGAATGGATAAAGAAGATGTGGTTTATGTATACAATGGAATATTACTCAGCAATTAGAAACGACAAATACCCACCATTTGCTTCAACGTGGATGGAACTGGAGGGTATTATGCTGAGTGAAATAAGTCAATCGGAGAAGGACAAACAGTGTATGTTCTCATTCATTTGGGGAATATGAATAATAGTGAAAGGGAATATAAAGGAAGGGAAAAGAAATGTTGGGAAATATCAGGAAGGGAGACAGAACATAAAGACTCCTAACTCGGGGAAACGAACTAGGGGTGGTGGAAGGGGAGGAGGGCGGGTGTTGGAGGGGAATGGGTGACGGGCACTGAGGTGGACACTTGACGGGATGAGCACTGGGTGTTTTTCTGTATGTTGGTAAATTAAACACCAATAAAAGTTAATTAAAAAAAAACAAAAACAAAAACTAGAGCAAGCATTAATAAAATGGTGACTAGAAAAAGAATAGAGAAAATTAAGAAAACCAAAAATTGGTTTGTGCAATGACAGAGAAAACTGACAAGCTGTTAGTTAGACTGACCAAGAAAAAAAGGGAGAAGACTAAAGTTACTAAGCTCAGGATTAAAAGAAGGATATTAACTACCAACCTTACAGAAATAAAAAGGATTATACAAGGATACTATGGACAATTGTAGACCAATACATTAAATAAATAACATAGATGAAATACACAAATTCCTTAAGAACACCAACTAGAGACACTGACTCAAGACGAAATAGAGAATCTGAATTGATCTATAGCAGGTAAATAGACTTAGCAATAACAAAAAATACCACAAAGAAAAGCCCAATCCCAAATACCTTCATTGGTGCAATATCCTAAATGTTGATATAAAAACTAACAGCAATACTTCACAAACACTTTCAGAATATTGTAGAAGAGTGTACTCTTCTCAAGTTATTCCATGAAACCAGTATCACCCTGATATCAAAACCAGACAAAGATATCATGAGAGAAAAAAACTACCAAGTAATATATTAAAAGTTTGTTTTCTCAGAGTGCCTGGGTGGCTCAGTCGGTCAAGCATCCAACTCTTGATCTCAACTCAGGTCCTGACCTCAGGGTTGTGAGTCCAAGCCCTGTGTTGGAGCTGGGTGTGGAGCCTACATTAATTAATTCATTAACTAATGAATTAATTAAAATATGTTAATTTAAAAAAGGTTTTCAATTTGATAAAGCAAGAGAAGGAGAAAGGTGGCACGGGGGGGGGGGGGGTGGTTCTTGCATACAATGGACCAGCACCACAACAAACCTCTCTCCATCCACCCCATTCTCGGGTGACTTCTGTGATCTCAAATCACAACAACTTCATTCAAGTTAACTTCTGTGTGTTGAACATCCAATATAAGCTAGGCCTAGAGCCACAAGAGTGAATATAGCCATTTTTGGCCTCTGGGAATTCATAGTTCAATGTAGGTGACAAGCCCATGAATGGATAACTATCCAACAGTGTAATTAGGGCTCTAACAGATGTATGAACATAGTGTAGTAGGTTGGGGCCAGAAACTACAAAGGTATAACTGCATTGCAGAGGGTTGGTACTTTGACCGATAGAAAGTCCTTGAAGCTTTGTGAGCAGGGAAGTGACATGGTCAAAGAAGCTTGAAAGAAAGTCTGGTAACTTTGTGTAGTAACGACAAGGGTATGGGAGAAATTATAGGAAAGAAAGTAATGAGGAGACCATTTGATGAATTCTGGCATATTACAACAAGGATGTGAATTAAAAGAGTACTGGTAGTAACTAAAATAAAGATGTCCATTAATTTGATGGAAGAATTGCTATCAACATGGCTTGGTGGCTGAGTGGTCAGGAAGGACAAAGCAAAGAATGGTTTTGTGTCTCTATAACCCACAGTGTGGTGGAGCCATAACCAGAAATGGAAAGCTTATAAGATGGGCACATTTTGACAGAGAGAGGCTATATTGTATTTTCAGCACATGTGTTTTGAGCAGCAGTTGAGCATCTAAGTATAAATGTGCAGCACACAGCTGGACACGTTGGCTTCAGCATAGCAATGAAGTGCTTATGAATCTATACATGTATAGTAACAGCATTATAATATACATTATAATTACATATCCCAAACTCAAGAGAAGAAGGGAGGGGGGAAAAGCTGGGAAGTATAACTAATTTTTCAGTAATATTTTATTTCTTAAAAAGCAAGATAATCTGGAGCAAATATGGCAAAATGTTAACACTTGTTAAGTCTAAACAGGAGATACATAGGTGGCTATATTATTTTCTTTATTTTCTGTGTTTAGAACCTCTCATAGGGCAGCCCCAGTGGTTCAGCGGTTTAGTGCCGCCTTCAGCCCAGGGCATGATCCTGGAGACCAAGGATCGTGTCCCATGTCAGGCTCCCTGCCTGGAGCCTGCTTCTCCCTCTGCCTGTGTCTCTGCCTCTCTCTCTCGGTGTCTCTCATGAACAAATAAATAAAATCTTAAAAAAAAGAACCTCTCATAATTAACTAAGAAAAAAAAACAAAGCTAAAAATTCTATTAATCAGAATGTATAATCCCCAAATTTCAAGTACATTGATATTTTAACCTAGAAAGGCAGAATCTAATCCTTTGTTACAATGTACAGCTAATCCAAAGTTTTGTTGAAGTCAATCCATTGCTTCCAATAAATTACCACAATTTTAGTGGCTTAAAACAATACAGATTTATTCTTTCATAATTCTGGGTGTCAGAAGTCTGAAGTCCTCTGGCTGTGCTAAAATCACTATGTCTAGAGGACTGGTTCCTTCTGGAAGGTATGGAGAGAATCCCTTTCCTGCTTTTTCTGGCTTCTGGAGTTCACCTTAATTCCTAGCATCTTGGCCCCTTCCTTCATCTTCAAAGCCAACAGAGTAGTCTCTCTCTCTCTCTCTCTCTCTCTCTCTCTCTCTCCTTCCATAGTCATGTAGCCTTTCTTCTTATAAGGATCCCTATAGTTGGGCCTAACCCAGATAATTCAGAATAATTTTCCAATCTCAAGATCCTTGACTTAACTACATCTTCAAAGTTTGTTGCCATGTGAGGCAACATATTCACTGGTTCTAGGGATTAGGATGTGGAGCTATTTGGGGGGAAGGTGGGGTGCTTTCTTCCTCTACTATGTAACCTCTTATTTTTGAGTGTAAAATAATAATTAATGACTATCAATACAGAACAATAGGAAGCTTTTTAGCATAAAGGTTTTTGATAGGTTATAATATTTACTTACTATGAAATCAACAAATGGAAATAATAAAGTTTTTCTGCTTGACACAAAATTAGAAATAATAATCTTACATTGGCTTCAACCTCAAATTTTGGATTTTTAGATTTTGGTTACACAGTATCAAGGCAGTTCTTTTTTTTATAGCTTTATTGAAATATAGTTGACATGTAACATTGTGTGAATTTAAGGTGTACAATATACTGATCTGATGCACTTATAAATTGCAATATGATTACTGCCAGAGTTGGCTACTACCTCCATCACATCACATAATTACCGTTTCTCCTTTGTGGTTAGAACATTTAAGATCTACTCTCTTAGCAATGTTCAAATATATAATACAATAGTATTAGCTATAAGCACAATGGTGTATGTTAGATTCCCTAGAACTTAGTCATTTTCTAACTGCAAATTGGAATTACTGTTTGAGCAACTTCTGCTTATTTCCCCTCATCCTCCAGCCCTTGGTAACTACCATTCTACTCTCCATTTCTATGAGTTTGGCTTTTGGAGATGCCACATATAAGTGAGATAGTACAGTATTTGTATTTCTTTGTGTGAGTTGTTTCAATTAGTATAGTGCCCTCCAGATCCATCCATGCTGTTGCACATGCCAGGATTTCCTTCTTTCTCATGGCTCAATAATATTCCAGTGTGTGTGTGTGTGTGTGTGTGTCTGTATATATACAAAACATTTTTTTTTATTCTTCCACTGGTGGACACTTAGGTTATTTCCATATTTTGGCTATTGTGAAAGATGCTGCAATAAATATGGTAGTACAACTATGTTTTCAGTGTCCTGTTTTCATTTTCTTTGGATATATACCTGGAAGTGAAATTGCTGGATCATAGGGTAGTTCTATTTTTAATTATTTGAGGCACTTCCATACTGTTTTCCATAGCAGCTGCACTGCTTTACATGCCCACCAACAGTGCACAAGTGTTCCTTTCTTCACATTCTCACCAACACTTGTCATCTCTTGTCTTTTTGATGATAACCATTCTGGCAGGGGTGAGGTGATATCTCATTGTGGTTTTGATTTTTATTTCCCTAATAGTTACTGACGTTGAGCATCTTTTTTCATGTACCTGCTGGTCATTTGTATATCTTCTTTGGCAAAAACTTCTTTTTAGGTCTTCTGCTCATTTTTTAATTGCTTATTTGGTTGTTGTTGTTATTGAGTTGTATGATTTCTTTATATGTGCTGGATCTTAACCCCTCATCTGATCCATGGTTTGCAAATGTTTTTTCCCATTCCAGAGATGGTCCTTCATTTTGTTGATTGTTTCCTTTGTTATGCAGAAAGTTTTTAGTTTGGTCTGTGGTTTTCTTTCCCTGTAATGTCTTTATCTGGCTTTGGCATTAGGGTAATGCTGGCCTTGAAAAATGAAGTTGGGAGTGTTCCCTACTAGGAAATGATTAAAGTATTACCTAATTACTGCCTTCTGTTCTAATGATGATGTTAGAAGAAAAGAACTGGCAGATAGGAACTAAGTTCTAGAAGTCAGATTTAAGAAATCAGCTTTTTAACCAAGCAGGGCCCATGCTGAATTGACTATTAATATTTTGTTCTCAGCAGTCAAATATTCAAATTGCTTTTTAAAGGTTAAAAAATCTAATCAGAAAATGGAATAATCATTTTATACATTTTGAAGGGAGATGAGCTAGTTGGACCAAGAGGAAAATAATTATTTGGAAAGTTAGGCTCCCGGTGCATGGAGCCTGCTTCTCCCTCTGCCTGTGTCTCTGCCTCTCTCTCTCTCTCTGTGACTATCATAAATAAATAAATAAATAAATAAAATAAAAATAAAAATAAATGGAAAGTTATAGCTGAGTTTCTACCTATGGTCATGTATTCTGGATACAGAGATAATGATAGTGATTGGTAATAATGATCAGAGTAATGAGCATTTATTGAATTATTGTCATGGTAGGCATGCTGCTAAGGGTTTTTATTTAATCTTCACAATAATCCAGTGAAGTAATTATTCAGGAAGACCTCACTTTTACAGAGGAAAAAAGTAAATCTTAAGTAAATCAAGTGACATATCCGAGGTCACATCACTTACAAGTGGCAGAGTTGGGTCAAGAACCCAGGCAATCCACTTGCAACAACACAGACGGACTTTGAGGGCATTATGCTAGGTGAAATAAATCAGATGAAGGAAGACCAATACAAAATATTTGTGGTTACCAGAGGCAAGAGGTGGCAGCAAGGATAATTGGAGCAAGATGGTCAAAAGACAAAAGCTTCCAGCTATAAGACAAATAAGTACTAGGAGGGATGTGATGTACAACATGATGACTATGGTTACCACTGCTATATGATAGACATGAAAGTTGTTAAAAGAGCAAATCCTGAGGGTTCTCATCACTCATCACTATGTATATATTTAAATTTCCGTTTCCTTTTTTGTATGTATGTAAGATGATGGATGTTAACAAAACTTACTGGGATAAACATTTCATAATGTAAAAAAAATTTAATAATGTATGTAAGTCAAATAATTATCCTGTACATCCTCTGCTTATACAGGGCTTTATGTCAATTATATCTCAGCAAAACTAGGGGGGGAACCCAGGCAGTTAACCCTAGAGTCCACATTGGACATGCACCTGTAAGCTGAGACTGCCATGGTCCCTGCCCTCATAGGACACCAACTGGGAAATGTTCTGAGAAGAAAGTGTGCCAGTGACCTGAGATTATACATAAGAAGAACTTGACTGGTCTAGGGGATCAAGAAACACTTCACTGCATTAAAATCTGAAGCATGAGCAAATGTGGTGCAAGACAGGGACATATTTAGGGAAAGCTTTTCAAATGGAAGGATTAGCCTTTGCATAGGAAAGAGCCTTATGGCTAGAACACATCCCAGGAGCAAACAACAAGTGGTTATTATAGCTGGAATATTGTGAGCATAAGAAGTATGACCAACACTGAGATCAGAGAGATGAGCCAAGTTCAGCTCATGTAAGGTCTTACAGGCCATTGTAAGGAATTGGGATTTACTCTGAGGTAGTGGTTATGATCTGGGAGCAATTTTGCACGCCCCCTCTGCCCCAAAGGATATTTGCAATGTCTGGAATAATTTTTGGCTGTCACAACTGGGGGTGAGTTGCTGCTAGCATATAGGGCGTACAGGTCAGGGATGCTGCTAAATCCCTTACTGTACACAAGATTGTTCCCCACAGCAAAGAAATTTTGGTCTTGGAATATCAACAGTGCAGGGGGAGAATAAACCTGTTCTAAGGGTGATGGGAAACTATTGAAGAGTTCTAAGTAGGTAAGTGGTCAAATCTTATGTGTATTTTAAGACTGATGTCTTACGTCTGATGTCAGTGTGGAGAACTGTTGCTGGAGGGATATGACTGGATATAGGTAAACTACTTGAGAGACTTTCATAGAAGTCTAGGCAAAAGATGAGTCTAGGCAAAAGATGAGTATGGAATTACCTAGGATTGTAGCAGTGGTGGCAGAGAAAAGTGAAAGGATTCAACCTCCTTTAGAAGTAGAGACTAGACAGGCATGCCAAAGGATAGAATGGAGATGGGTACAGAAAGAAAAAAATAATCAAAGATAGTACTCCATTTCTGGCTTTAGCTGTTGGTGGATGGGTGGAAGTATGATTAGGTGAGAAAAAGATTGAGGGAAGCAAAATGTGGAGGGAGGCATCCCTTGAGTTTGCTCACAGTAGTCATGAAGTTCCTGCTTCATGTGAGTGAGACAGTGAGAAGACATCAAGAAAATAGGTATATGGGCTTAGAGTACAGGGAAACTAGGCTGAAGAGATAGATTCATGAATTTTTCATCTAGAATTGCAAATGGAGAAGTATGGAGGGTCTGAGGGGCAAGTCTTTAACTTCTGAAATGAATATCATGAAAACATACTCAAAGCTGTATCCTCTCCTCAAAGTTGTCTTTTGGTGTCACTACCACAGACACTTAGTGTTGGTTAGATTATAGAACTTACACAGCCTCAAATGGCTTGTATTCTGTAAATCAATGTTCATGTTGCTTAAGTGAAAACCAAGCAGTGTTTGTTTTCAGAAACTATGAAGTGTCAAAGATGAACACGATTATATGAGTTTTCCATTTCATACTTGAAGATAGTAATAAAGTCCTTTCACATTTCATGTCTTCAGTTTGTCTCTCACTCTAGAGCTACATTCAATTCCACTGTAGATAGAAGAAATGCTGGGGTGTGATGCACTATTCTTTCCAAAGAAAAGCAGGCTATGTTGCTCTAGATTTCACTACATTAAATGATCAGTGAATCTGCCCATCTCTTTCCAAATCTACTGTCATCATGCTGGTGCAAACTACCACCAGTTCTCTCCTGGACTTCTGCAACGGGCTCATATTGGGGCTCCCCATTCTCAATCCATTCTTCAGACAGCTGCCAACATTGATTATTTAAAAACATAAACTAGAACTTACTTCGTAAGTCCTTAAACTTTCCAGAAATTTCCCATGACACAGTACAATCAAAGTCCTCGCCAAGACTTTACATCATGTATAACTTGCCTGCCTCATCATCATCTCAGACACTTGCCCCTTCCTCACTGCTTCCCAGACACCATCCCCTTCTCTCTATGCCAATTTAGCCCTTGCCTCAAGTTCTTAGCACCTGCTATTACCCTTGCTGGGCTGGTCTACTCTCCCCCAATATTCCCGCAGAAGTAGCCCTCTGCCCTTACAGGTCTTAGTCACTACCAAAGAAAGGGCCATCTCTGACTCCATTTCCATTTACTAACTGTGTAGCACTGGATAAGCTGCTTGACATTTCTTATCTCTGTTTTCATCAAGGAAATGAAGTTAAAGAGAGTTCTTATCAAGAAAGATAGAAATTTTAATAAATAGTTCTGAGAAAACTGGTTAGCCAGTTGGAAGAAGGTAAAAGGGATAGGTTTTTGTTTTTTTGGTGTGTATGTGTTTGTGTTTGTTTTTGTTTTTTGTTTTTAAATGTGTGTAAGGATAAACTCTATATGGATCAGAGATGCAAATGTGGGTGAATTCCTCTTTAAGCTGGGTGTAGGGAAAGGCTTGCTGACTGGCTTAAGATGCAGAGGCAATAAAAGAAAAGATCGATAGATTTGACTACATTGACAAAAACCAATTTATGTATGTAACCCACCCCCACCACAAATAAGATCAAAAACCAATTGAGGGAAACCGGTAGAAAATGCTCACAACACATATCATAGAAAAAAAAAACCTAAAATATTAAAAATTCTTTTTTTGGTATATTTTTATTGGAGCTCGAATTGCCAACATATAGCATAACACCCAGTGCTCATCCCATCAAGTGCCCCCCTCAGTGCCTGTCACCCAGTCACCCCATCCCCCCACCCTCCTCCCCTTCCACTACTCCTTGTTCATTTCCCAGAACTAGGAGTTCTCTTATGTTCTGTCTCCCTCTCTGATATTTCCCACTCATTTTCTCTCCTTTTCCCTATAATCCCTTTCACTATTTTTTATGTTCCCCAAATGAATGAGACCACATAATGTTTGTCCTTCTCTGATAGACTTACTTCACTCAGGATAATACCCTCCAGTTCTATCCACGTTGAAGCAAATGGTGGGTATTTGTCATTTCTAATGGCTGAGTAATATGCCATTGTATACATAGACCACGTCTTCTTTATCCATTCATCTTTCGATGGACACCGAGGCTCCTTCCACAGTTTGGCTATTGTGGACGTTGCTGCTATAAACATTGCGGTGCAGATGTCCTGCCGTTTCACTGCATCTGTATCTTTGGGGTAAATCCCCAGCAGTGCAATTGCTGGGTCATAGGGTAGCTCTATTATTAACTCTTTGAGGAACCTCCACACGTATTTCCAGAGTGGCTGTACCAGTTCACATTCCCACCGACAGGGTAAGGGGTTCCCCTTTTTCCACAGCCTCTCCAACATTTGTTGTTTCCTGTCTTGCTAATTTTCACCATTCTCACTGGTGTGAGGTGTTATCTCATTGTGGTTTTCATTTGTATTTCCCTGATGGCAAGTGATGCGGAGCATTTTCTCATGTGCTTGTTGGCCATGTCTATGTCTTCCTCTGTGAGATTTCTGTTCATGTCTTTTGCCCATTTCAAGATTGGATTGTTTGTTTCTTTGCTGTTGAGTTTAATGAGTTCTTTATAGATCTTGGATACTAGCCCTTTATCTGATAGGTCATTTGCAAATATCTTCTCCCATTCTGTAGGTTGTCTTTTAGTTTTGTGGACTGCTTCTTTGGCTGTGCAGAAACTTTTTATCTTTTTTTTTTCATGAGACACACACACACACACACACACACACACACAGAGAGAGAGAGAGAGAGAGAGAGAGGCAGAGACACAGGCAGAGGGAGAAGCAGGCTCCATGCAGGGAGCTCCATCCTGGGTCTCCATCCCACGTGGGACTCCATCCTGGGTCTCCAGGATCACACCCTGGGCCACAGGTGGTGCTAAACCGCTGCACCACCGGGGCTGCCCAGAAGCTTTTTATCTTGATGAAGTCCCAATAGTTCATTTTTGCTTTTGTTTCCCTTGCCTTCATAGATGTATCTTGTAAGAAGTTGCTGTGGCCTAGTTCAAAAAGGCTGTTGCCTGTGTTCTCCTCTAGGATTCTGATGGATTCTTGTCTCACATTTAGATCTTTCATCCATTTTGAGTTTATCTTTGTGTATGGTGTCAGAGAATGGTCTAGTTTCATTCTTCTGCATGTGGCTGTTCACTTTTCCCAGCACCGTTTATTGAAGAGACTGTCTTTTTTCCAGGGGATAGTCTTTCCTTCTTTGTCGAATATTAGTTGACCATAGAGTTGAGGGCCCATGTCTGGGTTCTCTATTCTGTTCCATGGATCTATGTGTCTGTTTTTGTGCCAGTACCACACTGTCTTGATGATCACAGCTTTGTAGTACAACCTGAAGTCTGGCATTGTGATGCCCCTGGCTCTGGTTTTCTTTTTTAATATTCCCCTGGCTATTTGGGGTCTCTTCTGATTCCACACAAATCTTAAGATGATTTGTTCCAACTCTCTGAAGAAAGTCCATGGTATTTTGATAGGGATTGCATTAAATGTGTAAATTGCCCTGGGTAGCATTGACATTTTCACAATATTGATTCTTCTAACCCATTAGCATGGAAGTCAAATTCTCTCTCTTTGCAGATGATATGATACTGTATATGGAAAACCCAAAAGACTCTACCCCAAGATTGCTAGAATTCATACAGCAATTCTGCAGTGTGGCAGGGTACAAAATCAATGCCCAGAAATCAGTGGCATTTCTATACACTAACAATGAAACTGAAAAAAGATAAATTAAGGAGTCAATCCCATTGACAATTGCACCCAAAAGCATAAGATACCTAGGAATAAACCTAACCAAAGAGGTAAAGGATCCATACCCTAAAAACTGCAGATCACTTCTGAAAGAAATTGAGGAAGACACAAAGAGATGGAAAAATATTCCATGCTCCTGGATTGGAAGAATTATTATTGTGAAAATGTCAATGCTACCCAGGAGACATATCTAGAAATATTTTGCTATGTCAGAGAAATTATTGCTTATTTTCTCTTCTAGGATATTTATGGTTTCAGGTCTTCCATTGCGGTCTCTAATACATTTTGAATTTATTTTTGTGTATGGTGTATGAAAGTGGTCCAACTGTATTCTTTTGCATGTAGCTGCCCAGTTTTCCCAACACCATTTGTTAAAAAGACTCTTTCCTCCTTTGTCAAATATTAATTGACTATATAATTGTGGGTTCCTTTCTGTGTTTTCTATTTTGTTCCATTGACCTATGTGTCTCTTTTTGGGCCAAAAGCATACCGTTTTGATTACTACATATTTGTAACATAACCTGAAGTCTGAAATTGGGATACCTCCAGGTTTGTTTCTTTCTGAAGATTGCCTTGGCTCTGCAGGGTCTTTTGTGGTTCCATACAAATTTTAGGATTGTTTATTCTATTTCTGTGAAGAATGGTATTATCATTTGATAGGGATTGCATTAAACCTGTAGTTTTGACAAGGATGTGGAGAAAAAGGAACCCTGATTCACTGTTGGTGGGAATGCAAACTGGTGCAGTCACTGTGGAAAACAGTATGGAGGTTCCTCAAAAAGTTAAAAATAGAACTATCCTACAGTTCAGCAATTGTACTATTGGGTATTTACTCCCAAAATACATTAACTCTAATTCAAAAGGATGCATGCACCCCTATGTTTATTGCAGCATTATTTACAATAGCCAAATTATGGAAGCAACCCAAGTGTCCACCAACAGATGAATGGATAAAGAAGAGGTGTTACATATATATATTAAAATTAAAAACTTAATAAAAGATGACTCTGCTGTTGAAGTGTGAGTGAGCGGGCACTCTCATACATTGCCAGCCAGAATGCAAATCAGCGCCACTCTTAGGGCAGGGAATTTCGCAGGACTTAATATAGCAATGCCACTCTACCGTGAAGGTTCAACTCCACCAGTACAAAAATAGCTAGGCACAAGGTGCTTCATCACAGAATTAGTTGTAATTGCAAAATTTGGTAGTGGTCGAATAAACTATAGTACATCCATATAGTGGAGTACTATGCAACTTTGTAAATTTTTTTAATGGGAAAGATGTCTATGGACTGATGTGGGGTAATTTCCAGGTTATAGTATCAGATGAAAAAAAAACAAAGTGAAAAACAGCATATGTAGTAGGCTTCATTTTAAGAAAAAAGGGGAAATAAGTACATGTGCACACATCTGCTCATTTGTGCAAAAATAAAACACACGGTAAACACTAGGTACCAATGAGATCTGTTTCCTATAGGGTATGAGTGGGAACCTGCTGTAAAAGATAGACATCAATGAAGTGGGTGAGACTCTTCTCTGAGAATTCCTCTTTGAACATTTCTAACTCTTGGAATCATGTTAATGTTTCACCTACACAAAGAAAAAAAATCAATAAAACCAACAAGGACTGGGGAAAACCCTAAAATTAAACAACAATAAAAACACAAAAAACAAATGAGCTCTGCTTTATTTTTAAATGCAGAACACAACAGCACTGAAGAGTGGAAAAAGAACTGATTCAAAGAACTCTTTTCTTTCCCACTTGAGATGCTATGCGTTGTTTGAGAATCACTATGCGGATATTATAAGCAATTAGTTCAAATTTTGATGTTATGTCCCCAAAATCTAAAAATCCATGTAGCTATAAGTCTTTTCTAAACAGTTTTTCAATGACTTTGCAGATTAAAATTTTAAGGGGACTTTCCTTAAGAGGTTATGAAGTACTGATACCTTCAAATTTTGATACGCGGCTTCATTGTAAGTTGCACTAAATCACAATTTAATATCATATGTGCTGCACACAAGAGTTTTCAATCTTTTATAGCACACAACAAAGTTATTGGGAAAATGAGGCCACCACGACCAAATACCTTACAAAGTGCACAGAATTCTGACCGGCAAAGCCAAGATGGGAGTGGTTTTCTTTAAGAAAAACAATTCCTACTAAAAACCGACAGGGAATGGAAGTCATTTGAAGCGTTAAAGGCATAGTAAATGCACGACTGTGAGTCCAAATTACCGTTTCACATGCTTTGTCTTACAGGATATAAAAACGAAGGAAAACTGAAACCAAACCAAAAACCCAAGCAGCAAATGATTTCACCTCTGGAATGAAAGCATTTACATTTAACAAATGAGGTAACATACATTCCCTTCTTAAAAATTCTTCGAGCTGCAAGACAGAGGGCATTTGCTAAGTGGTTGAGGAAGATCCTCCTGAGGCCCACACAGGGATCCTCCTGAGGCCCACACACAGGCCACATCTAAATTAGACTTTGTTGCTTCTCTCTTGCTTCATCGGGGACTGGATTCTATGTATTTCCATTTCTCCACTTTGCATGGGTCAGTGTTTCCTTTCGTGGTTAGCCACTTTGGCCTATTTGCCCTTTGCTCCCCTCTTCCTTTTTGTTTGCCTTGTTTTGCCGGAGGATTTAGCTGGCTTTGGGGGCTCTGCTTCTACCTTTGCAGGAGCAGGTTTCACAGACAACCCCACAAATCCCTGGGGTGCTCCCTCTTCTCTGCCCCTTTGACTGCATTGACCTTCTTTGGGGGCGTCTTGGCAGCAGGGAGGGTGAGAGCCGGTGGCCTGCAGGCCGCTCTATGCAGAGGAGCTTCACGAAGCCGGGCTGCAGGGCCACTGCCCCTCCTCCTTCCCTCGGATGAATGTCCAACCCTGTGTTTGAACAGTATGACCTCGGGTTAAAGGCAAGAAGAACTCTAAGAAAATATTGAACTCTGGTTTGTAAGCCATGTTTTTCTCAGAGGCAGGGATTGGACATACTGAGTTGCTTTCTGTATCTTCTAGGATGGACCAAAAATGTGGAGATACTGGGGATCAAGCCAGCCAGGTTTCTCATGGCTGGAGAAGGGAGTTGCAAATTTGAAAAATGGGAAAAATAGAATGAACCCTGCAGCATCGAATTGGATTTGAAGGTATCTTTGCATCTGTAATATCTTGGTGTGTAAGAAAGTAAGAAACTGCTCCAAGCCTGAGGGAGAGGATAACTCAAAAGGGAACAGGAGCCACTTGTAAGGGGATTCCACTGACCCACTGGAGGATAGCTTGAGCATCTAAATAAATGACAGTAAAAAATTTGATCCCATTCAACAAAATAAAAATCCGTGAGTCCATATTGATCTGATAAAGAAAGAAGAAATAAAAGAAGGAGGAGGTCCTTCTTAGAGTGGAAAGCCAACTATTAAAGGTACAAGCAACATCGGAGTTAGAAAAAAATGATCATTTGGCAACCCTAAGAGCAATAATATTTTCAGGCAAGAATCAACTAAATCTAGCATGTAAATTTTTGAGGCTATTTACATCATTCCAAAGTATTAACTCACATGAAGCTGATGAATTACAAAGGGGGAAAATAGGTTATAGTGAGAGAATCATGGCAGATTCACCTTAACCAATGACCAAAGTGAACATCACCAGTAATGAGCTTGATCAACATCATGTGTCTCCTGATCTGATGCCCAGAGAAGAACCCAGCATCACTTCAGGGTTATCACTACCCCAAAATGCATGACCTAAGTATAATCAGGACTTGGCATCAGACAAACTCAAACACGTCTCTATTTGTTTATCTATCTATATCTATATAAAAATCCATTATGTAATGCTGATACCTTCAAATCCAAAAAGTACTGTTGAAATAAAAACTTAAAAAAAAATATCAATGTCATGGGGTGCCTGGGTAGCTCAGTTGGTTAAGCATCTACCT
The DNA here is from genome assembly GCF_018345385.1 of Vulpes lagopus. Classification (NCBI taxonomy): domain Eukaryota; kingdom Metazoa; phylum Chordata; class Mammalia; order Carnivora; family Canidae; genus Vulpes; species Vulpes lagopus. Next base: position 103,338,659 of record NC_054848.1, read on the forward strand.
TCATCTCAGGCCATGATCTCAGGGTCCTGGGATCAAGTCCTGCATTAGGCTCCCTGCTCAGCAGAGTCTGCTTCTCCTTCTCTCTCTACCCCTCCCGCCCACTCATGTTCTCTTTGTTGCTTGCACTCTCTCTCTCTCAAATAAATAAATAAAATCTTTTAAAAAGTTAAAAAATAAAAAATATCAATGTCTTGAAACATAAGGGAAGATTCTGTTCCATGTTAAATGGATGTGACAATTGAAAGCACCACATGTTTCTGTGTTTTATTGCTATAGAGGACATTATTGGGACAATTGGCAAAATCCAAATGAGATCCATATATAGATAAATAATGTGTCAATGTTAATTTACTGATTTTGATCACAGTACTGTTATGTCAGAGAATGCCTTTGCTTTTAGAAAATATGCACTGAGTATTTAGAAACAATCAAGGGCCATCATGTCTACACCTTACTCTCAAATGATTTCCCCAAATAGCCATAATAATATTTATATGAAAATAAGTATGTATGTGCATATTATATGTATACATGTAGTATGATGTCTATATATTATATACATAAATGTTATATATACATATGTAGGAAGGTCCCCACCTTGCAGAGATATTTTAAGGATTAAAAAGAACTGTGCTCCTCAACCTGCTTGTGCACTCTCTCTTTCTCTCAAATAAATAAAATTAAAATCTTTTAAAAGGGGGAGCAGGCAGCACCTGGCTGGCTCAGTGGTTAAGCATCTGCCTTCAGCTCAGGTCATGATCCCAGGGTCCTGGGATCAGGCCTCACATCAGGCTCCCAGCTCAGTGGGGAGCCTGCTTCTCCCTCTGCCCCTCCCCTGCTTCTGCTCTCTCTCTTGCTTTTCTCTCAAATAAATAAAAATAAAATATTTTTAAAAAGATTTTATTTATTTATTCACAAGAGACCCACACAGTGAGAGGCAAAGACATAGACAAGAGGGAAAAGCAGACTTCCTGTGGGGAGCCTGATGTGGGACTCAATCCCAGGACCCTGGGATCATGACTTGAACCAAAGGCAGACTTTCAACCACTGAGTCACCCACGTGTCCCAAAAATAAAATCTTTAAAGAGAACTGTGCTTAGTACATTAGAGATGCTGGATAAATTTTAGTGATTGGTGTCATTACTGGCAATTAGAATGTAGTTTCTTCACCTCTGAAATGGGATTACTTATGCAACCCCTAGAGAATATTAACCAAGATGATGTTTGTAATAATGATATGTGAACCTTTCATGTTCTCTGAAGAGGTAAAGTCGTAATTACTAAAATCATTTAAAAATGTTATGACAACTTCCCTAGTGTTTGTTGTATAGTGGCGTTGACCCACTTAATCTTCAAAGAAAGGAAATGTTCTAGCAATATATTGAGGTAAATACTATTATTAGCTCATGTTCTAGGTGAGGAAACTGGCCAGAGACAGTAAATAACTGGCCCAAAGTCATAGAGCTAGTAAGTTGTAGATCTCGGCTTTGAGACAAGGCAGTGTAACTCTAGAGTTGGTATTTTTAACCACTCTGCCATGTGCATTGCCACTTCTTTTTCTACTTCACTTTAATGTCATATCCTGACACCTTGTTTTCTAGCTTTTAAGAAGAGACATTAGGCTGATAATTTTCCAGGGCTTGGTGATGATCCCATGGTGGCCCTATGTATACCACTTAACACAGTGTCATTTGAGATTTTATATCTTATACCCTCTCTTTCTCTTCATATTGAAGGAGCCTTTTCTCTTTTGTGTATTATGCTTCTAAATCTCCAGTATGTAAAACTATGAGGAACCTTTCTCATTTCATTTGTGGTTTTTTCCTGACTCTTCCCCAGATCCATACATAGTGGCCCACATGTGACAGAATAATGATTTTATACAAGAAATGGAGCATAATGTTTTCCATTTTGTTTCTAGTCCCATTTCTGAAAATGACCAGCCTTTGGTCAGTAATTTGAGAGGCTGTGCTATTAGGCCTAATAGTTTTGTCAGACAAAACTGGCACTCTCAATCCTGTCTCTGGGCAAACTATTAAAATAAGACTCTGAAAGTGGTTTAGAGGGGAGTCTAGAAATATTTGTTTCTCTTTGGTTTTACTTTTAGCTTTCTTTGGTTGGAACTAGATTATTATTCTAACCATTCTCTGTTTTACATATTTTTTAAAGATTTATTTACTCATTTGAAAGAGAGAGAGAGCATGAGTGAGGGGAGGGGTAGAAGGAGAGAATCCCCAAGGAGATCCCCCACTGAGCATGAAGCCCAACACAGGGCTCGATCCCATAATCCCACGACCCATGAGATCATGACCTGAGCCGAAACCAAGAGTTGGTCACCCAACCGACTGAGTGACTGGTGGCTCTCTCTGTTTTATATGTTTAAACAGGATTAATAAATTCCAGAAAGGTGACAGTAGATACATAATAGCTACTGGAGTTTTAAAGAGATACTGTGACAGTGACATTCCTGACTTACCTAAACTTCCAAAATGTGAATTGAATTTTGGCAAATTAGCTTCCAAATGCTAACTTTAGAAATCTACAGCTTAGCTCTGCTCCCAAGGGATTGCTCCTTCAGTTCACAAATTGGCAAATATATGAGGCAATCATGGCTGCAAGTAACAAACAAATCTTCTCTTGTTCTTTTAAGCTTGGCCTGAAGAAGTTGGGTTTGAACTGTTTCTCTTTTAGTAGATTGGGAGGCGTGACTGTGTTTTTTCATCTTCTCTCTTAGAGAAATAACCAGCATAAAATGGGAGCCATGGGGAAACAACAACAACAACAACAACAACAACAACAACAACAACACAGTAGTGGTTCTGTGTCTTAAATGAGGCTTCCCACTCCTCTGAAGATCTGTTCTATTTTCTTCATTTTTAATTTCCCTCTGTTCAGATTGTGTGCTGTGGTCTGAATGTTTGTGTTCTCCCCAACTTCACATCTTGAAATTCTAACTCCCAATGTGACTATGTTAGGATTTGGTCAGGGAAGGGGACCCCTCATGAATGGGATGAGCGCCCTCATAAAAGAGAGCCTTGAAAGCTCTGCTGCCTCTTCCACCATTGCGAGGACACAGTGAAAAGATGGCTGTTTCTGAACCAGGGTGTGGGCCATCACCGGACACCAAATCTCCTGACACCTGTATTTGGACTTCCCAGCCTCCAGAATTGTAAGAAATCAATTCTGGTTACTTATAAGCTAACCAGTCTATGACAGACTGACATAGCACCATCTCCACGGATCCCTATTCAAGTTCATTGACTCTTTCTTCTCAAATCTCAAACCTGCTGTTGTATCCCTCTAGTGAATTTTCCATTTCAGTTATTACAATTTGCAACACCAGAATTTCCATTTGGTTCTTTCAAATAATCTCTGTCTCCTTATATTCGCTAGTTGATGAGTCATTGTCATCATAACTTCCTTTAATTCTTTAAGCATGGTTTCCTTTCTTTGAATATATTTACCATAGCTGCTCTGATGTCTCTTTCTGCTAAGGCCAACATCTGGGATCCTTTGGAGGTGATTTATATGGCCTGTTTTTTTTCTACTGTGTATCGGCCACAATTTCTGTTTCCTTGCATGTCTTGTAATTTTTTGGTAGGTAACTGAACATTTAGGATAAACCTGCAGCAACTTTGGATACTGATCCTGCCCCAGGAGGATTTTTGTTGTTGTTATTGCTTGGTTACTTGCTTAGTAACTTGACTGAGCTAGATCTGCAAAGTCTATTTCCCCTACAGTGTGTGGCCTCTGATATTCCTGCTCAGATTTTTTCCCTTGTTTTTTTTTTCTTCCTTTCAGCCTGGCTACTTGGTACTCACCCTTGATGGAGCTTAAACCACTTATAGGTCAGAGATTGTGCTTCTTCACACTTGTTGAGCTATATCTTTTTTTCCTACCATTGGGTGTGTGTGTGTGTGTGTGTGTGTGTGTGTGTGTGTGTGATTGGATGCTACCCTTGCTACTCTCACAATTTAAGGAGTTTACATTTTTTGGTCCATGGTCTGCTAGGGACTAGTAGCTTGGAGATTCCCTCTTTTTTAAAAAAAATTATTTATTCACAAGAGACACAGAGATAGAGGCAGAAACATAGGCAAAGGGAGAAGCAGGCTCCCTGTGGGGAGCCTGATGTGGGCCTTGATCCCAGGACCCCAGAATCATGACCTGGGCCAAAGGCAGATGCTCACCACTGAGCCACCCAGGTGCCCTGAGATTCGCTCTTTGATGGCTTCTGAGAGAGCATAGCCTTGGGCATACAAATAGTCTTACAGACTGTCAGGGATGACTGTGATATTCTTTTTAGGCTTGGCTTATGAGAGTAGTTTATTATTCAGTGTTTGGTCAGAGGTGTGTTTAAGGCCCTTGTGCCAGTGAGGCTTCTGCCTTGTGTTGGAGCATCTGTGTGTGGCTTGGGGATGCTTTCAAGGCTGCCTTATGTTCTGCTAGGATTGATCCTGAGTAGAGGCATCCCAGCCCACCCCCATGGCTTTCCCAACCCACCAGATTTGACTATGATGTGAGGAGGGCTTTTCTTAATTGTTTCTCTAGTTTTCTCTCTTAAACTTCTGGATGCTTTGCTTCTTGCTTATATCATGGAGTTAACTGTCTCCTCTTAATTCACCACCAAGATTTCCATTATTTTCAGTAGAGTTCTCCATACTCCGGTCCAAGTAAAGGCAGTCTTGAGCAGAGCTGTGGAGCTCTCTGTACCCTCATGCCTACTTTTCCCCCTGATCAGAACCCCTATGGCACTGCCCTGGCGCCGGAACCAGGGATCTCCATTTCCTGGAGTGACACCCCACTGTTTGAAATTGGTATTGGGTGGGGGTGGCAGCCTCTGACGTTCTTCCTTGGCCACTCCAGGCTTGCAACCTTTGCCCTTTAAGTGAGGCAGGGCAAGGATGATTCAGGCCAGTGTACTTGGCTTGTGGTGCCTGGGGTGGGCCTTCTACTCCACGAGTGGGTTGGTGAGGGAAGAAGGACTCATTCGTTTTGGCCACGTCTTCCTGGGATAGGACTTCTGCATCGAGGTGCTGGGAAGATGAGAAACACTAACATCTTGACCCTCCCAGGATGAAACCATAGCCCCACACTGGAAACTGAGGAGAGAGGGATTTCTTGCCTTTTCGGTGCACATGCCCACATTGGAGCTTCCATAACAGAGCTGGGAAGGGTGGGCAAGTCTTTTGCTATTCTAACAGAGGTTTAGTAAGTTTACTTAAATGAATGTTCCTCCATTAGCTGTGTGCCCTTAGGACAATACCCAGAGATTTAAAATGATTCTTTTATATAATTCTCAGTGGTTCCATTGTTCTGCTGGAGAGAGGGTCTGCTGAGCTCCTTGTTTTAGGATGAAACTGGAACAGAAATGGAAACATAAATTTTGATGTGCTTACACAGTGGTGAAGCTGGGACCAGAACCCAAATCCAGCGTTTTTTCCCACTATTCTAGGTGTTTCAAGAAGAATGGCCAGTGGTTGATGGTTCTGCTTGTGTCATAATTGAGTAGATGTGATCCAAGTAAAGGCTCAGAATCATAGCTAGATTGAATTGCCCAAGTTCAAACTTGGTTCACTAAAGTAATACGTTGTCAAATGACTTTACTGTTTCCTTGTTGCTTTTTCTTTTGATTCTTTTGTACCTCATTGATCCTCCTTCTCCCCACTTTATCTTCCACCCCACCCCTTGCATACACTGTAGCAGTTCTTGGGTAGTTGTAAAATTTCTAGAACAATTATGCTGCCGAGAAGGCACACATAACTTTGAGTCTTTCTGGTGAGTGTTGGCTTATCCAACATTATTTTTGAATTGGTGGGCTGATGCAGTAAATACAATCCAGGCTTTGACATAAAACTCAGTTTCAGAGCCCAGCTTGATCACATCCTGGTTGGGTATTCTCAGGATGGTTAGCCAATCTTTTTGAAGCTCAGTTTCTGCCTCTGAAAACTGTTATAATAATGCCCTACAAAATGTTGTAAGGAATCAAACGTAGTCAGGTGTATTTGGAATCTGGTATGGAACAATCTGTGGCGCCTCCTTTCCATTCTCACGGTCATTGCTGTTATTAAAGAGAAGTTTGTGATTGGGGTCTCAATTACTACTTCTTGTTTGTAGGTTGCTGCTTAGTTTCTTGTTCTCCGTAGTCTCTTTTGGGTGTTACATTATTCAATTGATGCACATCCTTAGTACCTTACATAATATTAAATTCAGTACTTCACATATTATTAAAAGGACAGAACTGCCTTGAAGTTAGATAGAGTCTGGATTCTTGGTCATTTTGTCCTACTTTCTGATTTTGGGGTTCCTACTTTCATCCAGCTTCTTGCCTATTGGCATGGTTGTATCATTAACCTTGATTATCAGAGCATCTAGAAATAGTGAAGCCATGCATTAAATTAATAGTTTGGAGTTCAAAGGGCAAGTGTTTTATGTAAGTATTTAAAAAGATTCATATCCTTTCAAACGTAAGCAATTCAGTAAATCTTTCCAGTCTAAGTGTATATTATGATTGGGCAGGATTAACCTCCTTCCCTTCCTCTTCCATGCAGTCCTCTGGACTGCAGCCAAGAGGACCTGGTTAATGTCCATCAGAGATGAACAAAGTAGTTGGTTCTAGATGGATATTTCGTTTCCTTTGGAGTTTGTTTGTGAAAATGCTATGAGTCTGAGACTGCTGAGAGTGGATCAAGGGTGTGTGTGTGGTGTTTGTGTTTGCTTCAGGAGAGGTCTGAATGAGATCTTGGAGGTTCATAGAGAGTTCATGAAAAGTCACCTTGGATCACAATAATAATTACAAATTATGTTGTGTTTATAATGCCAAGACCCTATTCTGAGTGCTTCATAAGTGTGATTCATTTAATGCTCCCAACAACCCTGTGAGGAAGTTTTGAGGACTATTCCCAATTTAGAGATGAGGATACTGAGACCTAGCAAGGTGACTTGCCCAGGGTCAAACAGAGTTGGCATAGAAACCAAGAAGGCCAGGCTCAAAATCAATACCGTCAATTACTTATGCTGCCTCTTGTATAATGGCATGGGCTAAGAAGCAGTCAGATGGCTTTTCATTATTCTTAAAGCTACATTTCTACATTTTTTTTCTTTCAAAAGTTTTTAATACACTGTAAAATTTACCATCCTAACATTTTGACATGTACAGTTTGGTAACATAAAATATTACTTTCCTTTTTAAATTTATGTTTCCCCTGCTTTATTTAGGTATGACTGACAAATAAAACTTGTATATATTTTAGGTGTATATCCTGTATGCAAATAGCCTAGGTAGAAGCTCCCCAGTGAGCAAACAGCAAGGTGTACTCCTGAGCCTTGCCATGGGCAGTCATAGCCCAGCTCAACAGGGTCAATCCTAGGAGGGTTCTGCTCGAAGTCCTAGTGGGGGAACACATGTGTTTCACTCCCGCCTCACCCTGTCAGCCCCAGAGATTAGAGCAGAGGCCACTGCAAGGGAGGCTGGTCGTCCAGTTGACAGTTGAGAGTTCTCTGGGGAGCTTTTGAGTGAATTTTTCAGGGCAAGGAGCAGTTAAGGTTGATAATGTAAAAGTTTCCCAGAGTAGTGCTGAAGTGACATCTGTGGGAAGGGGAGAAAGGGAGAGAGAGCAGGGCAGTCCACGTCCCACCCCCAGGATCAAGTTAGGCCAGGTCAGTGTGAGAGCAGCTGTCTCTCTTACTAGAACCTGGGAAGATTTTATAGGGAAAGCAGCCCCTCTGAGAGCAGCAGGCTGGCAAGGAGCACACTGGGAAGCTGGGATGCTGGAGCCTTGGGTAGGTTCTCCAACACACAAGATATGGCTGTTTACCCACCTAAATGGTGTCTATAAGCATAGGATGCATTCTATTTGTGTTGAGTCTTCTGTTCCTGAGCCTAGTGGCTTGCTTGTTACTTCAGAGGGTATTTCTTTGCTATGATGTCAGCCCCCAAAGAAAACAGCTTAAGAAACCATTAAGCACAGGGGCTCCTGGGTTGCTCAGTGGTTGAGCGTCTGCCTTTGGCTCAAGTCCTGGTCCCGGCATCCTGGGATAGAATCCTACATCGGGCTGCCAGCGGGGACCCTGCTTCTCCCTCTGCCTATGTCTCTGGGTCTCTCATGAGTAGATGAATGGAATCTTAAAAAAAAATAGAAAAAAAAGAAAGAAACCATTGAGCACAGACTTCAGAGTCAACACAAGCACATGGCGATAATTTTTTGACCATCAGTGAAAGACTTTTGTCTGCCCTTTGCCCTACTAGGGGAGGGCTGGAGAGAAAAACACCTCTGAAGACCCATCCTAATTCAACAGTCAGTAATTGTACCAAAACACATGCAAGGAGGGATATTTTCTACCCTTATCTTCCAACTTATGAGAGACTTTTGCTCCCTGTATCCACATTAGGGAGTGTTTTTCCTGAAAGGGCATCATATCCTATGCCTTTAAGAGGAAAGGAGGGGAAAAAATGTGTAATAAGCTAGAGTTACACACATCCAGGATGCCATTCTCAATGGTTAATTCAAGCAGGGGGCTTATCTAGCTCTTTGTCTAATCGAATGAAGGCATTTGATATCTTGTCTATATTCAAATTGATTTCCCCTTACAAAATAACAAGTGCAAATGACTGCTCAACCTAGATTGATGGATACTATACCCCAGAGGCCACTGACTGAATATCTCAGTCACTGAGAATCTCAAAACACATTTTGGCCCATTGGCTCACCATGCAGTCCTAGTTGGGAGACATAGGAGGGAGCACAGAAGCCTGCTCGATTCTCACTCTCCAAAAGGAAGAGATGGAGCTTGTTTGTGCTCCCTGGGTGTTCTTGGGACCCAAACAGTCCCTGTGCTGATTGGGCTTTCTATTTTCTTACTTCCTTTACCTATGTGCTCCCCTCTTCTCCCCTCTCTCCTTTCTTGACCTTTGCCCAACTGTCTCCTTTTCTCAGCTTTTTCTTTTCCTTCAAGTTTCCTCACATTGTCACAACAGAGTTTAATTTGCATTTCCCTCATGGATAGCCATGTTGAACGTTATTTCATGGTTTACTTGCCATCCTTATATCTTCTTTGCCCATCTTTTAATTCAGTTGTTTCTTTCTTTTGGTCGAGTTTGAGAATTTTCTCTCTCTCTCTCTCTCTCTCTCTCTCTCTCTTTCCCTCCATATCTGTCCACAGAGATAGATATCTGAATTTATAAATAGCTATCTAGATAGATATAGTTATCTAGAGAGATATATACTTGATATAAGTTCCTTGGCAAATATTTTATTTAAAAATATTATTTTCTCCCACTTTTGCATTTTCATTTTCTTAACATTTTTCTTTCAAAGAACATAAGTTTTAAATTCTGATGAAACAAGATTTATCCCTTTGTTATTTTATGGCTTGTGCCTTTTGTTGTCATATCTGAAACTCTTTGCCTAACCAAGATCCCAGTGTTTTTCTCCTGTATTTCCTGATAGAAGTTTTTATAGTTTTACATTTCACATTCTTGTTAATGATTTTGAGTTAATTTTTAAAAAAGATTTTATTTATTTATTTATGAGTGATACAGAGAGAGAGGCAGAGACATAGGCAGAGGGGGAATCGGGCTTCCTGTGGGGAGCCCAATGAGGGACTCGATCCTGGGACTCCAGGATCACACCCTGAGCCCAAGGCAGATGCTCAACCATTGAGCCACCTAGGCATCCCATGATTTCGAGTTAATTTTTATGTATGGCATCAGGAATGGGCAAAAGTTGATTTTTCTTTTTGCATGTGGATATCTAATTTTTCCACAGCTATTTGTTGAAAAGTGTATCTTTTCTCCACTGAACTGCCTTTGCACTTGTGTCAAAAATCAGTCCAGTCTATACAGGTAGGTCTATTTCTGGATTCTCTATTCTGTTTTATCAGTCTATTTGTCTGTCTTTATACCAATACCACACTGCTTTTATTGCTGTAGCTTTACGTTAAGACTCTAAAAACAGGTAGTGTTAGGTCTCCCACTTTGTTCTTCTTTTTCAAAATCATTTTGGCTATTCTGGGTCATGTGAATTGTAAAGCAGCTGCTCACACTATGCAAAAAGCCTGCTGGGAGTTTGAGTTGCATCACCTGAAGTCCATAGATAGGTTTTAAGAAATTTTAGATCTTAACAAACAAAATTAAATCTTCTAACTCATGAACATGACATATCTCCCTGTGTATTTAGGTGTTCTAAATGTTTTATAGTTTCAGCATTAGATTTATTTCTGAGTATTTCATATTTCTGATGCTTTTTTGAGTTTTGAAATTTTTGATTTTATATTATCTGTTGCTAATATATAGAAAGATAATTGTTTTATATATTAATTTGATACTTGGCAGTCTTACTAACCTAATTTAGAGTTCCAATAGCTTGTGTAGATTCCACATAAATGATTATGCCATCTGCAAATAAAGACCGTTTTGCTTTCTCTTTTTCTAATCTGTGTATGTTTTTGTGTCTTTCTTACATAGCATACTGAACAGAGAACTTCCAGTACAATGTTGAATAGAAACAATGAGGATATACATCCTGCTTTTGACTGGTCTTAGGAAGAAAGAAGCCTGTTCCCATCAGTTATGTTAGCTATAGATTTTTGGTATATGTTCTTTATCAAGTTGAGGAACTTCCCTTCCTTAGTTTGTTCAATGTTTCTATCAAGAATGGATGTTGGCTTTTGGCAAATTGTTTTACTGCATATGTTAAAATGAGAATGTGGTACTCATTTTTGGCTCAAGAGAGTGAATTATATTGATTGATTTTCGAAGATAAAACCAAGCTCGCACTTTCGAGGCAAATCTCACTTGGTCATAATATGCTATCCTTTTTATATATGATTGGATTCAACCAGCTGAACTTTTAGAAATGATGTTTCTACTTATGAGAGACATCCATCTCTACCGTTCTTCTATTATGATACCTTTGTCTTTCAATATCAGGGTAATGCTGGTCATGTAGAATTAACTGAGAAGGATTTTCTCTCTTCCATTTTCTGGAGGAGGTTATGTATCATTGTTATTATTTTGTCTTTAAACATATGGTAAAATTCAGTAATGAAGCCATCTGGGCCTGGAGTTTTTGTCGTGGGAAGGTTTTTAACAACAAGTTTCATTTTTTTTTTTATAGATATAGGGCTATTACAGTAATCTGTTTAGCCTCAAAGGAGCTTTGGTAGTTGGTGTCTTTCAAGGGATTTGTTTATTTCAACTCACCTGGCAAATTTATTGACAGGAAGCCCTTCATGGTGTGTCATTGTTTTCTCTTTAATATCTGTAGAATCTAGAGTGATGTCATTTCCTTCATTCTTGATATTAATAATTTATATCTTCTCTTTTTTGCCTGATAAATCTGACTAGAGATTTACCTATTTTGTTTCTTTTCTCAAAGAATCAACTTTTGGTTGCATTCATTATCTTCTCTATTGTTTTTCTGTTTTCTGTTTGATTGATACTCTGATCCTTATCACTCCCTTTGTTCCATTAGCTTTGTTTTCATTTGCTCTGTTTTTCTCTACTTTCTTAGAACCTGAGCTCATTGATTTGAAGTCTGCTTTCTTTTCCAATGTGCAATAAATTTCTCCTGAAATCCTTCTTTAGTGGCATCCCACACATTCTGATATGTAGCATTTTTATTTTCAACAATTAGATTGAATCCGTAGATGTCTTTGAGTGATACTGCCATGTTAGCAATACTAAGTCTTCCAGTCCAAGAACACAGGATGTCTATTTACTGATTTATATTTTTAAAGAGATTAGGTATTTCCAAAGAGTATTTTATGTGGGGAAGTGCTTTAAAACTTTATCTTTCGGGCATTCCGGGTGGCTCAGCGGTTTAGCGCGGCCTTCAGCCCAGGGCGTGATCTTGGAGACCCCTGATCTAGTCCCACGTCGGGCTCTCTGCATGGAGCCTGCTTCTCTCTCTGCCTGTGTCTCTGCCTCTCTCTCTCTCTCTCTCTCTCTCTCTCTTTCTCTGTGTGTGTGTCTAATGAATGAATAAATAAATAAATAAATAAATAAATAAAATAAAAAAACCCTTTATCTTTCTAATACACAATGCACTGTACAAATGCATGTAAGAAAATGTAGATACATGAATGCAAAACCAAAATTTCCTGTGGTGCCATACATAGAGAAAGCCACTGTTAATCTTTTGAGATATGTATGTATGCAAAATATTTTCTATGCATTTATACCACTAGATATATGTTCCATTTTAAGAACTGGAGTCACTTCTAAATGCTGTCTGTATAACCTGATCCATTACTTAACAAAGATCCATTAGTATATCTGCATATCAGTAAGTACACATTTACACCATTATTGTCAATAGTTTCAGTGTATTCCATGTCACTATCTCACTATGCTTCTTTGATCGTCCTTTATTTGGAGGCATATAACATTATTCCAATTATTCTTTTCCAAGCAAAACTGCTGAAAACATTTTAAAAATAGGTTTGACTTTACCTGTTAATGATAGAGAATAGGACCCCAAATGCATTTGCATCTGGGAACCACAACCAGACACACACACACACATTATCAAATACACCAGATAATTGTGTGCCTTTTTTCTGGCATTTAGCTCTATTGTGTAGAGGTTCAGAGAATCTTCCCAATTAGTATGATCTGAGCACAGTGCCAAGTCTGTGAAAAAAAAGAGATTCTAATGCTCTCCACCCCAGTGGAAAATAAATAAATACAAAGCATAGATAATCCTATTATCATTCACTTAATCCTGAAACACTCAGAATAGAGTAGTATTGTATAAGAATAAAAACATGTGGCTTTTACTATTTTATTTTTTAAAAAACCCTCTCTTAGTTCTTCCATGGGTTTGATTCTATTTCAACCTATGTTCCATTATTAACATTTTATCTGACCCCCATCTCATATTTTTTAAAAGGGGAATTTCCAATCCAGGTTAATATCATGACATTAATGGTTTTCCAAAGCACAGAAAATACAGAGATTTGCATACATGGATATAAAGTTAATTTACCACTTATAAACCAATCATTATAATTCACCATCTTGATAGAGTTAAACATTTATATGAACTTCTTAATAGACACAGCAACATCGCTTAACAAGATTCAAACCCATTCATGAGTTAAAAAAAGAAAAACACGACTCTGCAAACTGGGAATAGAAGGGAACTTCTGGAGCTTGTGGAAGATTTATGCCAAACCTTAGCTAACATCATACTCAGTGATCAAAGGCTAACTGCTTCCTCCTAAGATTAGGAGCAAGGCAAGGATGTCCACTCTCAACACTTTTCAAAATTATACTTGAAGTTCTATGAAGTATAACAAAGCAAGAAAAAATTAAACAACATCCCAACTGGGGCACCTGGGTGGCTCATGTGGTGAAGTAGCCAACTCTTGATTATGGTTCAGGTCATGATTTTAGGGTTGCAAGATCGAGCCTTGTGTCAGGCTTTGTGCTCAGTGGGGAGGCTGCTTGAAGATTGTCCCTTTGCCACTCCCCTTGCTCTCTCTCAAATAAACAAATACATCTTTTTTTTTTTTTTAAAAAAAGCATCTTGATTGATAATAAGAAAATAAACCATCTTTATTAATACAGAACATAATAATTTACATAAAAGAATCCCAACTCATCTACATAAAGAATTATAAGAGCACACTATGAAGTGAGTCAGCCAAGTCTCCATACAAGGTCAATATAAAAAAATAAATTGTAATTCTGTATACTGGTGATGAAATACTAGAAATTTTAAAATAAATTTTAAAGTACCACTGGTCATACCTTCAACAATAGCATAATTAGGAATAAACTTAACAAAATATGTGCAACACTGTGTGCTGAAAGCAGTAAAACATTCCTGAGAGAAATTTAAAGAGTTTGAAATAAATGGACAGATGGGAAGACTCACTATTTTCAAGAAGTCATTTCTCCTCAGATTTATCTCTAATTTCATGCAATCCGAAAGAAAGTCCTAGCAGGGTTTCTTTTCTTTTGGTGCAAATTTACAAACTGACGCTAAAATTTATAGAAAATCAAAGGATCTAGAATAGCTGAGAGAACTTCAGTAAAGAAGAACAAAACGTGAAGATTCACACTAATTGATTTCAAGACTTACAGGAAATAAAGAAATAGGAGAATAGACATGGAAATCAGTGGAATAGAATAGAGAGCCTAGAAAAGACCTAGACTTATATAGTCAATTGATTTTTCACAAAGGTACCAGTGTGTCAATATGGACAAGATGGTCTTTTCTGCAAATGGAGCTGAAAATGGGCATACAGATGCCAAAAAAAGGCTCAAACCTTATTTCACATCACATATAAAAATTAACACAAAATATATCATGACCTAATGGTAGGAGCTAAGACTATAAAAACCCTATAAGAAAACATAGAGATTATTTTTATGTGTGACTTTGAATTAGGTAAATAATTTCTTAGGCCACAAAAACCAAAACTATAATAGGCTATCAGGAGACACATTGAACTTCATCAAAATGAAAAACGGAGGATGCCTGGGTGGCTTAGATGTTGAGCACCTGCCTTTGGCTCTGGGTGTGATCCCAGGCCCCGAGATTGAGCCCCACATCAAGTTCCTTGCAGGGAGTCTGCTTCTCCTTCTGCCCATGTCTCTGCATCTCTCTCTTTCTGTGTGTGTCTCTCATGAATAAATAGGATCCTTTAAAAAAATGAAAAACTGCCATCCTGCAAAAGTCCCTGCTAAGGAAAAGGCAAGGACTAATCACAGACTAAGGGAAAAGATTTGCCAAATATGTATGGTAAGGCACTTGCATCCAGAACACATATAAAAACTCTTACAATCAAGAACTGGAAGACAACCTTAAGATTTAAAAATAAGTAGGATATTTGAATAGACATTTAACCAGAGAAGATATACAGGGACGATCAATAAGCACATAAAAAGATGTTCAACTTCATTAGTCAATAGGGAAGTGCAAATGAAAACCACAGTGAGATCCCCCTGTAGACCTACTGCAATGACTAGTACCTAAAATAAGACACAAACTTATCAGTGCCGGTGAGGATATACAACAACTGGAGCTTTCATATGTTGTTGGTGGGACTGCAAAATCATAAGCCAATGCAAAAAAGCAATTTGGCATTTTCTCATTAACTTAATCAGAGAGCTGGGGTGCCTGGGTGATAGTCGGGGAAGCCTCTGACTTTTGATTTCAGCTCAGGTCACAATCTCAGCGTTGAGAGATCAAGCCTCTTGTTGGGCTCTACGCTGTACGTGGAGCCTGATTAAGACTCTCCCTCTCCCTCTTCTCCTCCTTCTACTTGTGCTTTCTCTCTCTCTCAAATAAAAAAATATTTTTTAAAAAGTTAAGTATATGGCTGTGACATACACATACTTGCATATCAATTCAACTCTGAGGTAATTACCTAAGAGAAATGAAAACATATTTCAAAAGAAAGACCTGTGGGCAAGTGTTTTCAGCAGTTTTATTCATAAAAACATAAAATTGGGGACAAATCAAATGTCCATCAGTTGTGAAGGAGTGAACAATTTGTGGCATTGCCATGTGATGGAATACTCAGCAATAAAAAAGAATGGACTCGTAATATGACAAAAGAAAAAAATATGAAAAGCTTGCTGAATAAAATAACTCATGGGATGCCTGCCTTTGGCTCAGGTTGTGATCCTGGGGTCCTGGGATTGAGTCCTGCATGGAGCTCCCCGTGGGGAGCCTGCTTCTCCCTCTGCCTATGTCTCTGTCTCTCTCTCTGTGTCTCTCATGAATGAATAAATAAAATCTTTTTAAAAACCTGCCAAGTACATGGGTGTAGGTTGAGGTCCTGTCTTCCTGCATTTCAGGCCTCTGATGTCTATCTGTCCATTGTACTTACTGCTGAAGGCTCACGGAGTGAGACTCCCATCATCGTGTTGACCAAGCCCAAGCCTATCCTGGGGAGCGCTTGAACCTTCTCTCTACCAGCCTCAGTGTCAAAACTAACTTGCCTTTAAAGAATCCAGAAGTGGACCCTCAACTCTATGGTCAACTAATATTCGACAAACCAGGAAAGACTGCCCACTGGAAAAAATACAGTCTCTTTAATAAATGGTGCTGGGAAAATTGGACAGCCACATGCAGAAGAATGAAACTAGACCATTCTCTTACACCATACACAAAGATGAACTCAAAATGGATGAAAGATCTAAATGTGAGACAAGAATCCATCAGAATCCTAGAGGAGAACACAGGCAACACCCCTTTTGAACTTGGCCATAGCAACTTCTTGCAAGATACATCCAAGAAGGCAAGGGAAACAAAAGCAAAAATGAATTATTGGGACTTCATCAAGATAAAAAGCTTCTGCACAGCCAAAGAAACAGTCCACAAAACTAAAAGACAACCTACAGAATGGGAGAAAATATTTGCAAATGACCTATCAGATAAAGGGCTAGTATCCAAGATCTATAAAGAACTCATTAAACTCAACAGCAAAGAAACAAAAAATCCTATCCTGAAATGGGCAAAAGACATGAACAGAAATTTCACCGAGGAAGACATAGACGTAGCCAATAAGCACATGAGAAAATGGTCCGCATCACTGGCCATCAGGGAAATACAAATGAAAACCACAATGAGATACCACCTCACACCAGTGAGGATAGGGAACATTAACAAGACAGGAAACAACAAATGTTGGAGAGGATGTGGAGAAAGTGGAACCCTCTTGCACTGTCGGTGGGAATGTGAACTGGTATAGCCACTCTGGAAAACTGTGTGGAGGTTCCTCAGAGTTCAAAATAGAACTGCCCTGCAACCCAGCAAGTGCACTGCTGGGGATTTACCCCAAAGATACAGATGCAGTGAAACGCCAGAACACCTGCACCCCAATGTTTATAGCAGCAATATCCACAATAGCCAAACTGTGGAAGGAGCCTCGGTGTCCATCGAAGGATGAATGGATAAAGAAGATGTGGTCTATGTATACAATGGAATATTACTCAGCCATTAGAAATGACAAATACCCACCATTTGCTTCAACGTGGATAGAACTGGAGGGTATTATCCTGAGTAAAGTAAGTCTATCAGAGAAGGACAAACATTATGTGGTCTCATTCATTTGGGGAATATAAAAATTAGTGAAAGGGAATAAAGGGGAAAGGAGAGAAAATGAGTGAAAATATCAGAGAAGGTGACAGAACATGAGAGACACCTAACTCTAGAAAACGAACAGTAGTGGAAAGGGAGGTGGGCGGGGGGGGTTGGGGTGACTGGGTGATGGGCACTGAGGGGGGCACTGGGCGGGATGAGCACTGGGTGTTATGCTATATGTTGGCAAATTGAACTCCAATAAAAAGTAATAATAATGATTTTTTAAAAAAACTAACCTGCATTTGGCCTCGCTCCCACAATCCATGGCCCTCAGCTAGTTCTTAAGGTGAAGATTTTCACCCCTATTTATTTTTCAGAAAGGACTCCCCTGGTCACCCCCTTGTGGTAGTTGTTTCTTCCAAATTAAGGGAGGTCAGTGGACACTTCTGAAGAACACAGAAGTGTTCTGAGAAGATACTAGCTCTGATACTGGCAAAGGAGGAAGTTGTGGGATGGTTTCAGGACTCCTGTGAATATATTGTTCAGAAGATGGTACTCTATGTATATTTTCTGTAAACCATGAATAAATGATCTCTGAGTCCAGATGTGGAAGGTACACCTGAGGAGCACCTGATATGGGCTATGTGTGGAATTTTGTTTTTCCTTTTTTTTTAATAAATTTATTTTTCATTGGTGTTCAGTTTGCCAACATATAGAATAACACCCTTTTAACCTTTTTAAAAAAAGATTTTATTTATTTATTCATGAGCGACACACAGAGAGAGGCATAGACATAGGTAGAGGGAGAAGCGGGCTCCCTGCAGGGAGCCCCATGCAGGAATAGATCCCAGGATCCGGGATGAAGACCTGAGCCAAAGGCAGACATTCAACCACTGAGCCACCCAGGCACCCTGAAATCTCACTTTTCAACTTGAAGTGTAAACAAGTTCTTAGTTTCAATATATCGTTTCTTCCACGGACTTCTAATGACTTGGGTAGGAGCTCAAACTTCTATTTTAAGGGAGAGAATGCTAGCCTCCATGTTAAAGGACATCTCTAGCAAATAGCCAAACCTCTATTGCAAATATTTCAAAGCCTCAGCTTTTAAGTATATACTATAATGTATTAGTAACGACTGGTGCTATGCTGGAAGTACAGTCCTGGGACTTTCTCGACTGAAACTTTGCACCCTTTGACAGATAGCAACCCATTTTATCCATCCCTGGGATCCCCTGATGACCACCATTTTGCTTTCTGCTTTGAGGAGTTCAACTATTTTAGATGATTAATGATACTGCTTTGTATACTTCAAACTTTGCTAAGAGAATAAACCTTTATGTTAAGCGTCATTATCACCTAAATAAATAAATAAGTAGGGTGGAAGGAAACTTCTGGAGGGGATGGAGATGTTTATGGCATAGATTGTGGTGATGGTTTCATGGATGTTTACTTATATCCAAACTCATCAAGTTGTATACATGGTATGTGTACAGCTTGTTTGGTGTCAGTCATATCTCAATTAAGTTTTTTAAAAGCTCCAGCTAGAGTTTATTTCAAACAACAATGGACAATAAAGACTAGACCCTCTGATTTTATTATCATTGGATTTGACCTGTATGTTTTCAGGACTGCTCTGAGAGAAAGGAGACTATTCCTGAATAAATTACTGGATTTCTCTAGAATGGAGGAAAAATCCTAAAGGGGAAGATAACTATTTTCTCTAAAATTAAGAATTCCAGTAGGAGCAATTCCATGCTAAAAAAATCAGATTATTTTATTCATTAAAATAATTTAAAATATGTACATATATATACACTATCTGTATAATCTAATATATATGTATTGTACACCTGTGTGTACACAATGTATACATGTGTATACAATACATATATATTAGAGTAGGGGTAACTTACTAAAAAGCAAAACAAAATCCAGGCTATATAACATTCCAGCAGCATTAGGCACCATGATGTTCAGTGAATATAATACAGAAGATATTTATGTCCCATTTTGTTTGATGTCACCTCATCCTGTTTACATTGTTCCTTGATGTATTCATAGGATATATATTGCCTTCAAACACTCTTGTCAATACCAGTTTCTAAAGAGAAGCCAACGTTCTAAGAAACCACTATTGTACTTCGAGTTGCAGGAATGTTTTTTTTTTTTTTTTTTTGCAGGAATGTTTTAATCTCTTATGACTGTTCTAGACTGATCAGAAACTCCCATATCTTATTGAAGCAGACTGTGAAGACTCTTCTTCTTTTATTTATTTTTTAAAGGTTATTTATTTATTTATTTATTAATAAGACACACACACACACACACACACACACACACACACACAGAGGCAGAGACACAGGCAGAGGGAGAAGCAGGCTCCATGCAGGGATCATGCAGGGATCTCTGGGATCACACCCTGGGCTGAAGGCGGCGCCAAACCGCTGAGCCACCCAGGCTGCCCCTTCTTCTTTTAATAGATTTTGCGTATTTATTTGAGAAAGAGAGAGAGCGCACAAGAGGGGAGGGGGCAAGCAGAGTGAGAGGAGAGAAAGAGAAGCAGATGCCCCGCTGAGCAGGGAGCCTGACACAGGGCTCCATCCTAGGACCCTGGGATCATGACCTGAGCCAAAGGCAGACACTTAACTGACTGAGTCACCCAGGTGGCCCCTGTACAGATTCTTCTTATTCCCTTGTTTAGCTCACAGAATCTTCCAACGATAAAAAGTAAATTCCTTTTTTTGGGATGAGTGAATAAACATGTATTTCTGCTTAACTCAGCAGTTCTACAATTAGTCCAAACATATCCCAGTCATAATTTTACAAACTTATCGTTTTTTATTCAATTTATAAGATTAGTATAAATAATTATAAATATATAATAAAACTTAAGAAGTTATCAATTTAGTATTTGTCCGTTGTTTACTTTGTGAAAGGCACTGTACTCTGTGCTAAGATGGGTGTTACAAAGGTGTATATGACATCAACCCTGGAATCAAAGAGTCATAGGAGAGAAAACATATATGCAAATAAGTGTAATAAAAGCCCTAAATGGTAGATATGGGTCCAATGAAGTACTACCAAAGTTCAGAGAAGAGATGAGAAAATGCATAACGCAGGATGTTTAGGGAATGACAACAGCACATTGAGACTGACATGGATGTTGTGTGAAGGTGAACAGATGGCAGGCAGGCTAGAAATTTAAGTTTGTATCAGAATATGAAATACCACGGTAAGGAATTTGGCACTGTAAGAAATTAGATGTTTTGCAATAGGTGAGATACTTGATCCCTTCTGCTGCCATTGGCAACTCTTCTTTATTCACTGGTGTCTTTGACTCACAGCCTTCTTCTCCATTCCAAGCCCTGTCATCATCATTCTTGGTGACTTCAAATGTCCACAGTGGGCAACCTTTCCCATACACTGGTCTCTCTATTCCTTAATCTTTATCAAATCTCCACTGGGGCTACCCACTTTCATATCAACACTTTGGACTTCGTCATTACCAAAAACTGTTTCATCTTTGAAATACTAAATTCAGATTTCCTACTCTATCAATGGCCATTCATTCTTCCAGTTCTTTCATTCCATTGCTTTTATTACACCTGCACTTTGGTGGCATCAAAACCTCTCTCAGTCCCCTCTCATTACTTCCTTTTCAATGCAGCCTAGATCCTACTGTCCAGAACTTTATATTCTTTTAGTATCCTCAATTACTTGCACCATAATCTTTTATTCACACCTCTTGGCAAAAATTCGACTTTTTGGCCAATCTATCTATCTGTTATCTCCACATGTATATGAAGTTTGATTTAAAAAACCTCTCCAAAATACAGAAAAATTACATGATACTTTCCTAATTTTCAGTCTCAACTGGGGCTTCCACACTATTCAGCAGCCCTGTGTTCCACAGATCTGCTGCTTTTCTCATTTCTGTTCCAACCCTATGCTCTCATTTTCAAAATATGACCTCAACTTCTACTTTACAATACAGAAAAACTAGAAGCCATCTCAAAGAAACTTTCTCAACTTCCTTGTATGCAACTATAGACTTACCAGTCTCCCACATTCAATATATAGCTGGTACCTGAAGCCATAAGAAAGATTTACATAGTTCAGTAGATAGTATATATATAGAACATTGATTTTCAATATTTAGAGTATATCTGGACCACCTAGGATGCTGAATTAAAATGTAGGTTCTTGGGCGCTGTGAGGTTCTGAGACAGTAAGGGGCAATGAAATTTACATGTTTACTGAGCACCTTAGGTGGTGATGACACACGACCCACATGTGTTCCCAGAACCACACTTTGAAGAATGATGATGTAGAGTGAGAATAGAAGAGGGCTAAGAGCAGAAGCTTTGCACATACCACCGCTTAAGAGGAACCCATATGGGTGATCAAGAAAGACAGGATAGAGAGGAGACCCAGGAGAACATTATATCACAATAAAAGAGGGAGAAGAGGGAATATCAAGTAGGCAGGTAAGATCAATAATATCAACTATCCCAGAGATGTCCAAAAATAAAACCAAATTGGTCTATTCAATTTATACTTTAAAAAGTGGGGGAGATAGCCTGTAAGAAGTATTTCACTATGAGGAAAATGGTAGATGGTAGTGGCTTGTGGATGGGATTGGAGATAAGGTCCAATAGACTTCAAGAAACATAACTACAAAGGTGAATACATTAGGGCAGCAGTTGGAAGAGATGATCATATTCTAGCCTGAAGACTCTTGGAGGGTGGAGGCTGCATTTTCTTCTATCTTTAGGACCCAGTCCAGTCCCACTAAATGTTTGTTGAATGAAATAATTCCTCCAATTGTATGTGCTTATGTGTTTCTCTCCACAATAACTTTGATTTAAATGGTCCTCAAAGACTCCTAGTGGCAAAGTCTGAGGAGGCAAATGGTTGATGCTCCCAAACTACTTAAGTTTATCGGTGATTGAGGAAGGAAAAAGAAGGAAAGTGTCTTGTTTTCAGCAGCTGAGGGGCTAACTAGTGGGGCCCCTACGACTTTTTTTGTTCAATTAATAACTGAGTCAGAAAATATGTGACAGTTGAAGAAGTGAGTCTAGAAATGTGGCCGGGGCCAGGTCATAGAGGATTTTGAATTCCAGGTAAGAAATTTGTTGTGCCAATGAGGCAATTGAAAGTTTTTGCGCAGGAGCAGCCCCGGTGGCGCAGCGGTTTAGCGCCGCCTGCAGCCCGGGGTGTGATCCTGAAGACCGGGGATTGAGTCCCACATCGGGCTCCCTGCATGGGGCCTGCTTATCCCTCTGCCTGTGTCTCTGCCTCTCTTTCCTTCTGTGTCTCTATGAATAAATAAATAAAATCTTTAAAAAAAAGTTTTTGAGCAGAGAAATGACAACATTCATGGGTTTTTAAGTGGATGTTTCAGACTTAATTATTTTAAAACCTACCTGCCTGATACCTCTCTCTTCTGGTTCATATCTCCAGCCATTTGCTGAGATGCAGTAGAATGGTCTGGTTAATAATCTTGTAATAACTTTGCATAGAGACAGATGGTTACTAGACTTACGGAAGTGAGCATTTCATAATGTATACACATACTGAATTGATACATTGTACATGTGAAACTGACATGATATTATATGTCAATTATAATTCAATTTAAAAAGAGCAGAAGCTTGAGTTAGACTTGCTTTCAAATCTGGCTCTACCACTTACTCCTGGTAGCTATGTCTTGGTTTTCTCATCTGTAAAGGCAGACTGAGAATTCAGGGAGATAAAATGTTTGCAATGTATTTGACACAGGTTAAACACAAAATACATGTTGGCCATTATTACTGTTATTATGGAGAATTATGGGAAGCCCTGCTGGTGTTCTCTCTCTCCAACCAGAAACAAATAATTTCTTCTCTTAGAGCTCTACACACTTGGAGATGACAATAGTGCAGATCCTTTTCACTGTTACATTAAACGCTTTCAGGAAATAGAAACCCAGGCACTGTTGGCCACTGTTACTGTCCCTATCTTAGCACATACAGACATGCCCAAACTGGGAAAGTTATAATGCCACCTTGAGTAATTTTTTTTGATTATTGAATACAAAAATACTCCTCTGTAGATGATCTGTGCACTCTGCAGCTTGAGATTGCAAGGTAAGAATCCCTAGTGCCTTGCTTCCATATTAGTGACAGTAAAGGAGCTTGGATCTATCTTTGCATTCAGTAGTTCTTTAAAGAGTCTGCTAGTTATCTATTGCTTGTCACCAAATTTTATGTAATTTTTCAAAGGATTGAGCCATAAAATGCCTTTTGGGGGCACACAGCACTTAAAGTGAGCATCTTGTTAATGATTTGTTTAGCAGATTGCCTTTAGCTAAGATGACATTACCCATCAGGCTTTGTTTCAAGCCCTTGGACATCAAATGGGAATTTTTAAGCAATTAGAATGGTAGCACCTCTTGCTTTTGAGATCCCTGAAGCAATAAATTGATGTTTAAACTATTTATAATTCAGTAATGGCTGAGAGGACAATTTGCTGTGCATTTCTTGTAACACAACTAAATCAAGTTTTCCCCTTAGAAATTCTTCAGTTGTGCTAGGGTGGCTTCAACCATTTCCATTCCTGGTGTAGATTCTAAATCCTGAAATATCACTTAAGGAAAGAATTGATAAGTCTTTTATTGTAAATCCATCCCCAGTAACAAAATATTAGAAACTGGATTTTATGATGTGACTTATAAAAACAAACAAAACAAAACCTCCTAACAGTGAGGGAATGAAAAAAATCTCAGAATAAGGTATTTTGTCTGGGATGACTTTTCTGACATATGGTCCGTTAGTATCAGAAACTAGAACATAGGAATAAAAGCAACTTTCTATTACTTTTGTATTTATTAGGCTGTGTTTTTCTCCTTTTCTTCTCCTTTTCCCCATTCTTGAAAATTCCTTGGATATGAAATTAGGACAGCTATATATTTTGTGGGGCCCAGTGCAAAATGAAAATGTGAGCCTTCTTGTTCAAAAATTGAGAATTTCAAGATGGCAATGGGAAAGTGTTAAACCAACTGCAGGGCTCTTCCAAGTGTGAAGCTCTGTGTGACTGCACAAATCACACACCCATAAAACCAGTTCTAGCTTTATAGAATCCCAGTATGGGAAACTTTGCATGTAAAATATTACCTTTGTGTTAAGTCACTGGTCCAATGATCTTTGACATTTTGCAATGACTAGACTTTTGTCACCTCTTTCATCTCCTTTTCTTACGTCTTTCATGCTATGTCTTGAAACAGAACACTATGCTTATGCTTATTTTGGTATTATAAGAATCCTCTATTCTTTACTTTCTTTCAGATTTTGTCTTTGATCCTTGCTAAAATATATCTTGGGACATTTGCATTGAACTTTGATGATAAAGCACCCAGTCAGTGTTTACTCTCATCAGGACTGGTCTTCCTCCTAATTGCAAGGTTTGTGCTGACCAATTTGATATTGGAGTGCATATATGTATTTTTCTGTTTGTTTTTGTAATCAAGAAATATGAATGACTCTTCCTTTGTTTATGATTGTGGGTTTTTAAAATTGAATCTTAGACCTACTTCTCTCACTTTTAACCTAGGAACTTCCTTTTTTAACTTTAAAAAAATACTTTTAAGTAATCTCTACACCCAACATGGGGCTCAAACTGACAACCCTAAGATCAAGAATCATACACTCTACTGACTGAGCCAGCCAGGTGCCCCAGTTAGGAACTTCCTTTTGATAATAATCTTATCTCCACACATAGCTTGATTTGCTCTAATTGTTACAGCCCAAAGCTTTGAGTTGATTTTCATCAATTACTCAATGTTGGACTGAGGATCTGCAAAACTTTCATATAACATATTGGCTTAGCTGAAAGTATTTTTTATGTTATGTTCATTCCCTCATGAGAAGCTCTTGAAATTTGTAGGTTTGTCCACATTGGTATATTCATTTGGAGAAGATTCTAATTGCATTGCTTATTGAGAAAATAGGAGTGTTCTTAATTTCCCTACTAATTTGTTTTCCTCATTGACCTTATTTTTTTTACAGATTGGTTTTTAGAACTTTATTACTTTTATACTCCTTTGTTATCTCCACAAACACTACCTTATTGCACATCTCAAGATCCCTAAAACTTTTTTTATTAAGTCTCATTTATAGAAGTGCCTAGTAAAAACCTACACAGGTAGAGTCATCTGTGAAGATTTATTTTAAGGTATCCTTAAATTATGCAGTGATGCCCTCAAAACAGTCCTTTTGTGGGGATACCACTTATGAGAAGATTGGGTTTCTTGTTCTTCTTTGATTTCATAGCAAAGAACCCAGACACTTCCTTTGCTTTCTGTTGATAGTTAAGAGTTAATCATGCCTCTGAAGTAAAATCTTACTCATTGGTATTTCTG
The DNA here is from genome assembly GCF_018345385.1 of Vulpes lagopus. Lineage (NCBI taxonomy): Eukaryota > Metazoa > Chordata > Mammalia > Carnivora > Canidae > Vulpes > Vulpes lagopus. Next base: position 103,364,096 of record NC_054848.1, read on the forward strand.
AGATGAACTCCATCACTTTCACTTCCCAGCACTATTTTTCTCCCTACCAACAGAAGAAACTCACTCATAGTAGAGCTTGGGCTGCTGGTCACAAGTGTGGAATACTAAGCACAGTAGAAGTGGTAAGATCTACAGATAAATGAGCCAGGGATTGGAGCTCCCTGCAAATGTTAGGTGGCTCAAATTAATTGCTTACCAAACTCGTACAGCACACTTGAGGTCTTTTGCTTCCTTGCTGGCTGTCAATTTAGCTCAAGTTCTGCAAGGTTCACTATACTTTTGGGAAGCAAGCAGGTCATAACATGTCATAGAGCAAGTCTGATATTCTTCTAAGGCTGAATGTATATTTGGCAGAAGCCATGTATTTGTGTTATATAATATCAAAAAGCAAGGATTCCAAGTTGCCCTTTGAAGATAATCCACCCCCACACACACCTTCTTGCTATCCTCTGCCTGCTAGGTTTAGGGCTTGAGGTGAACATTTGGGTAAAGATTGATTACAGAGGAATTCCATCCATTGAATTGATAGCAAGAGCAGTTGCCGAAGGTCAGAGAATTTCAAATAGGTATGGAAGATTCTGGGAACTGTTGACTATTCTGATTTCAAGGCAAAGCTACTGGAAAATGTTTAATTCTTATGTCACTAAGTGAGATGCGGCATTTATGGTTCTACCTAAAGCAGTTTGTGGGATAAGCTGTCTGAGAGGGTTCCCAAGCTTGACTCAACAGCTGTTGCTGATCATCCAGTGGAGCAGAGATGTCTCCATGGCGATCTTCCTGTTTCAGCCAGAAAAGGGATTCCCATAGGGTTTAATGGCCTGGCATAGTTCTAGCATCTTTAATAAATAAAATACTGTATCACATAAGGGAAAATATGAAACCTCCTTTCAGAGAAAGGGTGACAGTAGTGATTTTTGTTATTTTATGTCAGTAGGAGGTAGATAGTGAGAAGAAATTCAAATTGGAGGTTATTAAAACACCTCTATTCTTTGAAGTGTCTCATTTTCTCAATTCTTCAATCATGTAAATGACCAATGAACAACCTTCCCGGGGGTATGCAATTGATTGCACATTACAGATGATGAGAAGGATGCTATGTTGAAGGAGACAAAGAGTAAAATAAGCAAATTTTATGGAGAGGCATTTTCTCACTTAATGTCCTGTTAGTTTGGGAACATTTAGAGGAGGGGGGAAGATGACAAACATGTGACAATTTAGAGAACATCTGTAGCTGGGTATGGGTGAGTGTAGGCCAGGGATTTGATGACTTAAAACATAATGAGAAAGATATTAAATCTTTTTCTCCCTCCCTCCCTTATCTATTCTATGATCTATTTCCCAGATGAAGCAACAAACGTGGTGCTGGTTTTGAGAAAGAAAAAGAGTAAAGGTAAAAGGCATGGTCATTGTAAGCCTTGGCAAAGGAACATGTCACTTGGGGGCAGAGAGGCAACCTACTGGCACATCTCAATGACAATTTCTCTAATTGCTACCTCGAAGATCACAAAAACTTTATTCCAGAGAAGGGAACAGGAGACATTGCACTGAAGGTAGGAACAGGACAAGTCAAAGATGGCTGCGAAGAGCATTAGGCAGCGGGCACAGAAGGGGGAGCCCAGATTGAGAGTGCCAACAGCATAGAAGCCCCAGAAATGCAGTAGCACCACAGTGAAATAAAATAGTCACATCCATGGCTGATAAAAAAGAGGATGAAGGCTCCTTGGAAAGGCTTTAGACCCCAAGATAACAAACGAGGGCTTGATGATGTACATGATCCATTCTAGTCAGAGCCTGTGGATCAGAAGTGGTGCTTTTTCACCCTGGAGTTTTTGATTTAGCAGCTAGGGATGGGAATCAACAATCCAGATTTTTAAGGTCTTTGGGAGATTCTTATGCTTGACCAGGCTTGGCAACCATTGTTTCTAGAAGAAAGTAATTGCTAAAATGACCTGAATCCTATCTAGGATATATTATCCCACTCTTTTGAAAAGAGTTATGTAATAGATAAGGAAGTTACAGATAATTCATTTTTAAAAAATCTATGATATTTTTAACTAAAACATAAGTAAGCAAGTAAGACCTGTGCTGTTTGGGCATAAATTCCCCCTCTCTTTTCAAAGCAAAGCATAACGTTAAGACCCCCATAGTTTAACAAGTACCCACTAGATCTCCTGCTGTTTGGTGATAGAACAAATATTCAGGGTTGTTTTTGCTTGTTTGTTTCTTTTGGCTGTTAGTGGTGGGATCTCGCGCGCGCGCATGTGTGTGTGTGTGTGTGTGTATCAATTGTTTACTTAAAAGGGGAAAACACCAGTTTTGAACAATTAATCCTCTACCCCTTGAGTTCAGAAAGAATAGCAAAGATCATATGTGTTTATATAGATGGATTAAGCTCCAGACAAAAAATACAAGTAAAAAACATTGACAGGCTCATACACAATACCTAAGAGGTGGAATCAGCCCAAATGCTCATCCATGTATGAATGGATAAACAAAATGTGGTATATAAAATGGAATGGTATGCTGCCTTAAAAAGGAATGAAATCCTGTCACATGCTATACTATGGATGAACTTTGAGGAATTTATGCAAAATAAAATTAGTCAGTCACAAAAGATAAAAACTGTGTGATTTTATTTATATAAAGCATTTAAAGTAGCCAAATTAATAGAAACAGAAAGTAGAATGGTGGTTATAGGGAAGGGGAAAAGGGGGGTTAGTGTTTAATGGATACAAAGTTTCAGATGTGCAAGAGGAGAAAGTTCTGGAGGTTTTTTCCACAACTATGTGAATATACTTAACACTATGGAACTATACACTTAAAAATGGTTAAGTGATCAATGTTATGTTATGCACCCCCACCTTTTTAACCACAATTAAAAAAATAAAAACCACTGGCAGTCTCCCACAACCCATCAAGCCATACTGGGCTTTCTTTCCAAGCATGTGAGAATTCTGAACTCTGGCATACATTTACTCTGAGCTTCCAATAAGTTGTTTGAAAATAGTCTTCAGACATCCTGTAAGTTATTAACCTCTACAGACTCTTCTGTTCAGCCTTTTCCTTGTCATCCACAGTTTTTTCATGGGTCCCCTTTACAAATATTGAATGCACAATGGATTTATTTCTTTGCTTTTCTATTCCGAATTTCATTGTGTTGTGATCGCTATGAAATAGGAAGTACCTGTGGGAAATGCAAATTTCTGGCTTTTCTCTACTTTAATCCCAGATAGGCTACTTCTAGCCTGTATGCAGCAAAATAATACTTCTGTATTCTTGGCACTTACATCTCCTAGGTAATCATGGAACTCTCAGCCCCTCCCTGTTTATCCCCCTGCTGGCACTTATTCAAACTCATGTCCACTTCCATTTTCTTTGTAAGAAGTCTCTGTAATCCATCTCTTATTTAATCATGCCATTATACTTTTCAGAACTCTCTCTGATGTCTTCTGTCTTTTTGAACCTGAAGATCCCTGAACAATTTATTTGCTATTTCAGGAGTGGGAGTGGATTCTGGAAAAGTATTCCAAAATGCATTTCTGAGTGAGAGAATATTCTTTTGCATAAGGAAATGTTGGCAATTATATATAGTCCAGAGGACAGTGACCTTTTGGAGTGTGAGCATAAGAAAAGTTGTCACTCTCCATAATAACATTTTGAACTTTGGCTATTTGTTAAATGAGAAAATGCACAATTACCAAAAAAACTATAAATTCAGTACAACTGTCATCTTAATCACATCTCAATATATTTGAAGAACAGGCGTATACATATGCAAGAGATGTATTGTTCATTCACAATCTCCAGACAACAATTACTGTGCATAGAACTCTAGGCAACTTTCCTAACACCATCCTGCCTACCATCCTCCAAGAGCTCTGAGATCTGAAGTTTAGAAGAGCTGCTGTGTAGTCTCATTCCAGGTAAATTCACTTGAGCAACTCCAGAGAGAGAGTTATGTAACTTATCCTAAACCCCCCTAACCAAGGATACTGCACAGGCTTGCACGTCCCATTCCACAAGCTTCTGTGGCAGCCCTTCGTAACTCCTCTGTTTTAGGCTCTCTCTGCCAGCCTCAAACATCTGTGTCAGCCAAAGGCAGTGACTTGTGGCAGGTCTTCATTTTTCCAGGTCTGCTGCTTCTCCCCAGCTAATATATGCAGGCAATTCAGGGGACGGCCTGAGTGTCCCACCCTCGTGTAGCAGGGGGGAACAGCTGGATTTAGAGACTAAGATATGGATTTAGGGGCACCTGGTCTCACATCGAATGCTATTGATTATCTCTTCAAATGTTAATCTTGGACAAGTTGGTTAAACTGCCTGAGTTTCTATAACTTTCTTGGGTAAATGGAAGCAAAAGCAGTTGACAGGCTACTGGGAGCTTAGCTAATTAAAATAATGGCTCTAGATTTATGTTTTCTCAAGGCTTCAAAGCTGATGGATAGCTGCCCTTCTCTTTAAAATCATTAATGAAGGTTTTTTTTTCATTAATGAAGTTATTAAAGAAATTATGCTCAGTGCTGAGACCTTGGATAGCTTATACTCAGACTAGAACCAAAGTGTGTAGCTATGCTAAGACTATGCTAAGACTATGCTTACAGTCTTTGAGGAACTTTAGAATTCACAGTGATTTTCTTTATTTAAGTATTTTGATTCAAAAAGTATTATATTATGATGTGTGTGTGTGTGTGTGTGTGAAGGAAAATGTAGCAAATAGTACCAGATTATGAAAATAGCCCTGGAGAATGCTTATTGCAGCATTACTTACAATAGCCAAATTATGGAAGCAGCTCAAGTGTCTATCGACAAATGAATGGATAAAGAAGAGGTGATATACATATATATATATATATATATATATATATATATATATATTTATACACATGCCTCCACACACAAAATGGAGTATTATTCAGCCATTAAAAAGAATGAAAATTTGCCATTTGCAACTACACAGATGGAGCTAGATTATAATGCTAAATAAGTCAGTCAGAGAAAGACAAATGCCATATGATTTCATATGTGGAATTTAAGAAACAAAACAAGTGAGCAAAGGAAAAAGAGAGAGAGAGAAATGAAGGGACAGACTCAACTATAGAGAACAAACTGATAGTTCCCAGAGGGGAGGTGAAGGGATGGAGGAAAGAGGTGATGGGGATTAAGAGAACATTTATCACGATGAACATTGAGTAAGGTATTAATTGCTAAATCACTATATTGTACACCTGAAACTAATATAACACTGTATGTTAACTATACCAGAATTAAAATTTAAAAAGTAATAATTTTTTTAAAAAAGAAAATAATACTGGACAGAAATTAGATGTTATCCACTACTGGCTGATTTTATGATGTTAGATGACACTCTTAGCTTGTCCGAGCTTTAGTTTCTGCAGCTATCAAATAAAGTGATGGAGTAGCTAGTCACAGATGGCCCCTGTAGCTCTGCTTTTTCAGATTCTGTGTGTATATCATATTGTCATCAATTGAGATTAATGGCATTATTTTAGAAAACGAGCGTTAAAAATATAGTTGTGGTAGAAACTATACAATCATCTTAAGCAGTAACTCTCTAAACAGATATTTTAGACTGAGCATCTAGAAACCAATGATTTGTAAGATTACAAATACTGGAGGTGCCCAAAGGTGGCTCAATCAGTTGAGCATCTGACTCCTGGTTTCAGCTCAGGTCATGATCTCAGGGTCGTGAGATTGAGCCCCATCTTCGGCTCTGTGCTGGAGCCTGTTTAAGATTCTCTGACCCTCTGGACCTGCTTGTATTCTCCTTCTCTCTCAAATGAATAAAATAAATCTTTAATTTTTTTTGCCACTCTGGAAAAGTGTGTGGAGCCTCAAAGAGTTAAAAATAGACCTGCCCTACGACCCAGCAATTGCACTGTTGGGGATTTACCCCAAAGATACAGGTGCAATGAAATGCTGGGACACCTGCACCCAGATGTTTATAGCAGCAATGTCCACAATAGCCAAACTGTGGAAGGAGCCTCGGTGTCCAGCGAAAGAAGAATGGATAAAGAAGATGTGGTTTATGTATACAATGGAATATTACTCAGCCATTAGAAATGACAGATACCCACCATTTGCTTCAATGTGGATGGAACTGGAGGGTATTATGCTGAGTGAAGTAAGTCAATCGGAGAAGGACAAACATTATATGTTCTCATTCATTTGGGGAATATAAATAATAGTGAAAGGGAATAGAAGGGAAGGGAGAAGAAATGGGTAGGAAATATCAGAAAGGGAGACAGAACATAAAGACTCCTAACTCTGGGAAACAAACTAGGGGTGGTGGAAGGGGAGGAGGGCGGGGGGTGGGGGTGAATGGGTGACGGCCACTGAGGGGGGCACTTGACAGGATGAGCACTGGGTGTTATTCTGTATGTTGGCAAACTGAACACCAATAAAAATAAATTCATTATAAATTTTTTTGTTTTAAAAATAAATAAATAAATACTGGAAAATTTTAAAAATCTGAACCACAATCTTGGTGTATAACATCATTTCCTTGGTCCACCTAAAGGCACTAGGGAAACATGGAGAAATGTCTGATTTCAGGGCGGAGAACAGGGAAGGCACAAGATGTGCCTGGGACATCTTGCCATGTCATAAAGCAATGAATTGCTCAAAATATAAGCTGGTGGGTGGGGTGGGGGAGTTACTGCCATAAAGACACAGGTGCTAGCTTGAAGGAACTCCCATTGGCCAAATCTGGGACAATTTGAACCTCAAGATAATTAATAATTATAAACTATTGTGGGGAAATTGGAAAATCATGAGGTCATATCAATAATAAAGAACTAGGGAGGAGGCAAAGCTCTTGCCAACAGTTGAATGCTGCATGCTGACTGGTAAATGTGGAGGAGGCGCTGGAGTTCAAAAGTCAGTAATATGTAAGCATCACAATAAAGACTGGATAAAAGGAAAATCAGTGGATATTATATCTAGGTGGAAATTTTGGTGAAGAGCGGGATATTTGCATGGAATTAAATTGTCTTCCTACAGACTGCTTATTAGTTGCAGGGGGAGAATAGTAATTATACAGTAATGAGATTGGACAACCATTTGGCCAAGTGATCAACATTTACATCACTAATCATGGACAAATCATTGTCTACCTTCCATACGATGCCCCCAAGGAAATCACGATGCTTATGTAGTATTCCAGCCTAGAATTCATAGCCTGAAGATAATCATGAATCAGGCAAACCCCCAGAAAAGGAATATTGAACATGTCAGTGTCAAAAAAAAATGAAGAAGCCTTGTGGAACGTTCCAGATAAAGGAGGCTAAAGAAACATCACAGCTAGGTGCAATACCTGATCTTAGACTAAATTCTATATTAGATGGAGGGAGATGCTATAAAGGATGTTGTTAGATAAACTGGAAAAAGTTCAGTGTGGTTATACGGATGGTAGATTAGATAAAAATAGTACATCTAGGGATCCCTGGGTGGCACAGCATTTTAGCGCCTGCCTTTGGCCCAGGGCGCGATCCTGGAGAACCGGGATCGAATTCCACGTCGGGCTCCCGGTGCATGGAGCCTGCTTCTCCCTCTGCCTATGTCTCTGCACCTCTCTCTCTCTCTCTGTGTGTGACTATCATAAATAAATTTTAAAAAATTAAAAAAAAATAGTACATCTAATGTATCAGTGTAAGTTTATGAAGTTGATAATTCCCTATCAAAGCATGCACTGACATATTTAGGGCTAAAGAAACATGATATATGTAACTGATCTTCAAGTGGCTCAGGAAAAGAGGGGACAGGGTGGCGAGAGAGAGAGGTAAATGATTAAGCAAATAAGGTAAAATGTCGATAGGAATGAAGCCAAGTAAAGGTTGTTATACAGATACACTTTACACTATCTTCTTTTTAAAGATTTTATTTACTTTTTTGACAGAGAGAGAGAGAGCTAGAGAGCACAAGCAGGGGGAGCAGAAGGCAGAGGCAGAGGGAGAAGCAGACTCCCTGCTGACCAGGGAGCCGGATGTGGGACTCGATGCAGGACTCAATCCCAGGACCCTGGGATCAAACCTGAGCTGAAGGCACACTTTAACCAAGTGAGCCACCCAGGTACCCCATTTTACTCTATATTTTTCAACATTTATGTATGTTTAAAATTATTGCCAAATAAGGTTTAAAAAAACAACTTTAAATAGTCAAAGATTTCTTGGATACAATCCCCAAAACATGCCCCATAAAAATATTGGGAAATTGGACTTCATCGAACATAAAAACTTCTGCTTTGGAAAGACAATGTGAAGAGAATGAAAAGGCAAGCTATAGACTAGGAGAAAATCTTTGCAAACCATATGAAGGACTTGTAGTCAAATGAAAGACTCAAATCCAGAATCCAGAATGATTTGCAAGGTAATGCATATCGAAAAATTTTTTAAAAGCTGAGCCTAGATCTTGTTTTCTAACACTTGAAGGAATGAAGGTAAGGCAGAGAATGGCAGGAAACACAGAATAAGAGGAATATGGAAAAGAAGACTCAGAACAAAATAGTGAAACCAAAGACCCAATAAAAATGGCAAAAATCTTTGAGCAGTTAGTTCACCAGAGAAAATATACACATAGCAAATAAACACATGAAAAGATGACCAATCTCACTGGTTGTGAGGCAAATGCAAATGCAAATCACCTTAAGTGCCATATCAACTGTTGGTGAGGATGTGAGAGAACTGGAACTCTTACATATGCTGGCGGGAATTTTGGATGGTGCCACCACTTTGGAAGATGTTTTGACATTTAAAAAAAATTATTCATAAGAGACATACAGAGAGAGGCAGAACATAGGCAGAGGGAGAAACAGGCTCCCCACGGGGAGCTCAATGCAGGACTTGATCCCAGGACCTTGGCATCATGACCTAAGCTGAAGCCAGATGCTCAACCACTGAGCCACTGAGATGCCCTGTTTTGCATTTATTAAAAAGTCAAACTCAAACTTATCTTAGAATTCCAGCCACTCTACTCTTAGATATTTCCCCCAAGACAAGTGAAAGCATATTTCCACATAAAGACCTGTATGGGAATGTTCATAGCAGCTTTATTTATACAGCCAAGATGGGAAACTACTCAAATGGCCACCAGTGGATTAAAGTGTGGTAGCCAAACTCTCAGCAGTGAAAAGGAATGAGGTGGTGATGTAGGCACCAAGTTAGATAATTCCAAAATAATTATGCTGAGTGAAAGAAGCCAGACAAATGCAAGTACATACGGCATGATTCCATTCCTAGAAAATTCTCAAAAACACAAACTAATTGATGAAAACAGAAAGCAGAAGAGTAATTGCCTAGAACAGGAGGGGAAGGGATGGGCAGGCGGGAGGGATTAGAAAGGCACATGGAGAAACCTGGGGCAGTGACTAATAAGGAATATTATCTCGATTGTATTGATGGTTTCGTGGGCATGTACACATGCTAAAACTTATCAAAACGCACGCTTTAATTAGGAACGGTTTCTTGTGTGTCAATTGTGTCTCAGTAAAGTTGTCTGGTAAAAGCGGCTGGTAGAGTGGCTGGTACACAGCCTGTGTTCACTACATTCAGGTTCTCATCTCTTTCTTTAAAAAATCTTATTTTATTTTTATAATATTAATGTATTATTTTATCTTCTTTTTTAATTTTTTCTTTTTTAATTTTTATTTAAATTCAATTTGCCAACAGGAACTCCTATCTCCTGCTCTCAACTATGTAGTGAGTAGTGTCAAATAACACCAGTTTTCATTATAGTAGGGTTTTTTCCAGAAATTTAAAGACAAAAATTACAACAAAACACATACACAAAAGCTGAACATCAGTAAATTCTGTACACAAAAAGAAGTGACCACTAACCATTTTAAGATTTTAAGATAGGTAGATTGAGAAGATATTACTCAGCCATTAGAAATGACAGATACCCACCATTTGCTTCAACGTGGATGGAACTGGAGGGTATTATGCTGAGTGAAGTAAGTCAATCGGAGAAGGACAAACATTATATGTTCTCATTCATTGGGGAATATAAATAATAGTAAAAGGGAATAGAAGGGAAGGGAGAAGAAATGGGTAGGAAATATCAGAAAGGGAGACAGAACATAAAGACTCCTAACTCTGGGAAACAAACTAGGGGTGGTGGAAGGGGAGGAGGGCGGGGGGTGGGGGTGAATGGGTGACGGGCACTGAGGGGGGCACTTGACGGGATGAGCACGGGGTGTTATTCTGTATGTTGGTAAATTGAACACCAATAAAAAATAAATTTATTATTAAAAAAAGCATACTTTCAGTAAAACATTTTACCATTTTTATCCAAAAAAAAGAGAGAGAGAGAGAGAGAGAGAGAGAAGAGATACAGATTCCTTCTCCTGTTCCACCTCGTCTCTTCTTATCTCCTCCCTCCTAGTCCTTCTACTAGGCGTTGCAAAGATTCAATAGAAACAATTATCAAAACCTTGGTATAAGACCTTCCAGGCCGATTAAAGAGCAAACACAAATACAAAACATTCAGATTCCATCTCAAAGACTTGGAACTCAAAAATTCATGGGAATATAGGAAGCAATATGTCTATTAACAACAACAGTGCATTGCAAAGGGGCTGTTCCTTATTTCTTCTTCACAAAGATGGAGATTCAAGGAGGCAGCAAATGATTCTCTCATTGAGGTATGTATTCTTACACACTCATTTGAAGTCCCATTCTCAGTTGAAGAAGGAAATGGGGTTGGGTAGGATGGCTTTGGGTTAGGAGATCATAGAGGAGTTCCCCTTTGAGTTTTGATTTGAAATGAAAATAATGTCCTTGCTCCCAGACTTGAAAATTTGATTTCAAGTACAGACATTTATGATGCTTATGTTAACTTTTAGGCTAAACAAAATATTTGTTATCTGCAAATATTGACTCTTTTCTGAGTAAAAATTGACATTAGAACTGAGGAAGAGCTCCTGCTGGCACAGATTCATCAGATATCACTGAGAGAATCCAAAGATGGATTACCGTCAACATTTCTTCTAACCCCTTAGATTGGTCCACAAAAGTGTCATAGTAACGTGTATTGTTAATGAGCAGAAGAATAAAGGTAGAGGACTGAAAGATAAATTAATGAGCAAAAACTGCAAGACAAATATTAAATCCAAGCTTCCGCTTAATTCCACCCAACCAGTGGGTCAAGTTTCTATAGGCAGAATGGTGTGGGTCCATTGTGAAGATAGGCACTAGAAACTGTGGTTTGAAATATTTCTGTGTGTTCAAGTAATTCCAAAGGCCTGAAAGACAAAATAGAAAGGATAAGGTCTTCTAACAGAGACAAGTTTTAAAATTTTCATGTAGTCCAGATTAGTAACCAATTTCTCTCAAAATTCCTGTAACTCTTCGGATATTGAGTGGAATTTGCAGGGACTATTATAACAGCATGATATCAGTGGGCCCTAAATGAGTACACAGTAGACTCATGGAAAGACTAGAGTAAGCTGGCAATTTCAGGAATGGCACCCTAAGAAGGACAAAGTAGGCATTTACCAGATTTTCATGTTTTGCAAGCAGGCAAGATTGTTTCTCTGTGTAAATAGGAACACCTCGAGTTTGGATTAACCATGGTAGGGCTTGGAAGCTGTCCTGAGTTTAAGACCAACGTGAGTTTAAGGAGGCTGTTACTTAGCCAAAGTAAGGGAAACCAGGGTAGAATTAATGCAATATTAGGGACTGAAGAAATAGTCTAATATTTACCTATGGATCTTGTATCTTACAATTCACATTCATATTTTTATATTTATCTTCTAAAGGTAATAGCCATCTTGGTTTTTTTGTTGTTGTTGTTGATGGTTTTTTGGAAAACAAAGAAAAGAGAAGGAGCAACATTTGATTACATTACATCTTTTTAATTTGCTTCTCAATCCTGTAATCCTGGGGAGAGCTGAACATATGCTCTGCTGACAGGTGGCACTAATAGGGCAATGACCTAAATGGCAAATGTGGTACCAAGGAGATACTAACCTGTCTCTGGACTGCTGGGTGTTCCATAAACGTCATCCAACCTGGCGAAGTCTTACCAGAATGAAGATTTATAATTCGTGGAATCCAGGCTTGAAAAATGCCGACTTAATCTTCAATGTAATTACGGGGCCTTTTAGTTCATCACTGTATCACGTTTCTACACGAGTATCCAACTGGAAAAGAAAACAAAACAAAAAAAAAGCAAGTAAAGAAATACAAATAGAAAAAAAAGGTGAGAGGTGGCTAATAAGTTAACTAGGCAATTTCTTTTCACCCTAACAAGGCTTTGGAGGCCTGGCTAGGAAATTTAAAACACCTCCAAGATTCCAAAAGAAACAGCCAGCACATTATTTTTCACACATGCAAATCCTTACAGATCCTGTGAGAAAATAAAGCCTTCTTTTTAAACTCAATATTGAAATTTGAAAATAAAGGCGGAAATGTGATCTCATAATGCAGAAAAGAGAGTTTAGGTTTACTAGATATTCTTAAACTGCCAAAATGCTCATCAACTTTTCAAAGGCCAGTATCCACCCCAAGACACTCCAAGAATCCTCCCACCATCATCCCCAGTGGGTCTCCATCCCCATCTTTCTTGCCTCATGCCTTTGTTACCACGCAAATATCCATCTTCTGTCTTTCTCACCCAATCCTTGTTCTAGTACCATCTTCTCTGTTTCCTCCTTCCTCCTTTGCCCACCTTCCATTAAATGACTATTACCTAGAATGAGGTTTAGAAAAAAGGTAATAGGCAAGCGTCATGCAACCTTTTCATTTTAAACACCAGATGAAGAGAAAATGCTACATTTGTTTCCCTTGGGGAAGAAAAAGATTGCTTTCTATTTATGGGACTTTGAATTTTTTTCTCCTGTGGGTCAAGGGTCACAAGAACAAGTTCTCCACCCTTGATTTATGAAGCCAATGCTGGGCACTGACGAGGATAGCAGGATGAGGGACCAGCAGGAATCCAGGAAAACTGTTGTGAGGGTTGTTGATTGAGCCCCTGCCTTCAACACACTTCCTGAGCCATGGAAGGAACATGCTTTTGCAATTGCTCTGCTGCCGTTGCCATGGATCACAGTCACTACTTCTCTTGGCGGGAGGGACTTGGCCCCTCTTGACTGCTTAATGTTTTGGAGATATAGCGAGATGGAACCTTTATATGTAAAATAAAAAAGCAAGCCAGCCAGCCTGGTGGGACTGGCCGTGGCATTTCCCATCCAGCAGCATCTGGGAGAGTTGCTAACGCTCCTGTTGTTTTCCTGGTCTCTCCACCTAATCTTCTGGCTCCCCCACATCCTGTTGCTGTGTTGCCAACAATTCCACAGGCCCCAGGACACTGAAATTTACTGAAACACCATCCTCCATGTACTTGTTTGGGTTTTGAAGGAAATGTCACAGGGGGCTTTGAAATCAGGAGGTGCTCGGGTGATACTGAACATGTTAAAAAACAACATTCTGTATTTATGTATTTCTTTCTACAGGTGCCTGTCCTCATGCTCCCCCTGGCACTCGGGCTTCCTTTCTCTATAGGCCTTATCCTAGAGGCTGACTCCCTACTTTAATTTAAATGCATATTCTTAGATTTAGTTTATACTTGCTTAACTTAGAATTATAACCAGCACCCCATGTTACCCTTTAATAACATATTGTTCATTATATGCTGTGAACAAAAGAAAGATAATTATTATCAGTAGAAACCTCAAGTTTTAATAATCAGAGAATCTTGAGGTTATATGAAACCTTATTATGGTTGCTGGGCAATGTGTTTTTGAGACCTCAGAGCAACAACCACTATACGGCCAATAACCTGTATGAAATGGCCATGGGATGAAAAATGCCTTGGTTGTTTCTCCTGGGTTTTTCATCCTCAACTTTGATTTTGGGGGGTATCCCCTCAGTTTGTACTGTGACCTCTCCCAGCAACCTGATGTGGACCTTGGTTCCCTTTCCAACCCATGCTCTCAGACCACAGATTGCACCTATATCCTGCTCATTCTTTCCCAGTAGAGAGTCCTCTGCTCCTGATTTTGAGGTTGCTGGAGGGACCCTGGGGTCTCAGGCCCTGGTACCACCACTTGAAATGCATGCATCCTGAGAGACCCCTAACTCTGGGAAATGAACAGGAAGTAGTGGAAGGGGAATTGGGTGGGGGGGGATAGGGTGACTCGGTGACAAGCACTGAGGGGCGCACTTGATGGGATGACCACTGAATGTTATACTATATGTTGGCGAATCAAACTCCAATAAAATATATACAAAAAAATAAAATGCATGCATCCTAGGCCCCACCTCAAGACATGATTTCATAGTGTGGGTGGGTCTCAGAAACTGGCATCCTTCAGGTGATCCTGATAAAGCCAGACCTCACTTTGAGAAACCAGTCTGTTGACACTGCACTCTCATTTCTCTCCTCCTCCTCAGTCTTCCCTCTGACGTTTCCTTTTTTTAATCCACTCTAAAACTAAGGATTCCTCAAGAAAATATAATCTCTATGGTGGGCCTAGAAGTCTGCCTTTTAAAACAACCCCTCAGAGATGCCTGGGTGGTTCAGCAGTTGAGCATCTGCCTTTGGCTCAGGGTGTGATCCTGAGATCCTGGATCTAGTCCCCCATTGGGCTCCCTATGGGGAGCCTGCTTCTCCCTTTACCTATGTCTCTGCCTCTTTCTCTCTCGCTGTCTCTCATGAATAAATAAATAAATCTGTAAAATTAAAACGACCCCTCAGCTAATTCTGATGCATGTTTTTTACAGACCCCATCTTTAGAAAGATTAAGTTAAAATGTCTTATACGCAGGGGAAGGGTGTGATTATATTTGGGTTCTGGAAAAATCACCCTGGTAGCAGTAGGGATAGCATAATATGGAACCGAAGTCTGGGTTTTGTCACTTCTGGCTGTGTGTCCTTTCTCTTTCACTGTCTTTCTCCTGTCCTCCCCTTCCTAGAGGAAGGAATTCTGAGATGCTTTGCCCACAGACTTTCTCTTGTCCGTGGACGAAGTAGCCAACTTCATGCCTTCAAATATTATTGGCATGAGGATGATTCCAAGATATCTCCTGCCATCCTTTGTGCCATACTATAGGCCCTCATTTCTGGATGCCCACCAGTACCTTAAATGCAGAACATCCCCAGATTAACCCAGCATCTTGTCCCCAGAAGACCTCCATCATCCTGTCTGCTCTTACTTTGAATAGCACTGCCCTTCCAGTTACCCCAAATCATTTTATATCCCTCACCCTCCCTTGTCCTTCACATTCAAATCTTCTCAATTCTACCTTCTCAAAAATCCCTGGTTTTGATTCCTTTCTCTCTAGTTGCCATTTTGATCTGCTAGTTCATTTCCGTGTTTCAAACACTTCATGACTACTGATTTTCTTCATCCACCATACTTGCTAGGCAGGCATTCAAGACCTTCCCTGATTTGGCTTCGATCTACTTTTCCAAATCCATCCTATTACTCTGCTTTAGGACTCTAGTGACAACCCAATGTGATTACTCCTCCTTCTCCCACACAAACTTTGCCCCATCCCTAGGAGATACTTTTTTTTATACATTTCTCTTGGATTATCCTTCCCTCCATTTCCAAGTCATCCTTCCACAGCCAGCCCCATAGATATCCAATGAAAACTTTTACATTTGGGGCACTTGATCAGTCCCTATTCTCTACTATTTAACACTTTCAACCATAAGTTGTCAACAAATTTTTTTAAAGACTTTATTAATTCACGAGAGACACACAAAGAGAGGCAGAGACATAGGCAGAGGGAGAAGCAGGCTCCCTCCAGGGAGCCTGATGCAGGACTCAATCCCAGGACCCCGGAATCATGACCTGAGCCAAAGGCAGATGCTCAACCACTGAGCCACCCAGGTGTCCAAGTTGTCAATAATTTATATACATGGCTTATACACCATAGAATACTTTGAGTTCCCTAAGGATAATAATTGTGTTTGAAAAAAAATATTAATTGTGTTTGATTTTTCTTCTCTTTTTATTGTGGTAAAATATTCATACATGAAGATTACCATGTTAACCATTTTTAAGTGTACGATTCAGTGGCATTCAGTACATTCACACAGATGTGCAACCACCACCAACATCATCCATCTCCAGAACTTTGTCATCAACTCAGACTGAAACTCTGTACTCATTAAACACTAATTGCCCATTTCCTCCTCCTTCTAGCCCCTGGAAATCACCATTCTACTCCGTCTATGAATTTGACTATTCTAAGCACTCATATAAGTGGAACTATGCAATAATTATCTTTTTGTGTCTGAATTATTTCCCTTACAATAATATCTATGAGGTTTATCCATATTGTAGCATGTGTCAGAATATAATTTCTTTTTTAAGGCTAAATAGTATTCCACTGTATGTATGTATATATATATAATATATAATATATATGGAATATATATACATACACATATCACATTTTGTTTACTCATTTATCTGTCAATGGGATGTGTCTGAATTTTTTACTCCTATGCTCTCGGTACTTACACCAATGCCTGTGCCCAACAGAAACTTAGTTTGTAAATTAGATGACCAATCCTTGTTATTCCTTTCTCTAGGCCTTAATTTATCTATGAAATGAAGAGCATGGATTACAATACCTTTAAGGGACACTCAGTCTCTGACATTTAGTAAAAAGATGTTTTGACTAGGAAGGCATTGGGACTCTAATCCTTCTGAAGAGTGGAATTATGAGATAACTTTTTGCCCCATATTTATTTAGAATAGAAATTTATTTAAGGGGGTGCCTCAGTGGCTCAATTGGTTAAGCATCTACCTTTGGCTCATGTCACGATCTCAGGGTGCTGGGATTGAGTCCTGTATAGGGCTCTCTGCCCAGCAGAGAGTCTGCTTCTGCCTCTCCCTCTGCCCCTCTCCCTCACCCGTGCTCTCTCTCTCATAAATAAATAAATAAATAAATAAATAAATAAATAAATAAATAATAATTTAAAAATGCAAAAAAGAAATTCATTTAAGTAGAAAATGAATTTACTGGAATGATATTAAGTAGCTTGTAGTATCATTGGAGAGCTAAGCTTTAAAAAAGAAAAAGAACTACTAAGCAGCTTCAGGGGTAGGAATCAGGAACTACTGGATAGTCTTGTCAGAGTAAGCACACTGAAATAACTGAGTTTCAGCCATTTTCCTATCATTAGGCATTTCTTCTCAAGATTAGTATTCTTGGGACAGTCCAATTGGCTCATCTTGGGTTACACGCCCACCTATTGGGCAGAGTACACCAGGATAGCAGATCACAGGGAAGAGATAATTCTCCATAAAAAAAAAAATCAAGACCCTGGGTAGCCAAAACCCAACAACAACACCTTTTAATCACAGGGGCTGAAGAGCCTACTAACAGAAAATAACTGAACCAGTGTCCACCTGCTGGGTGGTTTGAAAGACCAGAATGACCCTAATTGAGGCCACATTGCAGGGAGAAATAAAACAGATTCCCAGAGAGATCCTAGAATGAAAAAATAATGAATCTCTAACGATGAGCAGGTCCCCAAAAGATGCCTGCTTCTCTAAGAAAAGGAGCGATTAAAGATATTACCCCGCCAGGATCTGCGTGCCCTTGGGGAGTGGAACTTTGCTGTGGGTAGCTTCTCTGATTGAATTTAATAATGGAGAGAATGTTCTCACATTGCAAGAGTAGTGATATGAATTTTCAGTATCAGGCTGCCATATTGTATTTCAGCACACCGACATCCAGCATAATAAATTTCCATCTCACCAAAATCTGAGGGGAGATAGTGTTGATGGTGATTACAACAAACAGGACTAACTTGTCATCAGCTGTCAACACTCGTGGGGATTCTCAGAAGAATTTGAGGTATCTGTCAAAGACTATATTGGATAGATGGTCAAGTACGTGGGATCTGGCAGAGCTGGCAAGATTTTTGATACTAATGATACAATCTCAGGACAATTTGGTTGGTGAAATCTGGGGGAAATAGTCTATATTTCGCCATATCTTTTGAATCTAGAAGGGTTGGGTATTGAGGACAGAGTCTCTTAACAGTAAAGGCATAGAGCAGAGTGAGAAAGGGAAATCATTTTTAGTCCACTCTCCTTTTTTTTAGGGTGATGGAACAAAAAAAAAAATAACTGATATGTGGGATTCACACCTCTCTCACCCAGCCTGAAAAGAAGCTTGCCAATTTTTCTCCTATGAGTTTCTCTATGAGTTTCCCATAACTCAGATATGTCACGTCCTTATCTGAGATTTTCCTTGTTTAATTATCTATTTGATTTATTGTTTATCCTCCCCTGCTAGAAGGTAAGCTCTAGAAGAACAGGACTTTTTTTATTATTGTTTACTCCTGTATTCCCAACACCAGGGACAGCATGTGGCACATGGTAAGCACTCAATAAAAATGTGTTCTAATGAATACAGTGTACTCTTTGAAAGATTGAGCAACATTCAGCAAAAATAATTCAAATGTTTGGTGGGTGGCCAAACTATGTCCCACAAATTCAAAGTAGTGAGCTTTTTTTGGACAGAGATACAATGAATTCTACATGTACTACTATTTTACACTCATCTAACATTCGTGTAGGGGTTTTTTTTCTTTCTTTCTTTTTGTATCTCAGCAACTAATGCTTTGTAAAAGTATCACATAATCTAGATTTCAGAGAACTAGGTCTTCTGAAGCATGAATCACCCTAAGCCTGACAAACTTTAATTAAATTTGGTGTCTCTTGTTTCCACAAGGGCATTTAATAGTTATTTTTTTAGAACATTAACAGGAATTAGCCTTGCATTACATTTCCTTGTACCTTCCACAGCATCTTGCATAGTGTTATGCACAGAGAAATCAACAGTAAATAATTGTAGAATGAAGGAAGGAAGGAATGAATTGAACCTACCCTAGCACCAGGTAAATCCAGATTATTATGCTAAAGAAATTGAAATAAATAGATAATCATGCATCCGATGTAAGAGTAGTCCAAATTTGCTCTGGTAAATGAAGTAGGAGGTATTGAGGTTTTTGGTAATATGAATTATATATTCAATTTTTCCTTCCCTCCTGCCCTCCTTCCCCCCACCTCCCTCCATCCTTTTCCTATCTGTGTTTCTTTCATTTTTCTTTCAACTAAACAGATCTTCTAGTACTTTTTTCCCTGTATATGAATATCTTATTATTTTTAAAATTTTATTTTAATTCCAGTATAATTTACATACAATGTTAAATCAGTTTTAGGTGTACAATATAGGGATTCAACTATTATATATAATGCTCAGTGCTCATCAAGATAAGCGTACTCTCAATGTCCTTCATTTATTTCACCCATCCCCCACCTACCTCCCTTCTGGTAACCATTCATTTGTTCACTATAGTAAAGAGTCTTTCTTGGTTTGTCTCTTTTTTTCTTTGCTCATTTGTTTTGTTTCTTAAATTCCACAAATGGGTAAAATCACATGATATTTGGCTTTTTCTGACTGACTTATTTCACTTAGCATTATACTTTCTAGATCCATCCATGTTGTTGCAAATGGCAAGATTTCATTCTTTTTATGGATGAATAATATTTCATTGTATCTACATACCACATCTTCTTTATCCATTCATCTGTAGATGGACACTTGGGTTGCTTCCATAATTTGGCTACTATAAATAATGCTGCAATAAGCATAGGGGTACATATATCCTTTGGAATTAATGTTTTCTTATTTGGGGGGTAAATACCCAATAGTACAATGACTAGCTTGTAGGGTAGTTCTATTTTTAATGTTTAGAGGGACCTCCATATTGTTTTCCACAGTGTCTGCACCAGTTTGCATTCCTGCCAACAGTCCTAGAAGATTGGAAGAACAAATATTGTTAAAATGTCCATACTACCCAAAGCAATCTATATTCCAACAGAGGGTTCCTTTTTTTCCAGATCCTTGTGAACTCTTGTTGGTTTTTGTGTTTTTGATTTTAGACATTCTGACAAGTGTGAGGTGATAATGGTTTTGATTAGCATTTTCCTGCTGATGAGTGATGTTGAAAATCTTTTCACTTTTCTGTTAGCTATCTGGATGTCTACTTTGGAGAAATGTCTGTTCATGTTGTCTGCCCATTTTTAACTGGGTTATTTGTTTTTGGGTGTTGGGTTGTATAAGTTATTTATATATTTTGGGTACTAATCCTTTATCAGATATGTTATTTGCAAATTTCTTTTCCCATTTGGTAGATTGTCTTTTAGTTTTGTTGATTATTTCCTTTTCTGTGAAGAATCCTTTTATTTAAAAAAAAGAATCCTTTTATTTTGATGTAGTCCCAGTAGTTTATTTTTGCTTTTGTTTCCCTTGCCTCAGGAGACATATGTAGAAAAATGTTGCTACAGCTGATGTCAGAGAAATTACTGCCCGTGCTCTCTTCTAGAATTTTTTATGTTTTCAGGTCTCACATTTAGGTTGTTAATCCATTTTTTGTTTCTTTTTGTGTATGATTTAAGAAAGTGAAAAAAATTAAAAATAAAATAATAAAAAAAAGAAAATGGAGGGGATCCCTGGGTGGCGCAGCGGCTTGGCGCTTGTCTTTGGCCCAGGGCGCGATCCTGGAGACCCGGGATCGAATCCCACATCGGGCTCCCGGTGCATGGAGCCTGCTTCTCCCTCTGCCTATGTCTCTGCCTCTCTCTCTCTCTCTCTCTCTCTCTCTCTCTCTCTGTGACTATCATAAATAAATAAAAATTAAAAAATAAATAAATAAAAAATAAAAAAATAAATAAAAAAAAGAAAATGGCCCGGTTTCATTCTTTTGCATGTGGCTGTCCAGTTTTACCAAGAACATTGTTGAAGAGACTATCTTGTTCCCATTCCATATTCCTGCTTCCTTTGTTGAAGATTGACCATGTAATTGTGGGTTTGTTTCTGGCCTTTCTGTCATGTCCCATTGATCTATGTGTATATTTTTGTGCTAGTGTCATATGTTTTGATTACTGTAGCTTTGTAATATAACTTGGAATCTGGAATCATGATACCTTCATCTTTGTTTTCCTTTTTCAGGATTATTTTGGCTGTTCAGGTTTTTTTTTTTTTGGTTCCATACAAAATTTGAGGATTATTTGTTCTAGTTCTATGAAAAATACTATTGGTATTTTGATGAGGATTGCATTACATCTGTAAATTTCTTTGGGTAGCATGGACATTTTAGCAATATTTGTTCTTCCAATCCTCCAGGACTTTTTGAAGGGTGTGCTGGTTTCCAGGATATTTTATTGGGTGAAAGTAGTTAGTAAACACTATTGAATATTATTCCCTTTAGAATTAAAAAATCATAGCTATTATCTTAGAACCCTTAATGATTTTGGGACACCTGGATGGCTCAGTGGTTGAGTGTCTGCCTTTGGCTCAGGTTGTGATCCTGGGGTCCTGGGATCGAGTTCCACATCAGGTTCACCACAGGTAGTCTGCTTCTCCTTCCCTGTGTTTCTGCCTCTCTCTGTGTCTCTCATGAATAAATAAACAAAATATTTAAAAAAAAGAAAAGGAACCGTTAATGATTTCATTCATCTCTGGACTAGGTACCTTAAGGAAAAAAAAAAAAGACAAGATCATGCCTGTTACTAATAACATCAGAATTCTTTACATCAAGAGAAACATCTGATGCAGTGGAAGGGGAGTCTAATAGGAAGATGCTTGACATACACAGTGGCATTCTTATTTTTGAAAAAAAAGGAAATAATTGACTTGGAATGGAAAATCAAGCACTTGTTGTACTAATTTTTTTTTTTATTGAGACAGGGACAGAAAGAAAAAGAGAGAGAGAGATGGAGGAAGGGAGGAAAGGAGGGAGAAAGAGAGAATAAAAGCAAAAGTTGGTAAAGAATATTATATGAAAAGTATATGGTAAAGCAAATTATATTAAAAGATAAAAATAATAGTTTTTAAAATTAATGAAGAAACTACCACATAACTATATTGTCAATCTAATCTTATGTGGGTTTTGGTACTGAGAGTGGTTTTAGAGGAACAGAATATTAAGGATGAGTTTTCTGAATTGGTTCTGGGGTGTCTCTAATCTGATTAGATTTAAAGATGCTAATGACTCTTTTCCAGTAGCAGAACACTGCCCATGATGTTATCTGGAGATAGGGACATTCAAAATATTACCATTGGATACCCCTTCACAACCACTCAGAAGAAGCACAGAGCTAGGTGACTGTGTATATAATACTTATGAACAATTTTTGAGAACTGGAAAGTATAATAATGTTGGTTTGTTGCTCCCAAGATCCTTGGACAAAGTGGTGAAATAAAAGGATGAACTCAGGGATTCGAATTTCCAGCTCAAGTGCCTCATAAACGACCTCCAATCTTCAGTGTGTGCCCTGAAGGAGCCCTTCATCTCCTATAGCTGCAGGGTTGAAATTGCTGACAATCAAACACAGAACTTCATCTCATAATTGGCTGCATGACAGCACAGGTTGAACTCTCAGTCTCTCGGGGTGTCTGCTGTTAAAGTGAGGGCACAGATTGGGAGAACATGGACTCCTAAAAGTTGGGATGAGAATGTGTGGAAAGACCTTGATGAAGTTGGAGATACTGAGCTCCTAAGCTCTGGTGAACTTTTTTTTATTTGTTTGTTTGTTTGTTTACTAGTGGACTAGGTCTCCCCACTTCCCAGCAGCAGTGGCCTCCCCATCTCCAGTAGTGTGTGCCTTTCCTCCACCTGCATTACCTGAGGAAACCTCAGTTGGCATCCCCTGAGGCATTGTCATGACCATCATGAACTGGGTGTTGCCTGCCTCACCAAGCCAAGCAGTTGATTGCACACAGAAGTACTCTGTCATCAAATGGAAGTGATATATATGTGATTGGACCTGATCAGGCCCTTGAAGGCACAAGTAAATACATGAAGTGGCCCAAATGCCCATGGACCCCACTCCTGCTACACAACTTACCCTCTCCCAGACTGCACCTATGGTCTTCTGAGGAGTTCTCTACAATCAGTTGACAGAGGAAGAGAAAACTTGAGTCTGGTTTACAAATGGTTCTTCATGATGGGCAAGCACCACGAAAAAGTGGGCAGCTGGAGTACTACAGCCTTTCTCTTGGGACACCCCTGAAGGACAGTGTGGAGAGAAATCCTCCTAGGGGACAGAACTCTGAGCAGTGTACTTGTTCATTCACTTTGCTTAGTAAGGGAAATGGCCCAATGTGCAATTACATACCTATTCATGGCTGTATCCAATGGTTTGGCTGAATGGTCAGGGATTTGAAAGGAGCGTGATTGGGAAATTGGTGACAAAGAAATTTGGGGAAGAGGTATATGGATTGATCTCTCTGAATGAGCAAAACATGTGAAAATACTCAGATCCGATGTCAATGCTCACCAAAGGCTGACTTCAGCAGAGGATTTAAAAAATCAAGTGGATACCAGCGAGCCTCCTTCCCCAGCCATCCCTGTCATTGCCCAATGGCTCTTGAATTAAATGGCCATCATGGCTAGGATAGAGGTCACACATGGGCATAGCTGTCTTAAAGATGGAGGGGTGGCCTCTTGAAGTTGAGATTGACTTCTGGCCAGCAGCCATCAAGGAAATGAAGACCTAATTCCTTGGGCACACTTGGAAATGAATTCTGCCAACAACCTGAATGAGTCTGGAAATGGTTTCTTCCCAGAATCTCCGGAAAGAAACACAGATCTGCTGATGCTTTGGTTTATGTCTTGTGAATCTTGGAGCAGAGAAACAAGTTCAGCCCATCTGGACTTCTAATTTACATAAGAGTGAGATAGTAGATAAGTGTGGCTTTAAGCTACTAAGTTTGTGACAATGCATTGTACAGCAACAGAAAACTAATACAGACTGGAAATCTGAAGGCTAGATTAGCATCAGTTGGGTGGAGGATAAGGAATGGGGGAAATGGAGTTGTTACAGGCCGATTGGGTAACATGGTCAGGAGGATGGATGGAAAGGTTAGGCATGAAAGCAAACTAGTGTGAGTAGATCAGAGGGACAGGCAGTTGACAGTGGGGCATGAGGTTCAGGAGAGAGGTGGAAGGAAGCCAAGTCATAGGGGGCCTTGTGAGCCATGGTAAAAAGTCTGGTCAATTTTCTGAAACAGGGGTGATTCTCAAATTTTCAGCCTCAAAACCCTTTTATGCTCTTAAAACTTATGGAGAACCCGATCATTACCACCAGAACTTTTGTTTATATATCTATAAGTATTTATTTTATTAGAGTTGAAAGCTGGAAAATGTTCAAAAACATTTACTTCCTGGAATGGCTGGGTGGCTCCATAGGTTAATCATCTGATTTCAGCTTAGGTGATGATCCCATGGTCCTGTGATATAGCCCCATGTCCTGGGGCTCCCAGCTCAGCAGGGAGTCTGCTTGTCTTTCTCCCTCTGCCGCTCCCCCCACTCAGGATTTCTTAGTCTCTCTCTCAAAATAAATAAGTAATCTTGAAAAAATATTTACTTACTAATTCGTTTTAAAACAATGGTAAACCCAGGAACATTCATAATTGATTAGCTATATTTCCTAAAACAAAACAAAGATAGAACAGTGGCATTGTTTTACACTTTTCCACCTCTCTTTTATGTCTGGCTACGTAGAAGAGAGCTGGTTTCTCCTCTCCTTCTGCATTCAGTGTTTTGTGCTATGTTGTCTTATTCAAAGTATATGAAGAAAACTTGCTTCACATAGATATATAGTTTAAAAATGGAGACATATTTTAATAGTCACCTCAGATAATCGTGGATATTCTTCTTTGATACTACACCAAAATTCAGTGAATGGCAGTTTCTAAAAAGTTAGCTATAATGTGAAATCTGAAACAATGTCAATGAAATTTTTTACTTAAAGAAAGCAATCTATCTTGCACTTTGAATGGGGCATTGACCCAGGCATGATTTACAACACATTATCTTGGTCATTTGAAAGTTATTGGTTCAGTGATTATGCAGAAATTGCAAATGTTGACATATTGTATAATATCAAAAAATCACATTCATTGTTATCGCTACCAATCTCATTGGAAAAGTCTTATGTATCTTTCATGTTCACAGTTGCAGATTTAAGTTCTACAAAATTCTTTTCTTTAAAGATTTTATTTATTTATTCATGAGAGACACACACACACAGAGGCAGAGACACAGGCAATGGGAGAAGCAGGCTCCATGCAGGGAGCTCAATGTGGGACTTGATTCCGGGACCCCAGGATCACGTTCTGGGCCGAAAGCAGGCACTAAACCACTGAGCCACCCAAGGATCCCCTAGTTTTCCAAAATTCTAATTTCCACTAGAAAGCAGGAATTTTATCATTGGCAAAAAAATACTGTCTTTTCCTTGAAGTGACAGGTTCATTCATTTATTTCATTTTTGAAAGAACGTCTGCAATACACAAGCTTGAATAACCAGCTTTCTGCCAATATTTCTTTCATGTACAAATGGTGTTCTATGGGCAAGAGCAGCTAGGTCAGCTCACAACTCAAACAGTTTATACAGGTGCTTTTCGTCAAGGCAACCATGATACTTAAGTATAGCACACAAATGCATTTTGCATACTTTTCATTTTCTAACATTGAATATTAAAAAGACATGTACTCAGGGTCAATATTTATTATTTACTTATTTGTTTGTTTGTTTTTTATTGGAGTTACTTGCCAACATATAGTATAACACCAGTGCTCATCCCATCAAGTGCCCCCCTCAGTGCCCATCACCCAGCCACCCCACCCCCTCGACCACCACCCTTTCCACCACCCCTTTTTCGTTTCCCAGAGTAGGAGTCTCTCATGTTCTGTCACTCTCTCTGATATTTCCCACTCATTTTCTCTCCTTTCCCCTATAATCCCTTTCACTATTTTATATATTCCCTGAATGAATAAGACCATATAATGTTTCTCCTTCTCTAATTGACCACTCAGCATAATACCCTCCAGTTCTATCCACATTGAAGCAAATGGTGGGTATTCATCTTTGCTAATGGCTGAGTAATATTCCCTTGTATATATAGACCACATCTTTTTTTAAAGATTTTATTTATTTGTTCATGAGAGACACACAGAGAGAGAGGGAGAGACACAGGCAGAGGGATAAGCAGGCTCCATGCAGGGAGCCTGATGTGGGACTCCATCCCATGTCTCCAGGATCACACCCTGGGCTGAGGGCAGGCGCTAGACTGCTTAGCCACCCAGGAATCTGTAGACTACATCTTCTTTATCCATATATCATTCAATGGACACAGAGGTTCCTTCTACAGTTTGGATATTGTGGACATTGCTGCTATAAACATTGGGGTGCAGGTGTCTTGGTCTTTCACTTCATCTGTATCTTTGGGGTAAATCCCCAGCACTGCAATTGCTGGGTCGTAGAGCAGATCTATTTTTAACTCTTTGAGGAAACTCCACACGTATTTCCAGAATGGCTGTACCAGTTCACATTCCCACCAACAGTGGAAGAAGGTTCCCCTTTCTGCACATCCTCTCCAACATTTGTTGTTTCCTGTCTTGTTAATGTTCCCCATTCTCACTGGTGTGAGGTGGTATCTCATTGTGGTTTTCATTTGTATTTCCCTGATGGCCAGTGATGCGGAGCATTTTCTCATGTGCATGTTGGCCACGTCTATGTCTTCCTCGGTGAAATTTCTGTTCATGTCTTTTGCCCATTTCAGGATTGGATCATTTCTTTGCTGTTGAGTTTAATGAGTTCTTTATAGATCTTGGATACTAGCCCTTTATTTGATAGGTCATTTGCAAATATCTTCTCCCATTCTGTAGGTTGTCTTTTCGTTTTGCTGTTTCTTTGGCTGTGCAGAAGCTTTTTATCTTGATGAAGTCCCAATAGTTCATTTTTGCTTTTTTTCCCCCTTGTCTTCATAGATGTATCTTGCAAGAAGTTATTGTGGCCAACTTTAAAAAGGGTGTTGCCTGTGTTCTCCTCTAGGATTCTGATGGATTCTTGTCTCACATTTAGATCTTTCATCCATTTTGAGTTCATCTTTGTGTATGGTGTCAGAGAATGGTCTAGTTTCATTCTTCTGCATGTGGCTGTCCAATTTTCCCAGCACCATTTATTGAAGAGACTGTCCTTTTTCCAGGGGATAGTCTTTCCTGCTTTATCAAATATTAGTTGACCATTGAGTTGAGGGCCCATGTCTGGGTTCTCTATTCTGTTCCACTGATCTATGTGTCTGTTTTTCTGCCAGTACCACACTGTCTTGATGATCACAGCTTTGTAGTACCACCTGAAATCTGGCACTGTGAGGCCCCTGGCTATGGTTTTCTTTTTCAATATTCCCCTGGCTATTCAGGGTCTTTTCTGATTCCACACAAATCTTAAGATGATTTGTTCCAACTCTCTGAAGAAAGTCCATGGTATTTTGATAGGGATTGCATTAAATGTGTAAATTGCCCTGGGTAGCATTGACATTTTCACAATATTAATTCTTCCAATCCATGAGCATGGAATATTTTTCCATCTCTTTGTGTCTTCCTCAATTTCTTTCAGAAGTGTTCTGTAGTTTTTAGGGTATAGATCCTTTACCTCTTTGGTTAGGGTTATTCCTAGATATCTTATGCTTTTGGGTACAATTGGAAATGGGATTGATTCTTTAATTTCTCTTTCTTCAGTCTCATTGTTAGTGTATAGAAATGCCATTGATTTCTGGGCATTGATTTTGTATCCTGCACACTGCGGAATTGCTGTATGAGTTCTAGCAATCTTGGGGTGGAGTCTTTTGTGTTTTCTATGTACAGCATCATGTCACCTACAAAGAGGGAGAGTTTGACTTCTTTGTCAATTTGAATGTCTTTTATTTCTCTTTGTTGCCTGATTGCTGAGGCTAGGCCTTCTATACTATGATGAATAGCAGTGGTGAGAGTGGACAACCTTGTTGTGTTCCTGATCTTAGGGGAAAGGCTCCCAGTGTTTCCCCATTGAGAATGATATTTGCTGTGGGCTTTTCATAGATGGCTTCTAAGATGCTGAGGAATGTTCCCTCTATCCCTATCCCTAAGAGTTTTGACCAGGAATGGATGCTGTCAAATGCTTTCTCTGCATCTATTGAGAGGATCTTATGGTTCTTGTTTTTTATCTTGTTGATATGATCTATCCCATTGATTGCTTTACGACTATTAAACCAGCCTTGCATCCGGGGATAAATTCAACTTGGTCATAGTGAATAATCCCCTTAATGTACTGTTGGATCCTATTGGCTAGTATGTTGTTGAGAATTTTTGCATCTGTGTTCATCAGTGATATTGGTCTAGAATTCTCCTTTTTGGTGTGGTCTTTGCTTTTGGAATTAAGGTGATGCTGGCTTCATAAAACGAGTTTGGAAGTATTCCATCCCTTTCTATCTTTCAGAACAGCTTTAGTAGAATAGGTATTGTTTCTTCTTTAAATGTTTGATAGAATTCCACTGGGAAGCCATCTGGCCCTGGACTTTTGTGTCTTGGGAGGTTTTTGATGACTGCTTTAATTTCCTCACTGGTTATTGGCCTGTTCAGGTTTTCTATGGATTCCTGTTCCAGTTTTGGTAGTTTGTGGTTTTCCAAAATGCATCTCTATTTCTTCTAGATTGCCTAATTTATTGGCGTATAGCTCCTCATAATATGTTTTTAAAATCATTTGTATTTCCTTTTTCATTCATGATTTTATTAATTTGAGTCTTTTTTTCTTTTTAATAAGGCTGGCTAATGGTTTCTCTATCTTATTAATTCTTTCAAAGAACCAACTCCTGGTTTTGTTGATGTGTTCTACAATTCTTCTGGTCTCTATTTCATTGAGTTCTGCTCAAACCATTATTAACTCTCTTATTCTGCTTGGTGTAGGTTTTATTTGCTGTTCTTTTTCCAGTTCCTTTAGGTGTGAGGTTAGCTTGTGTACTTGAGTTTTTTCCAATTTTTCAAGGGACGCTTGTATTGAGATATATTTCCCTCTTAGGACTGCTTTTGCTGTATCCCAAAGATACTGAATGGTTGTATCTTCATTTTCATTAGTTTCCATGAATCTTTTTAATTCTTCTCTAAGTTACTGGTTGACTCTTTCATCTTTTAGCAGGATGGTCTTTAACCTCCACGTGTTTGAATTTCTTCCAAATCTCTTCTTGTGTTTGAGTTCTAGTTTCAAAGCATTATGGTCTGAAAATATGCAGGAGACAATCCCAATGTTTTGGTATTGGTTGAGACCTGATTTCTGATTCAGTATGTGATCTATTCTGGAGAAAGTTCCATATACACTTGAGAAGAATTCAGTATTCAGTTACGTTCTGATGCAAGGATATATATATATATATATATATATATATATATATATATATATCTGTGAAATCCATCTGGTCCAGTGTATCATTGAAAGCTCTTGTTTCTTTGGAGATATTGTGCTTAGAAAATCCGTCATTTGCAGAAAGTGCTGTGTTGAAGTCTCCTACTATAAGTGTATTATTATGTAAGTATGTCTTTACTTTCGTTATTAATTGATTGATATACCTGGCTGCTCCCACATTAGCGGCATAAATATTCATGATTATTAGGTCCTCTTGTTGGAAAGACCCTTCAAGTATTATATAATGTCCCTCTTCATCTCTTAGTACAGTCTTTGGGATAAACATTATCTGATATGAGGGTTGTGACCCCAGCTTTCTTTTGAGGACTGTTTGAATTGTAAATGGTTCTCCAACCTTTTATTGTCAGGATGGAAGTGTCCTTAGGTCTAAAATGAGTCGCTTGTAGACAGCAAATAGATAGGTCTTACTTTTTTATCCAGTCTGAAACCCTGCATCTTTTGATGGGATCATTTAGCCCATTCACATTCAGAGTTACTATTGAAAGATATTAATTTAGTGTCATCGTAATACCTACTCAGTCCCTATTTTTGTGGATTATTTCTTTGGGCTTCCTCTTTCTTTTACAGGGTCTGCCTTAATATTTCTTGCAGAGCTGGTTTTGTGGTCACATATTCTTTCAGTTTCTGCCTATCTTGGAAGTTCTTTATCTCTCCTATTCTGCATGAGAGTCTTGCTGGATAGAGTATTCTTGGATGCATGTTATTCCCATTTAGTACCCTGAATATATCCTGCCATCCCTTTCTAGCCTGCCAGGTCTCTTGGAGAGGTCTGCTGTTAATCTAATATTTCTTCCCATATAAGTTAGGGATCTCTTGTCTCTTGCTGCTTTAAGGATTTTCTCTTTATCTTTGGAATTTGCAAGTTTCAGTATGAAATGTCGAGGTGTTGAACTGTTTTTATTGATTTTAGGGGGGACCTCTCTATCTCTTGGATCTGAATGCCTGTTTCCCTCCCCAAATTAAGGAAGTTCTCAACTATGATTTGTTCAAATATGCTTTCTGGTCCTCTGTCCCTCTCGGTGCTCTCTGGAACCCCAATTATACGTAGATTTTTTTCCTTCTGAGGTATCATTTATTTACCTTAACCTTTCTTCATGGTCTTTTAATTGTTTTTCTCTTTTTTCCTCAGCTTCCTTCCTTGCCATCAACTTGTCTTCTATGTCACTCACTCTTTCTTGTACCTCATTAACCTTTGTCATTAGGACTTCCTGTTTGGATTGCATCTCATTTAATTGATTTTTAATTTCGGCCTGATTAGATCTAAATTCTGCAGTCATGAAGTCTTTTGATTCCTTTTTCTAGAGCCACCAGTAGCTTTATAATTGCTTCTGAATTGGCTTTCTGACATCGAATTGTAATCTAAATCATGTAACTCTGTGGCAGAGAGTACTGTTTCTGATTCTTTCTTTTGTGGTGAGTTCTTCATCCTACTTATTTTTCTCAGTGCAGAGTGGCTGTATGAGTGCACTGAGTCAAGAATATCAACCACGACCTAAGTAAATTTCACCCTAGATGATTCTGCTGAGGCCAGAGACCAGGAATTGAAAACAAAGATCAGAATGAAATAACATGACCACTAAAGTGAAAAACAAATTTTAAAATAAAGTAGTAAAAGATAAAAGGCCAAGAATCCCAGAGAAGAAGAAAAAAAAAGAAGAAGAAAAAGAAGAAGAAAAAGGGGGGGGGGGAACTGGGAGATGGTGGTGGTGACAAAGTTGTATTGGAGGGAGAATGTAGTCCAACTGAGGGGTTCTAGAGGTTTATCCTCTTGTTTTTGAGTATATTAAGTTCTGTATGTTAGAAGATGCTCAGTCCCAAATTTATATAAACCAGAAATACTTCTAGAGGGTTCCAACAGTAACCACCAAAACATATATGGGATAAAAGAGGGGGGCAGAATGGGAATGAGGAATCTTACAGAATGAACCAGCACAGTATACCGCTTAGTTCTGGGTGCCTGGTGGTCATGTTTTAGAAGGTATTAACTTCCGCCATTGTAGAACAAAATGAAGCAGAGTAAACAAAAAAACTAAAAACAAAAAATATATATATCTTGTATATCTCCCAAAATTAAGTTGAGTATGTTGAAGGGAATCTAGAGGTGGAAAATATATCTAAGACCTGTAATTTTATAAATATGAAAGGCAAAAAGGAAGAATCTTAAAAATGAAGAGGTGGTAAAATATTGTAGTTAAGGTGGGAAAAGAGAAAAAAATGGAAATTTACAGTCTGATATAAAAAGTAGTTGTACTGGAAAAAGGAAAAAAAAATGAGAGGTACCCTCTGGTTCTATATACTATAAATTCCTCAACTTCCCCTGGAGCTTTCCAGTGCTGCTCGGTCAAGAGCTTGCTCTTCCCCTGTCCTTCCAGCTGGTCTTCTGGGGGAGGGGCCTGCTGTGCTGATTCTCAGGTGTGTGCACCTGGCTGAGCTGCCCCCCTCCTCCCCGCCAGGTGCCGGGCTCAGTGGGAGCTGTTTACCCCATGAGGCCTCTGTTCCCTGGCGGCCCTGACCCTCCCAGGCACAGGATGAAACAAGGAGAGATAACAACACTGGCGGTGACTAGGTCTCCAGTCAGCTCCCCCAGTAACTACTGCAGTCTCCCAGTCCGCACTGGCCTGGATGCTCCCGGGGTGGTGCGGATGTGCTGATCTGCACAGCTTGGGGGTGCCCCACGGCAGGAACGTCATCACTGTCCTGTGCCCTCCCCACCTCCACCTGTCCTGGGGAGAGTGCAGGATACTGGGCTGTGTCCGCTGGGTGGCCCTGGGATCCAGGACCTGTGCTGCTAGAATCACGCTCCCAGGGCCACGGCTCCCGAAGGGAAGGGAGCACAGACCTCTCTACCTGAGAGACCAGCTTCTCTCCGAGGCCTCGCTGGGCACATGCTCCAGCCCTTACCAAGCTCGGCCCGCTGTCTGGCGCGCTTTCCCCCTGGGCGCACCTCCTCTATTAGTGACTCTGGGAGACTGGAGGCTCCACTGCCCCTCCTGCGATTCTGCTCAATTTCCCTGCTAAGTGCCTTTCCATCCGCGAAGAATCAAGTGCAGATTTTTTAAAGTTCCTGCTTCTCTGGGGTGGGCTTTCCTGTCCCGGAGCCTCTCCCCGCCCAGCCTTAGCCCGGCTCCTCGCGGAGCCCCTCCCCAACTTGACTCTCCGCCCCACCTTCCTACCTTGTTAGAAGCGCAAACCCTTCTCTCTGTAGCGTTCCAGCTGGTCTCTCTTTAAATCTCAGGTCGAATTCATAGGTTTTCAGGAAGTTTTGAAAGTAATCCAGGTAAGTTGGTGGGGCAGCTGAGTTGAGGACCCCTACTCCTCCGCCATCTTGCTCTGCCCCTCCCAGGGTCAATATTTAATAGAAGTAATAATGTTTACTGATTTATCAAAGGCACGCTTACATGAAATGGCTCTGTTTTTAACTCTGGTATATGGTGGTAAAAAATATAATTCGTGGGCGCCTTGGTGGTTCAGTCTGTTAAGTGTCTGCCTTTGGCTCAGGTCATGAGCTCAAGGTTTTGGGATTGAGCCCCGCATCCAGCTCCCTGCTCACCAGGGAATCTGTTTCTCCCTCTCCCACTGCCCCTCCACCTCCTCTCATGCTCTCTCTCTCTCTCAAATAAATAAGTAAAATATTTTTTTAAAAATTGTAATTCCTAACTAGTATACCTTGAAGCCACTCTCTTGATTTACACTTCTATTGCTTTTGCACCATCAGTGAAAATGTCAACAAGTGAAAAAGTCTAATAATGCCTTAGTATTATTATGAATATAGATTTGACTTCATCAGTCAGCCCTGTGAAAGAATCTCAGAGATGCCCAGGCCTCCAACAACAACACTCTGAAAATGCCTGTTAACAAAATAAACATTATCTATGATGGATTTTAAGCAAGACAGAGACATCATTAGAATTGACTATGACATAGAATTGACATCATTAGAATTGCCCAAGTTGACCAAGCCCCAAATATCGTACAGTAGTAGGACATATACCATAAACAATACAATGGCATCAGATTCTCAGAACCCTCGATTTCAGTTGGATGTGTGCTTGTCAAACACCTTCTGTTATTTGTGTTTGGGGGAAAAAAGGTGTAAAAAAGAACTTTAAGATTAACTAGGGTTTTAAGGCTGAAAAATAACCATGATGTCAGGCAAAGAAAGGCAAATTCTACTAAGAAAAGTACACAGTAATTTGTGTGTTCTGAAGAAGGAGAGAGAGTGATCCTATCTAGCTAAGAATGCCAGGCCCGGCATCATCAAATAGCTGTCCTTTGAGATGAGCCTTGAGATTAGACTGGAAACAGGTGGAGGAAGGGGTGTGTGGGGATTCTAAGCTAAGGAAACATTGTAAGCAAGGAGGGACTGTATGGATATGGACAGGGAATAACAGGAGCCTAGCGTCAGTAGAAAGTAAGCAGGGGACAGAAGACTTGAAAGGGAAATGAGGTCAGATTGTGGAGGCCCCTGAACTCTAGGCTAAGGCACTGGCATTTAATTTGGTTGCCAGAGAAACCCATCATATTTTCTTGTTGTGTCGTGTTTTGTTCAGTAGGCAGCAAGAGATGTGATTTTTGTACCACACAGAGTACCTCAGGACTTGGCCAACATGCTTCATTACCAGGCAAGTGTACCATGAAAGACTTGCAGATGTGTCGTGGTTTTGTAACTATCAGGAAGTCAACGGGAGGTTAAGGATCTTTATCAGGGTTACTCAGAGTTATCTGTAAACTAGGACATTAGCAACAGTTACTTAACGACTAGCTCCTTCATTATATAAATGAATCCTTCCAATGCCTGCTACCCTGTATTCTTTGAAGAGAACATTTTGGATGGATTCTGCTTTTTCTGGCTTCCCTGGGAGGTAGTTATAGTGAGAGTTAAGTCTTTGAAGTAAGACCTAGATTGGAATCCCAGCTGGCTCTGGGAAACAAAGGGTTGCAGAAGGGGAAGTGGGTGTGGGGA
Organism: Vulpes lagopus; assembly: GCF_018345385.1. Taxonomy (NCBI): domain Eukaryota; kingdom Metazoa; phylum Chordata; class Mammalia; order Carnivora; family Canidae; genus Vulpes; species Vulpes lagopus. Next base: position 103,398,348 of record NC_054848.1, read on the forward strand.
TGGGGTAACTGGATGATGGACACTAAGGAGGGCACATGATGGATAAGCACTGAGTGTATAACTATATGTTGGCAAATTGAATTCAAATGAAATATTTTTAAAAAAGAAATCCCAGCTGGGCCATTCTGTGGCTGTTAGAGATCTGAGAAGCTACTTAAGATGTCCAATCTCAGTTTTCTCATCTATGAACTGAGTATAATAATAGTACTGACTCTATGTGCTGATTGTGAAGATCAAATATGATAATGCAGGAAAGCATGCTTAGGATAGTGCCTGGCCCATAGCAAGCAAAATGACAACCATTATCATTTTCCCTGGCTGAAAGTTCTAGGTCTTATCAGACTGAAAAGCCTGTTGGAGTGCACTTTATTCATTGGTGAGATATTAATTGTGCACTCACCATGTGAAAAATCATGCACAGGTGGCTAAATCCAAGTGAGAAGATGTTGTTTCATAGAACTGTGTTTAAGATAAAGAAGAATGCTCCCAAGTATCTGAGCCAGCTCTTCCCCTCCTGTGAGCCCAGACTTCTGAGTATGGTATGCAGTTTCATGGATATATCCATTTTCTTCCCACTGGAGAAGAGATTCTCTAAGTCTTTATGAAAGGCATAGTTTATATGTGTGTATAATGCCTTGTGCTGTAAAATATATTTCTTACTGGAAAACCATGAAGATTTTGGAAGCTACTAGAGTAAACCACGAGCTTCCTGAGGACAAGGATGGTTACAGCCCTAGTGTCTAGACCATCACATAAATAGATGTATGCACTTGGAAGGTGTTTGTTGACTTTGAAAACAAAACAAAACAGGCCTGTTTTAAAAGATTACATCATAGCTACATGTCAAATCATGAAGCAAAGGGCAGGAGCTCAACAGACCTGGGTTATAAATCCTGGTCATCTTACTTCCTAGTTGATTCATTCTGGGCAAGTGATGTAACCTAGCTGAACCTCAGAGTTGTTTTTTTTTTTAAGATTTTATTTATTTATTCATGAGACACACACACACACACAGAGAGAGAGAGAGAGAGAGAGAGAGAGAGAGAGAGACAGAGACAGAGAGACAGAGAGACAGAGAGGCAGAGACACAGGCAGAGGAGAAGCAGGCTCCATGCAGGGAACCCAACGTGGAACTCGATCCTGGGTCTCCAGGATCACGCCCTGGGCTGCAGGCGGCGCTAAACCGCTGAGCCACCTGGGCTGCCCTGAACCTCATAGTTTTTTAATCTATAAAATAAGAATAATACTACATACCTAATAGAGCTATTGTGAAGGCTAAATAGGATAAAGCTTATTTGACAGAGAAAACTACTAAATGTGCTGGCCTATTCTGTCACCGAGTGGATTCTCCAATACTAAGAAATCAAGAAGCAAGGCAGTTTCCTGAGGTTCTTAAACTCTCTAATTCAAATCCATTTTGCTTTTCATTTCTGTATAGTTAGGGACAGGTACATGTTGGCCTGATTTCGCTGGCAAATGGTAATTAGTTCTCTCTCCTCTGCAAATCCAGAGACACCTGGACTTCACTAGAAACCTCACTGCCCTGTGTTTGGCCTTACCAAATAGGCAATGTTCTCAATGTGCTGGACAACAGCAGATGTGAAAATAACATGTGACTTGGGACACCTGGGTGGCTCAGCGGTTGAACATCTGCCTTCAACCCAGGGCGTGATCCTGGAGTCCCAGGATTGAGTCCTGCATCAGGCTCCCTGCATGGAGCCAGCTTCTCTCTCTGCCTCTCTCTCTCTCTCTCTCTCTCTCTCTCTCTCTGTGTAACTGTCACGAATAAATAAATAAAATCTTAAAAAAAAGAAAGTAACATGTGACTCAAATTCTACAGCCCAGAATTCTTTCAGAGGGATTCTTTTTTTAAAGACTTTATTTATTTGAGAGAGAAAGAGAGAGAGCACAAACAGGGGGAGTGGCAGAGGGAAAAGGAGAAGCTGACTCCCCGCTGAGCAGGGAGCTCAATGCCACCCAATCCCAGGACCCTGGTATCATGACCTGAGCCAAAGACAGACATTTAACTGAGCTACCCAGGCACCCCTCAGAGGGATTCTTTCATTGAAGGTTACGTATTCTGGAGTCATGAAACTGGTACTTTGATTTATCAGGAAGGATCTAATTAGAGCTTAATATGTAAATCTTCACTTTATGAAACTAACAATCTAGTTTTATTTGTAATCACCTAGAATTGCTCTTTGTGAATTAATTATGGACATTTCATCATGAAGTATTGTGCAAAGCAGGAAGTACAATATGGATAATTTGAAAATGTGGTGGAGATAGAGACTTTCAATTTCACTTTCATAGCCCTGTTTGGTCCCTGGTCATTCCTAAAGCCTACTACCTACACTCTTTCACATATAAAGTAAGTAATCAAGTGAGTCAATGTTCTCATTTTATTTTTGTTCATTTAAATAAAAACTATATATTCTCAGACTCATACTAATGTATAGTTCATCTGCAAAGAAAATTTAATACCTTGAAATTAGGTATAAAACAATTTAAGATTTTTTTGAAGCATTGATTTGGCTGATTTTAATATTACTGTCAAGATTCTATCTAAAAATCACTTTATGACTTTTCACAAGTCAGTTGGACATGTGCCTGGTGGCATAAGGTGCAGCCTGTACTTTGTGCACTTTTAAAGCAAAAGGAGAGCCAAGCCTTTGGGGAATTTCCTTGGCTTACTTTGTGTGGGGCTGTCAAGCTCTCTAACAATCAAACTATCATTCGTTCATTGATAGGGAAAATTGTGTACTGCCCATAAAGTCACGTTTGGGCATGCTAGTACATGATCCCTATCTGTGAGTGCTTGCTCCACTTAATATGCATGGCAAAACCCGCCCGTTTCTACCTGTACGCAGTTTCTGCAAAGAAGACTTTGGCCACTATGTCAGTGAACTTAAAATATGGACTTTTAAAACAGAGAAGTCTTAAAGTCACATAAGCAAACTCTTGGTTTTGCAGATAAAAAACAATGAGAACTAAAGATGGTGCTGACTTGACCAAGGATATAAAATTCTAGAAAGAAGTAAAGAATCCTCCAGGCTCTCCCAGCTCAGTGCTTTCTTTAAAAAAAAAAAAAAATTTATTTATTTATTTATTTATTTATTTATTTATTTATTTATTTTAGAGAGAGTATGCACATGCAAGCAGGGGAAGAGAGAGGGACAAGTAGACTCCTTGCTGAGCACAGAACCCAATGCTGGGCTCTACCCCCAGCCCTGAGATCATTACCTGAACCAAAAGGAAGAGTCAAACACTTAATTGACTGAGTCACCCAGGCATCCTAGTGCTCATTCTTATATGTAGGCTCCTTGAATGGGCCACATTATGACACAATATTCAAAGCTGGTAAAAGACAAGGGTTTTGTAACCAGTAGTATTCCACAGAAATATCATTCTTCCATGGAAATAAAAAGTAGTAGCATTGTTATGGCATATTTGCTAAGAAACAACCTCAAAAATGTCAATAAGGAACTTGAGGAAAGAAGGGAAACATTTCTGAATAGTTTTTTTTTTTACAAGAACTGACCAGTTTGATTATTACTTCTCTGGCCCAGGTGAGTTTTCTGAATCATATAGCATGCTAGACTACATTTTTCTAGTTGGTCACAGTGCATTGAGTTCTTAGTCTTATTTTCTTGATTACTAAGTAAAGAAAAAAGTAAACCTTGAAAGACAATACAGATTATTCAGCCAAATGATTTATAACTTCCTGATGACAATATTTCTACTGAGAAATATGATAAAGCCACACTGCTGGCTATTTTCCCGGGATGAGGTTTCATGGCATTTAGGCACATCAAAAATTATACATTGATTTATATATTGTCAATTTAATTAAATGTCATATTTTGTAGTTGATGATATGGTAGCCTGTGGGCTGATGAAAAACTTGAAATAGTGAAAAATTTTGAAAACAGATTCTAAGTGTACTATAATATTCACATGTCTGTGTGCAAACAGAATTTTCAATAACATTAAAGTGACTTGCCAAAACATTTTTAATATGAGTGTGATCTAATCTAAACTTAAAATTATTTTGCACAAAAGGTTAGACTTCCATTCATATGTATACCAATGTTAGGAGAGGAGCCAAATGTTATACATTCCAATTATAAAGTTGATTTTTGTTTGAGACAGAAATTACCATTGGATTTACACATAAGGGCTAAGCTATCATCCAAACACATCAGAATGCTGGTATCTTTTTTTTTTAAAAAAAGGGAGTATGTTACTTGGGTTCCATTGTCATAGATATCATTTTATTTTCCATAAATAGCCAGCTATCATATTCACTGAAGCCTGTTGTTAGGTGTTTGGAAAAACTAAAGGCTGTGATTATTTTGGCAAGCAACTTCTCTAACTCCTCTGAGTCCTATAGAGCTGAGTAGGAGGAGCTTCAGTTGGAATGTACTCTGCATACCTATGGAGTGATGTGCTCATTGAGGAGTGGAGAGCTGGCATGGAATTGTGAAATTTCCCCCACTGGTAGTTGGACAGACTGACATTGATAGTTCCACAATAATACTTGATACTTAAACACAGTTGGGATGTGATCAGTCTCCTCACAAATCAGCAAACCCTGTGATGTGACACATACCCCACACCAAATCTTATCCTAATCTGCTTTTTTCCTTTTAACTTTTTATTGTTAGATTTTTCAAACATACAAGTTTGAAAACACCATGAACACTCATACACCTACCACTTCGATTCAACAATTGAGGCCACCATATTTTAAACACATTGGAGGCCTGTTTCTAAACACCATTCTAGATCTAAGCACATACAAATATGTGTATGCAGAAGTGGGATCATACTTTTCCATGTTGTTCTGCAATATTTTTTAGAATTTTCACTTAAAGTATGTCATAAATATTTTCTCAAGTTTCACTGAATATTCTTCTATGCCTCACATCTGGTGGCCCCTTAATATTGGTTATATGGGTTGGTTTTAATTTTCATAACCAATTCCCTATGATTGGACAATGGTATTATTTCCAGTTTTTCAGATGCCGAACCAACTGAGCCATCCAGATGCTCCTATCCCCCTGATTCCTTGCAAAAACTATGCTCAATATAGTTTAGTTCATATTTTGTGATTTCATATTTTGTCATGGTGAGTTTTTCCGGACTTTTGCTCCCACACTAAATGGCCCCAGATTTTCCTATCTTCCTTGTATTATCATATCCTCATGTGTGGGATACAACAACCTCTCTTTCCTACTTTCCTCTGCTCCTCTCCTTACATCAATAATCTAACATAATATTACAAGAAGAACTGGAAAAGATCAAATTTAGTAATCCATAATTTATATCCAATTCCAAGTCAATAGAATCTGACCCGAAGCCACTCTCACTCCAGCATTGCACATCATTTCTCAGAATCCTTTGACATTGAGTTCTTGGTTGACATCTGAGTACAATTAGTTGAGATTGGTAAAGAATCTAACCTGAAGATTATCAAGGTGTTTTCACCACAATGCAATAAGTTCTTACCAATATAATTATTTCAGTCAAGGCCAAGTTTACACAGAGTTTATATGATTTGTCTTAGCTCAACTTTGTCCCCAAGCCTAGCCACTCCACAAAACGAAGAAACTATTAGAGGCAGAAATGTCCACTCCTGAACAGAATAGTTTCATTAAGCTATTCCTTTCCAGTAAGTGTTTCCCATTATATATGAAATAGCAAGTTCTACATTTTTATCTATAAAGTGGTGGTTTTGTTATTAAAATTAACTTATAAACATAGTGTGTGGGGCACATTTTATGGGTGGAAAAGAAAGATGTAAGGAATTATCTGAACCAGCAGCATAACAGTTGCTTAAATTCACTCACACTCAAGCATGAGCTAGGTCTACATAATCAAAGTGAAGTGGAGAATTAAAGTAATTTGAGATAATTCAGACCAGAAAAATCTACCCAAAACCTTTCACCTAATTGCTTCAATTATTTAATTGAAGCAAACCTTAGGGAATTGGGGCTTGAATTATTCTGATAATTGATTTAATTTTCATTTAGTTTTGTGTATGAAAATACACCCACATACACTCTATCTTGAAGCTTTCTATCTAGTGACAAGCTAATGTAGCCTTCCTCAGTGCAACTGACATCGTTTGTCTCTTGTAGTTTCCTCACACTAGCATATCCCCACCATCAGATTTCATTGGCATGGTCATAATACAGCTCTAGGGGGAACGTTTCAATTTTCTACAACTTATGCAACTGGATGTTGTATTTTTGGAAGTGAGGAATGAGAAATGCCTACGTTTCTGATATGGACTTGTTTATCAATTTTTGTTCTATTTTGGTTTTTTACAACATGATTTCTTCCTTTTATTTGGTCTGTCTGACATGTTGCTGGAATACTTTAGTTGGAAAGAAGAGGACCAGGGTAGATTTTCACTGCTCAGTTCAGCTAATTCAACATGAAAGTATTGATATACTGTGTTCATACAGAACTCAAAAGATTCCACCCAACATGAAATATAAAATTCCTCACATTAACTAAACCCTCTGAACTGGCAATAGAGGCCCACTAGTTAGTCCCTCATCTCTTGAAAGCAAAACATTCTCCCCCTGTTTCCTTGCCAAATCACTAGCAACTTTGAGCACTTCAGAAACACCAACTGTTTGCCCCCTCAGACTTTGCCACTAATGGGTACCTAAAGACTATTTTATCCAAACCAGTATCACAAACTGAAACACCTAAGTACAGAAAATCGTAGGAGTTACTTCACTCAACAAACATTCATTGGTATTAGCTGAGCCCTGGACATGAAGATTAATATAGTCCCTGCCCTCTAAATGTTTTCAGTGTAGTAAGGTCAGCACCCCTCTAGTGTAAATGAAGAATATGTCTTTAATACAAATAACTCTGATACACATTTCATAAATATAGATTTTATTACCTCAGATTTTCTTTTTCAGTCAAGTAAACTGGCAAATTTCAATCCAAACCGAAAAAGTGTTCTTAGAAGGTAACTGCTCACGGGGTGCTAAAACACACACACACACACACACACACACACACACACGAAGACCCTGGGGGTCAGGAAAGACATTCCAGGCTTTGGAGTTAGGCTTTTGTTTTAGGGCAATAGAACACCATTTATGGATTATAAAATGGGGAAATGAAATTATGAGATCATTCTGGCTGTATGTCAAAGAAATTGGTGAGGAGTGAAAAAAATGTCAAGAGCCAGATGCAGGAAGACCAATTACCAGGGCACTTCAGTGGTTCAGTAAGAGCAGATGCAGTAGAAGATGGAGATGAGTCGAGAATGGTATTAGGAGCCAAAATCAGTAAGATTCACAGAGCCAGAAAATACAGAAAGAGGAGATTTGGAGTATTTTTTAAGATTGTTCAATGGAACATTGCTTTTTAACAGAAAAATCTTTAATATGACCTTAGGCTCACACAAACTTTTAGATGTCAATAAAGACTCACAAGAATCAGAGATTTTATCCTATATCAAACTTAATACTTCAAAGGATGGCAGGTTATCTAAAGCATAGAGGCAAATATACTGGCAAAGCATAGACAAACATAAGGTCAGCACCCCTCTAGTGTAAATGAAGAATATGTCTTTAATACAAATAACTGCTGACTCTGATACATATTTCATAAATATAGATTTTATTACTTCAGATTTTCTTAAATCAGGGTCCACTTCTAGTTATATCCACAGCTACTGATAAAACACATAAGAGAGAGTATTACTGATGCCATTTTTATTACCACTTTTAGGTAGATTTGTGGTAAAATGGATATTTAAACTAATTACTATAAATACTGCTTGCTAGTTATAAAATAATTGAGCCTTTCTCTCTCACTTTTCTACAAACATTTACAAATTTAGCCCGCCATGACTGAACCCTTAAAAATTAGCTAGAAGCCCCAACATCTACAGGAAATCCTGCCTGCAGTGTTGCAGTATTTTTGGACTTGCAGATGGTCATACTCGCTAATGTTTAATAAAAGGCAGAACATGAATGTAGCTTCCTGAGAGCCATTCATGGCTGTGGTCAATCAGTACACCTGCAGGCCACTGGTCAGAATACCCTGACCACTCTTTGATAGTCTTGTTTGGTGATTGAACATTTAAGGGGTCAAGTGGAGAGCATATGGATGTGCCAAAACAAGGCAGGCTAAAAAAATACACAACAACCAACTGGAATCCTGAAATCTGATGGTTTGATTTTTATTTGAGAAAACAAGAGAGGGAGAAAGGGGGAAAATGGAGCTCCTTCATACAAAAAACAAGACCATACTGAACCCCTCACCACCCATCATATGTGACTTCCATGATCCAAAATCACAACAATTTCATTCAACTTAGCTTCTGTGTATTGACCATGCAATATGAGCTAGGCCTAGAGCCACAAGAGTGAATATAGCCATTTTTGGCCTCTGGGAATTCATAGTTCAATGTAGGTGACAAGCCCATGAATGGATAATTACCCAACAGTGTAATTAGGGCTCTAATAGATGTGTGAACAAAGTGTGGTAGGTTGGGGCCAGAAAGTACAGAGACATAACTGCATTGCAGAGGATTGGTACTCTGTCCAATAGAAAGTCCTTGAAACTTTGTGAGCAGGGAAGTGACATGGTTAAAGGGGCTTGGAAGAAAGCCTGGTAACTCTGTGTAGTAACGACAAGGATATGGGAGAAATTATAGGAAAGAAAGTAATGAGGAGACCATTTGATGAATTCTGGCATATTACAACAAAGATGTGAATTAAAAGAGTACTGGTAGTAACTGAAATAAAAGATGTCCATTAATTTGATGGAAGAATTGATATCAACATGGCTTGGTGGCTGAGTGGTCAGAAAGGACAAAGCAAAGAATGGTTTTTGTGTCTCCATAACTGACAGTGTGTTGTAGCCATAACTAGAAATGGAAAATTTATGAGGGCAGCACAGTTTGAAGGAGGCTATCTTCCTCCTTCAGGAAGGAGGACACAAGAGGCTATCTTGTGTCTTTAACATGTACATTTTGGGCAGTAATCGAGAATCTAAATGGAAATGTCCAGCATATGGCTGGTTTCATAGGCCTAAGGACAGGAAGGAGGGCAGGTATAAGGAGGGAGAATTATAAACATTCCACAACTAGGGGATAATTGAGATGGAAGGAAAGCATATATAATTTAAGGAAGTTAGTGGAACAAGAGATACATGGAGAGCCATAGGACAGAACTTTGGGAAGTGCTGATATTTATGAGGTAAGAGTAAGACAAGATGGCAAAGGAGAAAGAATAGTCTTTTCAAAAAGTTGCCCTGGGATAATTGGATATCCAGATGTATAAGAATGAAGTTACATGCCTACTTATCACTATATTAAGAAATTAAACTGGATCAAAGACCTAAATATAAGAGCTAAAACTCTAAGACATGTAAAGGAAAACATACAGCAAATGTTCAAGACCTTGAATTGGCAATTTTTTCTTCTACGTGGCACCCAGAGCATAAAACACAAAAGTAAAAATAGATAAATGGAATATTATCAAGATGAAAAGCTTTTGTGCTTCAAAGAACAAATACCATCAAAACAGTGACAAGACTGCTCCCAGAATGGCAGAAAATATATGCAAGTCATATTGCTGATAAGAGACTTGTATCTAGGGACGCCTGGGTGGCTCAGCTGTTGAGCATCTGCATTTAGATCAGGGCATGATCCTGGAGTCTGGAGATCAGGCTCACATCAGGCTCCCTGCATGGAGCCTGCTTCTCCCTCTGCCTGTGTCTTTGCCTCTCTCTCTCTCTGTATCTTTCATGAATAAATGAATAAAATCTTTAAAGAGAGAGAGAGAGAGAGAGAGAGAGATGTATCCAGAATACATAAAGAATTTGTGACTCAACAATAAAATCATAAATAACCCAATTAAAATCGGGGAAAAGATTTGAGTAGGTATTTCTCTAAAGAAGAAAAACAAGTGCCCGATAAGCACATGAAAAGAAGCTCAACATGATTAGTCGTTAAGGAAATGCAACTCAAAACCATTATAAGATACCAGTTCACTTCCACCTGAATGGCTAAAAAATACAGACAATAATAAGTTTTGTCAAGGATGTGGAAACATTAGAACCATCACTGGTGGGAATGTCAAATTTTCAACTATTTTGGAAAACAGTTTGGCAGCTCCTTAATAAGTTAAACAGAGAATTACCATATAACCCAGCATTCCCACTTCCTGGTATATATCCAAGATTTGAAAACAGATATTAAAACAAATGCTTACACATCAATATTTATGGCAGTGTTACTCAAAATCATCAAAAAGTAGAAACAATCCAAATGTCCATCAACTGATGAATGTATACATAAATTGTGCTATACTCACAGAATGGAATATTACTCAATATTAAGAAGGAATGAAGTACTGATTAATGATATAATATGGAGGAATCTTAAAAACATGCTGGTGAAAGGAACCAGTCACAAAAGGCAACCTGTTATATGATTCCAATAATATGAAAGGTCCAGAACAGACAAATTTATAGAGCTTTAAAAGTAATCTTAAATAGATTAGTGGTTGCCTGGGTTGGGGGAGGGACAAAGAACAGCTGCTTAATGGGATTTCCTTTTGAGGTAATGAAAATATTCTAAAAATAGATTATTGTATTAAAAACTGCATTGTATGCTTTCAAACAGGTGAAGTTTGTGGCATATAAAGTATACATCAATAAAAAAAACAAATAGCATAAGTAAAGCTTGAATTCAAAAGAGAATCAGAGGTAATCCTAAACTTCAACCTCCCCTCCCACTGTGAACACACACACACACACACACACACACACACACACACACAACCATGGCTCTGTGGTTTCAGTTAGCATAAGCCAGTGAAGGGAAGAGGAGAGTAAAAAGTCATGACAGAAAGGGAATTGGCACACTAGAGGCAGGAGTCCTACCCCAGAGGGCAATGCTTGCAGAAAGGTTCCTTTGCAGAAAGTGGGAGGGAACAGGTGAGGCTGCTGGCTTAGGAAGGCACTCAGAGGAGGCAGGAAGACTGGATAGGGGGGAAGCAGAGATGAGGTGTTGACAGGAGGCACATGGCCAGGGCTGAAAGAATGAGAGTGCCAGCCAGGTAAGTAGAACAAGAACCTCGGCAGGAGGCAAGAGAGAGAAAGGCAGCGCACACTCCCAGAAGCAAGTGGAAGACAAGTAGCAATCACTGATCTGAGGCCTTTCAGCTCTATTCTTTCAAATAGAGCTGGAGATTGCAGAGGCAAATAGGTGAGCTCAGGGGAAGAAACTGCACAGAAAGCATGACACAGGACTAGGAAGAGCGACTTCTTTTTTTTTAAGATTTTATTTATTAATTCATGAGAGACACAGAGAGAGACACAGGCAGTGGGAGAAGCAGGCTCCATGCAGGGAGCCCGATGCGGGACTCCATCCGGGGACTCCAGGATCAAGCCCCAGGCTGAAGGCAGGCGCTAAACCACTGAGCCATCCAGGGATCCCGGAAGGGTGACTTCTAAATTTTGAGTTGAGAATTCCTAGCAGAATCCCTAGCAGCCATCTTGAGGTTTGCTATACCTGTTTCAGAGTGTGGGGAAAAATAAATAAAAGTATGATCAAGTATTTGATCACGTAACAAGTTCAGTCGCAGGACTCAATCCCGGACCACAGGATCACGCCCGGGGCCAAAGGCAGACACTCAAGAGCTGAGCCACCCAGGTATCCCTGGGTTTGCTATCTTGATGGAAATTTGATATATTTTGGACTGTTCCTGGCTCTTTCTGCCCAGCGTCTTCTTTCCCCAGATATCTGGATGGCTAACTCCCATCCTTCTTTCATGTCTCTGTCCAAGTGTCATTTTCTCAGTAAAATCTACCCCTATCATCCTGTTCTGTAGAGCAACCTACCCAACACACCCTGCATTACCAATCCCTTTAAACCCTGCCCAATCTTTTATTAAAATCTCCAGATCATTTATAATCTTCTTTTTTAAATTGTATTTTATTTAAAATCAATTAATTAACATAGAGTGTATTATTAGTTTCAGAGGTAGAGTTTAGTAATTCCCCAGTTGCAAAAAGCACCTAGTGCTCATTCCAACAAGCATCTTTGCTAATGCTCATCATTTAGAATCTTCTAATATACTACATAATTTGGTTGTTTTATGTATATTGCTCATTGTCTCTTCTTCCCTGCTAGGAGATAGGCTCCATGAGAGCAGGGATCTCTGTCGTTGTTTTCTCCCTGATGTATTTTCAGCATCTAAAATAGAACTTGACAGAAAGCAGATGTTCGATAAATAATTGTTGAACAAATTAATGTATTACAAGTTATATAGCTGATTTCATATACTTTTGACAGTTATGTGATATTTACAAGCATCACATAATTTTCTCCATCATTTGGGAGTTCAAATGTCTAATTCAGTATCATCCAGCATTATTTACAACAGCCATATATGGAAGCAACCCAAGTGTCTATCAATAAATGAATGGATAGGGATCCCTGGGTGGCGCAGTGGTTTGGCGCCTGCCTTTGGCCCAGGGCGCGATCCTGGAGACCCGGGATCGAATCCCACATCGGGCTCCCGGTGCATGGAGCCTGCTTCTCCCTCTGCCTGTGTCTCTGCCTCTCTCTCTCTCTGTGACTATCATACATAAATAAATAAATAAAGAAAGAAAGAAAGAAAGAAACATAAGAGGCAGAGCCAGAATTTAATTTAATGCCTCATCTGACCCCTAGGCCCCATGTTCTGTCCACTGCATTAATCTGCCTCTCAAGTTCAAATCTGTTGTCCTCCCAAATCAATGGAAATGTTTCCTAAACTTTAACATTTCTGTGTCTAAATCACCTCTTCTGTGTGGTTCCTTCCTTTCAAGAAGCAACAGAAAATACTTTCCACGTTTTTCTTTACCAGGAGGAGTTTGTTATGTCATTCAGAATAGGGTCATTCTGCCAAACACAGTAGTAGGATATTTACATTAATCACTTATTTTCTTGAGGACTCCTCTAGGATAATCACATAGGATTCTACATCTAGCTTCTCACTAATCACATAGAAGCCTTCCTGTTCAACTGTTCATGTATCTTTATGTGAGGATAGGAATGCTAACACCTTATTCCCTTCTTCAAACATTTATGACTGTTTGTGGTATCATTCCTGATCTGGTTTTATCCAACCTTGGCTGTATTTTCTTGCACTGGAGCAGAGAGTTCATTTTCTTTTGATTTTTAATCTGTATTTAATTCTCTACTTACTACCTAGAATCAGATTCATCTGTTTTCAAATTGAGAGCTTGGAGTTACAGGTGTAGGATGGGGATGGTTGTCAAGGAAAAGGGAGGAGAAATTTAGACATTTGAACTCCCAAATGATGGAGAAAATTATGTGATGCTTGTAAATATCACATAACTGTCAAAAGTATATGAAATCAGCTATATAACTTGTAATACATTAATTTGTTCAACAATTATTTATCGAACATCTGCTTTCTGTCAAGTTCTATTTTAGATGCTGAAAATACATCAGGGAGAAAACAACGACAGAGATCCCTGCTCTCATGGAGCCTATCTCCTAGCAGGGAAGAAGAGACAATGAGCAATATACATAAAACAACCAAATTATGTAGTATATTAGAAGATTCTAAATGATGAACATTAGCAAAGATGCTTGTTGGAATGAGCACTAGGTGCTTTTTGCAACTGGGGAATTACTAAACTCTACCTCTGAAACTAATAATACTCAAGAGCCTTAAAAACTTGCTTTTTCTTCTACACACTCCAATTACCAAGTGGTAATGGTGGCTGTGGTCTCAAAATGGCTCTTCTGTTTGCCAGATGTACCATATAGATAGCCTGGAAAGGAGTAGCAATCTGGTACTCTGGCTGCAGCTAAAGTAGCTACATGTTCTGGATTTTTCAAGAAGGGAAGAAGGGGAAGAGGAAAAGAGGGCCTCCCAATACGTTCCCTGCCCACATCTCCATTCTCGACTTCAGCAACTCCTTCCCTCATATACTATGCTTTGGCAAAACCCAAATGGTCACAGTACCTTTCACATACCATGCTTTTTCTCATCTTTCTCACCTATGGGTCTTTGCTCAGATTGTAACTAGTGTGGAATTCCCTTCTACTCACCTTCAACAGGAAGAGCTCCCAATCAACCATGAAGGTTCATCATCTACTTCAAGAAGGCTTCCTACATGTACAAGTTATTTCTCTTATATGGTCTTATATGGTCTCTCACCATTAGAAGTAGCTCACAATACCTCGGTCATATAGCATATCCTGATTTTTGTTTGATATTTTTGTGAGTATGGTCACAGACATTTAGTTAGAAGTCAAGACCTGATTCTTTATGAAGCTCTATCGTTGAGTGTCTTAGACTGAGATTGATTGCCTCACTGTGTTATGTCAAAGACAAGCAGAGAGGACTTTCTACTACTTCTCAACATGGAAAACAAAGTCTAAAGAACATAGCAAAAGATAGCAATAGAGATCCAAGGGTGATTGACCCTTTACTGTCAATGCTTTTATAAGATTTGTTTTAGTTAAAGAATTTAATATTCCTTAACTCACACAAAATCTAATTGCATCATCCAGTTGGTGATCAAGGGTTATTGGAAAGGCTCATGGGCTTTTAGAAATCCTTGTTAATGCTTAGATAAAACATCTAAACATTTCTTATACTTCCTTAATGATGCCACTGAACATCTCCACATGATTCTATCAAGCAGTAATGGAACTGGTTTATGATCTCTGAAGCATCACTGGATACCATCACATTGGTTCTAGTTTATGTTGATGTAATTAGTACATTGCACTCACCTAGCACAACCTCATTTCCTTCCCTATCTAAACAAGAAGTCATCTTAGGCCATGTCCATTGTTATAAACCATGATACTATGTTCCTTTAAGTTACTATAAACCACTCTTCCATTTTCCTCCTCAGACTGTGTTCAGAGTAGAAACATAAGAGGCGGGGATCCCTGGGTGGCGCAGCGGTTTAGCGCCTGCCTTTGGCCCAGGGCACGATCCTGGAGACCCGGGATCGAGTCCCACATCGGGCTCCCGGTGCATGGAGCCTGCTTCTCCCTCTGCCTGTGTCTCTGCCTCTCTCTCTCTCTGTGACTATCATAAATAAATAAAAAGAAATACTAAATCAGTCTGGATGATACTGAATTATGAGTGGGGCTAGAAGACTACGTAGCTGTAAAGTTAGGATCTCATTGCAGTAGAGCTTAGGTGGTTGAGTGTGGGCGCTAGATTCAGGGAGACCTGGGTTTTGAATTTTACTTGTTATAAGTGTTACCTTGAGTTAGTTACTTAACCTCTGGACCTTAGTTTCCCCAGCTGTAAAATGGGTTTAATGAATGATGCATGTAAAGAACTTAGTGCAGTGCCAGGCACACACAAAGGCATTACATAAATATGCTATTGGTATTGTCTAAATACCAGCCGCCAAAATTGGCATAAAAGAGCAATAAGCCTGAAAGTTAGACCCATTTTCCCAGTGATTATTTTCAACCCCCCCTTACCACTATTGATTTAACTTTGTTCCATTTGAACCCAACTTACCACACTTTAGTGAGGCCCTCAAGTTCCAATATTGTCACACCTGTGGCCATAACAACCAAGAACATAGCAGATTACTTAGCTGTCAAATGGGAAGAGTTAGATTCTTCCCTCTTCTTTTTTTTTTGTTCTTCCCTCTTCTCCAGACAAATTCATGCTAAGGGAAGAACATCCAGGGAATCTTCAAATTAGCTCATGCCTTATCACACAGATAATGGTCTTGTTTTATAGACAGTATATCTGCATATGACATTAAAATGTACAGATAGGAGCAATCATTTAATTTGGAGGCAAACTGGAGGATTAATGTTTTTGTATGAACTTGTTTTGAGTTTTAAATTAAACTTCACAAATGGTATCAAGAAAAAATTAGCTTTTGTAGCATATTCATCTACAATCTCTTTAAATTCAAATAAACTTAGAAAAGAATGCTAAAAACCATAGTTTAAGAACTCATTGGCCAAAATGCTAAACATAGAGTTACCAAATGAGCCAGCAATTGCAATTCTGGGTATATACCCAAGGAAAAAAAACGAAGACATATGTCCACACAAAAATTTGTGCATAAATGTTCATAGCAGCACTATTCACAATAGCCCAAAAGTAGTAACAACCCAAATGCCCATCAACTAATGAATGGATAAACGGAATGTGGCATATCCATACAATGGGCTATTATTTATCCATTAAAAGGAATAAAATGCTGATACAACATAGATGAACCTTGAAGATATTATGCTAAGTGAAAGAAGCTAGACACAAAAGTTCACATGTAATAAGCTTTCATTTATCTGAAATACGCAGAATAGGTAAATATATAGAGATGAAAAGTAGATTAGTTGTTGCTAGTGGCTGACAGGAGTGGAGATAGGGAAGTTACTGCATAATAGGTATGGGATTTTTTTTATTGGAATGATACAAATGTTCTATAATTAGATAGTGGTGATGATAGTACAACTCAGTGAATATACCCCAAACTGAATTGTATACTTTGATGGCAAATTATATTGTATGTATGTAATATGAACTGTATTCTATCTCAATAAAGCCATGAGAAAACTTCACTGGCACATTTCATGTTTACAATCAACCGTCTTGGGATTTAGAATGTTTATTTTGTTCCTGAACAGCTCCCTTCTCTACCACTGCTGCTAACTGTGTATGATAACAACTAAGTGAGCAAATGAAGGCAGAAATGCTAATCTTTGATGTTATGCTTATAGGCAATAAAAATAATCTCTTTGCCTTCTGTTCAAAGGGCTTTCAGAATAAGTTCCTTATTATTTGTCTTTAGCTAGGTTAATTTCCTGCATATTCCTGAGTGCTAGCTCACCCCAACTGCTTTCCTGCCCAGTTTATAATTATGCCAGATCTTTTGCTACAGCCTGCCATTACTTCTCTAGTCAAGTATTTTTTTTAATTTTTTTTATTTATTTATGATAGTCACACACACAGAGAGAGAGAGAGAGAGAGAGAGGCAGAGACACAGGCAGAGGAAGAAGCAGGCTCCATGCACCGGGAGCCTGATGTGGGATTCGATCCCGGGTCTCCAGGATCGCGCCCTGGGCCAAAGGCAGGCGCCAAACCACTGCGCCACCCAGGGATCCCTCTAGTCAAGTATTAATGCCACTTTCCCTCCATTTAGCAGTTGAAGAATTTAAAATTGTTACTAATTACCATTGTTACCATTCCCTAAATGGGTAGAAATAAAAGGCGCGTGCTTTAGTGTTAAATGAGAAACTAGGAGACTGAGTTATCAGTCCCAGGCAAGCACTCACCATTTCCAAGTTGGGGTACAAAAAACCTTTTTTCTCCCAAAGCTAGGTTTCAGAAAGGATGCCAGATGACAGTAGAACTGAGAACATAGGACTACAGTAAGTGAAGTGGGAAAGGTTCATTTGTGGTTTCTTTATTATTATTAATTATTATTATTATTATTATTATTATTTATTCATGATAGACATAGAGAGAGAGAGGCAGAGAAACAGGCAGAGGGACAGGCAGAGGGACAAGCAGGCTCCATGCAGGTAGCCCGACACGGGACTCAATCCTGGGACTCCAGGATAGCGCCCTGGGCCAAAGGCAGGCACTAAACCGCTGAGCCACCCAGGGATCCCCCTTGTGGCTCCTTTAAATGTCAAACAAGGTCATGGTCGCCAAAAACTTTTTTTCTCTCTTTTGATGACAAGAACACCTGTTGGTGTTATGTAGGACATGACTTAACAGTTCGCAGATCATTATCAGC
The DNA here is from genome assembly GCF_018345385.1 of Vulpes lagopus. Classification (NCBI taxonomy): domain Eukaryota; kingdom Metazoa; phylum Chordata; class Mammalia; order Carnivora; family Canidae; genus Vulpes; species Vulpes lagopus. Next base: position 103,416,147 of record NC_054848.1, read on the forward strand.
TGATAAATTATAAAAAGTAAATTTTGACAGGAAGGGAAAGAAGCAAAAAGCTAATATTTTAAAAAAAAACTAGGCTACCAGTTTAACGAGATCACGTGTAGATTCTTGGAGCTGTCCAATAGCCATACCCTATGTTCTACACTAGATGATTAAAAGCAAAATCCTAACTTTAATTATGTCCTTTGATAGAGGGGTAGATTATACATTATTTCATACTTTATCCCGAACTAGAATATCTGCCTAAAAGCTCTGTTATTTCCAGGTAGAATCCAATAAAATTATTTTAAGAAAGAGACTTTCTTTCTGAATTCAGAGATAAAGGTATGTTTTTAACAGAGGAAAAAGCAGCTTATTCCTTAACACCATGAGTTAGGACTTGTCAGTCTACCACCATTATGTTACAACATTCACAGGCTAACACAGGCATGTACCAAAGGAGTGAGATTTCATAGTCTGTAACTCATACCTGAGGGAATCTTCAGGATCTGAGTAGAAACTCACATAGGTCCCAAGTATCTTAATAACCACAATGCCTTTTAGGAACTCTCAAAGTCAGGTCTTTTAAAAGATGCTTTGAACCAAGAGGTAGGGGGAGAGTAAAGCAAGGGATCCTTATAAGCAGGTAATTTTCTGGTGTGTGTGGAGAGCAAAGTTCTTTTTTGTTTTCCTCCCAAAGGTTTTAAGTACTCTCTGCACCCAACATGGGGCTCTAACTCACAACCCTAAGATCAAGAGTCACATGTTCTACCGACTGAACTGACTAGGCGCTCCACAGCCAGGTCCTTAAAATAAGGACCAGCAGGCAAAACGAGAGAGATTAATGCTTCACCTTTTGTAACTGGGTCTGTCTCTTCCCTGAACTGTGGGCTCTTTGAAAGCAGTCTCTTTCCATTTGATTAATTGCTGAGTTCCTCAATATGTACCACATCATTTAGATTATTCTGACCCTTAATGCACCAGCAGAAATGAAGCTTGAGACAGGCTAGGAGTCCGTGTACCTGTGCTGTGAGTGACCTTGAGTAGTTCCCTTGCATCCCAAGGGGAAGTAGGGAAGCGAGCCTTACATCAGTGGTTCCCAGCCCTGACTGGACCCCTAAGATCACCAGAAGAAGCTTTAAAAATGCAGATGTCAGGACCTCATCACCAGAAAAATCTAATTTAATTGGTCTGGGGCAGGGCTGGCCATAGGTGTTTTTTATTAGTCCTCTAGATGATTCTAGTGTGTGCCAGGGGCTGAGAAGCACTGCCCTGTAGTAATCCAGAAATTCAATCCACTGGTGATTGTGAGTCACATGTTCGCATGCTAGAGAGTCCTCTTTTTGTTTCATATATGGCTTTCTCAGTCCTACCAAAGAGATCCTGAATCAGTGGGTTTGGCAAGATACTTCTGCCAAGAATCTGCATTTATAATTCTGATGCAGTGGGTCCAAAGACCATACCTCCAGAAACAGTACTAGAGCCACTTAAGGTACCTGAGTTAGCTTTGAGAATAGACACCAAGTAAACAGCATGGGACCTTTTCTTTTCTTTTTTTAAGAATTCTATTTATTTATTCATGGGAGGCAGAGAGAGAAGCAAGCTCCCTACAGGGAGCCTAATGTGGGACTCTATTTCAGGACCCCAGGACCATGATCTGAGCCAAAGGCAGATGCTCAACCACTGAGCCACCCAGATGCCCTGCATGGGATCTATTCTTAAAACAATGGAACAATGGTCCTCCAGCCATCAAACCCAAGAGTATTCATTTCTCTGGTGAGTGGTTCTGTGGTGTCAAATTTTCACCTGCTTGAGCATTGCTTAGCTCAAGACCTATCTGAAATGCAGACTAAAAACAACTAGTTATTCTTCCTGTGATACCATTGGTCCTATTAAGGCAATTGTCTCAAATATTTTTGATCCGGTAGCATTAGAAGAAACACAGTTGTTTCCTTTGCACCTGGCAGCCTTGCAAAGAAGTATGAGAGTACAGTATTCCTATTTTGAAAAACTGTTTGAAGCAGGGACTAAGGAGGACTGTATTAGATTGGGAAAAATCAAAGCCTTAATTTGATTTGTGTCAAAAGCACTTTAACATCTCTGACCTAATTTTTCCTTACTAATCCCCTTATGAAGCAAGGTGGGGTAGGTATCATTTTCTTCCACTTTGAAGCCCCAGATTCCAGCTTGAGCAATCATTCCTTTGGGCTAAGTTTTGTCCCCTCCATGGGTCCTTTCATGTGAAGATAACTCTAGCAATAGGTTATATGGCTGGATTTCTTGTTAAAGATTCACCTACTTATTTGTGTGTGTGTGTGTGTGTGTGTGTGTGTGAGAGAGAGAGAGAGAGAGAGAGAGAGAGAGAGAGAGAATATGAGTGGGAGGGGAAGAGGGAAAGGGAGAGAGAATCCCAAGCAGACTCCCTCCTTGCTGAGTGCAGAGCTGGATCCAGGACTTGATCTCGCAAACCTGAGACCAGTACCTGAGCTGAAACCAAGAGTCAGACACCCAACCGACGGAGCCACCCAGGCATCCCCAGCTTTAGATATTTTTAGCAGGTGGGCCCTTGTTTGCTAGGGGAGAAAACAGGCAGAGAAAGAGCACTGAGAACCAAGTAAAATGGGACTATTACTCAAAAGGGCAAGAGCCTCAAAAGAAGTGACTATGAAAGAAGGATGTTCTAACCTCCCTGGTGGTCTAGTGGCTAGGAAGAAGGATGTTCTAGATAAGCTGTACTTATTTCTCAAGTCACCTGGAGCAGGCCTTGGTACCCAAGTGCAGATGGGGCAATTTTGGGACTTTGCCACCTTTGTTAGAATTGTGTTCAGCAATTGCACTACTGGGGATTTACCCCAAAGATACATATGCAGTGAAAAACCGAGACACCTGCATCCCAATGTTTATAGCAGCAATGGCCACAATAGCCAAACTGTGGAACGAGCCTCGGTGTCCATCGAAAGATGAATGGATAAAGAAGATGTGGTTTATGTATACAATGGAATATTACTCAGCAATTAGAAACAACAAATACCCACCATTTGCTTCCACATGGATGGACCTTGAGGGTATTATGCTGAGTGAAATAAGTCAATCAGAAAGGGACAAACATTATATGGTCTTATTCATTTGGGGGATATAAAAATTAGTGAAAGGGAGTAAAGGGAAGGAGAGAAAATGAGTGAAAATATCAGTGAGGGTGACAAAACATGAGAGACACCTAATCTGGGAAATGAACAAGGGGTAGTGGAAGGGGAGGTGGGTGGGGGGTGGGGTGACTAGGTGATGGGCAATGAGGGGGGCACTGGACGGGATGAGTACTGGGGTTATGCTATATGTTGGCAAATCGAACTCCAATAAAAAAAATACAAAAAAAAAAAAAAGAATTGTGGGAATCCCTGGGTGGCTCAGTGGTTTAGCGCCTGCCTTTGGCCCAGGGTGTGATCCTGGAGTCCCAGGATCAAGTCCCACATCAGGCTCCCTGCATGGAGCCTGCTTCTCCCTCTGCCTGTGTCTCTGCCTCTCTCTCTCTCCTCTGTGTCTTTCATGAATAAATAAATAAATAATCTTAAAAAAAAGAATTGTGTTCAGGGACACATTCCTTATTGATAGCAAAAATATTGAGATTTGAGAGAAAATAAATTGCCTTAGAATTAAGATCCTATCCAACTACCATCTTCTCTTTTAAAAATGTTGACCTTTGCCGAATCTAAAGTTTTTTAATACTAAATCAGTCTGGGGGATCCCTGGGTGGCGCAGTGGTTTAGCGCCTGCCCTTGGCCCAGGGCGCGATCCTGGAGACCCGGGATCGAATCCCACGTCGGGCTCCCGGTGCATGGAGCCTGCTTCTCCCTCTGCCTGTGTCTCTGCCTCTCTCTCTCTCTTTGTGACTATCATAAATAAATAAAAAGAAATACTAAATCAGTCTGGATGATACTGAATTATGCCCTTAACATAGAGAAGAGGCTCTCTTATTTTTCTCTTTGGAAAAGGAAAGACATCCTCTATAACTTCACCCCTTTGTTAATTTGAAGATTTATCTTTGCTTCCCAGGCTTTTTTCTTCTTATCACTGTGATTTCTATATTCTTTTGGGCGAAAAAAGATAGGATGGTCAGGATCCTACCTTAGTAATGTGAGATGGAGGTTGGATAGAACCAACAGAAAAATCTAGACTCAGAGTCCTGAGCTCAAGTAGTTTCTAGAGTCTGTAAAAGTCTAAATAGGGGTGCCCCACTGAGAAATTTGTTTAATGAGGATGTTTACATTGAGATATGAGTTCACATGGCTAGTTCAAAGCAAACTGCTAGGCATTATGTCCTCTTCATGGAGGTCCAGGTAAGGCCCATAGGCCAAGAGTTCCATGTAGGGTAACTGGGAGCTCAAGGTCAGAAGAGAATGGTCTTTCTAGATGAAAGGGTGACCAAGCAGGTAAATGCCTTACTGTGACCATCAGAGATAAGGCTACAAAGCTGTTTAACTATAGGTTGGTATGTAGTCAGTCAGCTGCCTGTGGATATCAACAACTTGCCCCTTAAACCTGAGACACAAATGATAGAAACATAGCTCATGGGAAGTTGGGTCACAAAGGAAGAGCAGGAAACCCCTGATTCAAGACTCATCCAGAGGACAGCTGAAGACCTGGGGTCTTGGTCCCAGCTCTGCCATGAGCTCACAGTACAGGACTTAAGCAAGTCACTCATATTTACCAAATGAAAGTCTCAAGCTAGATCAGTTATTTTTTTAAGATTTATTTATTTATTTATTTATTTATTTATTTATTTGAGAGAGAGAGGGAGAGAGAGAGAATTTGCTTCAGAGAGAATCTCGGGCAGACTCCCTGCTGTATGGGGAACCTGACACAGGGCTAAATATGACAACCCTGAAATCATGATCCAAGCTGAAACCAAGAGTCAGACGCTCAACTGACTGAGCCACCCAGGCGCCCCGAGCTAGATAAGTTCACGATATGGCACTAGTGTATTGCAGTGCTCTCTCATTATTTGTTATTCGTGGTGGTGCAGAAGTGTTCATGACACTGAAGGTCATATGTCCTACACACAACTGTCATCTAATGTGTGGGTGCCGGGGAGAAAGATTGAAAATTATTTATCTAGAGTGCTGTTTCTCAAAATGTAATATGCTTCCAAGTCACCTGAGGATCTTGTTAAAAGGCAGATCCAGATTTAGTAGGTCTTGGGTGGAGCTTGAGGGTCTGCATTTCCCACAATCTCTCAGGCAGTGTTGAGGCTGCTTGTCTGTGGCCCACACTGAGTATCAAGTGTATAGAGGATCATACCAGCTCTGAAACTCTATGAGTATTAGGTCTAACTCCTCACTAGCTTCTTGTCCCTCCTTCTTCCCACTCTACATCAGTATTGGCCCCAGATATCAGGTTTTAATGTTGAGTCTCCTGGTGGAGCTGAGTAAGTAAAATCTGGAACTAGGAGGATGACTGCCATAGTCTGACTCCATATGCCAGTCCAGTTGGTGGTGTGCTGTATATAATGTGGGTTCATAGTCCTGACTCTGGGTTCTGTTCTCCTACTATCTCTTGGCTTTGTTGGAGCTCCTTGCTACATCAAATAGGTGGACAGGGCTGCCAGTGACATCCACTCTAGAGGAATTCATGGGGTGAGTTAGCCCATTTTCATCAGAGAAGCAAGCCCTAAAGGAAGAGAAAGAGACACTACTGGGGAGAAAGAATGGTCAATCCATTTGGGAAAATTTCTCAAGACTTCTGGCATTGAAATATCCACCTCATTTTACCTTTATGCTTTCACGAATAACCACTCTCTGCTTAGACAGTGAGCCCTCCTTGTTCAGCACTGAATACCCAGGACCTACATGGGCACATGGCACAGAGTGGAGGTTCAGTAAATACTTGTTGAATGTATGACTGAATGAATGAACCAAGCAGTCAGAGCTACAGCTTGCTTAAAGGAAACTTAGGTGGGGAATTCAACTGGAGAGACCAGTGGGAGACAGAGAGCAGGGAAGCATGCACTCATTTGGTCTTCTGAAGTGCCCCTGCCCTTGTAGTCCTCTTTGTTGTTCTGTAATACACAACAGGATGCACCTGCCCAGACATGGGAACTCTAGCTGGGTAGCTAGGAAAGCTGATACAAAGCCTCTGCTAATTAAAAAGAATTTGCAATTGGAATTGTCTTCTGGCAAACACAAAGCACCCTGCCTCCTGATGGATTTAATGTCTACATGTATTGAGAATATACAATGGATCATCTCCTAATCCTGAAGCCAGCAATGGAAGCGAGATGTACTCAAAGTCACCCACTGCTCTGCTATTTATCATGTCAAAATAAAAAAAATTAAATTAGTGAATGGCCAGATGGCCAAGGAAATCAGGTATGATTTTCTATGGATTTATTAATGAGCATCATGTTTAAACGTTTCAGCCCTAATTTCCTCTGGTTTCTTACTACTTGGTCCTACCTATCTATGAATTTCTAACCAAGTATTTAACACCAATGCCCACGCTATGACTTTCAGAATGATGTACTCAAACAATTTACAATACACCACACTTTGCAAACTCTAAGGGACTTGCCATTTTGAAGGAGGACACTAACTAAACCAGTTGAATGGATAGAAGAGAAGATAAGTGAGGACAAGCTGGAGGGGCAGGGGAGGGAATTCTCCCTGATCTTACCTAGAAATCATGTGGGTAATCCACCGCACCTCCTGCCATGTTTCCCATAACCCCTCTGGGCCCACTCTGCAGATTGGCCATCAGGAGATGAAAACAATGTGTCATAGGCAACCCAAATCCAATTGTGCTACGGTTGCATTTTGGAATTAGCCTAGGAAAATCCCTCTGGTTGAGATGATTTCACTCATATGTGGAATATAGGAAACAGCACAGAGGGAAAATTGAATGGGAAGTCATCAGAGAGGGAGACTAACCATGAGAGACTCTTCACTCTAGGGAACAAACTGAGGGTCATTGGAGGAGTGGTGGGTGGGGGGATGGGGTAACTGAATGATGGGCATTGAGGGCATGTGATGTGATGAGCACTGGGTACTTTCTGCAACTGATAAAACGCTACATCTGAGATGAATGGTGTACTATATGTTGGCTCATTGAATTTAAATTTAAAAAAAAGAAAGAAATACTGAAATAGAAGAGAGCTGGTGTCTGCCTTAAAGGAGAACTCTTCTGTGGCCTTCTAGTCTCACTATGTGACCTGGCCCTCAAGTCAGAGGGACTGAGGTCCAAAAGGACTAGAGAAGCCAGTGAGTGTTTTGTGAGCTTTTAATTGAGAGATCAGTGTGCTCCCCTGTGACCAAAGACTGAACTGCAGCCACTGGGATGGGGAGGAGACCCAGAGCAGTGGTACCTCCTGCTAAAGTTTCACCATAATTACTGTGTGGCTGCTGTGTTTTCTGAGGCAGAGGCTCAAAGGGAGGATATTTAGAAAAGCTTCAGAGGAAAATCTAAATTCTGCTTCCAGCATTACTAATCTTTTCCTTTGAAAATTAGCAACTCTTTAGTAAAACCCTTGATAGAGCTCCATTAGAGTTTATGTGTGACAAAGAGTAGCTACTAATGGCCCTTAATGATGAGTAAGTGGATTGATCAGAATATTACTTACTTAATGAAAAGTAATGGCTGTCTCACTGCAGTGAGGAGAGAGATGCTAAGTGGCCTCTTCACATGTATGTTCCTTTTAGTGCTAGCCTTTGTCAGAGCATACACACTTGAAAGACTAAACAAAAAGGACTCATCTTCATCTGGTAACAGCCACTACAGAACGCACCCCGAAATTGCTTTTAGGCCATTTTCCAAATGCTCCTTGGTGCTTCCAACCAATTCTCAGCCTCTTTGTGGTTCTAAAGGTTGGAGACCATTGATGTAATGGAAATGGACCAGAGAGTAAGGAAGTTGGAGTTCTTTCCCCTTCTGAATCAAATCTCTACTAATAGCAGGATGATGTCAATGATGACATCTGTATCCTCACCCAGAAAATGAGAGGCTTGGGCTCAAGGGTCTTAGAGCCAGTCCTCACAAATCTGGTGTCCCATGTTCCCGAGCTTCTGTGCAGTTTATAAATGCAGAGGTGAGATTATTGAGGCAGACACTTGAAACATGAAAGCCATTGTTGATTGACTTGAAAGGCTTGCTGTTTCCTGCACCAGTTCAGCAGGCCAGAGCGAGGGAGTATTTCTCTGGCACTCTTCTTGCCCAAAAGGCAGTTGAGAGCTGCTACCCCTCCATTTTCTTATTGGATTATTCATGTCTTAAAAACACAATTTTCCCCAGTTTGGCAATATATTTGCAAACACTTTTATCAAAGTATAATAGAAAAACTACTGCAGTGGCTTAAAAGTCCAACAATAGGGAAATTATTAAGCAAATTATAAGATATCAGCTTGGTAGAATAGGAGGCAGCCATTGAAAATGATGGACAAGAAATTGTGTAGCAAGAGGGTGGAGTATTTGTAAAATATCAGAAGTTTTCAAGAGGAGAACACGGCATTGTAGATTTACCATGATTATAACTATAAATTATGGAAGTACAAAGTTTGAAAGGAAATGAGGGTAAATGAAAAGAATTCTATTTAGTGGGAAGATGTTAAAAACATTTTATTTTAAAATGTCCTTTACTGTGGTTATAACATTATTTTAACACATTTTTTAAAAAACCAAATTATAAGTGGATGCTATCTTAAAAACATATTACAAACCTGAGATTCATTTGTAAGTCAGATGTCTGGCTCACCAAAATATTATTCACAGTGGTTGTGGGGAGTCTCTAACAATTTCAAAATATCCTACTGGAGTTAACCAAAATATAACTCAAACACTATGAGTTTTCAGTTGAAAAAATAATATAAAACTACAGTGTTGGGCTCCTGGGTGGCTCAGTTGGTTAAGCATTTTCTGCCTTTGGCTCAGGTCGTGATCCCAGGGTCCTGGGATTGAGCCCCACATTGGGCTCCCTGCTCAGTGTGGAGCCTGCTTCTCCCTCTCCCTCTCCTCCTGCCCCACTGCTTGTGCTCACTCGCTGTCTCTCAAATTAATGAGTAAAATCCTAAAAAAAATAAAACTACACTGATAGAAAGGAGGCATTTTTACTTCGCTTGAATGCTGGGGTACTTAAGAAAAAGCAGGTTTAATTAAAGGATGATGAGAAAGGTAGGCAGGTACTTCCGTTGACATTCTGAAGGGGTCTTGGGACAATTTTGAGGATGTTAGCAGCTTAAGGCACTGGTTCTTTGTATAATTTCATATCATAATTTATAAATTTCTCTTTGATTCAAGGGCATCACTGTCATTATTCTCATGCATTTTAGATCTGATTAGGGTCTTTTCTTCATTTTGACACACAAATGAGATGAGTATAGAGGGAGACAAAAAAAAAAAAAAGAAAAGAAAAGAAAGATTCCTGAGATAAACTCAGAGTTGAGAAAGAAAGAAACAACTAAAAGGTAGCTGAAACAGAGGTACTCAAAAATTCAAGAAAGAGACTGAAATGCAATTGCATACATAAAGACAAGGCCAGGTTTATTTCTGGTGATCTAGCAGAGCAGAATAACTATCTTGACTGACCCTCTTGCCTTAAAAAACACGCACACACGTATTAAACTAAAAATGTTAAATTAAAATTTCTAAACATTTTATTTTTTATTTATTTTTTAAATTTTTTTATTTATTTATGATAGTCACACAGAGAGAGAGAGAGGCAGAGACACAGGCGGAGGAAGAAGCAGGCTCCATGCACCGGGAGCCCGATGTGGGATTCGATCCCGGGTCTCCAGGATCGCGCCCTGGGCCAAAGGCAGGCGCCAAACCGCTGCGCCACCCAGGGATCCCAAATTTCTAAACATTTTAAAAGCATCAAGGAGCTGGGAAAAAAGTCATTACCATCCCAAAATATGAATGAAGGCTGGAACACAGAAAAGTAGTGGAGCATCCTTTGTAATTCTGAACTAAGGATATTTACTGCACTTGGAAAATCTCAATGGGAATTTCCATGGCCTCCTGAGGTGTGAGTGACAGAAGATGAAGCTCAGAGCCATCCAAGATGGGGAGCCTAATACTGATTATATAATTACAATGTCTTGTGGAGTGAAAAGAACAGGATAGAACTAAAAAATATAGACAGCAACTATCTCTTGATCATTCTGTATCAGAAGAAGAAAAATGTAATTAGTGTTAGGAGGTCTAGCAATTGTCCAGGAGAGTAAGAAAATGATCAAAATATTTTTGGTAGGTTAAACCTGCACATAGCCACTTCAAAGATAACCATTAAAAGCATCAATTAGAGCCCATAACTTCAAAATAACTAGAAGAGAAAATGGAATGGTAAAATATATTAGGTGCATCTAAAATAATGAAGAAAGAAACAGAACAGGTGTATAAAAGAAACAGAAGATCTGAGACCATTGCAAAGTACAAAACAATGTAGTAGATAGAAATCCAAAAAGATCATTAATTATATCAAATGTAAGTGGGCTAAAAGCTCTAGCTAATAAGAAAGATGTTCAGGTTAGATTAGTGAAACGATCAACTAAATGTTGTTTATAAGAGCCACATCAGAAACATAGAGACAGAAAAGCTGAAAGTAGAATACGGAAAGATATGCCACAAACATGCTAAAAAAACAAAGAAATATGGTGTAACTAGCTTAATATCTGTTAAAATAGACTTTCAGGTACAAAGTATTTCTAAAGATAGAGGGGGCACTTTGTAATTATTAGCTTAATTCACAAGAGTGATATGACAGTTGTAGATTTGTATCTCCTAATGTCTCAAAAATATAAATGGCCTATAAAAAGAAATAGAAAAATTCACAATAGTGGAAGATTTTTAAACACATCTCTCTCAGTAATACATAGAAGAAGCAGACCAAAAAAAGGAATATAAAAGATTTAAATAACACACAAAATTGTCCCAAGAGACGGATAGAGATTGTAACACCCACAAAACTGCAAAATACACATTTTCCCAAGCATATGTAGAACATTTATGTAAAATTTTACCCTCAACAAATTTTCAATCTCCAAAACCACACAATTCACTCTATTTCATGGCAATGCAATAAAGCTAGAAATTAATAACTAACAGAGAATTGGAAAATACGTTTGTAAATGAAGAAACACATTAAGTGGGTGAAACAGTACATTATAATGAAAATGAGAAATTAATTTGAACTGAAGGATAATGAAAGCCACAATGAGAGACAGCCACATATGCATGAGATTGGCAAGAGGAGAGTCGTCTGACAATACCAAATGCTGGTGAGTCCTGTGGCAAGCGGTAGGAACTCTCCTATGCTATTTCTGTTGATGGAAATGTAAATCAGTACATCAGCATAAAAACGAAATGGTTACCTACTTGGACTGAGTCTGGGTCCCAATGATTCCACTCCTGGGTATATGCCCCAAGACCTATGCACATGTGTCCCAGGATGTGAGCACAGGAATGTGCTTCGCAATGTTATTTGTAATAGCTCAGATCTGGAAATAGCCCAAATATTGTTAATAATAACAGTGGCAGTGATGCTGCTGATAATAATAATGTGGATGAAAAAATTGTGGTATATTTTTTAAATGGAATGTTGTGCAGCAAGGAAAGAGAATGAACTACCCGGACGTGTAGCAATGTGGATCAACCTCACAAGTAGAAAGAGGGAGCCATGCCATTCATAAATGCATACCGTATAATTCCATTTACATGAAGTTTTGTTTTTTTTAAAGCGGGCACACTAAACTTCAGAGATGCATAACCAAGGGTACTTTGAGAAACATAAGCAAGGGAATAATTAGCACAAAGTCAGCATGGTGGCTCCCTCTGTGAGGAAGGAACTAAGTGATTGAAGCAGAGGGAACTTCTGAAACATTGGCACTATTCTGCTGTTTGGTTATGAGATGCAAATCTACAACTGTCATTTCATTCTCGCGAATTAAGATTATTGTCATTACAGAGTGATCCTCTCCATCTTCAGAAAACTTTGTGCCTCAAAGTCTATTTTAACAGATATTAAGCTAGCTACACTATATTTCTTTGTTTTAGCAAATTCATGGCATATCATTCCACATCTTACTTTCAGCCTTTCTGTCTCCATCTTTCTAATGTGGCTCTTAATAAACAGCATTTAGTTGATCGTTTTACTAATCTAACCTGAACATCTTTCTTATTATCTAGAGCTTTTAGCCCACTTACATTTGATATGATTAATGATCTTTTTGGATTTCCTGTCTATTATATTGTTTTGCCCTTTCCAATGGTCTCAGCTCTTCCGTGTTTTTTTTTTTTAATACACCTGTTCTGTGTTTCTTTCTCCATTATTTTAAATGGACTTCATATATTTTGTCATACCATTTTAACTTGGGTGCATAGGTGTTCTCTAGGATTCTATTCTTTAAAATATGTTCATGCTGAGGATCCCTGGGTGGCTCAGGGGTTTAGCACCTGCCTTTGGCCTAGAGTGTGATCCTGGAGTCCGGGGATCGAGTCCCCTCATTGGGCTCCCGGCATGGAGCCTGCTTCTCCCTCTGCCTGTGTCTCTGCCCCTCTCTCATTCTCTCTCTCTCTCTCTCTCTCTTTTTTTTTTTTAATTGTATTTATTTATGATAGGCACACAGTGAGAGAGAGAGAAGCAGAGACATAGGCAGAGGGAGAAGCAGGCTCCATGCACCGGGAGCCCGACGTGGGATTCGATCCCGGGTCTCCAGGATCGCGCCCCGGGCCAAAGGCAGGCGCCAAACCGCTGCGCCACCCAGGGATCCCTCTCTCTCTCTCTCTATCATTAATGAATAAAAAAAAAGGTTTTCCTTACCATTTAAAAAAATAAAATATGTTCATGCTTCACATTAACTTCTACAAATGTGATATACTTCATAAAAACTAAATCTAAACTAATATATTACTAAGATATTAATTTTTAAAAGCATCAAGAAACGGTCACTTCTTTAGCTTCCTTTTTCGCCCATCCATCAAAGGCCCGAGTTCTGGCTATGTGTCAGCTATTGTTCTAGAGAAAACAGTGGAGATACGGCAGTAAAGAAGACAAAATATCGTCTGAAACCTTTGTGTTGCAGATGGCAAAAAAAAAAAATCTAACTCAAACTCGCCACATAATTGAAACGTATAGAGGCAGATTTAGTCTCAAATAGGGCTTGATGTAGCAATTCAACAATGTCACCAAGGTTCTTTCTGTCCCTCTTTTCTAGCCTCTGCAGTGTCAGTTTTATCTTCGGATGTCCCTCTCCTGGCCATAAATGGCTATAGCAGTCACAAGCCTCAGGTCTTCAGACTCACAGAAGAGCAAATGTCCTGAGGTTTACCATGGTTGGACAAGTTGAAGCCTGGGTTATATTTCCATTTCTGAAACAATCAGAAGAACTTGGGGGAGGGAGAGCAAATTATGCATCTGGGCTTGGAGTAGATAATGGGATCAACATCTTAAGTCCAGGCACATGGCTGAAAATCATATTTGCGCTGTTCCCCAAATCATGAATCAGAAGTCATTGTCAGCAAAACGGAAGTTAGGAAGGCAACTGAAATCATTCTCAATGGTCCCTGGACCATGGAGCACATATTCTTGGCAGGGATGGGGAATCAGAATAAATAAGTAAACAAATAAACAGGATAGAAATAGTGGTGAGTGCTATGACAATAATATAATAAATGTGGTCTCCAAGAAAACAGAGATTTGTACCTGTTTTGCTCATTGAGATCTCCCACCTGCCTAGTCCAGCACCTCACATACATGGGCCCAAAGCAAAAATTGGTTGAGTTGAATCAAACTGAATAATCAGCAGGGCAAAATGATCATCATTGCTCTGTATCACAGTCTCGCTGTTCCCAGCAATCTGCTCTCTGTGGGTCCCCTGTCAGCCACATGCCTTTGTCTCTGCTGCTCTTCCTACCTGGGACCTACCTATTCTCTTTCCCGTCTGTGTCCAGGTCCTAAACATCTTTCCAATTCTGTCTTCTTCAGGAGTCCTCCATGACATATCTGTTACTCTTCAACTTCCTCCTGACCATCCCCGGCACTAGCATGGCAACTCCTTCCCCAAGTTCTTCTGATTGTTTCAGAAATGGAAATATAACCCAGGCTTCAACTTCTCCAACCATGGTAAACCTCAGGACATTTGCTCTTCCATGAGCCTGAGGACCTGAGGCTTGTGGCTGCTATTAGCCATTAATGGCCAGGAGAGGGACATCTGAAGATAAAACTGACACTGCAGAGGCTAGAAAAGAGGGACAGAAGGAACCTTGGTGACACTGTTGAATTGCTAGATCAAGCCCTATTTGAGACTAAATCTGCCTTTATACATTTCAATTATGTGGCCAGTTTGAGTTAGATTTTTTTTTTGTCATTTGCAACACAAAGGTTTCAGACAGTTTTTTTAAAGATTTTATTTATTTATTCATGAGAGACACAGAAAGGCAGAGACATAGGCAGAGGGAGAAGCAGGCTCCCTATAGGTAGCCTGATGCAGGACTCGATTCCAGGACCCCGGGATCACGACCTGAACCAAGGGCAGACGCTCAACCACTGAGCCACCCAGGCATCCTAAGCAATGTGCAGTTTAACCCAGGTTTTATTGCTCTTGGTAATATGCCAAGTGTTTTTTCATAACATTGACTAAAACAATTTTATCTTTACATCTTTTTAAGTCCCAGAGAATGATTTGCCTGTAGATAGGCATTGGGCTTTTTTTCGCCCCTCACTTAGCCATTTACTAGTTATATATGAACTTGGGTAAATGGTTCACTGCCCTGAGAGTCAGTTTCCTGATCTGTAACATGAGGGTAGTACCTCCCTCACAAGGCTGCTCTGAGTACTGAGATTCTGAATGCCACTACCATGTGGGAGGTACCTGACAAACAGGAGTGATGATGATGGTAATGATGATGACGATGATGATGAATGCTGGCTTGACCCCTCTTGCTTGTTTATCACTGGTGTGGGCACCCAGTGCAAGCCCACTTTGACTTTGGTGTCAGGAGAGAACTTGCTGAAGCCTGACCAGCTAGGTCAGCATGGTGTTGAGGTCAGGAAGCCTGGGAAGGGAACAGCAGAGGTGGAGCAGCCAGTGCCCTGACACAGCCATCCATTACAGCCACCATGCTCAGACTGAGCTAAACGAGAACCTAGCATCACTGTGGGGTGAGCGGCTGAGGAGGTACTCAGTGGTTTCCTAAATTGACTCAAATGATGGTATGTGTGTGCCTGGGTTCTGGCAGAGCTGCTGCCACGGGCGGTGGGTAGAGGCACTGCTATTATGCTAATTCTTGCACATCCCAAGGGTCAGAAAAGAACAGATACTTCATCTGCCACAGGAGGAATGGCAGAGATTAAGACAGTCACGATGCCATGAAGTGGCATTAACGAAACAAATGAGGGCTCTGTCTCTGGGTAAAATCACTCTGGTCTTTTTGTGTGTGGGGAGGAAAGCCCTGCCTAAATAATTTCTGTTTACTTTTTGTGCTTGTAGCCTATTACTGCTCAATTAGATCATTCATGAGCACGGTGTCCCCAAATGTAAAGAGTGAAATGGACAGGCTTTGCTCTAATCCCAGCTTCTCCACCAGCTGGCTTGGCGGGCTTAGAGTACACCTGCTGCCTTCTCAGCTATAAACTTTTCCAAGCCTTCAGCCAAGTCCGTCCCATCCAGCTCTGCTTCCTACCCCAGATGAGGTCTGGGGCTAGGGAAAGTCACTACCGAGCAATCGAGCAATCGGGTTGAGTGAGTTCATGCCTGATGTCCTGCCGTGCACATAACCCTAGCTGGAAAAGCTTTCTTGGCCACACTCCAGGGGTGCTCATTCTAGTAAGTTAAGAGCATAGATTGTGAAATGAGACTGACCTGATTTTAAGTTTTCCCATTTATGACATATGTGGCTTTCAGCAAACACTTAACTTCCGTGGTGGAAAAAAATTGGACCTACATTATAGAGCAGTTATGAGAACCAAGTAAGATAACTTATGCATGATGTTTGGCACAGCACTTGGGACAAAGTAAGCATCGATAAATGTCAGCTTTTATTACAATTATTGACAGAGGCAGTGATGATATGGAAAGCAATGGCTTTGACCAAAGAGTTGGATGGACTGATGTTATCATCTGGGTAGGTCTGTGGCTGTTCCATCAGGCTGGCCCTTTGAGGAGAATTGGCTAGTTAGCTTCATAGACCACAAGGGTGCCAGGACACCAGCAATTTAAAAGAGAAAATTTTACTTCAAAGCCTTAGTTGTCAGTTTCAGAGACATGGATTTGGTTCCTGGCAGCCCCAGGAATTTAGCTGGACCAAATGACTCCAACCAGGTATAGGTGGATCAGCACCCAAGGTAGTTCAGGATCGGCACGGGTCTGCATCCTGGTCGGATGGCTCCGTGGTAACTTTTCAGGGACATTACTCACATGTAGAGCAGGCCTCTGACCCCAGCCCTCGTTCACTCCCCTGTTAATCAGTTTGTTAGGTCCTGCAAAAAACTGATACCAGGGTGGGATGCAATGTGCCAGGATTTCATTAGAGAAAACACCTAGAAAGAAAATGGGCAGAGTGGAGGCCAGGGAGCCAAAGAGGCTGGGAGCAGCCTCAGATGGTGATGTGAGCCTGACCCCACCAAGGGAAGGAGAGAGGGCAAACTGGACAAGGGATCTCAGAGCATAGCAGCCAGAGCCCTTGATCAGTTATGTTCTCTGTAGTTGGAGGTCTGCGATGCACATTATCATGGCTGCCACAATCAATGACAGGAAAAATATCTCAAAGACAAAATGATCAAATTTGCAGATGGCACAGATGCAATGCTCAGATTCCTGTCTTCCAAGGTTTCGAATGCATCGTTTTCCAAAGTGAGCATATTCATAAGCTCCCCACAGGAATGCACTCGTTTCTTGGGGTGTCTCTCTCTATTCTTCCTCATCATGGCAATTTGTGGCTGTATGATCAGAATTACATTCTGACAGGTACAAGAAACTGTATTGTGGAGGGATATGTGCTAACAATGAAAAGATAGTCAAGGTGTATTTCTCATCTAAGAAAAACAGGTCACAAAACCTGTATTTATGGCAGGATTTCCATTTTGTTCAAAGAATATAACTGCATCAGAATAAATGTAGAAAGAGACAAACATAAAAATATTAACAGTGGTTATACAGTTGGTTTTTAAACTTCTTTTTGTGTCTCTGAGCTGTTTTTCCACAGTGAACGTGTCTTACTTCTAGGGCATCCCCAATGCTTTGGAGTTATCTTCCAAAGGCTGGGGCACACCTCTGACTGGCTTGGCCTCCTTGTAAAGGATGAAATGACAAAGTGGTTTATCTCAAGACCTGTCACCATTTTCAACTACCTTCTTGGCTTTATGATGCTCTACCTGCTGGGATCATTGAGGACTGCTAACACTCTGCCTAGATCCCAATGCCCTCCTAGGGTTCAAATCTCTTACCTGACTTAACTCGAAGCTACTGTGGGATTATTCCCCATTGGAATTATTGGCAGTAATAATGTTATTAATAAGTTTGCCCCACATCCTCTGTTTCCTAAAAACAGTGACTAACATGTATTAAGTGCTTACTATGTGCCGGGTACTATAATAAATATTTTATTTAATTTATTTATTTTTTTAGAAAGGATCAAATTATTTTATTCTATTTTTTAAGAATTTTATTTTTTTCATATATAATTTTTTAATTGGTGTTCAATTTGCAACATATAGAATAACACCCAGTTCTCATCACGTCAAGTGCCCAACTCAGTGCCCATCACCCAGTCACCCCCACCCCCCACCCACCTCCCTTTCTACCACCCCTTGTTCGTTTCCCAAGGTTAGGAGTCTTTCATGTTCTGTCTCCCTTTCTGGTATTTCCCACTCATTTTTTTCTCCTTTCCCCTTTATTCCCTTTCACTATTTTTTATATTCCCCAAATAAATGAGACCATATAATGTTTATCCTTCTCCGATTGACTTATTTCACTCAGCATAATACCCTCCAGTTCTATCCACGTCGAAGCAAATGGTGGGTATTTGTCGTTTATAATAATAAATATTTTAAATGTATTGACTGAATCCATTTTCTCAATGACTCTATGAGGTTGGTACTATTATTATACATAATATAATATATATTATAATTATATATAATTATATAATTATAATATATAATAATATATAATTGCAGAGGGAGGGGAATGAGGCAACAGAGGTGAGTCAGGTGGGCCAACTCATGTGGTCACTGAGGATATTTGCCCACCTTTGCTGATATTTCTTGATCCTGCCTCCAAGTGGCTAATCCCAATCAACTGCCACCAGCCCACATGCAAGTGTGAAAGATGTACATATACAACTTGTCTTCAGGCAGGGCACCACCTAAAGTATCCAGCTGTGACTTGAGACAACTTATTAATTCTTCTTAGCCTCAGTTTCCCCATCTGTAAAGAGAACTAATACACCTTTGAGGAGTTCTTAAGGTATGGGAGACACCTAATGCCAGGTTCCCAAGAGAGGGAGAACACTCATGGAGTGAAAGGTAAAGAAGTAGTAGGACTATTCATGTTCAGTTCATGGAAAAGAGGGGACTCCAATACAAGCACTTAAAAACATTCTTTTTTTGAACATGAAAAAAGAGAAAGATTGTGTTTAGAATGAGTTTTCAGAGCAGTAGCCTCCAGAGTTCAGGCCTTTGAAAATTTAGTGGAGGAACCCTATGATTAAGAACTTGACAGGAAATGTAGTGTCAATCTGGTCAGCCCAGAGTGTGATGGAGGTGCAAAGGAGCTTCTACAAATGAGGAGACTAGGAGAAAGGGCCTAGGAACACACTGTAGAAGAGGTGATGTTTACACTGACCAAGAAAGGGGATTAGGGCATGCCATGTGGAGGGAACCGCATGCACAATGGCCCAGAGGCAAAAATGACATCACTATCATTGTCATCAACGTCACACCTATCTTTTAAGTATCTGCTGGGTTGAAGACACTGTAGTAGGTACCTTCTATGTGTTATTTCAGAACTCCACACAACCCTGTACAGTAGACATTATTATGTGCATTTTCAAGATGAGCAAACTGAGCCTTTAGAGGTTCAACAGCGTCATTCAAGTGGTCAAACTGGAACCAGAGATGAGATCCTGGGCATGCTGACTCCAAAGCCCAGCCTTATAACAGTGGTCATATGGTTGTTGTTTTTTTTTAAACTTCTTTCTGTGTCTCTATGCTTAGAGTGTTAGGAGTGGGTGACAAGATTGGTTCTGTGTTATACAAAGATCTCTTTGGCAGAAGTGGGGGCATTGAATGTATTTTTTTTATTATTATTTATTTACGATAGTCAGAGAGAGAGAGAGAGAGAGAGAGAGAGAGAGAGAGAGGCAGAGACACAGGCAGAGGGAGAAGCAGGCTCCATGCACCGGGAGCCCGATGTGGGACTCGATCCCGGGTCTCCAGGATCGCGCCCTGGGCCAAAGGCAGGCGCCAAACCGCTGCGCCACCCAGGGATCCCCCGGGGCATTGAATTAGAAGATTGAGATTGGATGTTGGGGTGCCAATTGGGAAGCTATCATAGCAGCTCAGTGATGAAGCCTGAGAAAAGGGGCCATGAGTCATTGACATACCTGCTGATCTGGTGAATGGATTTTATAGAAAAGTTTCAGAAGTCTGAGTCACTTGCCTCCAGAATCTTCACACAGTCTCTCCCTGCGTCCTTTTTCCTTTCTTCTATGTCCTTGCCTCTATTCCTCGGGATGATTCTAGATTCCCAAGGCAGGAAGCTGTCTAGGAAGCAGATCATAGAAGAATAGAAAGCTATTACTCATTCATGTTTGGAAGCATGCCACCACAGTGCTGTGGCAGTAAGGAAAAAGTCTGTTTACAAGATGATGGGGATAGGACAGCAGTGGCTGCAAGCAGCCATTCTGCCAGTGCCACCAATGAGGCCATGTAGCCTTTCTAGCCAGGGGATGGGGAATGTTTCTCAGCCTCACCCGGATATCTGACTCAGGTTCTTGCCCAGTAACGAGGAAGCCTTTGGTAACACAGTGATCCATTTTACTTTAATAGGAAGGATGTACGTTTTGCTTGGTTACCTGCCAGCACTTTGATTCCACATTAGCTACTTGAATGCACCAAAGGGCACAGATACAATGAGAAAGGGAAAGCTCACTCACATGGATGTTAATAACAACTTTGGTCATTTCCTTTTTTTCCGGATCTGGAGTTTCTCACTCGCATGCGAGGAGCACCGTGTGGGCATGACTGCTTGGGTTCAAACACCACAGCAGCCCTTATTAATTGTGTGACCCCGGGCTAGTTATCCAATCTCCTGTGTCTGAGTTTCTCCATCTGTAAAATGGGGATAGTGATCACAGGGTTGTGATAGAGATGAAACAATTGAATATCTGTAAAGGACTTAGGATAGTGCTTGGTTATTTTTATTTAGTTGCTGAGGCACATGGACCAGATGTTCTCAAGTGTTTCTAGAGTCCTCTTTCCCTCTAACCTGAGCCTCTCCCTGACCATGGCTAGATCCTTGTGATAGGCCACTCACCCTCTTAATGTAATTAAAGTGAGAAGGCCTCCTCCCTTTCAGCCCATCCCCACCCTGTCCATCTGTTAAAGGTTCGTTCTACTCAACTCCTCTGCAGAACTTCTTCTACATACCCCAAACCTAAAATTTTCTTATAATTATTAATAATTATTTATGGTATACATTCTAACATATCTGCAATTTTGTTGTGAATACAATTCTTGCCTTCTCTCAATCTTCCACTGTTAGATCTCTGAGGGCAGAATGGTTTTCTATTTCTTAGTGCCCACAGTAAGCCCATGAAAATAACCAAATGACTGCCTGATATCAGAAGAGTAAAGCTGCTCTCAGAACCATTTCTGAATACAGTTAGCCCTTTGTGTTGGTAGAGGCAGTGGCAGTCTACATAGAGGAAATGGTCATGACCAAGAAGACTTCTTTGTCCAAAATATTTCCCTCACCAGGGCCAGGTACTCCACCATCAGTAATCTGTGTCTGTGTCTTAGGCTTTCCCCTTTCCATAATTGTTCTAAACATGTAAATAAATACTCATGGGGTCCTTATAAGATGGAAATGGTGGCAGGATTCAGGATGGGAATACATGGAATGGTAGTGGAAAAAAAACATATAACTGGGAAGTCAGGTGCCCTGTTTCAATTACTGGCTCTCCTTATAACTCCCATGGAGAACTTTCATGAACCACAGCCTCTCTGTGTTTCTGTCTATACAAAGACATATTGTAACCTATCGTTCTCAATATCCCTTTGGGCTTTAATCTTCTATAATTTTATAGAATCAAATAGTGAAAATTCAGGCACATAGTTGACCTTCGGGTAACTATGGAAATATTTCTTGCTTGAAACTCATTTATCATGCCCTGAGATTGTTGATTGGCAAAACCAGCTCAGAAATCCATCGTGACAACATTTGATCCAGTAATTTCATTTTTGCGAAATCATTTAAAGTATAGCAGAGCTTTATGAACAAAGACTTTAAATGCAGTGATATTTATAATAATAAAAACAGAAACAGCCTAAATGCTGTATCATATGGAAAAGGCTAAGTAAACTGTATATTCCATTCATTTGGGTTGATTGATTAATTGGATTACTAAGTAGCCTTTTTAAAAGAATACAGCAGGGACAGTGTTTATGCTAGAATGATAAAAGTTTTGAAGTATTTAAAAAGTGCATGTAGAATATTCTCACAACCATGTAAAATAAACAAATCATTAAAAATTATGACCAAAAGAAAGGGGATTATATAACAAAACGATAGGATTCAGGTGTGAATTTTTCCCCTGATTTTCTAATGTGAACATATAGGTTTTTAAATAATAGAAATGGTGTCATTGGAGGGAGGGGCAAGATGGCAGAAGAGTAGGGTCCCCAAATCACCTGTCCCCACCAAATTACCTAGATAACCTTCAAATCATCCTGAAAATCTACAAATTCGGCCTGAGATTTAAAGAGAGAACAGCTGGAATACTACAGTGAGAAGAGTTCGCGCTATCAAGGTAGGAAGACGGGGGAAAAAAGAAATAAAGAGGGATCCCTGGGTGGTGCAGCGGTTTGGCGCCTGCTTTTGGCCCAGGGCGCGATCCTGGAGACCCGGGATTGAATCCCACATCGGGCTCCCGGTGCATGGAGCCTGCTTCTCCCTCTGCCTGTGTCTCTGCCTCTCTCTCTCTCTCTCTGTGACTATCATAAATAAATAAAAATTTAAAAAAATTTTAAGAAAAAAGAAATAAAGAAACAAAAGGCATCCAAGGGGGAGGGGCCCCGCGAGGAGCGGGGCTAAGGCTCCCGAGCAGAAAGGCGCTCGCAGGGAATTAGAGCAGGACCCCAGGAAAGCGGAGATGCCCTCAGGCTCCCTGGGACACTAACAGACACCTGGCCCCGGGGAGAGAGCGCTGAGCTCCCTAAAGGGCTGCAGTGCGCACGGCTGGACCCGGGAGCAGCTCGGAGGGGCTGGGGGGGGGGGGGTTGAAGAGGCTCAGCGCGGAGGGGGCTGCACGGCTCCGGGAGCGCGTTCCAACAGCGCAGGCTCCGGAGCACAGGGCTCCGGGGACACAGCCCAGGATCCCGCCTCCCCCCTGGGAAAGGCAGAGGCCGGGAGGGCCCAGGACAGCAAGGACGCTCCTGCCCCGAGCTGAGCAGATCAGCGGCCCCGCCCCCGGAGCATCCAGGCCCTGCGGACAGAGAGCCCCTGAGTTACTGCGGGGGCTGAATCCAGGGCTCCAGAGCTGGCCCCGCCACTGCGGTTGTTCCTCCTGGGGCCTCACGGGGTAAACAACCCCCACTGAGCCCTGCACCAGGCAGGGGGCAGAGCAGCTCCCCCAAGTGCTAACACCTGAAAATCAGCACAACAGGCTCCTCCCCCAGAAGACCAGCTAGACGGACCACTTCCAGGGGAAGTCAAGGGACTTAAAGTATACAGAATCAGAAGATACATCCCTGTGTGTTTTTTGTTTTTTTGTTTGTTTGTTTGTTTGTTTTGTTTTTTGCTTTTTGATTTCTGTTTGCTTCCCCCACCCTTTTTTTTCTTTTCTTTCTTTTTATTTCTCTTTTTCTTCTCTTTTTTTCTTTTTCTCTTTTCTTTCCTTCTTTCTCTCCTCTCTTTTTCTCCTTTTCCCAATGCAACTTGTTTTTGGCCACTCTGCACTGAGCAAAATGACTAGAAGGAAAACCTCACCTCAAAAGAAAGAATCAGAAACAGTCCTCTCTCCCACAGAGTTACAAAATCTGGATTACAATTCAATGTCAGAAAGCCAATTCAGAAGCACTATTATACAGCTACTGGTGGCTCTAGAAAAAAGAATAAAGGACTCAAGAGACTTCATGACTGCAGAATTTAGATCCAATCAGGCAGAAATTAAAAATCAATTGAATGAGATGCAATCCAAACTAGAAGTCCTAACGATGCAGGTTAACGAGGTGGAAGAACGAGTAAGTGACATAGAAGACAAGTTGATGGCAAAGAGGGAAACTGAGGAAAAAAGAGACAAACAATTAAAAGACCATGAGGATAGATTAGGGGAAATAAACGACAGCCTGAGGAAGAAAAACCTACCTTTAATTGGGGTTCCCAAGGGCGTCCAAAGGGACAGAGGGCCAGAATATGTATTTGAACAAATCCTAGCTGAAAACTTTCCTAATCTGGGAAGGGAAACAGGCATTCAGATCCAGGAAATAGAGAGATTCCCCCCCTAAAATCAATAAAAATTTAATAAACGGTGACACCATTTATTTAAAATACTCTAACAGAATTTCATATGCCATAAATTGTAATATGGATGCTGATTTCATGGACAATAAAGTGTCACAAAAGTTATCTCAGGTCCTTAAACTACCCAACTACCGTCCTACTAAAGAGTACCCAACTCTGTGACTCTATCTGGATGATTTCAGGCAAGTCACTTAACTTCTCTGAACTTACATTTACCCCAACTATTAAAAAAAGGAACAAGGACGCCTGGGTGGCTCAGCGATTGAGTGTCTGCCTTGGGCTCAAGGCGTGATCCTGGGATCTGGGATCAAGTTCCACATTGGGCTCCTTACAGAAGGCCTGCTTCTCCCTCTGTCTATGCCTTTGCCTCTCTCTCTCTCTCTCTCTCTCTCTCTCTGTCTCGGTCTCTGTCTCATTAATAAATAAATGAATAAAATCTTAAAAAATAAATAAAGGGACTAATTGCATAGAACAGCTTAGTGCAAATCCTGGTTCAGAGTAAGCACTCAAAAGTTAGATATTATTGATTGTGACAGTATTATTATGTTTTTCCCTCTAATTCTGATGGAAAGCAAAAATGAGTAGAGAAAACTTCCAGCAAGAGGTATTTATGGGGTTTTATGGGATTGGGTTTCTTTGTGTGTGTGTGTGTGTGTGTGTGTGTGTGTGTGTGTGTGTATGTTTTTGTTTGTTTTGTCTGCCAAAATATGAAGATGAGTTGAAGGTATGCATGCGACCACAAAATTACTTCTCTAATTTTTACAGGTTATTTGCATTAATGAAAATGGAATCAATACAAAGAAGGGGAAATCTAAACAGCAAAGGCCAGAGAACAGGCTCCTATTATATCTTTATGTTAAAAAACTTATTGTACTTGTAGAGAAAAAGCATGGGGTTTATGTAACTGAGGATTAGTCATTTAAACTCTGAATGCCAAGTCCCACTGTAGGATTAGAAGGGAACTTCACAGGCATTATCCCCCTCCTCAGCACTATTTCCAGGAGCTAACAATTGCAGTCCTTGGCATAAGTGGATTGTAACAAAACTACCTGCTTGAACGTTTAGAAAGTAGATTTATTTCTTAATACCTTTCTCCTGCCCACAAAGGATTTGAAACAGCTACATTTAAAGATAAAATGGGGAGACCCAAAGCAAGGAACAATAAGATCCTGCTAGCACCAGATGTATTGGAAAATATTATATATTGTATGAAAGAAAGAGGAAATAGTGCGGTTCTTTGATCGTGTGGGAAGGTAGTTGAAAACATGACACCGAAGTAAAAGGGAAATTTTAATGTGCATGCATGCGTGCGTGCATATGCACACAGGCACATGCACTTACAAACACAGCAGGCAACATGGACTCTAGATCTCTAAGTGCATAGAACTGATCCTGGGTAATTTTAATTGATACTAAACATTAAAACAGTCTCTTAGGACATTCATCCTAAGGTATTTAAAGAGAGGCACCTGGGTGGCTCAGTTGGTTAAGTATATCAGGTCACTATCCCAGGGTTCTGGGATCACTCCCCGCTCAGCAGGGAGTCTGCTTTTCCATCTGCCCCTCCCTCTGCTCCTTTGTCCACTCTCTCTCTCTCTCTCTCAAATAAATAAATAAAACCTTAAAAATAATAAAATGTTTAAGGAATCATCTTGATTCCTTGAAGAGCTACTGTGCCACACTGGGAAAATGGTGGAAGCCAGAGTTCCTGAAGGTCAACAAAAGGATAAGCCACCATATACCTTTTATGAAATGGGACAGGATCAACACAGACATGAAAGGTAAAATAGAGCTAATTTTCCTCACCAGACAATATTAAAAAAATAGTTCAATAATAAAAAGAAAGGTAAGAACAGCACAGGATGATGAGTAACAATCAACACTACATTATGAAGAAGAAAATCCTGCTGACCCAATGCAATTTTTGTTGGTAACAGATGACAAGCATAATGGATTTGGGGTAGTGAACAACATAATATGTATTGACCTTAGAGAGGCTTTTGATTCTGCTCCCAGCCATGACCTGCTCATTAACTAGCTTGAAAACTATGGTTCAGATCATATACAATTGGCACTGGAGGAAGATATCGACAGACTAGTTTTGATAGTTCAATAAAAACAATACTTCAGTGGGTGGAAGACAAAATATGCCTGTTAATGATGGGAAAACACAGTAATGAAGATTTTTTTAACCCAGAGATAAGAAGTTACAGGATAGATGCTAGGTGGGAAGCTATTTTTCATCTCCACCTACAACAGCAAAAGAAAACGGATCTAGAAAAGTATATGAAAGATGGGCAGAGAAAGACAAAACACTAGCTTTTTAACAAATGCTATGTTTGAGGATAAGACAAAAAAGAGGTCATAGAGAGTTAAGGTGGGAGTGCAAATAAATGAGGAGGGTCTCAGAGAAGGAGTTATTTATAGATATACAGAACAGGGAAGCTAGTGGAAAAGGCTGAAAAGTCATTTACAAATATAACTGCAGGTCAGAATCTGATGGTGATGTGTGACTAGCAATCTATATGCCTGTTGGAAAAAAGTACACCAGGCCACAAATAGCTCAATATGCCTTAGGAGTGTATTTAAGGCAACCACTCAGCAAAAAAGGTGAAATAATCGGCTCAAATGGGTATCATCCATCACGGCAATTTTTTCCTCTGAGGGTAAATAGTTAAGGAGTTGAATGTAGATAGAGCCTTGATGGATGCAAGAGCATATAGGATACTCTGAAATCAAGAACATTAAACAAAATGCAGTATAAGAAGGAAAATGTTTTTAACAAACCAAAACCACGATAGAAGGCCCCAGGTGGTCATAAGGGAAGTGGGAGGCAATTCTCTGGGTCCAGGAATGGATTACATCATTATCAGTCACTGGGAAGAAGGGAGAGGAGGGAGAGTGAGAGGTATAGTTGGCTGCAGTAAGAACTCCTCAAAGCCCTCAAAAGCAAATTGGAATGCTTTTGACCAAAAAAAAAAAAAAAAGAAAAGAAAAAAAAAAGAAAAGAAAGAAAGAAAAAAAATCCTTTTACAAAATTCCCAATCTAACCAGATCACGAAACTCTAATGACAAGTAGTAAAAAGTGCATGATTGTGTATAAGTGTGATTTGGAAAGCCCTAAAATAAAAAAGGATACAAAAGGTAAAGTGGAAAACATTCTGCAATTAGTTAAGGCAACAAAGGAAGCCAAAGGAAAGAAAGCCCCCAACCCGTCACATCATCCATTTGAGAGCTACTGCCACATGACAGCCAGCAAAAACTTGATGAAAGCAAATTCTGTGGGCCTGCAAAGAACAAAATTAAGGGGTATTAAGAGCACGCAGTTGTTAATCCCCATCTCATGTAGGCCTTAGCTTTTTGATTTGTTATTGAGGATTATTTGGGCACCTGTGAAGCTTTGAGAGGAGAAATTATAACTTTTCTAATCCGAGTAATATCTTTTAAAATAAATGTATTTTTAAATTTCATAATACGTTAATACCTGCTCATTATTAAAAATACAGAGAGGAGCATAGAAAGCAAAATCTGGTAGTGTTCCTTCACATTGCCAATTCAAATCCCCTCCACCGAGCTAGAGCTAATTAGTATGTCAGGTTGGAGTATGTCCTTCCAGATCTATTCCTGTATATTTGTGCACCTGTGCACACATGTGTGTGCGTGCACGTGTGTGCACACACACACTCTTTAAATATATAGTGATTGGCTCATAGCAGAACATGTAATTTTGCCTCATTCTTGGTAGTTGGAATGTAGTTCATACCCCATGGTGTTGACATGTCAGCTTAACCAAGGGCTGAATTGATAATTAGATTGTTTTCCATCTTTTCTAGCAAAAACAGTATTGTGACGGTGTCTTTATATTGAGCACTTTTGGAGTATTTCTATAGTAGAGAAGGCATAAAAGCATAATTTCTTGGGATACACTTTAGAAGTTTTGATAGAAGCTGCCAATTGCCATCCAGAATCGCCGTCACAATTTCCTCTCTAGAGTATTCGAGAGTGTGTTTTTCCCTACACCACCAGCGACCCTGAATACTATCTCCTCCACCCCCTATCTGAAAGGCCAAAATAAAAGTTATTTTTTGGTTTGGATTTGCATTTCCCCATTACCAGTACCTACGGACTATTGTCCATTACCCAGTGAGACTGAGCACCTTTTCTTATGTTAATTAGCCATTTATATTTCTTCTGTAAATTGCTTGTTCAAAGACTTTTTTTAAATAATAAATTTATTTTTGTATTGGTGTTCAATTTGCCAACATACAGAATAACACCCAGTGCTCATCCCGTCAAGTGCCCCCCCCAGTGCCCGACACCCATTCACCCCCACCTCCCGCCCTCCTCCCCTTCTACCACTCCTAGTTCGTTTCCCAGAGTTAGGAGTCTTCATGTTCTGTCTCCCTTCCTGATATTTCAAAGACTTTTATTCAATTAGCTATTGGTTTATCTTTCCCTTATTAGTTTATGTGAGTTCTTTTTATTTTTCTTTAAGATTTTATTTATTTATTTGACAGAGATAGAGTCAGAGAGCACAAGAGGGGGGAACAGCAAAAGGAGAGGGAGAAGCAAGCTCCCTGCTGAGCAAGGAGCCTGTGGTAATGTGGGGCTTGTTCCCAGGATCCCGGGATCATGACCTGAGCAGAAGGCAGACACTTCATCAACTGAGCCACTCAGGTGCCCCTATATGAATTCTTTGTACATTATGGATATTAACCCTTGTCTTATAAGAGTATAGTTGTTTTGTTCTAAACTGACACTCGCCTTTTATCTTTTGTAACTGCTTAAAACTAACATTATCTAGGATTTTTAAATAAAGATTACCAATAATTTAAAAATGATATCATTAAGTTTTAGTTTTAGTTTTTTAAGATTTATTTATTTATTTTGAGAGAGAGAGAGCACTGGGGGAGTGTACTGGGGGAGGGGCTGAGGGAGAGGGAGAATCCCTGAGCAGACTCCCTGACAAGTGCGGAGCCTGACACACGGGGTTCATCCCAGGACCCTGAGATAGTGACCTGAGTCAAAATCAAGAGTTGGATGCTCAACTGACTGAGCCACCCAGGCGCCCCTAAGTTTTATTTTTTAATTCAATAAAATCTAACCCATTTTGCAATTTCTGTTGTATACATGTAGTTAATCTTTCTGACTGTGTAAATTAAAGCCCAGTCAGGCTTTACCTGTTGGTTTGTGCATTCTTTTCTAAAACACTTAAAGATAGTTTGTAATCACTTAGAAATCCTATCTTTTATGAAATTTTAGCCAGGCCCTCCAGGTCACATGTCTGTTCTTAGGAATCAAGCCCTTAACTAGGTACTAGGAATCCTTCTACCTTCCTTAAACCTCAAACAGACGAGACAGCAAATCTTACTTGAATTGAGATTCTTAAACCAACTCAGACTGCTATTATTTTACTACCTTGTATAGGACATAAGTGGCATACACTAAATGAATCTCATAATTCAGACCTCAAGAGAAAAGTCCATGGTTAGATGAATAAAAACTCTTATGTTCCATTCTACCCCAGCGAGTCCAAGGGTAACAGAATCTGTTCTATAAAAAGCCAATTTATGCCACCGTTTATTAGCTTGCTGTAGAACTGACAAAACAACGAACCCCTGATTAGCTGACACATTTACAGATTGCATACCGGGTACCCATCACCAGGATTTCAGAGCCAAGGATGGCTGTAGATAGGTTTTCTTCATTCTCAAACACGGAGGATAATATTTGGGAAAACATTCAAATTCCCTGCTCCCCTCCACATTTACTCTCTTCCCAATGCTTAGACCCCAAGTGAAAAAACAAGAAAGCTGAATATCTGTAGAGCCTCGAGTCTCCTCCTGCTCCGCAGCCCCCCCACTCCCACCGCAGGCTACACCATGTGCACAGTCACTATACCATCTTGTGGCCATGCTTGTAAATTGCACATTCCCTACCGGTAGGCAACTTGCCAAGATCCTCTCTGCTGTCTTGCAAAGGGTCCATCACCATCCTGTCTTCACATTTTCTTCTTTCCAGCCAACAAATTGGGAAGGAAAGGCTATGCAAGCATGGCTTACACTCTGTGTTTCCTGCTCTCTGTTTGCCTGAGTGTGTGCTCATGTGTATGTGTATGTGTGCTTGCACACATGTCCTGCAAGGACCACCTCAATGTCGCAACTAGCTCTAAAGATTCTATCAGAAATCCTGAAAGTCAGATAAAGAGATTTCCAGATGAAAATTTCCCTGAAGGTACTGTTTCCTTCAATTGCCAATATCACCTACTCTACTACTCTAAATAAGAAGTCCATGTTTGATTTTTGAAAAATTTCCCCGTAATACTAAGTCCCTGAAGAACTATTAAAAGGTACGGATAGCCAGATACATTTTGCTTCATCAGTAAAAACAACCCAAAGAAGCGCCCTCATTAAAAACAAAGCAAGAAATAAATTAAAATCAGCTTAAACACTGCAGAAGGAAATGACTTTGTCAGGTGAGTAAAACGACATCTGTCTGAGGGAAGGGACAATGTGACATATTTAAAGGAGTACCAATGTTTGGATCAAACTACACAGGGTTTGAGCCAGTCAAACGGGTAACTCTGACACGCACCAACACTGTTGATGGAGACAGGCTAAGGTTTTCTGCTGTAAGGGAGTGAGGAGCATTTGATAGTGTATAGGATCTGAACACTGAGGGCTAGGTCCAAGCTCCCGTGTTGGCTTCATAAGGAGTCCACTTGCTTACATTTCCAGGTATTCCCTTTCTCACATGTTTCAGTTAGAATGGCCCATAAGAGAGATTCTTGTCGGAGATCCGGAGGGCATAGGGAAGCAGACATTACGGTGCAGCTCACCTGTCTTGTCGTTTATCTGCTGGCTCCCCTCATTGGTGGCAGGGTGTGGCTGGGTCTGCCATGACTCCACTTTCCCTGTATCCTTCTTCAGCTTCTTGAAACTTCTGGACCCGGTATGTGTGTGTTTAGCTCTGTGACAAAGCATCTTGGCTTCTGCAGGACACTCATGACATCAAGGTCAAGGCAACAGGTACTGACAGGGGTTTCAGTTCATCTTCATGCGTTCTACCATGTTCTTGTCCTCCCCCACTTCACATACATCTTCCCTTTTTGACTCTTTGCCCTGTGGAGCTCAAGTTTTGGTATCAGGCACAAAGACAATTATGTTCCAGAGACAGCTTAGCCAGTTCCCACCATTGTGTAATAACAGATCCCTGAAACAAATCTCTTTACAGATAGATATACATGCTTATGTATCTGCTTCTCTGATTGAATCTGTGACTGCTACAGCCACATATTGATGGGCCGCACACAAAGAAAACTACGACACCATGAACCGCCCTTGAACTTTAATGAGGTTTTTCCAAGAATGTAATTCAACAAAGAAAACCCCAATACATTTCCTCAACAGGAAAAATTTAATCCAAACATGCAGGTCTTGAGTGTCCATTATAGGCAAGTCTAGAACAGAAGACAGAGAATGTCTAAAATGCCTGCTTTCTCTGAAAGAATATATTTTATAGTTCAGTAAGGGAGATAAAGAGGGCATGCAAAAAATAAAATTCAAGGCAATATGTTGATCAGCTTTGCAAGAGAGGTTCAAAGTGTTATCAGAGTATTTTCCTCACCAAGGATCCAATATCTGTGTATAAAAATGACCACAAGCATCCTAGTTTATCACCTCCACATATACGTCTGCAGCTCTCAAGTTTACCAAAGTACGTATAAGTCAGATAAAACAACATCCGAACCAGTCACAAAAGGCTATTGCTGGACTAGTGTTCCTAGAGAACGGTTGCCAGATTGGGAGGCTGCCCAAGGCTGGGGGCAAGGGTCCTGTGTTTCATGCAGTGGGGCCTGGTAAATGGGCTGAGTCAGGGCCCTCCCGGCTGTAAGCGTGTGCTCTTATCCCAAGAGCTACCATCTCAAGGACTGATGTGAGACCCCTAGTAGTCCACTGCTACCTGTAGAATAAAATCCAAGATAGAGAACATGGGGTGATTCTTCCCATGATAAGTGGCCCTGTGTGACAAAAGTCTTTGCAGCAGTAATTCATTTGCATATTCATCAGTCACTAATTCATTCGACAAATTTATTTTTTTAATTTTATATTTTATTTATTTATTCATGAGAGACACACAGAGAAAGGCAGAGACACAGAGGGAGAAGCAGGCTCCCTGTGGGAAGCCTGATGCAGGACTCAATCCCAGGACTCTGGGATCATGCCCTGAACCAAAGGTGGACGCTCAGCCATTGAGCCACCCAGATGTCCCTCATTTGACAAATTTATTGAGTAACTAACATGTGCTTCCTCTCTCTCCATATCCTGCCACTTCTCACCCTTCACATTGTAGTTAAAATGTCACCTCCCAGAGTAGCCCTTGTGGTTGACCTGAAATATTTCCTCTTGATCACTTTCCTCTATATATTCCCTTCATGGCACTCAGCATGGTTTGGCATTCTAATTGATTGGCGAGATATTTTGATTCATGTCAATCTCCAGGAGTAGACCAAAAGCTCCACAAAAGCAGTTATCCTATCTCTTTTATTCATATCTGCTATCCACCATGAGCACAGACCCTGGCGTGTAATATGTTAGGTACCCAGTAAATATTTGGCAGCCGAATGATGACAAAGACACCAGAACTATGAAGATGTTGGGGATAGGCCACATTCCCAATCTCATAGCTCACAGTAAACCAGGGGAGGCAAACAGGCAACCAAAAGAATGAGTGATGGCAAAGACCTCAGACAGCCTAACTTGTTAACTCCCAAAGATATGCCTCCCCCTATATCAAGTTTTGGAAAGTGTGCATAAGTTAAAGAGGACAAGATCCTAAGCAGTCACCTGAAGGGATGACTCTTTATCATTCTGGGCTGAGCACTGGGATGGGGGTTGACATAGGAGCCGAGGTGAGAACAGAAGAGAGGTAACAAAATCCAGTTTGGAGAGGGTCAGGAAAGACTCACAGGAAGTGGTAACATTGAGGGAGAATGTAAAAGAACAAGGTTTAAGTTGGCTAGGAGGTGTGTTAATGGGCAAGCATGCAGTGTTTATAAAGAAGGTAAGAATGAGAGGGATAAGCAGTAGCATTTAAGGCAAATAGAACAGCATGTGCAAATGCCCAGAGGTGAAAGGAGAGCAGTGGGGGAGGACTCAGATAACTCCTCTTGGCTGGAGCATGGGGTGTGCTGAGAGCTGACGCAGGCAGGTTGGGAGGGGCCAGATGATGAAAGGTTGTGAATGCCAGACTAAAGAATTTGGAACGACACTCAAAGATCTTCACCAAGAACTTCACCATGCTTTATTTATGAAGATATAATTTCATTGGTTATACACCAGGGGTTACAATGAAATTACGCTGGAATTTAGTACTAATAGTGAAGTTAGCCATAGTTTTCTGACACAAAACTGGGATGTATGGACTGACAATGGACTAGAATAATAGAAATTGTGATCGTCATGGAAAATGCAGAGCATTTGGCTGATGTATGGTTTTTCCTTACTGTATTCAACACACAAGGAATTCTGAATACCAAGCTGAGTACATCATGTGTGTCTGCTACATAGTAATTCCTAGTATTGTTGAGAATAAATAGACATTGTTCTTATCTATTAAAAAAAGATATCTGCCAACTTTAGATAGATGTTAATATGCCCAGTGAGGTGCCCACTATGTGTAAAATACAACACTGGACTCCATGAAGAGAGAGTGGAAGAAAAGTATAAAGCAACAACAACAACAAAAAAGAAAGAAAGAAAGAAAGAAAGAAAGAAAGAAAGAAAGAAAGAAAGAAAAGAAAGAAAGAAAAAAGAAATCTACTTTCTGCAGGGATGGAAATATTTCCTTTTAGGATCGTGAATCCAATTACTGAGTAACTGATCAGAATACAATGAATGGGACAGGGGAAGAATATAAGACGTTACCAATAAAAATGATGCTGGTATTTCATAAAAATTTACTAAACATATTAGTCAAAAATAATAATCAACTGCTTCAGTGCTAGAAATATTGACCTATATTAATCCCATCAAATCACAAAGCACCAGAACTCTGTTCTAAAATGCTTTGCAGGGATCCCTGGGTGGTGCAGCGGTTTAGCGCCTGTCTTTGGCCCAGGGCGCGATCCTGGAGACCCAGGATCGAATCCCACATTGGGCTCCCGGTGCATGGAGCCTGCTTCTCCCTCTGCCTGTGTCTCTGCCTCTCTCTCTCTCTGTGACTATCATAAATAAATTAAATTAAAAAAAATAAAATAAAATGCTTTGCATGTTTTAACTCATTGAGTCATTACCACAAATCTATGGAGTAAGTACTGTTATAATTTCAATTGTAGAAATGGGGAGAGCTAGGAGCGGAAAGTTGAAGTCATTTACCCTGGGTCATACAGCTAACAAGGGGTTGAGCCAGGATCATGAACCCAGGGAGTTTGATTATTATAGTAGGAATCCCAGAAAAGATTCTGCTTTAGGTTGAAGGTCAATAGGAAATAAAACAGAACACAATAGGAAGGGAAAGTGGAAGTTCTCAAAGTTTTTTATTAAAACATTAAGGTATTGGTGGCTACGTGCCAGGCTCAGATAGACCTGAGATAGAATCTCAGCTCTGCCACAAATTAGCTGTGTGACCTTTGGGAAATCGCTTGGCCTCTCTGGGACTCAAGGTAAACCTGTAAAATAGGGTAAGGAGGAGTGGAAATGTGATATGGGTTTGCCCTGGTGGTGTTAGAGCTGGAACAAGTTTTTAAAAATGCTTTCAGATGATTTCAAAAGAAGTTTTGCTATTCCAGAAGCATCTTAACCACCAAGTATGGAAACCACATACTCTCTTCAATTTACACAAGTGCGGTGAATGTGTACAGTTGTATACAGTGATGGTCTTTAATAAGAAATGCAATATATGAAGTATAGAGGGCTCTAAGCAGACAGGAGACCAAACTATTTTTTTGGACATTAAAAATATTTTATAATGCCTCAGAGTTGAATCAGGAATTATGTCCATGGAAATCAAAGCACAGAACTCTTGGTCAAAAAACATGAGACCAGGGGATCCCTGGGTGGCTCAGCGGTTTGGCGCCTGCCTTTGGCCCAGGGCGTGATCCTGGAGACCCGGGATCGAATCCCACATCAGGCTCCCGGTGCATGGAGCTTGCTTCTCCCTCCGCCTGTGTCTCTGCCTCTCTCTCTCTCTCTCTGTGACTATCATTAAAAAAAAAAACAAAACAAAACATGAGACCAAAGGCCAAGTTTGGTTGCTTCCATCTGTGAGATTTAGATGAATATTTATGGTTCTAGTAATACTGGGTTCAAGGGTAAGGGGATTTCAGGCTGTCCCTCCAAGGGCAAAGGTACCAGGCATTGTGGTACTGGTACAAAGGTACCAGGGACAAGTGTTGAGCAGAGTGCAATCCTGAAGAATCAGAAGGAAGCCGGTTGCTTTGTATTTCTAACAGGAAAAGAAACCATTGTTAATTAAATTTCAAAGAAGCCAGAAATGTCTTCCTAGCTTGTTTCTATCTGGAGCTCAAGGTTCTCATCCCCAGTTGCTGTTCTGGAGGAAGCTTCTGCTAGAGTAGTTGTGTGGCTGGGGACCTACTTGTCTGAACCTCAATTTGTTTATCTGTTCGACGAGGAACTAATAAAACTTACACGTCTGTGTTTTTGGAAAAATAAGATGAAGCTTCTTTTACAGATGATGCTGAGAATTGCATCAAAGTATTACAGATTGTAGGGAAAGTGAGTGAGGACATTGATGAAACAAGATTGACTGAGAGTTGATCATTGCTGTAGCTGAGTGATAGGGAAATGGGGCTTCATGATGCTGCTCTTTCTATTTTTGTAGAGGTTTGGATCTTCCCATAATGAAATGTTTTAAATTATGAATAAGGCAGGGAGATTGAGCTGTGGAGTTCCAATTAGCTTTGATTTGGGCTCCTGCCTCTAAGTATTGAGTACGTGAATTGAGCTCTCCTGAGCCTCAGCCTATTCCTCTGTAGAATGTGGGAAGTAATTATTCCTGCTTCACAGGGTAGCCATGAAGATTAAGTGAAGTTATGCATATAAAGGACTTACTATAGCATCTGAGATATAATACAATTTCAAAGATATTAGGTCCTAGTTCTGCCATTGGTGTTTTTGGTGTTACTATGATTATGCTTATGCTTATATAAAGGACCAAGAAGAATGTAGGCATGCAGTAGGTATTTAATAAATGGTGTGGGATCATCATAATTATCCTCAACAGCAATAAGATTCAATTGAACTCTTCCCACTGAGTCTGAATGCACTGTTAAGCAGTGCTTCTAATCTGGTGGGGAAATTGGCAGATGTGGGCATTGAGGTCTCTGGGCTGAATAAGAACTGTTTTCCTTTTAGTAGAGTGAAGTTGCTATAAAACTTAAGAAATTTCCACCGAAGAGCAGGACCAGCTAAGTAGCCTCAAGCTGAGCTGCCAGAGCCCGCGTCTGCAGAGCTTCTGGGAGCAGGAGGCAGTTGGAGATTAAAGGCGGCTGGAGACAGGCAACTCTACCAGGGGTTTCATTCATTCAGGGGTTTAGAGCATGTTCTTTGTCCTCGGAAAGGAACTCAGCTGGGAATCACTTTCTTTTAAAAAAATTTTAAAAGTAATCTCGATGCCCAACGTGAGGCTCGAACTCACGACCCTGAGATCAAGAGGTGCATGTTCCACTGATGGAACCAGCCAGGCACCCTGGGAATCATTCTCTTGATACCAGCCTTCTTTGAACTTCCCCTCCTAGTTTTCTACTATACTGGGCCTAACTCACAGTAAAGTGCTTGATGTATGGGCTATGGGACAGAAATCAAGTTGCCAGAAGCTTGACATTGGGTCAGCAAACTGAAGCTGGTTAAACAAATGCCTCCAGACTCAAGATGGGCTGTCTTCCAGAGCCTGGAGCTGGCCTGGCCACAATGTGGGACACAGTGGCCCAAAGTAGGGGAATCAGGTAGGAAACGAGAAGCTCTACTGGCTTGAGCTCATGCCTGTCTGGGGTTGGCTCCCTCTGCTCTGTACAGACACATTCAGGGTGGAAACTCTCACCTGCTCAATTTGCTTGCTCTAATTGGTTGCTACTTGCTTTGACCCTGGGCTTCTTAGAGTTCATTAAAACCCTATTAAGATGGCAATCAGCCTACATAAGATTTTATATATAGATTTTTAGAGTCAATGATATTTTAAGAACTCCTATTCAAATTCATTTTGGAAGGCTCTGTGCCTAGGAAAAGGAGTAAAGACCTCTAGCCTGAAGCAAAGGTTCAAATTCAAGTAGGGTGACATTTAATGGTGAGCCTGGGAAGAGGGGAGGTCAGATTACAAAGAGTGTTGTGCATTTAGCAGAGGAGTGTGGACTTGATCTCCAGATCGTGGAGAGCCCCCAGAGCTTTCTGAGAAGGGGGGTATAGTGGTCAGACCAATGATTTAGGACACTAGCTCCCCCATTTATCTATCCATGTTTGAATAACCTTTGAATCATCTTCAAATCTCACCAAAAGGCAAAATCCTTGCTTTGCACCCGAGATTCTGATTTAGAAGCTTGTCAGTGGAGCCAAGGAATCTGCATCTTTAAACAAACACATCATGAGACCACAAGTCCATGGATTGCATTTTGAGATGCAGTTTTAGGAAGACGAGCATGGAGGTCAAGAAAGAGGCTGAGGACAGAACAGTATGGAAACCTGACCTTGAGTGGGAGTGCTAGAAATCAAAACAATGAGTCATCCTTCCAAGTTCCTGGGAGTCTGGGGGAAAGCATGTTTGCCACTGCAGTGGGTTCTGGGGGGCTTTGAGAAACTACTGATGCCTGCTATCGGTCAAGCTCACTCTTGATACATCCTGTTCATCTTGACTAGTCAGTGGTGAGGCTTCTGGCTTAAACTTCCTTCTTTGCCTGTTCAGGGTTGCAAAGCCTAACTCTGCCTCTTTGATCAAATTCATGGAGTCTTTACCCCCAAGGACCTTGATAGGTACGGATCCTGCTAGAACTAGTTTCAGGGGCAGAAGACCTCTCATGGGCCTGAGAAAAAAAACCACTCTTGTGTTAGAATTAAGTCACGAAAAGGCTGGTTAGGGTTGGCTCCAGCTGGCTGGTTAGGCCTCCAACAGGTTATGATATAACCCTCTTTTTTAAGACTCGACCATTCCCCTCAGGTCCTCTTAAGTCACATGAAATCCAGGAGAGCATTTTCAAGTCACAAAAACTGTTAAACTTTTCTTAGGTCCAGTTAGGCATCATTAAATCCTACCCAGATTAGTGAAGTCACAAGACTTAACCAGGCATAATGAGAATAGAATTTATAAAACTTAACGAGAATTGATGAGGATTATTGAACCTTGTCCTGCCCTTAAGGCAACAAGATCAAAATTTAGGAATTCAAATGGGAATAGAAGCCAAGTATTCTTTTTCTTTTTTTAAAACCAAGCAAGCTACCTGAAGTTACAAGACTTGCGTGGGCCTTTCGTGACTGCTAATCTTGTAAACTAGTATGAGCTAACTTTTAATGGATTCCTCTCCCTCCTCCTTCCCCAGTGGCATATATGCATGTTAATAGGGTCTTTTGAACAGGTCGCTTTCACCCAGAGTAGAGATTTTGGAGTGTGGAAATTTCAGGTCCCAACCCAGACCCGTGAGACAGGCAGCTAGACTTTTGGAGCCTTCTCATATGTCATGCAAAGAAGCCCACGCTGTGGCAATGTTGGGTGGACAGGTGGGTGGGAGAAGAAGGGGGCTGGTGAGTGAGTCATCCTCCCTTAAGTGCAGTAAAGTAGGTCCCAAATCAGCCAGGGACATCAGATAATGCATTTTCATTGCTGGAGAGAGTTATCAGTGACTCACTTGGCATTTTGTGGATTAGATCTTTCAGAATACTTCTGTCAGTGGGTGCATTCAAAACTCAAAAGCAAACCTCAGGATAGGTCTTTATGTATTAAATTATGTGACAGTGTTATATATTTATTATAGTTTTAGGAAAGTTTTTAAATATCAATCACAATGGGATATCACACTGCTTTTTGCTTATTTTCTTGCCAATATTTTTAATTCTTGATTTCGGAATTAGTGTTGAGCTATTAAAGACAGGGGCATTCTCAGACACCTGGCTCTTCATACTAATGGCAATGATTGTGATCATACTAACACTTTCCAACACATGTAAGGCGTATTCTGTGTCAGGCACTGTTGTGTTTTACAAAGATGACCTCATTTAATGCCGGTGACGACCCTCTGAAGCAGGAGCTGTTATTTCCTCCACTTATGGGGTGTGGGGTGGGAACTGAGGCATGGAGAGGTCAGTGACTTCCTCCGGGTTACAGAACTGGTAAGTGATGGGACTAGGATACAAACCCCACCAATGTGAATCCAGAGCCTATGCTGTCCACCTACAGTATCAGTGGCGATCAGTTTGGGGGCATAGGGTTAGCCATCCACTATATGCCAGTTGTGGAGGGAAAACCCTAATATGCTGTTGAGCTTTTTTTTTAAGGGGGAAATTGATTGATGAGAACGATGTAATTTCATTTTTGTTATCAACATTATGTGGGTGTTGGAGAGAGAGAGAGAGAGGTGGGAAGACAGAGAGATTAGATTTGAATGGGAATAAGACAAAGGGGTCTAGAAGAAATCACATAATTATATGAGTTACTTGGAGGGAGGGAGAGTTGTGTAGGTAATTTCACTTTTTACTTCACATACATCTATTGTTTTAGATAGAACACACACATCGAGGAACTAATTAAGCTTTTAATTTAATGCTACTCTGACACAGCACTTGGTTGACATTCCCGTAATCTTGAGAGAAAAGATCAGAGTCTTCGCTGTTCTCAGGCTTACTGCAGTGACTTTTATGTAGTAGGTATTCAAGACATATACAACATTTGCAGTGTTGTATATTATTGGGCACTGTGTTGTTTGTATCATACCCTTTTATTCTCTCCAACTCTGGGCTCATTATAAACTCTGCCAAAATGTCACTATTTAGGAAATTTTGATTGTTCTTTAGCTCAGGGGTTGGCCAATTTCTTCTCTCAAGGGCAAGGAGAGAAGTCTTTCAGGCTCTTCAGGGTCATAAGATCTCTGTTGCAATTTCTGCTTCCGTTGTGTGAGAGCAGCCAGAGGAAATATGTAAAGAAATGGTCAGGACTGAGTTTCTAATAAAATTTGATTTACAAAAGCAGGTTCACAGTGTTTGGATGCCGGCTC
Source organism: Vulpes lagopus (assembly GCF_018345385.1). Classification (NCBI taxonomy): domain Eukaryota; kingdom Metazoa; phylum Chordata; class Mammalia; order Carnivora; family Canidae; genus Vulpes; species Vulpes lagopus. The sequence continues at coordinate 103,456,056 of NC_054848.1, forward strand.
TAGCTGGTCAGAACAGGGTCAGTGGCTTGGGGACACAGTTGATTTACTTTGTTCTCAGGACAGTTCTCTCCAGTTCTGAGGGCTTTGCACATTTGCAAAGGTCTGATTGATGGCTTACAAATCTACTTTACAATTTTCAGTTGTTGATGTAATTGCTTTGATGTATAAAACTGTCAGGTTGCCTCATTCCTGCCATTTGGGATATTAAGATTGCTTTATTCCACAGGCCCATGGGGCTACACTTGGAGTCAGCATATACTGCATCTTATTCTGCTTCATACAAACACTCCATTTTTGTTTGTTTACTTAATTGAATCCCTAGTGAAGACGAGAGAGAGAGAAGGAACTCTTCCTTAGGACAGGGCAGGAGAGCTGTGGGTTGCACACCACCACCCCTGACTACTCTGCTGCTGTCCTGTGTCTCAGGCGTGGAGAGACTGTAGGTATCACAAGCCTGTTGTGAGATGCTTTTATGCTTCTTTGCACTCCCTACAAAAGGAAATCATCCCTCCAAGTGTGAAGGCTTATTTCAGACCCTCTACTCACTGCCTTGCCCCACCCCCCAAAGAGAGCTTCATTCTTACTTGGTTGTAATGCCTGTTGAGAATCCTAAATCCTTAAGAACTGGGCCAACTAGTACTTTTTTCTTCATTACAGCTCCTTGCCGGGCAACCTCAATAGTCTATTTCCTAAAAAGCCAATCCTAATCTTGTGCCCTGAGCATAGCGCAGGGCTTCTCCATCTCCCCCACCTCAGTAAGAGTGCCGTGCTCTCCAAGAGTACCCTCCTCAAGGGAAAAGGGAAAAAAATTTTATTTCCTATTTCAAGTGGCCTGGCCTCTACATTCCTGTTCACAGTCCCTCTCAAGGAACTTCTACATTCAGGACCATTGGCCACCCAATTCCTGCTCAATAAACAGTCAATGGGCAAAATCTTCTAAGTATCAATAGTTTCCAGACTGAGTAATAATTAAACCCTCCAGATTTAGAGCTTATTTCCCATCTAATCCATGCAACCAATATCTAAATTCTCTTTGGAAAAGGGAAAGGGTGAGTCATCCTCATCCATAGTCTTAACTCTAAGTTTATTTGGAAAACTATGTACTTTGATCATAACTAGATCATGTTATGTTCCTAACTTTAAAAGCCAATGGTTAAATGCTTACCTTTAATCTCTATCCTGTGGACAGAGGGCATAGATAAGAAATAAAGAGCCCCATTTTCCCTTCTTGCAGGCTTTCAGACACAAAAATATCTACTTTAATAACTTTTAAATGAAAACATACACATTTCATGTGTACAGAGTACAGGACTGAATGTTTGGGTCCCCCCAAATCCATATGTTGAAACCTTAATCCCAATGTGATAGTATGTGGAGGTTGGGGCCTTTGGGAGGTAACTGGGTCAGGAGAGTTGAGCCCTCGTGAATGGGATCAGTGCCCTTAAAGAAGCTGGAGAACTACCTAGCTACTTTTTGCCATGTGAAGACACAGCAAGAAGTCGGCCATCAACTAGAAAGAGGGCCCTTGGGGATCCCTGGGTGGCTCAGCGGTTTGGTGCCTGCCTTTGGCCCAGGGAGCGATCCTGGAGTCCCGGGGTCGAGTTCCGTGTCAGGCTCCCTGCATGGGGCCTGCTTCTCCCTCTGCCTTGTGTCTCTGCCTCTCTCTCTCTCTCTCTCTCTCTGTCTGTCTGTCTGTCTGTCTATCATGAATAAATAAATAAAATCTTAAAAAAAAAAAAGAAAGAGGGCCCTCACCAGAACCTGACTGTGCTGGCACCCGGATCTCAGACTTTCAGCCTCCAGAGCTGTGGGAAATAACGTTTTGTTGTTGATAAGCCAGTTTATGGTATTTTGCTATAGAAGCCATGCTGACTAAAAGACATATCAATTCTTGTCTTTCCTTGACAACTTTGTCTTACTCAAAAAATAAAACAGTGTAGACCCCCATGAGGAAGCCCCCAAAGCTAAGGTCATTTTAGTGTGGTAGATTAGAATGAGTCATCTTATTTCCATACATGGTGGCCAAGAGTTTTAAAAAGGAAACTCCTGGAGAAAACGGAATTCTGTCTGTGTTGCCATGATGTCTAGTGGCTGCAAAACTTGAAATCATGAAATTACTCAGAGTCTGTAATTTAAACTTTATTTCATATCTATTGTTAAATTACACAAAATCAGTGAATGGTTTGTAAAGCTACACCATTGAACAGATGTTTACAGTTGAAATCATGGGATTTATATGATGATGACAAAAATGTATATTTATAACATCCCCTATATACAATGATCAGTATAGACTGAGAAAATGCACTTCATCTCTGCAAGCCATGCACACCACAGCAATAACACAAAAGGTTTTTTTCTGTAACAGGCTTTTCCACTGGCTCGGGCTTTATCCTGCTTTCCAAGAGTACCTATCAGTTTTAAGAGCAAACGTTGTCAATTAAAACTAAACAAAACTGAAATACCACAGTGATCTACAGGATCTTTATTTTAAAAACACAATATACACAAAATAGTTTCACTGTAAAACACATTGACTTCAAGGTGTGTTTGAGTTTTTTAAAAAATTCCTTTCAGTTCTTCAGTTCTCAGAATTCCCAAGTACTGCAATACTGTCAGACAAAACAAACTTCAGATATAGTGATACAAGCTCAGAGTCAAGATAATTCATCTTTAAATCCAAATACTCAGCTTCTTGTCCAGCTTGTGGCCATAGTATTACAGATGAAACTAGATCATGCAGATAAGCAGCAGATTGTACAAGATGTGACTTTATTGTCACACTTCTAAGCGTATCGCTCCTGAAAACATCAATGCTACTTCCAGTTGTCTTGTTAGATCGACAGCCAGGGGGTTAGTGTAAGTCTCTACAAAGCATAGCAAAATCCATAAAATGGAAAATGCCCAGAATCATGATGCTTGCTAGAACAGTGGGTGACATGATTCTTCTGGCCCTGCTCGATTGATACTGATACCCTACAAGTATTTGTGCAGAGACTTAATATAAAATCACTCTCCTCAGTGCATATGCTCCCGAGATTTAACCTCACTGCAGAACACTCTTTTTGTTCTTTCTTAAAACAAAACCCAGTAGACGGTTGACTCAAAGTAATTGAGGTACAGCTTTTGATGTTACTGAATAACTGGCTATCATAATACTCATTCTACCATTTTTTTCATCTCATAATTGTCTACAATCTGTCAATACAAAAAAGAACAAATCGGCTAGAAGTAGCCAGCCCAACTGGAAACGGTACAATAAAAATGTACAAAAAGTCAGTAACAATTCATTCACATTCAGGTTCAATTCTATCTGACCAAGAATAACTTCAGCAATATTTTTAGACATGTTATTCTTCTCAAGAGTTTCTTGATAAAGAGCTCACTACACAAACATTGATAAGACAATTCTATAGAAAGAAAGTCCTGACTTTAATCCAGGATTATATATCACAAGAAACTCAGCAACACACCATTTAGATGATGAAGAAAGATTCTATAAATGGGTTATTTTGGAATGAGCACAACTCGGAGAAGCCTTAAAATGAATGAGAAGCAGCGCCAAAAAGATTCCAGAATTGTTGAAATTACAGTGCCCAAATAGCGTCTGAAAATTAGATCTTTATGCCGGTATTCCATTTGGGAGAAAAGTGTTTTTGTTTACCATGTTCAAAATCTTTAAACAGTAGAAGGTAGAAAAAGTTGAAAATTCTAGACATTCTAGACATCAAATAACAAGATATGAATCCTGTTCTACTTGAAAAGCCAATATTTTTTTTATGTAAACTGCCCATGTTTGGGAGAGAAAAATCTTAGTTTCTATAGTTTGATAAGATTTACCATCAGTTCTTATTCCATTTAAATAGATGCCTGGTTAAAATCAAAAGAAAATAAATGATTTTGTGGTTAATTTTCATTTTTTAATGTGTATATTCATGCTTACCCCTGGGAACGAATGTTTGCTTCCAAGATCAAGTTTTAACAGTGTATCATGAATAATTTGGAGTCCATTTCTTAGCCATAAGTTGAGTGGCCACATTTTACGTTTTCATTTTGTCTCTATAGCTAATTGAAGCATTTTTTAAAATACCAAAACAGCAATTTCTGGTGAGTCTGGTTTGGCTTTTGGATTTTATAAATACTCCAACAAACCAAAAAGAGACAATTTTATTACATACTGAAAGTTGTTTTACCCATGCACAGTATAACATTTAATTGAAAGGCAACTGTAAAGGCAACATCTTAACTTTTTTTTTTCAACTTCCAAACTTAAGGAAGCAGGATGTATTTGGAAACTCTCATGTTTTAAGATTTGCCATATCTCTACTGGCGCTTTGGGACAAGTATGTAAAGGCCACTGGGAGCCACTTAACGCCATTTCTCTACGCTGCCTATGTAGTCATTGGTGCCATTGCTGGTGTTGCCATCGCTCTGCTCTTGGCCTGGGTTCTGCTTCTGGCTTTCACGGTTCTCCTTGTGGCTCAAATTCTGAGTCAGATTCTGAATCAGATTCTGAGTCACATTCTGATTGACATTCAGATTTGGGTTCTGACTCTGATTCTGACTCGGATTCTGGCTCTGGCCCTGGCCCTGACTCTGGAAATGGGTCTGAAGGAACCTCCCCTTCAGAAATTTGCGTTGCTCCTGACGCTTCTGCCTAGCTTCCTGATGCTCCTTCTGCCTCATAAACTGATACCTTTGCAAAAAGAGGTCTTTTGCATAGCTATACAACTCCATATCCAAAAAATTCAGTCCCTCAATCCGCTTTTGGATTTCCTCATTGATTTCTACACTAGAGGCCCTAGTGGTATTGTATTGGGTGAATGGTGAAATAAAGTTCATATTGAAGGTTTTCTCAAACAGATACTGGGTCTTCCGCTGAAACTCAGTGAGGCCGAAGAACGCCATGTGCTTCAGATTCGATTTGGCACTTTCCAGGAGGACCTTGTTTCTTTGCTTTTCAGGCATGACAGAGAGGTTGTAGCAGCCTACCAGGGTCAGGTCAGAGAGCATGCGCACCTGGCGGTTGTTGGCTAGATTATAGGGACAGTCCATGAACTCTTTCAGGGGGCAGCCAGACCAGTCATCACCAGTGTAGCAGCTGGGCAGCTCTTCGGAGGTTGGGGGCCTTCCATCACAGACATGCAGGGATGCTTTCCATGTTGCCCCTCTCTGGACATGCCTCCACTCACTCAAGTACCGGGACACTGGGTCTCGGAGGATGGTGATGTAGTGGAAGTTCCTATGGACAAAGCGCAAAGACCAATAGTCAGAGCTGTTGGGTGACATAAGTGGAGTCAATGAGGTACATGGCGTATGTGATGTTCATTGGTCAGTAAGGAAGGCAAAACGGGAATGATGGTGATATGGTGGCATTTGTCTGGTGAACTGTATTGTGGACTGCTGTCCGAGTCCCACTAGCCTGTCCAGGTAGCTAATTCTCTCACCCAATTTGCTGGTACTGCAGCTAATGCAAGTAGGACAAGTTTAGGCCCAGAACATCATCCTTGTCATCTTCACTCCCTTACCCCTCCCCCTGTTTCTCTTTCTCCAATCGATGACAAAATCCTCCTGACAACCTCATTTGCTAAGCAGGCAACCATTTTATTTCATGTGCCCCACCCTTAAGCTCCATTTTGATCACTAAATGGACACCAGTGGAAGCAAGGGATTTTACCAAAGTGATAATGGAGTTGATAAGTGAGCTCAAATTCTAGTCTTTCTTACTAAATAGACGAAAGCATATTCCCAATATCCAGCCTAATCAGGATACTTTATTAAGAAACAAAACCTCTTCAGAAGAGTGTCAATATGATGCTTTGATTCTGGCTGTTGTCATAACATCATGGCTCATTGGTTATGGAAGTGGCATGCAGAGATAGGCAGAGCAGCCCAGGGCCTCCAGAAATAAACATTGTGGTTAGTCACTGACTGAAATAGACACGGTAGCTGCCAATGGCACATATGCAAGCTACCACCTCGGTTTCAGCCTTTGTTCACATGGCCATATTCCCAGCAGAGCAAAGTTAACTCTATCAGCTCCAAAGTGCCTCTTGTACCTACTGAAAGGATACCTGGGTGTCAGCAAGTGTGAAGGCTCTGCTATATGGCTATCTTCATTTTCAAGCTGTGAACTGAAAAAGTTCTTTGTTCAAATAGTGGACTAACGAACTCTGAAACCATACATGCATGCATGCACAGCAGGCACACACACACACAGCGTGTGCACATGCATGCACCACACCCCAGAAATGTCAAAGCCTAAGACGTGATCAGACATACTCAAGGGAAGAAATGACCCTGGGGTTGTGCTTTTAATTAAGAAATGATTTTTTTTTCTGCCACTGAGATTCAGTGGATGAAGGCTGAGGTCAAGAAAGGGCATATTGCAGAAGGAAAAGAACAACGAACACGGACTATTAGCATTTAGTTTCTTATAGAAAACCTGGAGAATGGCTGGCAGCTTCTATTGTGAAACCTATTCATTCCCATCTGAGATAGTGGTGGTTTTGTACACCTGCCAAAGGGAGCTGGGTCTGTTGGCTGATGTCCTCTGTGAAAACGGTTCTCCCAAGTCTCCGGCTTTGAGCAAGTCAGGCACCCTGGGGTTTATCCTGTATGCCTCTATTCTGTGCATGGTGTTTCTTCTGCTGGGCATGACCTTCCTTCTTTGATTAGAAAATTCTAAACATCTTTTAAGTTGTAGTCCAAGTACTATATTTCCTCTGAGAAAACTTACCCCATCCGTTGCTGCCAGCCCCCACCTCTTCCTCTGTGGTGCCATCACACGTCCACACCTAGCCTTTGGTAAAACACTTTTGATATTGAATTGTGATTCCTTGTTTGTATTTCTGCTTAAACTATGTTTTTCAGGAAAGGGGCTCTGTGCTATTCTCTTAGAACTTCTGGGGAAGAGGATGGAGGGAGCTGGGGACCAGGGAGGCCATGCCTCATCATACAAAAACCCTGGATAATCTAAGTGCCTTGAAAATATCATAGAAAGTTTTTTTATTACTTTATCTATTTTTCTGGAATAAACAACCATTGGGCATAGGAGGAGCCTCTGGGAGTGAGGCTAGAGAGGATAGAGCACCCACCTCACTGCTTTTCCTAGGACTGAACTTGCTACTGCCACGAAAATCCATGTCTTTGAAGACCCACTGCTTAATGGGGCCAGCAGCTTCCATAGCCCCGTAGCCTTTACCAACAAAGGTAACTACTATTCCCATGCACTTTCTCTTTGGCCCCTTGTTAAGGTATTCATTCACTCCATCATTTAATACATATTTATCGAGTCTTTATGCTAGGCCAGAGGCGATAGTTTAGTGGCAATTAGTCTGATTATTTGGAAAAAAAAGAAATTTATGAAGTCCAGTGACACATTTGGATTAATCTTTCAACCAGCTTTACCAGGCATGCATTATAATTGGGGCTGTTAGGTATTTTAAACCCTCATAATAAAGTCACCTTCATGCTTAGTTGATGGTCCTCATGCCCTGACTTTTCATACTGGCTCAAGCCTACAGTGACATCTTCTGGTAAATCCTAAAGTGCACCCCTGTGCAAGTCTGAGGCTCTCCTTCCTAAAAACACTCCCTTGTCTTTTGGAACAGGTAGATCCCAACCAGCAGGGTTAATGTCCACAGCAATGTTTTTTTTTTTTTATGTCATTTTCTCTCTCTCTTTTTTTTAAAGATTTTATTTATTCATGAGAGATAGAGAGAGAGAAGCAGAGACACAGGCAGAGGGAGAAGCAGGCTCCATGCAGGGAGCCTGATGTGGGACTCGATCCCGGGACTCCAGGATCATGCCCTGGGCCAAAGGCAGACGCCAAACCGCTGAGCCACCCAGGGATTCCCGCCAGCAATGTTTTATAGGCACCATCCTCACAGAGAGGGGGCACCCCCAGAGAGGCAGAGATAGACGTCTGGAGTCTCTCATGTTATGGATGTGTGACTCCTTCCACCTGAAGGTCTCCTTGTGTCCATATGAGATTGATGGTAGTCCAGCGTGGGAAGCCTCTGTCTCTACGCTGCAGGAATTCTCATGGCCATGGAGAAATTAGAGGAGTCCACATGCACACAGACACGCACACACACCCCCTGCCCCAATGATAGCGGCTGTCCTCTGCTCCAATGACAACAGCTCTGGAGATGCAGTCATTTCCCACAGCCCACTTCTTCCTGGGAAAACAGGCCTGGCCTCTCAGACTGCCTCAACTGGACACACTTGCTGCTGCTTAAAAGAACGATCACAAGGGTGAAAAGGCAGATCTGCTTAAAGGTTGGTCTCCGGAAGTGTCCAGCGGCCTCCCGAATACCAGCGTGTGTTGGAGGTGGGATGTAGGTGAGAATAACATCTGAGAGATTTTGTTGGGCAAAGGATCCAGGAGGCTCATTATTCTGGGTAGAGAGTTGTTAGGGAAATGTCAGAGCACCAGTCTCCCCACACAGGACACCTGAGGATGTGACAGCCCAACCCCGATGGGAGTGGAAGTAGGGAGGCAGAGACATGGGTGGCGCCCCTTCCTGTGGTCAGTTCAGTGCAAGCACCCCATGTGGGCCTGCCACTGAGGCAGGCTGTGGGGATGCTGGCAGTGCCAAGACATGGCATTTCAATATAGCATGTTATTAATGGCTGGAGCAAGCACAAAGTGTGATGAAAGCACCTTGCCAGGCTTCCTAGCCTAGGCTCATAATATAGGCAAGAGTTTCTGCAGGTTTATTTTGAAAAACAAGAATTTAGAAGAGAAAAGAGGAATGGAGGTATGAGGCAGAAAGATGAGCATGGGGGTGCCTGGGTGGCTCAGTTAGTTAAGCCTCTGCCTTCTGCTCAGATCATGATTTCTGGGTTCTGGGATCGAGCCTTGCATTGAGCTCCCCGCTTAGCAGGGAGCCTGCTTCTCCCTCTCCCTGCTGTTCCCTGTGCTTGTGCTGTCTCTAAAAAAGGAAAGAAAGAAAGAAGAGCATGAACACAGTCACAGGGCACAAACTAGCCTGTTGTGTGTGTGTGTGTAAGAAGTGCATTGAAAACCTCTTACTGTGAATGAAGGAGGAGTGGCAGAGGATGAGGATGGAAGGCTAGCCACAGGCCTGTCTATAGAAGGCCTCGGACCCCCCAAGAAAGGATTTGGACTTCTGTAGATGACAGGGAGTCCTCTAAAGGGGCTTAAGCAGGGGAAGGACATGATGAAATTGGTGTTTTAGAAAGCTCACTCGGCATGGTGTGTGGAGATGGAATTAGGGAAATTAGCCTAGGTTACTACAGAAAACAGGACAAAAGAAGGAGGGCAGACTAGAGAAATTTTCAGGAGGTAGAGTTAACAGAACTTAGTGTCCAAATATACGTAGGAGAGAGGGAGGAAGAGGGTTAAGGATACCTCCGGGTTTCTGGTGGAAGGTCTCAGGTGCCCTGGAACATCCAAAAAGAGACTTGAATGGACAGATACAGCACTCACAGAGTGAATTGGCTTTAAGATAAAGCTGTGGCATTGCCAGCAAAAAGTGATAGTTTCAAACCGTGACAGCCTACTTACAGATTGAATTTGATTTCCACACATGTGGCTCCAGCTCTTTTGAAGACTGAATTTAAGTACCCCAAAGTTTCTCTTCTTAAGGCTAAATATGGTTTTCAACTATTCTGGACACTTCTTTAAGTTCCCTCACTGTCCTCTTGTTTCCCCCTGAATATATCCCATCCCACTTTACTGAAATGTGCCTACCAGGTGCGGTCTGACAAGTGACAAGAAGGGCCAGTCTATCACCTCCCTCATTCTCAACACCATTTCTCTTAATGGGGCCTCATATCACACCGGCCATTTTGGCAGACATGCCATACCACTGATGCACAGTCAGCTAAACTCTTTCATTCTTTTACACGTATGCCATTTTGAAACCCAATCTACTTAATCTTGGACCTGGATGTAGTTTACTTGTGGCCCTGTTTAATTTCTTCTTGTTAGAGTACGTCTAAGCTGTCAAAACACATCTGGATTCTGATTATATCCCCCAATATCTTCACCACATCTCCTTATTCTGTTTGGCAATGCCTGTACTTGGGCATTGATCAAAACAGAATAAGATGCAGGTGAGAGCTGCCGGAAATCTCCCTTTAGGTGGACGTTACCTTGAAGGGTGCTGCTGAACGGTCTGATTTAATTTTAAATGAGTGAGCCATTTAAGATGGCTCAGCCCCAGGAAAATCACACGCAGCTTGTTTCAGTTAGTGGTAATGGGACAGAAATAGCTCACAACAAAACGTGTCACTTAATTAAGATGAACACGTGTCACATCTTTAAACTGGAGTCATGACTCCCCATCAGTTACCTAGGTGAATTTAATGACCATTGTTCAGTGTGTATGCCCCTGGTGCCTTACAGGCAGAACAACATGAACGGTTGAGTCCAGGCCAACTTTTTCCTCTCATTGCTAAGCAATTGTAGAAACAACAATAGCAACCAACAAAGAGTTGTCCAAGCATGAAACCCAGGAGCCATCCCAGGCTCCTCGATCTTACTCACCACCATCATGTGAACCTTCCCCATGACCAGCTGATTCTAACTCCTAGGAGCTAACTCCTGATTCTAACTCAGATTCATCCTTTGTACCACTGCCTGGGGCCAGGCTGCATTTCTCTACTGGGTCACTGCAGCCCTGTCCTGGCCCACCTCTCCCAGCCTCTGCTCATGTCTAGCCCCACTCCCCATATGGCACACATCTGACCTGTCATTCCCTAGTTAAGACCTCTTAATGCCTATCAACTAGGACATGAAGTCCAAGCTCTTTTACATGCTACATTCAGCCTTGTAGGACCTACCAATCGCCTTTCTTTCCTCCAGCCTGATCTCTATCAAGCTCTCTCTACACAAATGCCTTCAAAGCTACACTCTAAGATTGCTTCCTCCGTGAAACCTTCCTCAACCTTCCTGGGCAGAGTGAACAGCCCTGGTATTTCTCTGTTTCAGTTGTGTTGGAATCCGCCAACTGTAGCATTCAGTGCTATGTGCCGTGACTGTCTAGTGATTTGTCTGCTTCCCACGTTGGACTCTGAGCTCTGGGAGGGCAGGGACCATGTATCATTGATCAGTGAAAGCTCCTCTGGGCCTGGCACAATTTTTGACATACAATTAGTGTTTAACAAAGGACTGTTAAATGAATGTCTGCAGCAGGAGCCGCAGAGCTTAGGATCAGCTAATGGGAAAGGCATCTTTTTCTTTGATAAGGAAAAGCCACTAGATGTCAGTATTAAATAACAGATATACCACTTTATCCCTGTGATGGAACATTTTAAGGAGATCTAGTTATATTTAGTAGTTGTCCCTGACTTTCTGTGCAGTAGCCCCATGTGAAAGAAGGCTGGAAAGTTTAAGGATATTAGACCTAAATGAATGAATAAAAACGAGTACCATTTTTTCATTTTTAGCAGGTTATCTTGCAGTAAAGACCTGAGTTCTAAGTCACAGAATAATAGGCTTGTCAGAGCAAGAAGAAATCCTTGTAATGGCAAATCATATTGGTCAAATGCTTCTCTTTAGAGGTGGGGAAATCAAGGCGCTGAGAGAAACACAGATTTGCTCATAAGACACAAATTGCTAATAGCTCTTGGGAATCAATCTAACTGCAAGGAGTATCAGCAAAGGCTGATATTTTTAGTAGACCCTGCTTTGTGTCTGTTAGTTTCCTCCGATGGCACAATAAACCAGGCCTGAAATAACCCACATGAAGAGGAGACATTTGCTGTCAAAAGAGAGGGCACTTCCTTTTACCAACTGCAAAGCCAGGAGCTGAGGCCACTTGGGCTTGATGCTTACACATTGACTCCCATCTAGACCATGGATTTGATTTTATTATTGTTCTCATTTTGAGGATGAAGAAGCTAAGAGAGAGATGATTTGCCCCAGTGTCACATGGCAAGTTAAGCAGGGGAGCTGAGACTGAACACATTTCTCTCCAGAACCTGTGCTCTTCCCATCCTCCTTCTGGGGCCCAAGACTACCGCTTTTGTGAACAAATTAACATGTTAGCTCCGGAACCAGCAGCAGCAGTACCAGTTAGGCACTTAATGGAAATGTACATTCTTGGGGCCACTTACTGAAGAGAAACTCAGGGGCTGGGAGCCGGCAATCTGTATCTTAAGAAGCCCTCCAGAAAATTCTGTGGCACAGGTATGCTTGAGTCCAAGAGCCACTGTCCTGGGCATGTGGCTTCAGAGATTGAAAGTCAGGGATCCTAGGGGTTGTCCAGAGAGCTGGCCAGTCATGTGAGCCTCCCAAAACAAGTGGAGCTCCTTGCTGCACTCCACAGACAAGCCTAAGGATGCCCATTTCTGTCCAGGAAAAGCCAGGGAACTTTGCCTGAGCAAAGTTATGAGGATCACACTGTAAATATTTACTTCTCTTTTAGGCCACTAGTTCACGAATAAGGTTTTTCCTGCACTACTAAAAGGAAAAATAAATATCAAAGCCATTTCTTTTATGGAATAAGGCCAACAAAACTGTACAAGTTAAGGTCATAGGAGTGATCAATAAAAAGTTAATTTAAGAAAAGAAACAAATTCTTAGCCCAAATCAATAGGAATGAACATTTTATTATACTTGTAGCTTAATTTTGTACTTTTTAAAAGTTCAGCCTTTGTACATCTTGTTCTTGGAGTAATGGTTAGTGGTGGAAAAATATGAACCATGGTTGGTGGTCCTAAGTCAACTCTGCTAACAGTGGGAGTTATATGTGACAGTGAGTCATTAATGCTGAAGGTCTGGTCTCCTTCCTTGGTTAATGATGCCTAAACTAACTGCACAGACCCTCCCATTGGACATAAATGGGTCTGTCAAAGCAAGGAGGATGGCATTCAGATCAAACAATATTAATATGTGAGCACAGACTAAATAAAAGTAGAGTTAATTGAATCAAAGGCAAATAAGCCTCGGATGGGAATGAATCCTTCAAGCCCTGGAATTGCCATTTTAACTGCTTTTCTTGGGTGACTCATATGCTGGCAGTCCCCAAAGAGGAGTTCCATAAACACCGTGATCAGTAGTGGCAGCAGCTTCATAAGGAAATGTGGGATTTCAAGAGGGGACTACTTTGAACTGAGTGGATGCTCATTTAATTGTGTTGTGTCTGGTAAGTTTCTCAAGACCCCCTTGTGGCTTAGCAGTCATGCATTAGCTGGTGAGAAGAGGGAGCTGTCATATTTGTGTCAAGTGACTTATTAAAGCATGGCACCTGTGATTTTCTCTGACTGTCCTCCTAGCGTTAGAGAAACCAAAGTGATCTGGATGCTGAACGTCTCCCTTTGCCCTTCAAATTGATGCTGTGGGCTCATGACAATGCCAGGCTGTTCTGGGCAATCCATGAGAAGTAGGGAGCAAGACCAATCCATGGGAGCCCATTGATGTAGAAGACAAGCAGGACTTTGCTTCTTTTGATGGACTGACCACAGTCCTTGGCAGAGCAGAAATATTCCAGGAAAGGCACCTGCTGGACTGGACATAAAACCAACTCAGAAGGGACTGAAGATCTCAACCACCAAACAAGCCATTCAGTTCCCCTTGCATTGACTTTCCTGCTAGTCTTCACACCTCACCCAAAGGAGCAGTTCTATGTACATAAAGTAATGCCTTAATTAATACCTTAATTAATTGAGTTTTTTCCTTTGGCTAACTGAAGGCTTTTTTTTTTTTTAATGTACCTTCCCTTGTGTTTCTTTTTTTAAAAAAAATAAATCTCCCCCCTTTTTTTCTGCTCTATAGCTTTCCCTCGGTCCCCAGTTCTCCTGCCTTCCAGAAGGGTAAGTCCAGTGAGGAGAGTGGGCCTGGCTAGCCGAGCAGAACCTTCTGTCCTGTGGCCCCAGGCTAGGGCCAGGCCTGCAGCTGTGTGTGTGTGTGTGTGTGTGTGTTCTAAGGGCACACTCAACAGCCCAGATGGACTTTTGTTAAGCAGAAGCATATTTTTCTAAGCCATTCTTTTCCTCTTTCTTTCACAAAATAACAAAATGATGTTTACTTCTTTGTTGGAAAGGAAAAAACGATTTCTAATGCCTGTAAATTCAAACCCAACATTAAATTCTTCACCCAATAAGTCCTGGTGATATTTACTTCTTCTTCTTTTTTTTTTTTTTAAAGAAATCTAGCTTCCCCCCTTCCCAAAGCCCAGTCGGCTCCCACGTACATAAATCTAAGGACTACTGCCAACAGTGAGAAAACAGAGTTCTTTAACAAGATGTGAAATTCCAGGTTTTATGATCCGTAGTCACGAGCCTTCACCCAGGGTCCACTCAGTTGCTTGGTGGCATGAAAAGTTCTGCAGCTTACACTGCCCCCTGAATTTTTTTGCATTCTAAAATTATTCTGTGTGTCTCGGTTCATTAATATTCAGTGTGTTTCTGAGGTGTAAAGAAGTTTCAGGGAAAAACTCCTTCAGTGTGTAGATGAAGTAGTAGGGCCACATGAAGGGATATGCTCTGCTCCTGTCACAGGAAGACCAGTTCTGCCACCGATTAACAAGCTCAGGCATCGTGTCTTCCCTTTTCACCTGGTGCCTCCTAGCTCCCTCAGTGTTTTTATGTGGTATCCCTCTATCAACTGCCATCTAGTAAGTGTTGCCATCTGCGGCAGCCAGCGAGAGGGACTGGTCCTCTTTTTTCCCTTAGAAGGGTGGCCAGAGGTGAGCAGTGGCAAGCCTCAGCCCCCAGAGGACAGGAAGAGCATCACCACTGAGACCAGCATGGTTACTGTCTTGCTCTTCAGATGAGCAACCTTAGTATGTCTTATCCTGAGACTCTTGTTCCTGTCCTGCCTTTTACTGGAAAGTACATCCACTATAAAACACTGCAAGTTCAAGGTTTCAGTCAGGAAGTCATAAAAATAGTATCTTCATGGCATTCAATTCAGGAACAGGCATGCACAAGTTGGGGACATGGTGTACTTTTAGCCCTGGAGGTGAGAAGCTTGGCCTCGCATTGGAAGACATGTATTTACTCAACCCACAATCAGTGTACCATCTCTGGTTGATCTAAGAAGTTGCCATAATTAAAGTTGTGGGCATAATAGTGAGGAAGCCATATATACATGGGCATCTGCTTTCAAAGAGCTTAAGTTTTAGTTGGGGAGACAGAGGCACAGTCCGGGGCGGGGGGCTAAAGGTAGAACACAGTGAAGCATTAATTGTGTCATGTAGAGTCTAAGTGCACAATGAATCAGAGAAGAGAGAGTTTATCGTGTGCTAAAGTCATCAAGGAAGGCTTTGTGCAGGAGGAGGAGAAAGCCGACCAAGCCCTAAGGGATAGAAAGGATTTAAACAGGTGTGTGGTATGGAAGGTTGGAGGCATTCTTACATAAACAGCATGGCAGGGGGGATACTAATAAGTGTTCTGATTCATTGGGTGCCTGCACATGCCAGGCACTATGCTAGATGATTTCTCACAGAATCCCACTACATAGGTGCCAGTGCCTTCCTTCATTTTAAGCTCAGTGTATGTGATGATGAAGAGGGTCTGTTCTAGAGCTGGGCCATCAATACAGCCACTGGCCACATGTGACTGTTGAAATGTGGCTAATTCAAAGGAGTAGTGCCTTTAGTGTTTTCAAGCAGACTTAGATTTCCAAGACTGAGGGGGAAGAGAAAATATACCATTAATTAATTAGGATTTGTATGGACTGAGATATTTTTGATACATTGGGTTAAATAAAATATATTAATAAATTTAATTTCACTGCATCTTTTCACTTTTAATGTGGCTACTGGAAGATTTTATTTATTTATTCATGAGAGACGCAGAGACACAGGCAGAGAGAGAAGCAGACTCCACGCAGGGACCCCGATGTGGGACTTGATCCTGGGACTCCAGGATCACTCCCGGGGTCGAAGGCAGGTGCTCAACCGCTGAGCCACCCAAGCATCCCGCTACTGGAAGATTTAAAATGGTAAATGGGCCTTCTGTTGTATTTCTGTTGGACAGTGCTACATAGCAGCAATGTCCACAATAGCGAAACTGTGGAAGGAGCCTCGGTGTCCATCGAAAGATGAATGGATAAAGAAGATGTGGTCTATGTATGCAATGGAATATTACTCAGCCATTACAAACAGCAAATACCCATAATTTGCTTCAATGTGGATGGAACTGGAGGGTATTATGCTGGGTGTAGTAAGTCAATTGGAGAAGGACCCTCATTATATGGTTTCATTCATATGGGGAATATTAAAAGTAGTGAAAGGGATTAAAGGGGAAAGGAGAGAAAATGAGTGGGAAATATCAGTGAGGGTGGCAGAACATGAAAGACTTCTAAATCTGGGAAATGAATAAGGGGTAGTGGAAGGGGAGGTGGGGGGGGGCACAGGGGGACTGGGTGACGGGCACCGAGGGGGGCACTTGATGGGATGAGCACTGGGGGTTATACTAATGTTGGCAAATCAAACTCCAATAAAAAATGATACACACACACACATATATGTACATATCTAAAGTTGTTAGAACCATGCTTGGAACATAACACTCTGCAGATGTTAATATTATTATTGTCGTTGCTGTTAGTATACTGGTTAAGAGTATTCAGCTAAAAGATGTTAATTGAACCTTCCTAAAATCACAGAGCTACGTAGTGACCATCTATCTGGTCTGTATGACTCCTGGGCCCAAACTCTTGCTCACTGTCCTGGTCGATGCCCTGTTTGGTTTCTGTACCCTTACTAACAGGGCTTGTGTGCTCTCACTGGGCTGTAGAGCTTTACATAGGCACTGAGCTCAGCCTTCAAAACCATAGAGCAAGGGCACAACTGTCTGGGCCAGAACAAATGTTTAAAGCAGGAAGTAGCAGAATATGCCAGGATGTGAAGGGAGGTGCTGATTTTGTGGGTTCCGTAGGACTATTACTGAGCCATAGGGACAGAAGTGGCCACGTGAGACATGGGGGGCGGGGCTGGGGGTCCAGCTGGTGACCATTCTGGCCCCAAATTCCCATTCCGCAGATGAGGAAACCAGATAGCCAGCTCCCTTGCCATCCCCAGATTGTGAGAAATCTGGAGACACATGGAATCATTTCTTTAGGGACCTCCACGAAGACAAGGAATCAAGTAACAGGGCTTTTTCACATGGTAGACAGTCAATAAATATCATTTAAGGTAATTTTGAGCAGACCATAACCAGTTGCACTCACTCACCTGGGCCTGCTATACATGTGCTGTCTGGGAGGCAGGCACCTCAAGTGTGCTTTGGAGAAATCGTTAGAGGCAAATGAGTCAAGATAAATGTCTGCTCTCAGCATTGTGCTATTTTCCAGAACAGTGCAGAGGGAAAGTTTCCCCCTAAATGAAAGCTGCCCTTCTTAAGCCCTGGGTTGATTTTAATGAGCTCTAATATTGTTTTAAGGCGCTGAGAGAGATGAAGTGCAAACCCTGGCTTTTGGGGGGAAAAGCAGATCTCGTTAACCATTTCAACTGGAAAGAATTGGAGCCATTCAGAATTTCACGGGCTGGCAGGGTCATGCCTTTTTCCCCCGGGAGAGGTTTTTCTGCAGGTATTCAGGCTGCAAAAGGCACAATTATTGGATAACACGGCCGTGCTGTGTGTGCAAATAAGCGTTATAGACAGTACCAGGTACAGCCTGTTTTTTTTTTTTATCATGATAACATTGGGAATGGAAAAATAACTCACTAATTTCTCCCCCCCCCCCACCAACCCCTCTAACTGAAAAAGAATCTGATGTCACATTGGAATGAATACAGGAAGGGGCAGCGAAGACGTGAAGATCCTGCCTGAGCAGAAGGAATTATTTTGGAGGTTAGGTTGGTGCTAACAGCTTACAAGAGTTCTGTAAGTTCTGTGTGTTATGGGTCGGTTTTTTTTTTTTTATGGCATCGGTAAGAGACTTTGGATAGCTGTATTTCTCCTTTTGGGCAAAAAGAGAACCTACCCTGGAATCGGTGATGTCATGGTCAGGAGCCAGGGGGCCAAGCGTCCTCCCCCTCCGCTTCCCAACTCCTACAGGTTGCAAGTGAGTATCACACCAGAATGTCCTGAGTCCTAGAGAAAGACATTTTTGTACCTATCCACAATGTGACAGAGTGGGAAAACATAGTATGTGAAACCAGACAGCTATGTATGTTGTCAAATCTAAGTCATGGTTCCAGTTTGGCTGGTGAAAGCATCAACATCCCACAGTTTCTGACAGAGCAGAAGCTCCTTTTTTTTTTTTTTAATGGCACTTCACAAGTGTCATCTTGTGCAAAACGGGGCTGATTTTTCTGAGAAGGAAAAGAACCATCTTTAGGTCACAGTGGGGAGCAGTTCACTTGGAGTTGCCTCCAAGCACAGTCTGAGGGCCATATCCTGTGTGTGTAAACTAGCACACCTGCTGGAAGGCAAAGTCCCTGTAAAGGGAAATGATGGAGGCCATGCATAAATGAAGGCAACAGACCCATATTTGGCTCAGAGTAGCAGGGCTGGCAGGTAACTTAGAACTTACTTGGTCCAATTGCTTTACCAATGAAAACACCCAAGCCCAGAAATAAATATGGGCTTGTCTAGGGTCACCTGGCCAGTCTGTGACAGAGCTGTGATCCAAAACCAAGTCTCTGACTCCCTCCCCAACTTTCAAAATGTCATGATCGAGGTGATCGACAAACAAGAATCAGCTTCAGGAAAAGGCAGCCTGCTGGTAGATGCTCACTGATTTTCCACTACAAGATCTGAAAGGCATAAAGGACTAAAAAGTCAATGCTCAGACGAAGATGTCTGACTTGGATGTTCCAATTTCAGGCAAATCCTTGAGGGTGGCACCACCCTCAGACTCTTCCATTAATCATTCACTCTGAAGACATGTCAATGGGGAGTCAGATTCACTTACCTGCAGCATGAGCCACCTACATGGTTTTCCCTCCTGGCTTGGCTATTCTCCCTGGAAATGAGGTTAATTCTCTGAGATAGTGACCCACAGTAAGTTGGATTTAGGGCCACAGATGATTACTCTAAATGGCATTCCCTTTCCCACAGCGACTTTTCAGAAAGGTCATTTAAAGAAAAGCACTGGTATCACTGGGAGAAGGAAGAAAGGAGGGAGGGAGGGAGGGCTGGCTAATAACAATCGCAAGTTTCATGTGACATGACGAATGGCTCACTGTCCTTATATTTTTAGTTCCTCACACAATCCCTTTAAGTATACAGGACAAAAAATAGAACTACCATTTTACAAAGGAGGAACCTGAACATAAAACAAAGGAAGTGACTTGCCCAAGGATACGCACGTTGTGGATAGTGGGTCTACAATCAGAACCTGGGTCTCTGAACTCCCAATCCAGTCTTCCTCATGATTCTCTGCTGCCCATTAAGCCCCCAAAGGATATCTGAACAGTCCGTTTCTCATGTTTTGTCTTTCCAACCAGGCTGTACATTCCCTGAAGGTCAATACTACCTGGCAACTATGTCTCCTCTCTCTCGGCCCTGGGCCCAGCACCTTATGGGAACACAGACTGGAAGGTCTACCGTGAAGCCTCAGAATTGGCCGGAATGCTCCTTTTTGCCCTTTCCTACAGGCCCCAGTGTTGGCCTTCCCCAGCCAGGAGAGACTATTGCACACATGAAACTGAGGGTGAAGAAGTCCCTTTCCCCTCAAACACTTCCCCAGTGAGGCCCCAAATCCCTCCCCCAGTTACTATTTCTTTTGTCCTCCAAGCCCCCCACCCCACCCCGCCCCATCCTGCATCTCCTCCCTTCCTCCAGCTTCTGCCTGCCAGACTCTGCTTGGACTGCTCAAAATCTTAGATCTAGAAAGAAAGCACTTAGAGAAACTCCTTTTCATCAAAGTGTCTGCTACTTGGCACCATCAGGATTTCCATTTTAGAGAGGCGTCCCCAGAGGAGCAAGGCCCTGGGTCCTCTTCACTTGGAGAATTTCCCTGCAGCAGCTGGGCCAGCACTAAGGGGCAGGTGGCCTTCCTGAAATCCTAGTGGGTACGTGACTGGTCATTAGGCGCCAGGGAAAGTCACAACCAGGATGCCTAATCCTTTCTGCTCAAAGAAAGCATGAGAATTTAAAATGAGGCCATTCGGTGACAGTTTTGATGGAACCTCTTTTCCTTTTCAGAATCATGAGTCAGGCATGAATACACTAAATTAAAACAAGATCTGATCTCCCTAAAGCTATTTTTGCAATCCTGTTGTTCCCCTACCGCATCTCCTTCCATTTAGCATTTCACGAGTCATGGTGTTACTAGAAATGGGTGTGGGAGAACGCATTGCCCTTCACCTTGTGTGTGGTGGGAAGAATGTGTTGACAGTTGAAATATGGGCAGGTACCTTTTGAACAGGCTGGTGTGGCTGCATTTCAGTGAAAAAACACCGTTCAGGTGACAGTGAGTCACCTCTGAGGTTCTCCAATAATGCAAAATATTTATATTTCTCAGTTCATTTTCAAGGATCAAAGAGCTATTATTCCAAACCTTTTTGAAGGCATAACACCCTCTTTGTTTTCTTCTGAAAAGTTCTCTATAGCAGACATTCTTTTAACAAAGCACACCTTCTCCCTCTCTCGTTAGAGCCTGACAACGTGCCAGTCCATTTCATAGATGCAGATACTAGTGCGCAGAGAGGAAAGGTCACACAGCTACTAGGTGATCGAGTTACATATGTCTGAAACTCACGTCTAGACATTCAGACTTGTTTTGTTATCCCGTGCCACTCTGCTCAGTTGAGAACGCAAGGAATTTCGTGTGAAGCAGTGCAGGGCTTTCTGCAACGTCCTGCAGGGTGTGCAATCAGGACCAGCCGTGTGGGGTGGCAAGATTTTTAGGAGTGCTGAGGAGCACAGCCCTCCCTCTCACAGTTTGCCAGGAAACCACGATGTAAAGTTTGCTCCTTTGACTTAAGGATCTGCCCTCTCTGTGTGTGGCAGGGAGCAGGGGAGAGGGGGTAGAGGGTCATAAGCCATTAAGACTTAGCAGTCATTTAGATGAGGGAGGGTTTAATAATCAGGTCCCACGTTGGGGAGGTGGAAGGGGGTGTACAGAGACAGGCACTGAGTTCTGAGGAAGGAAAAGGAAGCTGAGAACAAAAACTGAGGACAGCAAAGGCAAACTTGGCTGCCTTATAATTTTGCTGGGGCTGAGGACCTGTCAAGAGTCTCTGGTTTGAAAGTAAATGTGAAGCAAAAATAGAAAGGATAAAGCACAAGGCTTTGCAGAGAAAATTAGCAGACTGAGCTTTAGTTGAATAATGTCCATGATTTATGGCTCAGTTGCTGGTCCAGTCATATCTTCCATCCTAGCACTGCCCCTGTGAACACGGACTCCCCAGCCCATACACCAAACTCCACCTCCCTGGGCCTCATGTCTTTGCTTATGCTGCCCCCTCCAGGCACAACATCACCTGTTCCTCACTACCCCTCTCTCCTAATATGGCTGTAGGACTGTCTTCTTAAGGCTTCCTTCCTCCTGATGTCACAGCTGAAGCAGCCACGCCTTCCTCTGAACCTCCAAAAAAGGGTTATCTGGAGTCTCAGGGGACCCTGTTCATCTGACGTAAGAGATCTGTGTCTAAATGTTCTCTTCTCTCTGAGGCTGTGGGCACCTCAGAAAGAGGGCAGGACCAGGTCTTCTTTGTACCTCTTCTCCTCTCTCCCTGGACCAGCCTCGCTTGCCCGGTCTCTAGAAACAGTCAGCCTTTGATAAATGCTTTGTAGTTAAGAGCTCCGTCTCTGGAGTCAGAGAGTTCTGGAAGCCAGCCCCAGCTTCTGTAACCTTGTACAAATTACTTAAGCTCTCTAAATCTTGGTTTCCTCATCTGTGAGCAGCCACTTCACAGTGTTGTGATTTTTCAGTGAGATGACCCATGTAGAGAGAGTGCTTAGCACCAGGCAGGACACCTGGGTCTGCATCCCACAATCAGTGGCTATTAATATAATTTTTTCTCTTACTGAAATGTGCAACCCTCTCAGGTTCCCTTTATCAACAACCCCACAAAGCCATTATCCCAGAAGCAAAAGGAATCATGTTAGGGAGGTATGTTAAATGCCGACTCTGACTATATTTACAATGACATCTATCCCATCAACATGTAGGGAAAAACAGTAACTGGTTTCAACTCGAACCCAATATATCTGTGGCCAGCACACTGAATGCCGCTGAAACCTCTGTTCCCTGAGCAGTGGTTTGTAGAGATGGAATAGTGGCAGTTTTTCATTTTCCAGAGTCCACTCACCCTTCCAAGAATCTCAATGCCTCATTGATTCATAATACAGTGCATAAAGATTTCATTTTTCCTGCCCACAGTGATACATTATGGAAGCAATCTGTTTTGCCACTGAAAAGTTTGCTTAGTAGAAAAATTTGGAGTTTTGACATTCAGGAAATTACAGTCATCTGTAAAACACGATTGATATGCCAAGGCTAACATTTTCATTGCACTTGCAGAGCCAGAATAACTATGGTAAAATATGTGTTGCCCCCCATACATTTTGAGATCTTTTAAGGAAATATTAGTTAACACTGAGAACCCCTCCCAGGGCTCCAGGACTACAATGACTATGCCAGTTAGCTAACTGCCATTCACAAGGATACCGCCAGTGACCAAACCAACACTCTGGTTCTCAAACAAAGCAATGGCCCAACACTTCTGACCTGGCCTTGGGATGGAGGCTGAAGTTATGTTTTTGTGTGCCACCACGTTAGATATGAAATAGAACCAAGAAAAATTAAATAAAAAATTCCACCTCCTTTGTGGAATTGTTAGCCAGCCACAAAAGGCACAGGCATATGATAGGTAGAGCTAGAAGTTGAAGGCTTACAATAGAGAAATCAGTATTCTATATCTGCTTACATTTTAAATTTGCTCTCTATATTATTTTATGCTCTGTCTCTTTCTAGGTGCACTTTTCAGTGTTAAATGGCCTCGGAAGACCAAGTCTCTGGAGCTATCCACCTGTTAAAAACTGACTGCTCTTAAAAAAAAAAAAAAACTGACTGCTCTTATCATTCTGAAATCAAATGTTGAAATCAATTGAGCTGAGGAGTGCAGATGATCGTTATGACCGTATTGAGAGAGCTGTCCATCCAGAGTCAGGTTTGGCTAGGTTGAGGGGAAGTTTTTACTTGGTACTCATCCATTGAGACCCATGAGAAGCACACATGTAAACTGTGTGGTTCTGGAGGCAAAGGGACAGGTGCCACTGCCCTCGACATTGGAAATGGCTTAGAGTGGTTCCCTACCCAACCCTGGATCAGTTTCTTTAGGTGTTGACAAAAGCATTCTGCACAAAACAGGGTAAGTCTGACTCATGGATCAAGCACCCATAATCAGTTACAGTAAGGGCACTTTATGTGGTAGGCATGAGTCTAAGTGATTAACCTGTGGTACTTCATTTAATTATTATTACCACTTACAAGGCAAGTGACAGTATTATCTTCTTTTGATGGATGAAGACACTGAGGCATAGAAAAGTTGGACAACTCTCCCAAGTCACACAGCTAGTAAGAGGTAGAGCTGGGATTCAAACCTCCCAACAGGGTGACTTCAGAGCTCGTGCTCTTAACCTCTGTGTCATATAATGCCTTGCTTAAATATTTTTTTTTATGGGGCAGTGGGGAGCCCTCTCTTGTCAGACTTGTGGCCTGGATTCTTCTTCAAGTGTCCCATGCCTGTGGTAGGAAGGCATTCTTATCCTCTTGAAGCTCTTGGCAAAAGTTGTTTTTCATATTTACAAAGCACTCTCCCCCTCTGTCTCCTGGCCCCCTTAAGCTACTTGTAGCTAACAGCTTATCTTCATTAATTTCCTAATAGTGGATGAATAGGTGTGAGAGGGGCAAGGCTAAGGTCAAGGATGGGGGAGGTGGAGAGATGGGTTCCAAAGATATAGTTTGGCAAAGGGCATGTCCACCTAGGATCATTTGGACCCTCCAGTGGGGGAATCCAAAGGAAAAGTGACTTCTCAAAAGGGTGTTGAAGATCCACTTGCCCTCCACCAGGCAAGGTTTAGGGGTACCCATATTCAGGGTTCCTGTGCCCCATTGCTCCCCTCTAGGCCTTATGTAAGCTGATCAGGCAACTGCCTGAGGGAAACTGAGACATAGTGAAGCAAAGAGGACTCATCATAAAGATAGAATGAGGGGATGTAGAAGTGGGAGAGGTGGAAAAGATGGAGGGAAGAAAGGGGAGTCAGGAGGTCAGTAAGGACAAGAAAGGATGAAAAGAGAGTGGAGAAAAGAGTAGAGAGAGAGGACACCATAGAATAAAAAAGAAGAAGTGACATCAGAGGTGTCAAGGATATGAGAGGTGATGTCTCATCTCTTCCTACAGCTGTCCTTGAGTACTTGGGCACCACCAAAAGGCTCTTACATTGCATGGGGCTCCATCCAGATGATATTGCTCTTTCCTTCTCTGAGCTCCAAGTGCACATGGAGTCAGTACTTGCCTCTCTTCCTTGAATTTTTATACATGTGATTTTTTTTTTTTTTTTGGTCTGGAACTAGGCTGTACACTCCTTAGGGGTTGGGGCTGACTCGTACAGCATGATTTCTGTCCCCGAATCTCTCTCCACCATTACAGGAAATCCTCTGTGCATTGAGGTAACTGACATATTAAGCCTCTTACAGTCACTAGTTCATTTTTATTAGCACATGCTTTTATTAGAAAGTAAATGTCCTTACAGGTATGGGATACACAGGGAAATTTTCCATGGGAGGAAGGGCACCCTGTGGAGATTGCAGATGCTGGGGGGAGGGAACTCAAAAGACACCCTGGGAAGAATGGAGTAAGTACCCCAACACTTCACTCACCTAAGATTCCCCCAGAGTTTACCTATTGTATAAACCAAAAGATCCCAGGTATATGCACAACCTTATAAAATAATTTGTCTCTATTTATATGATATACACATGCATTCAACTTTAATAAATAGTGCTTAAATACTCCTAGGCATGAGTAAGAAAGCCTTTTGGAAGTCGCTTCAAATCCTTTTTGGAAGTAGGCAGGATATTTTAAAAAAAAAGTGGTGCAAAAATAGAAAGCCTTTCCTCTTTTGTTTATCTTCAGGATGTCTTACAAATTGATTTAGAGGGCTCTATTACTCTGTGACTCACACATTTGGCTTGCAGCAGGTTTTGAAATCCAGAATCCATAAAAGGACCTAACATATTATGAGAAAATGGCAGGGGCACTCTTACCCAGAGGGTTCCTGTGCTCACCAATTGGCTTGCCGGCCTGCTGATCCTACCCAAAGCTATTCAAGTGCCCACTTCCTCCAGGGTGAGGCAAGTAACTGTTACCCCCAAGGATCCATTTTCAGATAAGACTCTCACAACCCCTACGGGTTGTCCAGAAGGGCAAGGATTTGGAAGACAGGCAAAAGACAGGCATCCATAGTGCCCTGATCCAACTTAATTAAGTCAGGCTTTTCTTTTTAGTCTCTCCTACTCCAAACTTACACTGACTGGGCCCATTTCTGTTTCATTGGTCTTCAGGACCTTAAGAAAGCAAGGCCTCTCTTAGGTGCAAGCCAGGGGGCTGCTCCAACACACCTCTCCCAGTAGCTTCCAGGCTGTTCTTTCTATCCCATCCCCCAGCACAGTCTCTAGCTTCATAGATTCAATCCCTTAGGCACTTAGCAATTTTCTTCATTCTGATCCCTAGTTTCTTTCACAACTCCCCTTATTGTTCTGTTCTTCCACCTCCAGGGTGATCGATGACCCAATAGACATTTACATTTACAAAGCAATTGCATTTACATAAGATAACCCTTATCTACAGCCAAAAGAGGCACAAGTAAAATACATATATAATAGAGAGAATGCCTATTCATTACCCACATTTACAGGATAGACTGTTCTAGGAACTGGTGTATGAGGGGAGAGAGACCTGTAAAATTTATCACTTAAGGTAATCAATGAGTTCCAACTAATGCGCTCCACGCCTCAAGGTGAAAATATACCACATGTATGGGGAAAGCATATTTAGTCCTTAAAGTTCGCCAAATTTCATTTGAGCATTTATTGATTTCATGTAATACAGGATTATATAATCAGGAAGTCAGTAGCAACTGAAAATACCAAGTCTAGTTTTCACCCATCAGAGTATTTTGGTAATACCTAGTAAAGGCAGGAGACTCTCATTTAATTGAATTGGAAATGCAACATATATTAGCTTACAGAAACTTAATCAGTGTGATAAAATTAAGATGGGCCACTTAGACATACCATCCTGATTAAGGCACTTGCAAACACTCCACAATTATCAAAAATTTGTGGTGTTAATGATTTAAACTCAGGTTTTTTTCTCTGGGGATTCAGTCTTGGAACTTTTTTTTTACTAGACAATTAGAAAACTCCATCCTTTATTTTGAAAAACGTAACAGGATTATTGACATTAATTCTCAAAGAATGCAGAATAGTAAATAGCATGTGTTGGCGATTGTTTTTTTCTTTTAACATTCATTGCCTTTTCTTTAGGATGAGGATCATTAATCTCGAAGCTTTAGCTCTTAGGAGTGGTAATGAAGTTTGGCAATGGTGAAGTGACCATTTTTAAATGTATTAGGGGGGAACTCCACTTTTCTGCTTTGTGCAAAGCAGCTCTGGGTTTCCCTGAAAGGGGTTTACTTATGGCCCTATTCAAAAACCACTTTGGTTGAACTGGCCTGTTGTCCTGGGTAGAAAACTACAGAATTAGGCCATTTCTTTTAAATGTGTTCTTAATAGACCATTATAAACACTAGCTTGGGAGATGTGAATTACCTCCCCCCCTCCTTTAAAGCTCATCTTCCCAGCCCACCACCCTTAAAATGCTGCAGTAGTAAATTACCTGGGAAGAATCTCATGTTTCTAGCTCCATTATTTGTGCCAATAGTGGTGATAGGGAGTTGCCCAGCTACTTGTTTCTACTTTAGTCAGCAAAACCAGTCCCTTCATTGAATGGCACAGAAAATGGAGCTTCAAAGGGTGACTTTCTCAAGGTGGCAGTTAGTGAGGATCAGATCCAAAGCTAGACCCCCAGTCTTTTGACTCTCTGGGTTTTATTCCTCATTGATGCTTGTTAAGTTCAGCTCAGTCTCTGTTAGGACAAATTCCAAGTCATTAGAATCTACCTTATTATTTTTAAAGATTTTATTTATTTATTCATGAGAGACACAAAAAGAGGCAGAGACATAGGCAGAGGGAGAAGCAGGCTCCCTGTGGGGAGCCCAATGTGGGACTGGATCCCAGGGCCCTGGGATCACGCCCTGAGCCAAAGGCAGATGCTCAACTGCTGAGTTACCCAGGCATCTCTAGAATCTGTCTTAAAAAGTTGGTCTACTGTTGACTATGAGACTCAGTTAATGAAGTAAAGGGCTACTGTGGGGTGAGGGGGAGAGGAAGATGAAGAGGAGGGGGATAGTGTGCTGAGATGAGGTAGGAGGATCTGACTTCCCACTGGCCTAGCAGTAGTCTGCTATAACCAAAGATGGTTACAAACAAGATGGTTCTGACAATCACCAAAAGTACCAGCAGGCACAGCTTCCCAGAAACTAGGTTTGGAAAGGCAGAGACAAGTGGTAGGTTAAAGAAACAAGCTTGTGGGGTTAAGAACATCTCGGAAGTGCTTCCTGCACTGTCTGTAATATCATGCGCTGATTTGGGTGGGTGGAGGTATGCAATGCTCCGTTCAATACTAAAATCCTCAACACAATGCTCTATGTTTAAAATAAGCCCAGTGATCTTTAAGGCTCAAGGAGAAGAATTTATTTATTATCTATTCATTCAAAAATTGGGCTAGGTCATTTTAACGTTTTCACATTTTGAGTTACAGGGCATTCACTTTCTGCTCTTGCAATTCCATGAAACAAATGAATAGGTCGTCTTTCCTGAGGTGTGTTGAAGACACTTTATTCTGTTTACTATGAACACTTTACAAAAGTGTCTCATATAAGTGCATATGCTGAAATGAGAGTCCATGATATACTCTGATATGCTCTGTGGAAGATAAAAGAATTACTCTTCCTTAAGGAGCCATAGCAATAAGTTAGCCAGAGATCAGCCAATGGGGAAAGGTAACAATAAGAATGAGAGGGGCTATTTCCAGAACTTTCTCTGTCTTTGCCCAGCATCCACAGTGCTCCAGCCATATCTCCAGTAGCCCCTTCTTTGAATAGCATACCACTTTGTTCCCTGGATTCTAATTAATCTGTGTACACAAGCAGCTTCTCTACTAGAAATAAGATGTTTAAGAGTAATGACTGATTTTGTGCCTGTTTCAGCCCTACTCTCTACTCTCCCTTCCTCTGACATATACCTCTCTACTCTCACCCCACTCCAGCATCTGGAACTGTGCCCATCACACACTAAACACACAACAAACATTTGCTGACTGGCTTAATGAATACATATCAGAAAAAAATGAATACATATCAGTACCTGGTTAAATGCTAAATGGATTCTGTTCAAGAAAAGGTGTGTATTTGGGGACCTGGGTGGCTCAGTCAGTTGAGTGTCCAACTCTTGGTTATGGCTCAGATCATATTCTCAGGATCCTGGGATTGAGCCCATGTTGGGCTGCCCACTCACTGGGGAGTCGGCTTGAGGATTCTCCCTCTCTGTCTGCCCCCTCCCCAAATAAATAAAATAAGTCTTATATTAAAAAAATAAAAGGGAAGGATGCTCTCAGGCTGCATCAGGAGAGACAGAAGAAGGAGTGGCATATTAATGGTGTTTTGCAATATGAGGAGTAACAATAATAACGTTTAATGAGCATCGTTATGGACCAGAATATTTACAGAAGTTACCTCACTGAATCTGTCTTAGAGAGGGAGGTCTGATTATTCTATTTTCCAGATGAGGGAACTGAGGCTTAAAGAAATTAAGTAACTCATCCAAGGCACAAGAGCTTGGATATAAACCCATACTGACCTAATTCAAAAGACTGAGCTCTTTCCAATAAATCAGGATTTAGACAGGTATAATTGAAGGATGGAGGTCAATGAAGATTGGCACAACAGTATAAACTAAAGGACATTTGGCAGACAAAGAGGCATGTATAACCAAGGAGAGGGGAGGGCTGGAGCTGATGGTGACACAAGACAGTTGGTGATAGACAGGGTTGAATTAGTCAGTGAACATAAGACACTATATAGGGAGTTTTTAAAAAAGATTTTATTTATTCATGAGAGACACACAGAAAGAGAGCGAGAGAGCAGAGACATAGGCAGAGAGAGAAGCAGGCTCCATGCAGGGAGCCAGATGTGGGACTCGATCCTGGGACTCCAGGGTCATGCCCCGGGTGGAAGGCAGATGCTAAACCTCTGAGCCACCCAGGCATCCCTATATAGGGAGTTTTAAAATCAAAACAAAATTGAGTATAGGATTATATAAAACAATGAAGAAATATTAGGAAACCCATGGGCTTTCTCATGGCATTCAAATGAACAATACAGACTTTGGCCTGAACACCCCACCTAACTATTTTTGGAGAGAGGATGGCTTTGGCAATAAAAATAATCTTCTCCCCAAGCTGATGGTCTTTTCTTTTTCAACAGGTTTCATTACAGCCAAGCACAGAGGCCAATTTAAGGAAATGGAGTGGAAATGGTGTGTATTCAGTCTTCAGAGCAGAAGCTAGTTGAGGAAAATCACTCAAAACCTGAGCACTATTTTCCCTCTGAGTATTTCAGGATCTACCTGGGTTTAGGCTGTAGTCTCAGTGAACAATCACCTGTCAGTCTGGTTTCTTTCATCTGTTCAGAGCAACTTGGCCACAGGGGGGAAAGTATTTCTATTTCTCTTCTCCTTCTTCTCCCCCGTCCCCTTCTTCTTCCTTCTCCTCCTCTTT
Organism: Vulpes lagopus; assembly: GCF_018345385.1. Lineage (NCBI taxonomy): Eukaryota > Metazoa > Chordata > Mammalia > Carnivora > Canidae > Vulpes > Vulpes lagopus. The sequence goes on from NC_054848.1 coordinate 103,485,836, forward strand.
TTTCATTTTTAAGAACTTGCAGAATTGAGAAAGGAGGCTGCCACACTTCCCAAGAGTCAGAGCTGCTTTGCCTGTCCTTGGGGAGCCAGGCCATGGTGGCTAAAGACTGTTGTCCCATGCTATGCACTCTGAGTATTCCCAGGCTGGATTATCAAATTTATGCTGTGCATCAGGGCTTTAAAAAAAGTACTCTATGTTGGCAAATAGAACTTCAATTAAAAAAAAAAACTACAAAAAAAAAACTACAAAAAAATTTTAAAATGTACTTTATTCAGACCTCAATATAAATAACAGATTAAGGGCAACCTGGGTGCCTCAGCGGTTTGGAGCCTGCCTTTGGCCCAGGCTGTGATTCCTGGAGTCCCAGGATCTGGTCCCACGTTGGGCTCCCTGCATGGAGCCGGCTTCTCCCTCTGCCTGTGTCTAAAATGGAGTCACTCAGAAAGATGTGGAGAGGAGGCCTGGAGTCTCATTATTACCACTTTAGACTCCCCATCATCCTGTTTCAGCAGGCACTGAGCTTCTGCTTCAGAGCCTAGACAGAACAACCACTGATCTACACAAAGGATGGGCATGATGAGTACACTGCAGTGGCTCTGTGATCCCAGGTAGTTTCTTTAGACCTCTTTTAGCCTTTTTTCCCCATCTGCTGAAAGCCAAAATAGAAATGGAGAATGGTGCTGGGCAGGCAGATTCTCACCCAGGAAGCCTTTGCAGGGCAGGAGTTCGGGAGGGAGAAAAGTTTTTTCTCTTGGTACTCCTATGCCAGCACAAAATGCCTTGTAGACATTTGGAAATGAATGGTAATGCAGACTTCCATATCACAAGAGAGAAGAAAAAATAAACAGCTATCCCAATACTATGCATTTCTTCCTTGCAAGCAGGTGGGTGATAGAGACCTGGATACTCAGGTAAAGAAACCTCCAGTTGCCAAACTTAGCATGTTTACAGGGACAAAGCTGGTTATGTCTAACTACTCCTCAAAATATGAATGATAAAGGAGACTGGAGAAATGAATATTAGGGGCAACCACTGCAGACCTGGCATAAAGATGGTAGACTTTCTCAGGCAAAGACATGAACCTGTTGACTTCCCTTATGTGGACTCACACTTTCTCCCTCAAATCCTGAAAATCACTAGGAAGTGTATGTGTGCCTGGTTATTTTTTGGTGAGACCTGTAGAGATATGATATTGTTTGTTTTCAGACCCTCCTAGAAATGCTAGGAGAGATGACAAGGATGATTTGCACTTCACAGGAGGAGGAGCAGTCTGGGGAGAGTCACGTGGGTATGGAGGGGCAGCATACTATTTTCTGACAAAGATGACAACTGAAGTCTTGAAGGTTCCATAGGCATGATTAGGGGAAATGAAGGTAGACATGCAGAGCTTCCCATTAAAGCCAGTGGAGCATGTGTGTCCTCCCCAACAATGATGAGAAAGAGAGACACTGCTGTCGAGCCACCTGGAGGCAAGCCTAGCACTCCTACTTTAGTCAGTTATGATCTTTGATGCTCCCAAAGCAAAACTCTTTATATTCCAAGGCTTGGGGAATCACTGGCCCAGGCTCAGCTCCACAATCCAGCCACACTTAGAGGTTGTCTCTGCTGAGGCACCTGGACACCCACTGTGAGGGGAATCTGCCAAATCGAATGTGATCCATGCCACCTAAGCGTGTGATCAGTTCCTGAACCAAAGTCATGGGGTGGTTTCAAGATTAAATTAGAAAACTCATGCATTTAAAGCACTTCAAATAGGTACACAGGAAGCACCCAATAAATGGTACTGCTCATTTTTCAATTCCTGGCCCTTGTTACTGTTGGCAGTGTTTTACTTACTCCTTTTGTTGGGAATGCATTCTGTAAGTTCTCTACCTGCTTGTCAAGAATGTTTTGTTAGTTTTTTTCTTTTTTGTTTTGTTGGTCAGGTACCTAAATTTATTTGACTCTGATTTCTGAGCAGCCTGATCTTGAGCTCTATGGAGGAGGGAAAATAATTTAGGATTTAGAGAAAAATGGGCCCTGGTTTCAATCATGGCTCTGCTACTTACCATCTCCGTGGTTTTGGGCAAAATATGTCATTTCTCTCAGCCTCAGTTTTCCCATCTGTAAGCTGTAGATATAATTTCTGCTTCATATGGTTGTTGGTAAAATTACATGAGGTAATGGATGAGAACACTCTTAGTGCACTATGAAATGCTATACAAGTAATGATTTTTTAATTTTTATTTATTTATTTTTATTATTAGGCATTTCAGGCTTACTCAGACTTGCTTCCCTCCTCCCTCATATGTATCTGCCAGTTCAATCTGAGCTTTGCAGACAGTCATGGCCAAACATATATTAGATCTGCCAGACTGCACAGGACTAGCCAATTGATCACTTTGATTAAATTATCCAGTCAAATCAAATAGCCTATTTTCTCAATAATCCCTTTCTCCTGCCACATTCAACCCCACCCAAGTGACCCAACAGTAGCTTGTGATATCACATACACATATCCTCCAAGCAACATGATGTTCCAGGACCATCTTCACCACCCGCAAAGTTTCTAAGGATTCTAGGCACTGTGCACAGATAATTTGTGCTTCAAATGTATGTGTCACCTTAGTCATCCAGTACAAATGCTACTTCAAGCAAGCACTACCAGATGGTGGTCTGAATTTGACAGCATCACCAGCATTTTCCAGACAAAATTTATAGTTTCATCATCAGTGAGTTGAGTTCTGTCTCATTTTTCTTTTTCATTTAATCTTTAGTAAGCAACCATCCTGAAAACCCAAAGCATGTTGTGTCATGAAGTAACAGCCACTGACCAATGATGTTTTATTTCTGTCCTCCCTGCTCATGATACAGCATGCAGAGTAATGGAAGTGTCAGCGCCAGGTGCTGGTAGTGGAGTCTCAGATAAAATCATCCTTATCTTCAAGTTGGAATACTAAAGAGAAGGTGAGATTTCACATTTCATAGCCCCTGCAAAACCTTCTCAATACTGATCAATACTATTCCCTTTGAAAAAGGCCACCAGCAGCAGGACCAGTCATCTCACCTTTGTGAACCTAGGTCTACTACAGTCTCTAAGTACAAAGGGCATCTCCAGAAAGGATGGATGAATTTAGTCTCATGGGACAAGCACAGGCATGGTCAGAGTCTTGGCTCCATCACCTATAAGCTATGTGGCCTGGAACATTCCAAAGTCATCTCCGATTCCTTGTCATAAAAGGAGCTTTATTAAAAAAAAAAACCCTTTGCTTTATAGGCCTATTATAATGATTAAACAAGATAATATTATGTAAAGAATCTTGAACAGTGCCTGAAACATAGAGAGCACCCAATGTCACTTTTCAGTGAGGTCTTCCACAACCACTATTTAAATTTACACATTTCCTGCCTGCACCACTCCTCATCCCCCTACCATGTCCCTTTCCCCACTTATGAGTTATTCCTTTTTAAAATACTGTAGATTTTATTTATTTGTTTAATAACAGTATTCTTCCACAAGAATAGGAATAAAGGCAGGGAATGTTGTCTGTTTTGTTATTTGCTGTATCCTCAGAGCCTACAACAGTACCTAGTACCTAGTAAGCACTCAACAAAATGTTTGAATGAAGGGAGAATTTAATCCTCGAGAAAATTCTATGAAGCAGGCATTATTCTCTTTTTACAAGTGAAGAAACTGATACATGGAGAGATTAACTTGCCCATGGAAGTGTTGGGATTTTAAAGAAGCTCCAGAGTGTGCCATCTTAACCATTTTACTATACTGTTGCTTTTCAAGAACTCATGAAGGGAGAGAGGGGGCAGAAGCGAGAGAGGAAGAAAGCACAAATAAGAAAATGAGAATAATGGGAATAATGTATGAGATTCTATAAACTTTAGAGTTCTTCATTTTGTTTTTTTTGCTTTTTGTTCTGCACCTCTGTGAATAGGATCTACTTTTTCTCTGATGCAATTTCTGTGCAGTACTATGGGAAACTAGCTTTGGTTATGTGATAAAGGTAGCAATCAATCTTTTGTCCCCAAGTTGCATCTTTAGAGAACACTATCATTGTTCAACTATCACTCTATTGTTAAATGTGTCTTTTTACAATGTTAAATTGGTGGAAATGATTTGCACAACAAAAAAATCATACCTATTCAACACTGTACTAGAGGTTCTGGCCAGTGCAATAAGGCAAGGAAAAAAGGCATCCATATTGGAAAAGAAGAATGAAACTGTTCTTATTTACAGAGACATAATTGTCTATGCAGAAATTCAAAGGAATCTACAAAAAAAGCTCCTGAAACTAATAAGTGACTTTAGCAAGTTCATAGGACACAAGATTGATATAAAAAAAAATCGATTGTACTCATATATATGAAAGGTAAGCAATTAGAAATTGAAAAAATACTATTTCCCATAGCATCAAAGTATGAAATATTTAGAGATATGTCTGACAAAAGATATGAGTGACATGTACACTGAAAACTATAAAACATTGCTGAGTAAAATAAAAGATCTAAATAAATGGAGAAATACCATGTGTTCGTGGCTTGGAAGATCTAATTTTGTTAAGATGTCAGTTCTTCCCCAATTATTTTAATTGAGGTATAATTGACATATAACATTATATTAGTTTCAGACCTACACCACAATGATTTGACATTTGTATACACTGCAAAATGATCACCGCAATAAGCCTGGTTCCATTACCATATGAAGTTACATAATAAACATTAAAATATTATTGACTATAGTCACCATACTATACATTACATACACACATCTCATTTATTTATAACTGGAAGTTTCTACCTCTTGAACCCCCTCTATTTTTGCCCACCTCCAAAACCAACTTCACTCTAGCAATAAATGTTCTCTGCATCTATGAGTTTTGTTTGTCCATTTGTTTTGTTTTTTAGATTCCATGTATAATTAAAATTGTATGGTATTGGTCTTTCTCTGCCCGACTTATTTCACTTAGCAGTATACCTTTAAGGTCTATCCATGTTGTTGTGAATGGCAAGAATTCATTCTTTTTTGATGCCTGAGTAGTATTCCATTATATAGACATATATCACATCTTCTTTATCCACTCATCCATCAATTGATACTTTGTTTCCATATCATGGCTATTGTAAATAATGCTGCAATGAACATAGGGGTGCTTATATCTTTTCAAATTAGTGCTTTTATTTTCTTCAGATAGAGACCCAGAGGTGGAACTGCTAGATCATGTGATAGTTCTACTTTTAGTCTTTTTTTTTTTTAATTTTTTTTTTTATTTATGATAGTCACATAGAGAGAGAGAGAGAGAGGCACAGAGACATAGGCAGAGGGAGAAGCAGGCTCCATGCACCGGGAGCCCGACGTGGGATTCGATCCCGGGTCTCCAGGATCGCGCCCTGGGCCAAAGGCAGGCGCCAAACCACTGCACCACCCAGGGATCCCCCTACTTTTAGTCTTTAAAGGAACCTCCATACTGTCTTCTATGGTGGCTTCGCCAATTTACATTCCTACCAACAGTGCACAAGAGTTTTCTTTTCTCCACATTCTTGCCAACACTTGTTATTTCTTGTCTTTTTGATAATAGCCATTCTGGCAGGTGTGAAATGATGTCTCATTATGAGTTTGATTTGCAGTTTCCCAATGATTAGTGGTGTTGAGCATCTTTTCATGTGCCTGGTGGCAACTGAATGTCTTCTTTGGAAAAATGTATATTCAGATCTTCTTCCCATATTTTAATTTGACTTCTTTTTAGTTGAGTTGTATGGATTCTTTATATATTTTGAATATTAACCCCTTATCTGATGTATGATTTGCAAGTACCGTTTCCATTCAGTAGGTTGCTTTTTCACTTTGTTGATGGCTTCCTTCATTGTGCAGAAACTTTTTAGTTTGATGTAGTCCCATTTGTTTATTTTTGCATTTGTTTCCATTGCCTTTGCAGTCAGATTAAAAAAAAAATCACTAAAAGCAATGTCAATAAGCTTACTGCTTGTGTTTCCTTCTAGCAGTTTTTGTGGTTTCTAGTTTCATATTCAAGCTTTTAATCCATTTTGAATTAATTTTTGTGTATGGTGTTTAGTTGTTCAATTTCATTCTTTTGCATGTAGCTGTTCAGTTTTCCCAGCACCATTTATGGACGAGAATATACTTTTCCCATTGTATATTCTTGCCTCTTTTGTTGTAAATTAATTGACAATATATGCATGGGTGTATATCTACCTATAGGTATGTCTATCTATAGATAGCATGGGCTATCTATTCTGTTCTATTGACCTACATGCTGTTTTTAGGCCAATATATCATACTGTTTTGATTACTATAGCTCTGTAGTATATTTTGAGATCAGGGAGTATGATGCCTCCAGGCTTATTATTCTTTCTCAAGATTGTTTTGGCTATTTGGGATCTTTTGTGGTTTCATACAAATTTAAGGATTATTTGTTCTATCTCTGTGAAAAATGCCATTGAGATTTTTATAGGTATTGCATTGAATCTACACATTGCTTTGGGTAATATGGACACTTTAACAATATTAATTCTTCCAATCCATTAGCATGGAATATATTTCCATTTAGCTATGTATTCTTCAAATTCTTTCATCAGTTTTCAGGGTACTGGTCTTTCACCTCCTTGGTTATATTTATTTTTAGGTATTTTATTCTTTTCTATGTGATTTTATTTTTATTTTATTTTATTTTTTAAAATTTTTATTTATTTATGATAGTCACAGAGAGAGAGAGAGAGAGAGGCAGAGACACAGGCAGAGGGAGAAGCAGGCTCCATGCACCGGGAGCCCGACGTGGGACTCGATCCCGGGTCTCCAGGATCGCGCCCTGGGCCAAAGGCAAGCGCCAAACCACTGCGCCACCCAGGGATCCCTCTATGTGATTTTAAATGGGATTGTTCTATCAATTTCTCTGATACTTTATTGTTAGTGTATAAAAATACAACAGATTTTCATATATTTACTTTGTATTCTGCAATGTTGCCAAATTCATTTATTAGTTTTAAGAGTTTCTTGGTGGAGACTTTAGGGTTTTCCATATATAAAGTTATGTTATCCTCCAATGGTGACAGTTTTACCTCTTCCTTTTGGGTGCTTTTTATTTCTTTTTCTTGACTAATTCCTCCAGCCAGGATTTTCAATACTATGTTGAATAAAAGTGGTGGGAATGGGCATCCTTGTCTTGTTCCTGATCTTATAGTGAAAGCTTTCAGCTTTTCCCCATTGAGTATGATGTTAGCTGTTGCCTTGTCATATGTGTTTCATATTATGTTGAGGTATATTTCTTTTATACCCACTTTTTATTTTAAAGATTTTATTTATTTATTCTTGAGAGAGAGAGAGAGGCAGAGACACAGGCAGAGGGAGAAGCAGGCCCCATGCATGGAGCCTGACGTGGGACTCAATTCCGGGTCTCCAGGATTATGCCCTGGGCTGAAGGTGGCACCAAACCACTGAGCCACCCGGGCTGCCCTTATACCCACTTTGTTGAGAGTTTTTACCATAAATGGATGTTGAATTTTGTCAGATGCTTTTTTCTGCATCTATTAAGATGATCATATGATTTTAATCTTTCATTTTGTTAATGTGGTGACTCTCGTTGATTGCTTTGTTGATGTTGAACCTTCCTTCATTCCTAGAATAAATCCTACTTGATCATGGCATATGATATTTTTAATGTATTCTTGAATTTTTTTTGCTAATATTTTGTTGGGGATTTTTGCATCTGTGTTCACTGGGGATGCTTGGTCTATAATTTTCTGTTTTGTGGTGTCCTTGTCTGGTTTTGATATCAGTGTAATGCTGGCCTCCTAAAATGTTTGGAAGCATTCCTCCTTCTTCAATTTTTTGGATGAATTTGAGAATAAGTGTTAAGTCTTCTTGAATGTTTGGTATAATTCACCACTGAAGCCATCTGGTTCTACACTTTTAGTCTCCTTGCTAGTAATAAATCTATTTAGATCTTCTTTCTTCATGATTCAGTCCTAGAATTGTGTGTTTCTAGGAATTTATCTATTTCTTTTAGGTTTTCCAATTTGGTGGCATATAAATGTTCATAGTAGTCTTTTATGATCCTCTGTATTTCTTTGGTATCAATTTTAACTTCCCCTCTTTCATTTCTGATTTTATTTATCTGAGCCCTCTCTCTTTTTTCTTAGTGAGTCAGCTAAAGGTTTATCAATTTTGTTTACCTTTTCAAGAGCCAGCTCTCAGTTTCACTGATCTTTCCTTTTGTCTTTTTAGTCTCCATTTCATTTATTTCTGCTCAGGTCTTTATTATTTCCTTCCTTCTAATAACTCTGTGCTTTGTTTGTTCCTTTTTCTATAGTTCCATTAGATTGTTTATTTGAGATTTTTCATGTTTCTTGAGGTAGGCCTGTATCTCTATGAACTTCCCTTTTAGAATAGCTTTCACTGCATCCCACTGATTTCGGTATGTTGCATTTTCATTTATCTCTGGGTATTTTTGGTTTCTCCTTTGACTTCTTGTTGATCCATTGGTTGATCAATACCATGTTTAATCTCTACGTACTTGTGTGATTTTTCCAGTTTTATTTTTGTGACTGATTTCCAGATTCATACCATTGTGGTTTGAAAAGATGTTTGATATAACTTTAATCTTCCTAAACTTATTGAGGCTTATTTTATCATATAACGTATATTGTATCTTGGAGGATGTTTCATGTGCACTTGAGAAGAATACCTATTTTCCTGCTTTTGGATAGAATGTTCTACATATATCTATTAACTCCATCTTGTCTAATATATCCTATGTGTCCTTTAAGGTTGAAGTTTCTTTATTGATTTTCTGTCTCGATGATCTATCCATTGATGCAAGTGAAGTGTTAAATTCCCCTACTATCATTGTATTGCTGTTGATCTCTCCTTTTGGTCAGTTAACATTTGTTTTATATATTTAGGTGCTCTTATGTTGGGTGCATAAAGATTTATAACTGCTATACCTTCTTGCTGGATTGATTCCTTTATCATTATACCATGCCCATCTCTGTCTTTTATTACAATTTTTATTTTAAAGTCTATTTTATCTACCCCAAAGTGTAGCTACCTCAGTTTTCTTTTGGTTTCCATTTGCATGAAACATCTTTCTCTATCCCTTAACTTTCAGTCTGTGTGTCCCTTTCTATCTGAGGTAGGCTGCAGGTAGATGGATCTTGTTTTTTTAATTCATTCAGCCACTTTGTCTTTTGATTACAGAATTTTGTCCATTTACATTTAAAGTAATTATAGATAAGGTATGTACTTATTACCAGTTTGTTGTTTACTGGCTGTTTTGTTGTTCCTCTCTGTTTCTTTCTTCTTCTCTTGCTCTCCTTCCTTGTAGTTGATGCCTTTCTTTAGTGTTATGTTTAGGTTCCATTCTCATTATCTTTTGTATATCTACTATAGGCTTCTGCTTTGTCATTACCATTAAGCTTACATATATCAGTCTATATATGTATCAACATAGACTGATGGTAAGTTAAGTTTGAACACATTCTAAGGGGATCCCTGGGTGGCACAGTGGTTTGGCGCCTGCTTTTGGCCCAGGGCGTGATCCTGGAGACCCGGGATCGAATCCCACATCGGGCTCCCGGTGCATGGAGCCTGCTTCTCCCTCTGCCTGTGTCTCTGCCTCTCTCTCTCTCTCTCTCTCTCTCTGTGTGTGTGACTATCATAAATAAATTAAAAAAATTGAACACATTCTAAGATTTTACATTTTTTACTCCCCCATACACATGTGACACAATGATGTCACATTTTATATCTTTTATTTTGTGTATCCCTTAATTAATTATTGTAATTTAGTTATCTTTACTAGTTTTACTAGTTTTGTGTTTTAACCTTCATCTAGTGTTATAAATGATTACTACCTTTAATGCATATTTACCTTTGCCAGTTGGATTTTTATTTTTGTATGTTTTCTTATTACTAATTAGCACCTTTCTTTTCAACTTAAAGAAATCTGTTTACATTTCTTGTATGGCTGGTTTAGTGGTGGTAAACTCCTTTAGTTTCTCTTGTCTCTCTCCTTTAATTGTGAATGATAACCTTGCCAGGTAGAATATTGTTAGTTAGAAGTTTTTTGTTTTTGCTCCTTTGAATATATTATGCCATTTCTGGCCTGCAAAATTTCTGCTGAAAAATCAGCTGACATTCTTGTGGGTGGGGGGAGAGGAGGGTGTTCCTTGTATATAACAGGTTCTTTTTCTCTTGCTGCTTTTAAGATTCTCTCTTTAGCTTTAATTTTTGACATTTTAATTTGACACTTTATGGCTCTTTTATTTTGACTTCAACTTATTTGGAACTCTCTAGGCTTCCTTTATCTGGATGTCTGTTTCTTTTCCTAAGCTAGGGAAGTTTTCAGCCATTATTTCTTCAAATAAGTTATATGTCCCTTTCTCTCTCTTTTCCTTCTGGGACCCCTATTATGTGAATATTTTCCTACTTGATGTTGTTCTATAGGTCTCTTAAGCTATCTTCATTTTTAAAAATTCTTTTCTCTTTTTGCTGCTCTGTTGGGTGGCTTCTTTCTCTCTCTCTCTCTTGCTCTCTCTGGCTTCTACTCTCTTAACTTCCAGGTCACTGAGCCTTTCTTTTACTTCATTTAGTCTGTTGTTGAGCCCCTCTAACATACTTTGAAGTTCAGTTATCATATTCTTTAGCTCCATGACTTCTGTCTGGTGCTTTCTTATATTTTCTGTCTCTCTGCTGAAGTTCTCTCTGTGGTCATTCATTCTTCTGAGATCGGTGAGCATCTTTATAACCATTTCTCTGAACTCTTTATTTAGTAAATTCCTTATCTCCCTTTTATTAAGTTTTTTCCCTGCGGGTTTATCTTCTTTAATTTGGAGCATTCCCCCCTTGTTTCCTCATTTTGTTGTACATTCTGTGTTTGTCTTGTGTATTAGGTAAACCACCAATCTCTCCCAGTCTTGAAGGAGTGGTCATAGGAAAACAAAGAGTGTGTCTCATTCTGCTGTCTACAGCCCCCTGGAGGCAGTAGCCTGCCAGGAACTGTCTCTTCAATTGTTTCGGTTCTGTGGGGCATAGAAACATAAGCCCCCCTGGCCACCAGAGCCAGGTCTTCAAGGAGCATTCCCTATATGGGTTGCGTGCACTTATTTGGTTTGGCTGGGTCACAGGGGAGCACATGGTTGTGGCAAGCTCACCCAACAGGTTTGGTTGGGCAGGGTCATGTGGTACAATAGTCCAGGGCATGCAGCACTAGCAAGATAGAAGGAGAGTGCAGATATGGCACCTTCAAGTGACCCCATCAGCAGAGAGAGTTCCAACACATCCCTGCGCCTTCAGCAGACACTTTACAATTAACCAAAAAATCTCCTTCACACACGGTCTAAGCATTTTTCAGCCTGCTGCTTTTGCCATGGGCCCCAGGCAAATGAGGCTGTAAGAGCCTGTTAAGTGCAGTCTCAGTTTCCTCCAGCCCTTTGGGTCTCCTGACTATAAGCTGTGTTGGTTTTCAAAACCAGATGTTTTGGAGGCTTGTCTATCTAGAGCAGTTCCCAAGGGTTAGGTTTGCCAGATGTGGGGCTCAAACTCAGGGATATGCTCTATATTTGTGAGATTCCACCTGTCTGTGGGTTGCCATGCCCACAGGGGTGGGTTTTTTAGCAAGACTATGTCTCTGTCTCACCTTCTCATCTCAATCTGGCCTTTTTACCCTTTGCCGTGAAGGAACTATTCAGCTTGTTTAAAGGTCTTTTTCAAAGAATTTTTCTATATGTAACTATAGATTTGGTGTTTCCATGGGAGAAAGTGAGTTCAGGGTTTTCCTATACTGCCATCTTAAGCCACCCTCTCCCAAGATTTGATATATAAATTCAACACAATCCCTTCCAAAATCCCAGATGGCTTTTTTTTTCTTTCCCTGTAAATGTATAGGCTGATTCTAAAATTCATATGAAAATATAAAGGACCTAGAATATCCAAAACAACTTTGAAAAGGAAGAATGAAGTTGGACTCACACGCTCTGATTTCAAGACTAATATAAACCTAGGGTGGTCAAGACAATGTGGAATTGGTATAAGGATAAGCATATCCATTGACTGAGAATCTAGAGGTAAAAAAACAAAGAATCTAGAAGTAGATCCATATATATATATATATATATATATATATATATATATATATAATCAGTCTAGAAGTATATATAAATAAATAAATATAATATAATATCAACTGTTTTTTGACAAACGTACCAAAGTAGGCCAATGAGAAAGATATTCCTCTAGTGAAATGGTACTGGAATGAGTGGATATCCATATGCAAACAAAATTAAAATACAAATCTAAAAAACCTTTGATCTTGACCTTGCGCCATATGAAAAAATTTCACTCAAATTGAATAATTGTCTTAAATGTAACACCTAAATCTGTATAAAACATTTAGAGGAAAACACAAGTATAAACCTTTGCAACTTTGAGTTAGGCAAAGATTCCTTAGATATGATACCAAAAGCATAATCCAGAAGAGAAAGAACTGATAAACTGAATTTTATCAAATTAGAAAGTTCTGGTCTACAACTTAAATGTTTCTACATTCCAGATTTTTAGCCACTGATGGGTTTATAATAATAATTTAGATAGCACATCAGTTTTGCCCCATGTTCCCATACTTTCATAGTACTGGAAACCATAGTGAGCCATGTTTAATAGGTTAGTTTTCTGAAAAACACAGATTTGGCCTGGAGACATTAGAAAATGCCTCTTATTTAGCCTCTGTAATTCCCTCACCTCAGAAAGAGCTGGTTTGAGAACTAACAATATTGAGGTGAAAGATCAGATGTAGCATTGACAGATGGATGGATAGACAGACAGATGGGAAGAGGAAGCGAAGGAGGGCAGAAGAAAGAGAGACAGAGACAGAGATTTATTACTTGTAGGCAAATAAGGGAGTCCTGTTTAACATCACTCTTCCTGGCCTTCCTAGGTTTTCTTGAGCGGGAGAGCAGGAGTGGAATTCTAGCTAGTACCTGGGAACTGGACATAACTCAGCTATGCCAGAGCAATGCAAGTGACAGTTCTCAATCTTTTTAAAAGATTTTATTCATTTATTTGTGAGAGACACAGAGAGAGATGCAGAGACATAGGCAGAGGGAGAAGCAGGCTCCTCACAGGGAGCCTGACGCGGGACTCGATCCCCAGACCTAGGATCACGCCCTGAGTCGAAGGCAGGCGCTCAACTGCTGAGCCACCCAGGCGTCCCTGAGAGTTCTCAATTTTGTATATTTCAGAGGCGAAAAGAGAGTTACCAAGGTCCACTGTTCTAGGGAGCGCTATGTTGACTCCATGGTTTTGTATGACAGGTAAGAAGGGAGAAAGATGGCTCCTGCTTTCCAAAGCTCCATTAACAGAATCAGTCTTCTTGATTAAGCTGTAGAACCATGACTAGCATGGACAGTCAGGTATTTGGGGGGCATCTATTATGTTAGTAAGTATACTCTTCATCTTAACTATCACAGAGATGCATGCAGAACTGCTAGAAAATGTTTCCATGGCTGAACGATTTCTTCCTGGATCTACTACTAATTTCTTATCTAACCTAATCTGCAGAAATTATTTATGTGATGCTAGTGGTGTTGGGGCTTCTGCTTTCCCATTTCCAGAGTTGGCAAAGCATATAACCATGCAAGCTGTACCATCCAGAGCTCTCATTTGGTCAGAATCATATTGGCCAGGTCACCGTGTTCCCAGCTGCAATAGGTTGGCAGCTGAAGCAAGCATAATCACTAGGTGACATTATTAAGCACTTATCCTGTGCCAGATACTGGGAGATTCTTACTTAGATTATGGCATTTCATCATCACAATGGCCTAATGAGATTGGTACAAAGGTAATCAGTGGTGAAGCCAGGATTCAAATCCAGGTCTCTGATTCCAAAGCTGATGTCCCTTTGAATACACACAAAGCTACACAATTAATTTATTTCAAGCGATCTTTGAAAAGCCCTGTGCTGTAGCCATTAGCTCTAGGTTAAACCTCAAAGTATGTCCAGCCTGTGTGTTATTTACCCCTTGTTATTGGAAGTCTTTTTCAAATATCTTAGGCTACTTTCCTGCCTTATTAATGAATGCACTTTCTGGAATAGATTTGATTTTTTTGTTATGACCGAAAGACTCACACTATCCCAGATGGGGAATATTGGAGGAAAAGGCAATTAAGCTACAAGTGAACTGATTCTCAGGTACAGTTGACTAAAAGCCACTTTTAGGAATGCATTCTGACATCAGTTTATGCTTCTGTCATTTGTCTTTTTCTACAAAGGAGCAACTACAGAGAAAGAGTTAGAGATTGCAGTCAGTTTAACAGTTCGGTTTGTCACAAGACTTTGTGATACTAGATTTAGTCTCATAGCTAAACTAAGGCACCAGTAACATCATCAGCAGGTAAAACTACAGGAACTATTTGACAAGTTGAATACTTGGCCACCTGATTGTTATGTTCATATAGCACACAAACATTTTGAAGTGAATGTCCCCCCCCCACACACACACAGTTTCATACAGAGAGGCAAAACTGGGGGTTTTAGCAATAGTCACAGACTACTGTGAAATGCTTGGCTCTCAGTTAGAGGACATGACACACTCATGAGATCATGGTGTGCAGGATTCAGACTCCAGGGATACACATATAAACAGCTGAATCTGAACATATAACTGCACCATGCTGAGTCCATACAGAACAAACAAGACTTCACTTCTTTTTAAAGGTGGAAAGTTTTTCATTTGGCTCCTGCCAACCAAAGCCAAAGGAGTGTTGGTGTGTTTAGTTTATTTATGAAGCTATGTGCTCCTAACTGCTCTCATCTAGAGACTGCTAAATAGATAAACAAGTCTGCTTATTATGAGACAATTCTGGCAAAGACAGGTTCGAGTCCATCTTCCTGTGGCATCTGCTACTAGGGTCAGCTCCAGGCAGATTTGTGAAGTGAGCAAGGTTGACTTGGTCCTCATATTCCCCTTCTGTACTCCTTTGTCTCTATTTTAGCATTCCTCCATCTCTGGCTTAATTAATTTAAGCCAACATTTATGGTACTTAATTCAACAATTATGGTATCATTTACCAGGCACTGTGCTTGGGTTCTCTGCCCTGGTCCTGTAATATTCATCGCCTTCACTAGTGTTTGAATATAGAACTTACTTCTTATCATTCCATAGCCTAAGACTATGGAAAACATTTCAGGCTGAGGGGCTGCTTAGTTTCCATAGTGGTCTGCAACTGCCTGAAATCTAGTTTTTTAATTGATGCCTCTAAATGTTACACACACACACACACACACACACACACACACACACACACCCTCAACCTTGGTTGACTGATTTGAGGGAGATCTATGAGTTCTCTTTATTGCTGTCTTGATGATGGGGCATTAAAGGTTCAAGATCCCTCAACAATAATTTTTGAGAATGGGTGACTGTCCAAACATAACCAGAATGATGTTAGTTTAGAGCAAAAGGAAAGTGTTTGAAAGTACACACTATTTCCTTTCATCATCACTACTGCTACATTTTTTTAAAAGTGGATTGATTTTAATTTCTCCCCAAAGAGAAATTACTTCCCCTGAAGTCTCCATTTTCACAGTGGCTGCCAGAGCCTACTCACATGTCATGGTATATGGAGAGAAGAGCACTCAGGTGGACATCCTGAGACCAGGCTCCAAGACTCCTTTGGTGTGATTATCTGAAGTACCTTGCTATCTAGGAGAAGAATTGTAGAATAGATGGTAGTAAGAAGAGCAGGTGACAAATATTAGAAGACCAGGATTCTAGGATAACCTCTGCTACTTGGGGAAAATGACTGACCCTTCTTGAGTCTCAGTGTCCTTATCTGTCCAGCAAAAGGGTTGGTCTCATGTAAAGCGTATTCTGATACAAAATGAAAATTCATAACAGCTTCTTGTCATTGCCATGCATGCTCAGCTGTGACAGTTTAAGTGCTTGCTAAGAACAACCCAATGGGTTAGCAAATGCATTGATTCTGGCATGATGTGTTTCACAGAATAACATATTAACATTACCAAAGGGAACCAAATGTGTGGTTAAATGTAGTGGTCTGGCCTGGTTAGTCATGGGTCAACCTCTATAAAACCTATGCTTCCTGATATCAGAGTTATGGCTCTGTACTGATTTTTCTTTCTGCTTTGTCAATTTGGCTCAATGTTGGCATAGAAGAAAATGCATGTATCTCCCTGAAAGTCACTGCCAGGATAGTCTGGCTCTGCTGCTCAGATATATCCCATTCCATCTGCTCTTCCCTGAAACACAGGGCTGGCTACCCAGCTTCAGATCCAGGCAACAAAACAGAGCAAGCAGAAGTCACAGAACTTTCAAGCTGTAGGCTTTTAAAGCTAATCTGAATGCTTCACTGCATCTCTCTTGGCCCCCAATGGATTGGAGTCTCCCAAAAAGGGCAGAATTGGCCATTTGGTTTTAGTTTTGACCCAATTCACAGCTCCAACTTGTTCTTATCAATGTTAGGGGATTCTATCTTTGTGACTTCCTTTTCTTTTCCTCTTCTGACCTAGCTTTGCTACCTGAGGGGGTAAGTGGGCAAATGAAAGGGTTCAGGGGTCTCTTCTCAGAAGTCTTCATTGATATCCCCACATGACATCTTCTTCACCACAATCCTGGCGTTGGTTAGGGGTGACTATTTGGGCTCTAACAGGACCCAGTGACTGCTTCATTGTAAATACTATCTTGTCATCCTGTCTCCTCTCCTCCCCACAAGGAGACTGTGAAGGCGTGTATTATATCTTGTATTTGTCTGTACAACCCCAGGATTTAGCACAATGGCACAAAATAAACACTCAATGTATTTGAGTTATCATCTTAAAGTAATAAAAATCAAAAAAATTAATTTACCAAAAATGTCCATTTGGAGACCTCGTGGAGGCACATACTATCCTCTCCAATTTCCTCATGTATAAAACAGAAATAATAATAGTGCCTATTTCATAAGCTTCTGGTGTTGAGGATTAATGAGACAAAATTGTCAAGTGCTCAGTACAGAGGTTGGCTGAGAGCATGCACTCTACATATAAACTTCCCAAAAGTTGATGGGACCTAAGTCAGATCAATGGACCTGGCACACATAACCATGAAAAGAATAGTGGAGAATTTTTTAGTTTTCATTAATAACAAAAATAATGAAGAATAACGAGGAATTACCTTAATCTGTGAGTCACATACACAGCAACTAAAAGGCACCCAGCTCAGAATGTGTGAGGAGGGAGGCCATCATGGTGGCAGAAGCTTGGAATGTGTCCAAATACAGCAAGTGCTCTATAAGATCACGTTTATTTACTTAAGAATGTATTTATGTGGGCCTCCTACTGTTCACAACCTGAGTATGTTATCAGGTATGCATTTTCTGTGTCATCTGAACTCAAATTCGACCAATGCTCCCTTTGTGGCTCACACTGAGATTCTTCACTCAAAAGGTAAGAGACTAGGTCCCTCTAAAGCCAAAAGAAACCAACAGTGCCCCTTTCAAAGTGCAACAGCAACCACAAGCATCCTTCATGAAACATCAGGGTCTAATAAATGGAGATGGTGCCCTACAGCTGTCAGCATGATAGGTGTGTACAAGGGGCCCAGGGGCGGCCTGCCATTTCTGCAAGCATGGGGCTAGAAGCAATTTTCCAGTGCCATATCTGCTAACTGAGAGTGCACACTGACAGTGAATCAGGACTCATTTGGAAACATTCATCTGCTGGGGACTGTGTGCATCAATTCCCTTCCTTCATAATTTATACAGCATTTTGATTGTAGTGTGTGGTGATAAATAACTGAAACGAGTTATAAGTGCTCGGAGATTTAGTCTTATGTCTTCAGCGCAGCTTTTTATATTCTCTAAGATAGCCCACATTCAACTTTATATGCAAACCTGAAATGGGATTCAAGAGGAAAAGAAATGGGGGAAAAAGGCAACCAACAGAACTTTCATTTTGGGAATTGACTATAAGATCATATTTAAAATGCAGCATTTATGGTCCAACACTGAATACATAAAATATATGAGCATTACAAATTCACCTTTCATTGCAAAACCATGCTCTTGTACTGACATATCTTATTGCTAGATTAGAGTTTTTAGCATGATTAAGGCATCTTTCATCTTCTCCTAGATGCAGGCTGGGTACTCCTTCTGGGCTGTATTTCTACCTATCACAATGCCCTATGCCACTTAGAGACATGGCCTACAGAGAACCCAAGTCATTCACCAAAGGGATGAAGCTTCAGCCACTTCAAAGGGGAAGCATCTAATCAGAGGTATGTCATCTGCATGGGTTCGCATGCTCTGCTGAATCCAATCGGCGGGATCAGCCAATGCTATTTTCTGGAATTAACCCAAAGAGGTAAATCTAACATCACAAATATTCAGCCAATACAAGCTTTGGCAATACCACAAAGACAGTTTCATGTAAGACATGTTACATGCTGGTTACTAGGAAAAGAATAAACGTACCACATAGATCAGTGATATGGTTACAATGTAAATGTACTTAAACCAGGGCATTCATGGAATGACTTTCCAGATTTTTTGGCTTAACCCTCAACCTTAATGTATGAGTCAAAGACAGATTTTCATGGGTTTTGCAACTCGTTAAATGATGAAGCAGTGCTGCTGTTTCTTTCTTTATTTTTTGAAACACATAGTCCAAATCTTGGATTGCTTTAGATCCTTGCCTTTCACATTCAGTCTGACTTTCCCATTCTTCTCATCCCACATCTTCAGTCCTTCATATACCCCGTATTCTTGATGCATGCTTTACTCATTTAAATTCCCCAGTGACTAGCCCAGGGCAAGGCACATGGAAGGCATTCCACAAATCTTCGTTGAATGAGTATGAATAAATGACAAAATGAGGACAGCACAAGGCTTGGTGACAGCTGTGTTAAATGCACAGGGACACTTTTCACTTACTTCCCACTCTTAGATGCGTTCCGTGCTTTTGTGGATGATGGAGAATTGGCATCTGGATTAGTGTTTGGAGAACCCCGTCTATCCTTACTATACCCACAGAAAGAATAGAAAAAAATATATACAACAATGACCACAGAGACAAAAAGCAATTAGTCATTTCATTTAAATACTTTCAATCTCTCTCTCTCTCTCTCTCTCTCTCCCTCCCTCCCTCACTCTCTCTCTCTCTCTCCTCTCTCTCTCTCTCTCTCTCTTTCTCCTGTCAAAATAGACCATGATTTTATCCAGTGGTGCCCTTCAAAGGTAAAGAGAGTGGGAACCACTGGTCAAGTTTAAAGAAAGCTATCCTTTTGGTATTCAGAGCTTGAGCTGGTGGATTCCATTAATGATAGCACCATAGCCCAGGCCCCAAGGGAGGTTCCAGTAAAAATATTATGTAAAAATAACTAGTCTTTAACATAAAATCCTTTATTTTCAGTCTCTAGAGTGTATATATTACAAGTTCAGTTCTGAAGCTGCTGACTTTTAGTGAAGTATGTGGATGCCAAATGACTTCTAAAAGTCTTTGGAAGATACTATCAGATGAATTAATAAATTCCACTCATAATGTTAACATGGGAAGGCCGTGAATTCAGATATTCTTTCAGGAAAAGCACCACCTGCTTCATGAGTAATTGAATTTAAATCTCCACCTTCAATAACTCCACAGCTTATGTCAAACCTTGGAAACAATTACGAAATAAATCACTAGGAAGGTCTTCTTAATCTCATCAGGTTAATAAACGCAGACAAATTAATCACTTGAAGGTAAACAAAAAGAAATAATTGATTGGAGTCTTCTTGATTACTTTATTCTATTTTCTTTATCAAACTATTTTTACCATTATCTTCAATTCAGCTGCTCTGCCTTGAAATTATTACTTCATCTTCAGATTTCCATGGAAACCAATTCAAAGGCTTTCTCTCCTAGATGATGTGTGGAATTATTTATCCTGATTTCATCAGAAAGATTTTTTTGTTGTTGTTACTCAGATCTACGTCAGCATAACCTTTTATGAAAAGTGAAGGTAAAAAAGAAAAATGCATATCTTGGCTTTCAATGAGGATAATAGAGCCTTCCAAAGGCACAGAATATTGTTTCAGAGAATGTCAAAGAGCTTTCCGGATACTTATGAAGCTTTTAAGTACCTCAGAAATAAGTACCTGTAAGTCACTGTATTTATATGTGGAGTGGCATGGGGGTCACAAAAGATATTCTGCCCTGTGCTCATCAGCTTTAAATGGCGATGCAGATGTGACTGGAACAAGAGAGAATCATAGGTTCTGGGTGATTGCAAAGGTAACACAGAGGGTGTGGGCACAGACAAGGGCTAATCAGACAGATAGCGAAAGCCCCAACAGGTAGGATTCCGTGTCTAGGAGGTCCAAAAAGCACTTCTTTGAGGTGAGCTCCGAGCTTTCTGCTGGAGACAACAGACATTCTAGAAAGAGTGAGCACACATTCTATTCCAGAAGAGATATCAGAAGTCTGTCAAGACAAAGCGCTGGGGTTCTCGCACAGTGTGGGGACCATTTCCTTGTGCTGCTACGGACTTGCCATACTGTGGCTACATTCTGAGTGGGGCCTGCAGACTCCATTCTGAAGACTCCATCTATCCATTATGACTTGCTAGCAAAGAACTCCTTCCTTAGCCACGCCTGGGACCATACCAGCTACCTTCCTCATCCAGAGCCAAGCTCAGAAACTAAGAGATAATACCAAACAATGGGGCAAAGATTGTAACTCCAAAAAATTCAAGACTGTCTCCTTCAGCAGGTCGGGGCAGTCTGATGCAAAGGACACAATATGCTATGAGTTGCAAAATTAAAGCCGGACCCAATTTTCCTCACTTCCATATCCTGGTCACTGGCCAATAAACATTCCTCCACCTAGCCCCTCACTCAGAGAGGGGAGAGTGGAAAACTTCACTGGAAGCATTCTGAAACAAAGGCTCTTTTGATTTTGTAAGCTACCAGGCTCAGACTAGGTGGTCATTTAACACTCCTGGAGTCACCAAGTTCAGGCATCCCTGTTCTTTTCAATGCAAGAACACCCATTCTGACTGCTAAATTCCCAGGTCTGTGCCTTGGGCACAAGAGTCCTTTATAATCTGCATGACAAGTGACCCCATTAAAGCTCAATTCAGGGCACTGCAGGACATCAGGGAAAGCTGGCAGCTGGCAGAGGCAGCCTTCTTATTATTAACTGCTGCTTTAGACAGGGGTGGTCTGGGAGCAGTTGTGCTTTAAAAGATAGGAATAAGGACCCCCTCTGACCTACTGCCAAACCCTGTAAGTGCAGATCTGAAGAGAAGAAAAACAAAAACTTTATCAGAGAAAAATCACATACAGAAGGTATAGCACCATGATTGGGGGTAAAAGTAATCAAGCAACCCAAAATGTTTGTTCTGGGCAAATAGCAGATCCATTCGCAGACATAAAGTGTATCCGAAAGTGCGGTAGGGAACAAGCGGAATTTGTGGCAGGCTTGATCCTAGGAGTTTCATTTTGTAGCTAGACTAAGAACTGTTGTAGAGAAAGGCTTGGTGGACATTGATAGAAAACAGTCATCCGTCCACCTCAAAGTTCCAGGCTCAGCAGCAAAGTCTGAACAAGACACTATATATAATTTTGAAACCTTGAGACCAAAGGACCCTGAGTTTTCTGGAAGTGCCCCATGATAGAGAAAGAGAAGATCCTGCAGCCACAGACTGTCTGGGAGCCTCAGAGATCTGGAAAAACACAGGTCAAGGACCAAAAGATTAAGATGCTGCCAAGAATGCTGGCCACTGGATCATCCAGCAATCTCAGGGATTTGATAAATGGATGATAATTTGGGGCATATGAGATGGGAGGGGAACTGTATTGGCTCAGAGCTAGTTTCCAACCCACAGATCTGAAACAGACTCCTGTTGTCATTATTTTGACCACTTGTCAGATCTCTACTTTGATCTTCTCTTTGGGTTGCAATCTTAAAGGCTGTGGCCTGAAATCCCTGAGATTATAAATCCAGGCTTCCTCTACTCCTCCTGAGTAGCTATTCTCTTCTGAGATGATTCTTTCCTCCCTCCCGCACACCCAACCTCATCAAAGGCCTATGAAAACTATTCCAGGTGAGCTCCTGCTAGGAAAAGTTAATGAGTGCCAGCGCTCCTTCTGTCTGCCTGGCTGGCTGTCCGTCTCCATCTATGTAAGCCACTTTCCACAGGCTCCACTGATGTCTCCAACACCAGAAACTTAGAGGAAAAAATCTGCAGTATTCTGCACATTGTATTCAGGTGGGAAAACTCCAACTAACCCAACTTTCCAGCATTTTCAAAGAGTTTCTGATTGAATAATTTGATGCTGAAATGGCATCCAGTGTTCTTAACACAAGATGGCAATCAGATCCACTCCAATCCGGATTTTTCTCTTAGATCAGAGAGGTACTTGAGGGAGAAGAACCTAGCAGCTTTAAACACACTCAACTCACTTTCTTGATGGGCAGCATAAACTTCTGCATTTGCTATAGTACTTCGTAGGCTCTTTTTGGAATTAATTCATCTCAGACCCATGAAAACTAGTTGCACTGCTCTACCTACAACAGCACTGAAATTTTAAAAATGGATTTTTCAGGGTTTTAGGAAATTGAATTTCAGAAGAGAGACTCAGGCTGTCATACTCATTGTCTATATATCTTTTATTTGGCCCTGAGCATATGGTGCTTGTTTATATCTTATTGTTTATCTGTCTAGCCCGTAAGAGGGCATTCAGAAAATATTCGTTAAACAAATGAAAAGAGCTGCATTTGGGCTCAGTAGAAAGGAGTACTCTGTTCGATTATCAATGTCTGGCACTGGTGGGAGATAGGAAGTGGTGACACACATGTCACACATTTTCCATTCCTAGAGAATGGACTGGGCAAACTGTATTCTAGTTGGATTCTGGTCTAGTTAGAATTGGCTTGATGGTTGATCATCATGTGGATCACAAAGACAGGTAAGCTTGGAAAGGATTCTCCAGCAAGTGTGCTTGAGTAGTTGGCTAGTGCCCATGAATAACAAGAACCCTACTGCATTTGTATAGCTCTTCATATTTTCCAGTGTGTGTTCTCATAAGCGATAACTGAGATGAAACCCAAGCAATTGTTAAGGGGTTACTCCAAATCTATCTGGGGAAATGGTAGCTAACTGCCCCCTAGAGATGACTCTAGGTTCCGTAAAGCTCACATGATGAGGAAATGCACTTAAAATATATAGATTCTACCAGGGATAGAAACTCATCTGATCTGCTTCCCCAACAGGTGCTTGAGTTTCCCATACAACATATCAACCAAGTGGTCATCTTTTTGAAAGGCTTTGAAATCATGATCGTTTCCCCATCATGATTGCTTCCCCATGAAAACCTGCTTTCTTATTTTCTAAGAGGCTCAGATTTCTGAAGTATTTTTGCCCTTGTTCTGTTACTGAGCAAGACAGCTCTTTAAATATCGATTTTCTTTCATTAGAGCTGATGAGGCTTCTTTATCTCATTTTTCTATCTTGCTAGGTTATGTCCTGAGTGGTTTTCTTTCTTTGCTCCAAACTTTTTTCATTTTCCTCTACCCAAAGTGCCTCAATTATTGTTCATACCCCTTTAAGGGTCCTGCTCTTATTATCTATATTTCTGTTAATTATCAAACAAAGAAAGTTCAGTTTGCTAACCTGTGCTTTCAGTTAGCTTCCTTCCCTAGTTTTTCTTTGCTTAACTGTGGATAACGACAGGTTTTCAGGGACGAGAACAGCTCATCTTTATTGCTAGGAAGTGCAGTGTTAACTGTGATCTCTCAGGAGCAACCTCATCTGTTCAAAGCATTTATTCAAAAATCTCAAGTTCTAATCCTGGCTGCCAGCAAAGCATATAACTTCTTGCTGTCTTAGGATTCTCATCTGTAAAGCAAAGGGAATTAAACTGATGAGGTAAACCATTCACACATACGTTCACAATTACTTTGTAATTGCAGAGCTCATGGACAAGACAGCCGGGACACTCACATTATCTTGCCCTCTCCCCTTCCATTAACTTTTCACTCTTGCAACTCCCCACAGGGCATTGGAGACTGGAGCAATATGCTTATTGATTATTGTTGCTATTTTGCTCTCTTCACCTCTTGGTGCATGCTTTATCTGTCCAGTGAAACCAGTCACAACCCTGAATGCCTCACTGGGATCAAGAAAGAACACAAATTGGTTCCTAAATTGTACTATTTTCTCATTTAAACTGGCTGTTCACCTATATCTTTCCCAAGAGCTTGGATCTGAGTTATAGACTATCAGGGCGCTCTGGAACTGTGTCTACAGCTGTCACATTCACATCTAGTTCTGGTACTGCAAGGTTTGGGGTGATGGAGACCTGAAATATGATGGGAGCCTGGACCAGAACAGTAGTTTGGGGTGGAAAGAAGGAAATGAGGCACAGCATAGCAAAAGAAATGAGAGAACTCGGGGACTGACTACATCTGAAGAATGAAAATAAAGTCTACACAAAAGCTGCTGAGAAGGTGTGGAAGCTGAATGGCTGGGAAAACGAAGGTGCCAGTGAAAGAGACAGACTGGCTGGGAGGGAATCTGGATGAGAGAAGATGATTCAGTTTGGAGCATACTGAGTTGGGGTGTTGATGGACAGTGTCCAGCAGGCAATTAGAGAGACAGCAGGTCTTAAGAAGAAACACAGGGTCAAATGTATAGTCATTGCTCTGAAGTGGAAGTCAAAGCTATGAGGATAGGCAGCAAGGCCTGATGGGACAGCACTCCATTGTGATTAACATGCAGATGTTTCCAGCATGGGGGGGGAGTGCAGTGGGGGTGGGCAGCCTATGCCACATCTGCTTATGTCCACCCCAATTTATGGGGATTTAAAAGTGTGTTACAAAGTCTTGTATCCCAAGGTCCAAACAAAAGAGCCTGAGCCAGTTGACTTAGTTATGTAGAGTTCAATGCTAAGGTTAACGTGGGAAATGTAGACCTTGTCCCTTGTGTGGGCCAGTGACTTTCCTCATCCCATGGCCGTCACTTGCGTCTTCCCATTTTCTAGCCCAGTCAAATTGCTTACAGATGATAAGGTGAGCTGGGTGCCAAGAGGTGAGGTGGGTGACAATAGCTGACAACCCATTCCCATAACAAATACAGCTCGCAAAGTACATTCTGTGCTGCTGGCAGATGAGCAAAACTGAGCTTGCAATCTTGGTTTCAAGGCACCTCGGTGGCTCAGGTGGTTAAGTGTCTGCCTTCTGCTCAGATCATGATCCTGGGGTCCTGGGATCAAGCCCCCATGCATCAGGCTCCCTGCTCAGCAGTGAATCTCCTTCTCCCTCTCCCTCCCCTCTCCCTGTGTTCTCTCTCTCTCAATCTCTCTCTCGTAAATATATAAAATCTTAAAAAAAGAAAACTTGGTTTCACTTGGAGCTCACCTCTTTTCCTTTTGGCTCCCCTTTACCAAGGACTAATCAAACGTCAGGGACTATACCTCCGATAACGCTAAAATCTATTTCTATTTTTCATCACGACATCCTTTCCTGTGCTCGATCTCTGCACTATGTCTCACTAACTGGCACCCTCAATCACCTTCTCATAGCATCACAGTTGGTACAAGTATGGCCCAGCTAGTAACATCATCACAGCTGGGTGTAGGAACGGCTTGTCTAGGAGCAAATCACAGACTTTGCCCTTAAAGAACCAAAGTATCCCAGGCTTCCTAAGTTGAGTTCAGTTCACGAGGACAATATTTAAGGAACTATGACCATTATCTTTCCCAAACTGAGGCAAGCTTTCACCTTTAGCTCTGGGTCTGTAGCCACCCACCGAATCTCATTTAACCTCTCTGAATCTCTGTTCCCTTGTCTGCCAGGCCCACTTTTCAAAGCCATCCTATGGTTTTGAAAACTATAAAACGTTACACAATTTATTTACTCAAAACACATTTACTGTATGTGTGTTTTCTATGTGCCCTTCATCATGCCGGGCCTTGAACAGACAATGACTGTGACAAAGTTCCTGCCCTTGAGTGGCCCAAAGCTAATATAATAGAGAAGGTGAGCATGTTAATAGGTATATGGCACAATGTACCAAATCGGATGAAGTGTGAAAAAGTGCCAGGGAAATAAATCAAGGAGTAAAACTGCCTATGGCTGGGATAATTGGGGAAAGTAAAGGTAAAGCTGAGTTACCACAAGGACAATTATGATTTTCAGCATGTTTTTAAGACGCATAAATCAGAAATTAAACTCTGGGTTGTAAAAATTTTCACAAAATAGAGTGAAATTATGCCTACCCTTACTTTGAAACATCAGAATCACCTGGAAAACTTGTGAAATGATGTCTAGACCCCACCCCCAAAATTCCTGATTCAGCGGGTGTAGGCTAGAGCCTAAGAATGCATACTTCTAACAAGTCTCCAGATGATGGTGAGGTTGCTGGTCTATGGAGGACACTTTGGGAACCACTGCCTCACAGGAAGCGTGAGACAGCCACACTTAGTCACCACTAAGTGAGAGATAACAATCAGCTGTATCCATTGTCCCTGCTTTCCAGACAACACCATTAGAAACTGCTGGAATGAAGTGCCCCTAGTCTAGTGCTCCTGAATCAGGAAAGCAGAGGACACAAAGGGCTGCAGACATCCATCTCTGGAGAAGCTCCACCTTTCTGAGGAAGTCTCAATTACTGAAAATACCACAGAGTGGAGCCCAATAACAGGTGAGACAAAAATTAGATCTGACAGCATTAATTGAGCTTGAAGTTCTATTTACTGAAAATGATCTGGCATAATTAAGAATTCACAACTGGAGCCTACTTGATGAATATTATACATTAGAGAGTCCCCAGAGTAGGCCAGGAAAGTCTCAGTGAATTTTTTAGGAAAAGCCAAAGAAGCCAACTGCTATGGTAGGAATTCATACACAAATAAAAAAGGAAAGTCAGTGAGCTCATTTATTTGGAAGTGAGATTCTTCTGCCTTTATACTGCAGAATGATATGAGCCAAGGCTATTGGTGAGGGGTGGGGCCAATCACTTATTCATTTCCTTTTCTCTTGTGAATAATCACTTTGTTTTTACTTCCTGCTAAATCTGTTCTTACAGATTTTCAAGAATGTCCACTCTGCCTGCACATTATATGTTAAATTATTTGAAGATACAAGCAAATTGTATTCATATCCGTTCATGAAGTTTCTTATAACATCTGTTGTATAGAAGGTTATCAGTACAGAGGCACTTGGGTGGCTCAGTCAAACATCAGACTCTTGATTTTGGCTCAGGTCATGATCTCGGTTGTGAGATCAAGCCCCACACTGGGCTCCGTGCTAAGTGTGGAGCCTGCTTGGGATTTTCTCTCCCTCTCCTTCTGCTTCTCCTCCCCCCCTACACACTCTCTTTCACAGAAAATATTTTTTAAAAAGAAGGTTTTCAGTGCCTGTTGACCAACAACCATCCTGGTAAATCTGTCTTCTGATATATGTTTGCTGAATTAAGTTAACACATATTAATTTAGAGGTTTACTAACAGTCAGGTGTCTTTGGTTTTTTTGTTCAATAACTTATGTCAGACAACACTGTATGACTAGAAACATGGCAGTCTATTGCAGTGCCATTTTTGAGCCTCAGTACCCACAGATATGAAACTCCAGTAGGGTAAATGGAGTGGGATTCAGCAATTTTGGAGAATGGTGCTGCCTAATAAATGGAGGGCAACTCTGAAGTTGTGCAAAGAGCATGGGTACCAGAATCAGGCCAGGTCATTGTCTCTCTAATGGCTGGAGGATCTTGGACAAGTTGGGTCATTGAGGCAGTGCTGGTCCTGCCTAACCAAGGCCTCAGATCTTAACATCGGGGCTTTGGGACTCCAATTCTCTAGCTACATGTTGGTGTCCAAAGGCAGGAACATTCAAAGATATTCTTGTTGCTGAACTTGGCATCTTAAGTGCTTTCTAAAGGAGTGAGTATATTCAAGATTTAAAAGTGCGGCTGTCTCCTTAGATAGCAAGTAGAAGGGCCATGGCAGCAATGGTTTTGATCATGCTTTCTGGGGCAGTAAAGAAAGAAAAGTTCTCTCAAATGCACTCCAATGAGTTTCTTTTTAATAGTACTGAGCCTGTAAACCGAAGGTTCTTACACATTTCCTTTATATTTAGAAGGACAGTTAAAAACTTGAAAATATTTTTATTTTTAAACTGCTCAAATATCACTCATTTGGATATTTGTTTGAGTGCATGCTATTTCTAAGTAGGGTTTCCTTTGCAAACATTATCCATTCTATGATGTGTAGAGACCGTTAAGTTTCTTTTCTGAATAAAATCCAATCACTTCTTTCTGTTGTGTTAAGATTTGGAAAACTGAGCATTATTTTACTGAGTATGTTTGTGGAAGATTAAAATTCTGATAATTCAGGGAAACCAAACATATCTTGCTTGTATATCATCCACTAATCACTGTTAAATACTAGGGCTTGTATGATTTATACCCATATCCTATTCTCAATGAATAGGAGTGTTTAGTAACAGTCCAGTCCAACCTAAGACACTTAGCTGAGGTTCTTTATTGAATGTACGCCACTCAGTCAAGGGAAAGACTCATAGAAATAGGGAGTTAGAAGAGCACCTCAAGATAGTAAAGAAAGGTCCTAAGAAAGAAGGGATGTATCCAAGGGAAGTACCCCATGGATGTAACATGAAGTTAATGAGAGAACTTGGCTAGCACCTAGCAAACAGGGCCAGAGCCCCCACAGAGTACAGAACAAGACAGAAAGGCTTGGGGCCAAAAATGAAGTAACATGAATGAGTTGTGGCTTCATTTGCCAAAATAAATAGTACAAGAAAGATGGACAGCCTTTTTCTGTGGGAGGAGAGTATGAAAGAGATGATAGGTTCATTCTGGGTTATGTTTTGTGTGCTGTTGAGACCCCAAGGCTATGAATTTGGTTGACAGTTGGATATATGGATGCAGAGCTTAGCTGGATATATAGGTATTTCCGCTTAAGAATGGTCTCTGGAGAGCTGGGAATATTCAGAATATTAATGGTGGTTGAAAACCTTAGAGAGGAAGAGATTACATAAGGAGAGTGTATAGAGTGGGAAGAGCAGAGCCTGGAAAGAAGATTAAGGACAAACTACAGTGGAGAAAGTGGGTTCCTGCAAGCCAAAGAGGAAACTGGACCTAGGGGCATGAGTGTTACACTCATAAGAGACTCATTCGCTGTTTATAAGACATTCGTGTATCATAGTTTCCAACTGCTACACGTTTCTTTTCCTTAGTGTGCTTTTCTGATGAGTGTGGTATTTCATCAGTCATACCATCCTTCATGATGCCAAGAGTATTTGATAGAGAATAAACCTTCTTGGTCACATGCAACCTGATTTCATCAAGTCCTGGAAAAGATGATCTGCAGTATACTGAAGGAAGCATCATATACCAAACAAATCTGTAATTATATATAGGCTTTAGATATATTTTTTCAGTCCAGCCTTATTTATTGCAACAAAGATCAACAAAATAAGAAATTGTTTTAGTGCCTGAGCTAGATAAAGCAACTGTACTCAAGTTTATGCAAATATATCTCCCAAAGAAACAATTCATTAGAATTTCCCAAAGAAACAATTAGTCCACTTTTCATTGTTGTTCCTGTTGTTTGCTTCCTCTATTATATACACAATCAGAAATGGGACTGACTGTTCTCCTCAGCCTCAAAACTTCAAGAAAATCGTGGCTCTGTAGTAATCAGAATTTGGGTCAGCCATATGCCAAACTCAGTTGTTTTGCACTTGGGAAGGCTGAGGTTTTCTGAGAGTCATGCTCCCATCTCTGCCACCTTTTTGTCAGATAGGCTCTGTGTTTTGAATTAACTGCCCTCTGGTTCTCCCTAACCACTAAACTATCAACTTCCTATTTGACAAATTCTTTAAACCCATCTGAACTGGTGTCCGTACATTGCTCTACAGCAAACAGTGAAATGACAGTGCGAGGTCTCACTGTCTGGGAGTATCTCTTGGCTTAGGCGAAATGGAGAAACCATTGAAGAACACTGAAGAAGAGGGCAGAATCTTCCCATAGGATCTACTTTCAGCCATTGTGAAAGCCTAAATGAAGTAAGGAATAAAGTACTTGTGGAAAATGTCTTCATCAGTGCCTGGGAGCAGAGCCTATGAATGGGAAGAGCCTGCTCTCTTCCTTATGCCCCTCAACCTTTGTAAGAAAATGGCTGCCTTCACTCTGTTATTTATACTGTCTATGAAGGGATGCCATGAATGTTAAACCATATTAAACCATTTCCAGATTCCTCTCAATTAGGGATATATGGGTCAGGACACGCCACTGATGAGGCGTAAAGAATGACTCTATGTGAGATAGACAGATAACTTATGCTGGGAAGGGCTAGAACCTTCACTGGAGCTCAAGAATGTCAGTTCATCATCACACCCTTGGGAAGAAGACCAGTTCTTTTTCTATGGCTCATGGGAAGGCAACTAAGCTTTGAAGTTCCAGAAACTCAAAAAGGAGATGAAACCCCAGAGAGAAAGTGTGACCCTCTCACTCTCAAAAAGTTCTGTCATTGTTATTTTCTTTGACTTTCTCTTGGGAGCTTTGGCTCTACTCATCCCTTGCAGGCCTGGGTGGGAGTTTTTTTTTAATTAAGGGGAAGTGTCCTTTACATCCTTTTCCAGGATGTCAAAACTCAACCAGGACTTGTTGAGGCACATTGTCCAACTGCCCATGGTTCTAGAGAAAGGTCATCCATGGCCTATGCCATACCATGGACTGCAGGGAGCCAACGGCTTGCAGGCCTGTGCCCTCACCCATCCAGTTTTGGTTTCTGGTCACAGTACAGACTCTTTGTTTTCTGGAAAACACCTCCTCTGGAACAGGCTGTCCCCTTCAAAAAATGAGCAGACAGAGCAGAGTCGATTTTTAATTCTGTCAAGTGATGGCCATAAACTGAAAGTCAAGTAAGGCACCAACTAAAACAATCCTAGCATGAGTAATTGCCACAGGTCAGCAGTCCCCATACTGGAAGGTTCTGGTTTTCATTGAAATTTCCTTCTTGCAGTTTTATCGACTGGCTCCAGAGATAAGGGGAAAAACCATACAACAACAGGAAGGTGCATCCTGCTCTGTGCATCCCCCCTGCTTTCTGATATTTGGAGGCATAGAGAAATAATGATTAAAGATTTATATGGGGGGAAAGCATCAAATCTAGTGTGAAAATGGAGGCTGTGACTAACAGAAACAGAATTTATTCTGGGAAGCACAAAGTCAGAGGCAGGAGCATGGGCCACGGAAAATGCAGATTGGTATTTGACCATCACAGGTGAGGCCACAGCAGTATGTTTTTGTAATTTATGACCTACCACTACCCCAAATTCAAGGTAGCTTGTCCTAAAGGACACCTACAATATGACCCTGGGGAAAAACTAAGATCAATAAAAAATTCTTCAAAAGGAGAAAGACTCATTCTTAAAATCTTGGACAGTGGGGTTCTCAAAATTTAAGTGTTAAGAGTTAGCTCTGAGTTTCCTAGCAACCAAAGCCATAAGGGAAACATGCTGGGTAATAGCCTTCTCAACCTGTGATAAAAAGGAAGGGTATCATTTTGTCAGGAGAGTCAAACTGATTCCTGGTGCTGACTCTAAGAAGCACATTTTTTTTTTTTCTGGAAACCCAGAAGCATTTTCTACAGGACAGTGTCTTACATAGACTTTTTAAAAAGTCAAGTTGAACAGAGGATAATTTCCCTGCTGTTAAGTTCACTCATGTTTAGCAGCTGAAGATAACACATTAGAGGGTAAACCAGTGGCAACCACCTGTGGGCAGCTAAGTTAATGTGGTGTAGGTGTAGAATTCCTGGTGATCTGGCTGACAGTAAGGAAAAGGGTGGAAAACTTAGAGGCATCCATCTGGACATGGGCCTTAGATCACTGGTTCTCCAGACCACCCAGTCACTTGACAACAGAAAGGATTGCTTCCGTTGAGTGGTCTTGCGTGAGTGGGCTTGGGGCTTTCCATGACTTTCCTTCCCTATGTGGTTCATCTGCCTGGATCTTGCCCCACATCAGCAATTGTATCTGCTGTTGACATTCTTTTGGGAGCTAGGGAGACTTGGCCAAGGCTACAGAGAAGCACGTCTCATGATTTCCCTTGGGCCTCTTTTTAATCATTTGTTCAGGATTCCTGGGGCATTGCTCTCTTGTCAAACTATATCACCAGTTAGCACTGTCTGCTCCTTCTGTTGGCAATTCTCCTTCTATGCCTCCTGTAAGTTCCTCAGGGCAGGGCACTGGCTCTCACTTGAACTACAAATCCAATGATTTGATGCTCTTTGCAGGCTCAGAAGCCAATTTTTTCTTTCTTGCCCATAAGTTACCAAGGAACAGAGGAAGGAAATAGATATCTTTCCCTAATGGCATATTCACTTGTAATCAAAGAGAACATACACAAAAAAAAGGCACCAGAGTGAATAAGAAAGGTCACTCTTCCAAGACTTTAACCAATTAAAACACACATTTATTAATTCTTTAGTCCTTTAATTGTTCCTGGATTAAAGTACTGAGGTGATTTTTCATCCCAGCCTAGGTTGTCACAAGCTCAATAATTCACTTAGGGAATTCTGCCATCTCATATTTGGCCTTGTTTGTCTATGGAGTCGAAAGGAGTAACTCATTACCAAGTAAAAGGTATTAGTTAGATTTTTGTAAAATTACACTCATGAAAGATGGTAGCTCCACCCAGACTGTTGGAAAGAGAATGAAGATCAGAGTTACTTGGCAGATAAGGAGACAATGTAGGCAGTGTGACAAAGTCTTAAAACACCTCTTTAGCAAGTCAATGGGGCCTATATCATATCCAATGCATACTGGTCCTCTTATAGTTGTTACCTGAAGAATCTGTATAGATTCCAAGGATGCTGCTGGCATTCACATTTCCAGAGCTCTCCCCTGGGAATTCTGTCCACAGACAGTGAGGAAACACATGAGAAGCATAGTCACACCTCACTTATGGCCCCAACCACAGGTCCAGCTTGGTCAATTAGGACCTCATAATGACCTTCTGATGACATCTGATGGATTCCCAAAAACGTAATTCACCCTCAAAGAACAAAGATGTCTCCTCACCAAGCAGAGTCAAGAGAACATGCTATAACCATTGGGTGTAGTGACTGATGTAGCAACATGGAAAGCTCGACTATGTTGAAGAAACAAGCACCATTTTCCCATCTATTCGTTCTGCTATGTTTGTTAAAAATAAATCTGTTCCTTTCATGTATCCACTATCGTGCTTTGGCATCATTCTCCTTTGATTAGAAATGATGCAGAAGGAAAGAGATTCATATGTCAGTGCTTCAAAGGTCCATTAAATATAATGTTATTTAAAAGCACATTACCTATCTTAACCAGTGTCAGACAACAACCAGGGAAGTGCGGGAGTTTGAAGACTAATGCAGAGTTTTAGGATGCCAAATGAGAATGTAAATCACAAGTCTCACTAATTAAAACTTTGGCCCTTTGATTGCTCCTGGATTAAGTTCACTGGGGTGATTTTTCATCCCTGCCTGGGTTGACACAGCCCAATAATTCACTCTGGCATTCTGACATCACTTGTTTGGCTCTGCTTGTGTATGGAGTCAAGAGAAGTATCTCATTAAGGAGTAAGAGGTATTAATTAGACTTTTGTAAATAGTGATCGTGAATGATGCTAGCCCCTGATTTCATCCAGATTGTTGAGAGGAGTGCCGCGTGGAGAGTTGGAGAACTGGGATTCTTGTTCCAAGCCATCACACCAGCACCTCAACTAATTTGTATGCCTACGTTCCCATAAATGAAAAGTGGGACAAGACAATCTCACCACCTGACTTGACAGAATAATGATAGTGATAAATGGGAAATGACAGATTATAATAATTCAATTATTTCATAATTGATATGTAATGATGATCCTACTCTTCTACCATTATAACAGTCTAGGCCTTCTTGTCCAGGTTCACAGCTCTAATCTACTATTGTTTCAACAACAAGCCACTAACCACCTGCTTTGGGCAAAGCTCTAAGTGATACCAAAATATCTGTTATGTGCTTCCTACTCTGACTTGTAATATTTAATTTTAGGACACTAACATGAGCCTTCTTCCTTACGCCTTGCAGCTCAGTCATACATTTAGGAGCAATAAAGGAATAATTAATTCACAATAATCTGGCTTTCTGCATCCTTTATATGCCAATACAAGTCGTCTGTTGTACCCACTACATTCGAGGCTTCCCCTTCTCTGTCAGTCTTGAGCTTCTTTGCCCTGCTGCCTGGATGCTCTCTCTCCACCTGTCCTCTCTCGTTGGAGGTCATCTGAAATAGGATTTGAGGACAGGTCTCTTAGGGAACTCAGCACTAGGGGAGGGGAGGAGAGATCTGAATGAACCCTTGGACTGACTACTTTCTCCTGAAAAGAAGCAGGATGATGGAAAGCCAGGGAGCCAGGGCTCATTTGGATGTAGAAGTTCTGCTATGTTTGTTAAAGCAAGCCTCATTACCTTATAGTATTGCTTGGTTTAATGAAGGCCTTTGCTGAATAAACAATCATATCTAGAGGCAATATGAACATTCTTGGCCCATGAAGGACTCTTCTGTTGAGAGAAGTGGGAATCAATGCAGTGTGATGACTGAGGGATCAATACTTCTCTGAATGAATTTCATCCTAAGTGACACTCCTTTGGGATAAGGAACAGCCGACTGGAAATCATTCAAGGTTATCAACTGAACAACGGTATCTGTTCAGGTGAAACATTCAGAATTTAAACTGGTGGTCACTTGCTGGGTCGTAGGGCAGATCTATTTTTAACTCTTTGAGGAACCTCCACCATGGAATATTACTCAGCCATTAGAAACGACAAATACCCACCATTTGCTTCGACGTGGATGGAACTGGAGGGTATGATGCTGAGTGAAATAAGTCCATTGGAGAAGGATAAACATTATATGGTCTCATTCATTTAGGGAATATAAGTATTAGTGAAAGGGAATAAAGGGAAAGGAGAGAAAATGAGTGAAAATATCAGTGAGGGTGACAAAACATGAGAGACACCTAACTCTGGGAAACGAACAAGGGGTAGTGGAAAGGGAAGTGGGTGGGGGGTTGGGGTGACTGGGTGATGGGCACTGAGGGGGGCACTTGGCGAGATGAGCACTGGGTGTTATGCTATATGTTGGCAAATTGAACTCCAATAAAAAAATAAAAAATAAAATAAACAGGTGGTCACATAAAGAACCACAACGAAAGCTGCGTTGTGTGTAATGTGCCCAAATAGAAGACACCAGCCAGCCTTCCTGATAATCCTCATACAAATCTTCAGTCTAGTTACCAAGCCATCAGCAGATGGCTGTTTGGATTTCAGACAAGCCTCCTGAAACACAAATTCAAGCTGGCTCTGATGACTTTAGTGGAGCCTCAAAACCAAGGGATGGGTGGGGGAACTTTTCTCCCTGACTTCACGAGGGCCCAAAGCAAGATAGTTATAAAAACCCTGGCAAAATGGCAAGATCTCTAAAATAAAATGTAATTGGAAATGTCAGGTCATAATGGTATGAAGCTACTAATTAGAAATCTAAGAAGCGACCAGGGAATGCTAGTACTCATGAAAGAAATCTAGTTTAAAGAGGCAGTGGAGGAAAGGCGAAGCTGAAAGGCCTCTGACCCTCTGAGCTGGGAGAAGACATCATTTCTCTTAGATCTAAGCTACAGTGAATACAGGTGCTCAGGAAAGAGGCAGAAGGCAGAAAACTGCCTTCACTGTGTGGGCTTCAATGACAGCTAGTCAATGCAAAATATGTCTTTAAACGGCATGAGAAATGATGCGTAGGTCAAATGTCCCAGTATGAAAAATGCCTTCCTGACCTTCCAGTGCTAATCCTCAGCCTTTCATTTATCTCCTGAGCCTCTGTTCCAAGCCAGGATCAACCCCCCCTCCATCCTTAGTGATGAGATCCAGAACAAAGCTCTAGGTGAGTATCTAAATTCCTGCTTAAATGCCATTATTCTGAAATGTGCTTGGAAAGCCTGGCCCTATATGACATTTTGGTGAAAGATGCCACAATGAGTAGGCAAGGGGTTAGCCAGAAATTGGTACAAGTAAATAATGGCCTGTCCCTAACAACCTCCCCAATAACAAAACTGTTGTAGAGGTATTAGAATCTACAGCTTTTTTTAAGACTCAAATTGCTTACTTAACCATTCAGGCCTGAGCTACAGCTAATCAATACAAAATGTGTCCTCAAACAACCTGCAGACCCCAAATTGCTCGCTGCTGGTTATATGAAGCAGGTCATTACAAAGGGCAAATGAAAAAATGTCATGTTAATCTCATTTGGAATTATCAGGAAACTTAATATTACATTTCAGAAAATTTAAACATCTGATGTACCTCCACAGCATACAATTTCTCATTCGATTGCAGCCTAAGATTCCATTTTTCTAATTTGTTTCTAAAATATGGTGATTAAGAGTGCAAGTCATTGAATTAAGGTGTATTGAACCAGAATATCCCTGGGTCTAAACACCCCTCTGGTTAAGAGCTAGGGACCAAAGGAAGTTATTTAACCCTTTCAGACCATGAAGCTACTTCCATGGGGCACCTGGGTGGCTCAGTCGGTTAAGTAGCTGCCTCTTGATTTCAGTGATCTCAGGGTCCTGGGATCGAGCTCTGTGTTGGGCTCCATGCTCAGTGGGGAAGTCGGCTTGAGGATTCTCCCTCTCCCTTTCCCTCTGCCCCTTCTCCCCTCTCAAATAAATAAATCTTAAAAAAAAAATAAAGCAGGAGGTGACTCTTTTTATTTAAGGGGCCAGTCAACATTTTCAATTTGCAGACTCTGCCATTGCAGTACCAAAGCACCGAAGGCAACATGTAAATAAATGCATGGTCGTGTTCCAATGAAACTTTCTATACAGATGTTGAAATTTGAATTTCACATAGTTTTGAAGTGTCACGAAATATTGTAATTTTTTTCAGCCATTTGAAATAAAAACCATTCTTAGCTCACAGGCCATGAAAAGACATGCAATGAACTGGATTTATCCCAGGGGCTGTAATTTGCTGACTCTGATGTAAAACCCCAAATCAGCAAGTTCCCAAAGAAATGGAAAGTCTTCAGTTTCCCAAGACATTAACTGCCAAGCAGCAAACTCTGAGAGATTCAGGTGCTTTATTGTTCTGATATCATCTGTTTACCCCAGTGAATGCATGAATTGGAAAAAAAAAAGAGATACAACTTTTGTTAGTTAGAATCTCCAACAGAGATTTCTCCCCTGCATCTTCCCTTCTCCCTTTCTCAACCTATTGCCTTCACCTTCTCCATGTCTTGGGAAGGGGCTATTTATTTATTTCTTTAAGAGAGAGAAAGAGAGAGCAGGGGGAGGGGGAGAGGGAGAGAATCCTCAAGCGGACTCCCTGCTGAGTGCAGAGCCCCGATGTGGGGCTCCATCTCATGACCCTGAGATCATGGCCTGAGCCAAAATCAAGAGTTGGATGCTTACCCGACTGAGCCACCCAGGTGTCCCTCTATTTCATTATTCCATTTTGTTCAGTGACCATGGTTTCTTCTTACAGTGTTCTGAGAGTTTAAGAGTATTTAGAAATCCCTTAGCAGCATTTATTCCTGACCTAGAATCTTCCATTGCTTTGTCTCCTAGAACGACTCACTGTACCCTCAGTCCATTCCAATCCTAAGGTAATTCAGTCTCATACAGAGTATTTTAAATTTTTATTCACACATCCTGTTGGAAATGACAAGCACATATATGAAAACCTTCCCTGGTCCTCTTTTTATTTAAAAAAAATTTTTAAAGCAATTTAAACTTCTTTGCAGAAAAGGATCCCAGTCTCTAACACACTATTATTTAAAATGCTACCAGCAAAGCCGTTGATAACACCAGCAGTCCTACTCGAGAGGTCATGGTGAAAAGTACTGTCCAAACTGTAAAGTGCCCTGCCAAGTGTTAGCTCTAGTTGGTGGTATAGTTACACCAACCATCAGGTGAGTTTTTATGACAACTTGTCAAAGTGAATTTTGGGGAAAGAGCCAGTGTTGTTAATTACTGAGCTACTGGAGTTGTTCCCCAGGGGCAGATGAAGGAAGGCCTGCTCTCATTGAACAAAGCAAACCCCTGGGTTAGAGACCTGACTGTAGCTCTGTTTCTGCTGAAGAGTAGCTGAGGACAAAGCACAAGTCACCTGACTTCTGAGTCCCTGTTTTGTAACATGGAAGGGTTTGGAGAGATTCTTCAAGACCCTTCCATGTTATGACTTCTAAGGGTTTTGAGCTGGAAATGATGACAAAGGAGAAAAGTGAAGCTTGCTACTTTTTGATATGAGGAAAATGATCAGAGAAACATCTCAAGCTGCTCCTGTCTCCGGGCATCATGGAAACAGAGTAGGCAGTAGTAGCAACCTTCTGGCACAGCTTCATAGAACATCACTGCCCAGTTGCTGCCAGTCTGCAAAAACGAAATCTAGATCTTACTTATAATTTACAGCAACTTATTATGTGTCTGCAAGGTTAAGCACAGTGCAGTCCCAGACAAGAAAATGTCAATAAGCCTTAAGGTTGTTTTACAGAAAGACGTATCTCTATGGGCTAGAGTACTGGAATGCCTTTGGCCCAGAATAAAAGCCTTCAGGACAAAAAACGACTTCCAACAAATCATTCGAACAGCAACAGTCTCTGAGGATTTTCTCCTTAACTGTTCTTCATCTGGAACTCCAGGCATTTTCTCCTCAGTTCCATTAAAAGTAAACCTCTTCCCCCTCACTAAATGAATCTTAATAAGTTGCGTGTTTTTTAACAGTTCCAGTCTCCCTGGGTGTCTTGTCTCAGGCTGACAAGGTATACCATGAGCGACCCATATGTAAGGAGAAGGAGGGGGCACTGTGGCTGGCAGGCACAGCTTTCAGACTTGGAGGCTGAAACTCATGGGAGGTCAAACAACAACAGGAAAAGCATCTGTTTTTAGGTTCGTTTCTTGGGCTGGGGGAGGCAGGGGAAGCTGGTTGTTTATAGAACAATTTATGGTTACAATGTCAATGGTTGATTACTTGATTTCTTAATCCAGCTCCTAATCACAGATCAAACACAGGTTCCAATAATGAAGTAATTTTCGGCATGATTACAAACAGCCTCCTACTGAGGGCTTTTGCCTTGGAACAAGGAGCTCCCATCCCACGCTCGGTGTAACAGGCAGTGGGACAAGGGATGGCAGCTCTTCTGCCCAGGCAGTGCATGCCCACGGACTAGAACTATGTCCCTTTTCCTGTTAATAGTTGTTTCAGTGTGGTCAGCGTGCTGATGGTGGGAGTGTGTAATACTATCACAGCATTGACCCAGGGCCCCCTGCCTTCCATCTGGGTGCTGGTATTATCTGTGGACAAAACAGCCATTTTACCCCTCCCTGCTTGCTCATTTTTGATAGCTTCTGATTGCCTACCAAATCAGGTCTGCATCTCAGCATGGCATTCAAGATCTTTCATGATGAAACCCAGCCTCACACATTCTCTAAAGGTCAGTGCACTGCCCTTCTTAGACCCTCTGGCCTTGTCCTGGCTTCTGGGTCTTTACAAAGCTGCTCTCCCTGCCTGGGCTGTGCTTCCCCAGATTCTCCTCAGAGCAAACTCCTGCTTCTCTTTGAAAACCTACACTTGTTGCCTTTGTGTCCTGTCGGCTTCTGTCCAGCCCCAGGCAAAATCAATCTTTTCCTCTTGGCTCCACTTTGTTCAGATCTGATTTTATCACGTTAAATCATAAGATCTGTCCACATGTTTATCTTTATTTCTATCTTTTGCAGATCATGGGCTCCTTGTGGGTATGTGAACTGGGTTTCATCTCTGCATTTCCCATCTCCTTTTCATCCAGGCAGACTGGTACCCGGCAAATATTTGTTGAATGAATCCGAACGGCACACAACTGTTTAGTATGCATTTGGTTTTTTTGTTGGCTTTTTAAAAAAGATTTATTTCAGAGAGACAGAGAGAACACGACCTGAGGAAGGGACAGAGGGAGAGAGACAAACAGATTCTCCACAGAGCAGGGAGCCCAATGCAGGGCCCATTCCCAGGATCCTGAGATCATGATCTGAGCCGTAGGCAGACACACGTAATCGATTGAGCCACCCAGGCGTTCCTAGTATGCATTTGATTTACAGCAGAGGGGGGTCACAGAAAAATCCTCTTTTGTAGGAGTATGGAATGACCTCAAAGGGTGGTAGAGTGACTACCTCTTCTTGGCCACACTGTCCTGTTTTTCCTCTCCTTACAGGTAAAAAGACTTCCCAACCACTGATCTGGAGGGCTCTGTGAGCCTATGCTGCAGGAGAGACCATACACAATTTTCAGACAGCAAAGGAAAGCAGGCTCAGGAACAAAGGGTTTCGGGAAAGGCCAACCCTCTTTAACTGGTGTTTAGGGAAAGATCTCAGAGGTCAGAGTCTGAAAGATAGAGCAGCATGTGAGAAGAAAAGCCATTCCCATGCTCGTTTTGAACTTCAGCCCTGCTGTTAAAGAAAGGAAGGAAGATAAAGGAAATGAAGGTTGAACCCAGTTTAAACTATTGGGAGAATCCACATTAAATGTATATATATATTTTTTTTTATGGCCAGCTGAGTGTTAACTATTTGAATACTCCTAAAGTCATTAAGATTTTGCTTAACCCCAAGGATAGCTTGTGAAGCTAAATAATCCCTCCAGTGTCTCTAAAAGGAGAATTTTCAGGGATGCCTGGGTAGCCCAATTGGTTAAGCATCTGACTCTGGATTTTGGTTCAGGTCATGATCTCGGTTCTGGGATCAAGCCCCATGTCATTGGGCCCTAGGCTTCAGTGCAGAGTCTGCTTGAGATTCTTTCTCTGCTCCTGCTCCTCCCCCCAAATGAATATATAAAAATAAAGGGGGAATGTTCAAAGGGAAGTGAGCTAGCTAATACACAAGCAGAGACTGAACTTTCTTATTTCCCTAAGAGACCAGGATGGTCCCAGCCCCCACTTCCCCAGCCCTGTGTGCACTGCAAACCTCCACCTCCTATGCTTAACACCACATCACATGTCGGTGCTCAAGGAATGGGTCTGCCGTGAATGTGCAGGTGTTATTTACAACCATATTCCCTGAAACAAACTGAGGCAGCCGTCACAACTTTTAGCAATTTAAGGTGTTCTCATATTACCAATTGCTTAAAAATCAGGCTCGTGCCCTTATTTCACATATGCCGGCTGAAAACCTACTGAGTGCCAGGCACTGTGCCTGATGCTACAGATGCCAAGGTGAATGAGAAAACAGCACAGAGCTCAAGAAGCACATGGTCTAAAAGAGATACAGAGGGTTAGAGGACCTCTCCTTTTCCAGCACCAGACGCAGCTGTTCTCTTAAAGATCAGCAGTGGCTGCCTGCTGGCCAAGTCCAGTGACCTCTTTTGAAGAATCAGACTTCTTGGCAATCATCATCCTGTGACATTTGAGGAAAGACCTGATTTAATTTAAGGAGCAAGCCCTGCCAATGTCTAGGGGGAAAAGTTTTCCAGGCCAAGACAGAGGAGCAAAGGCCCTGAGGTAGCAGCCGGTCTGGTATATGTCAAGGAAACCAAGGAGACCGGTGTGATTAGAGAGGAATGGGCACACAGCAGAGTCATAAAATACAAGGTCTGATGGGGAACAGGGGCCAGACTGGGCAAGGCATTGCAGGCCCTGGGGAGGCCTCAGTCTTGGGTGGGTGTCACAATAGGGTTTTGAATAGAGGAGTGATGAGATCTGAATTAGCATTCTAAAAAGATCATTAGTTTGGTTGTTGGGAGAACAGCCTGTAGTGGTGGAAGCAGGGGAAGCAACCAGGAGCCTGTTACAGCAGCCCATGGAGGAAATCATAGTGGCTTGGATAGGGACAGCAGAGGGGGTCAGATCCCAGCCGTATTATGCAGGCAGTGTAGATAAAATTCACTAATGGATTTAGATGTGGCCTGGGAGAGAAAAAGAAATGTGAAAGATACTCTGAGGATTTTCG
Source organism: Vulpes lagopus (assembly GCF_018345385.1). Lineage (NCBI taxonomy): Eukaryota > Metazoa > Chordata > Mammalia > Carnivora > Canidae > Vulpes > Vulpes lagopus. The sequence goes on from NC_054848.1 coordinate 103,527,833, forward strand.
CCAGAGCAACTGGAACGACAGAGGTGCCATTTGTTGAGAGGGGAAAGACTGAGAAAGGGACAAGTTTTCAGGAAAAGTCAGGAGTTTGCTTTGGGGCAAGGTGAAGTATCAGATCCCGATTAAGTGTCCCAGTGGGGATGTGGAGTAGGATAGTGGTCATAGGAGTCTGAGCCCAAGGAAGAGGTGAGGCTGGAGATGGTCATGGGAACCAAGGCTGACCCCAGCCACACAGCACCTTGCCAAACAGGTTCCACACATGGTTCAACTGATGCTGTCACCTGGATGGTATGGGAACCAGTCTGCAGCCAGGCTGGCCTCTTCACCATTGTCCTTGAATATCATGCACACTCTGGCCTTTTTTTCTTAGGACTCACTTGGCCTGTGAAAGTGGCAATTCTAGTCATGGCAAAATCTCATTAAGAAAATACTACAGTGATGGGTATGATACAGATTCCATTATCCTGATAAGCTATCTTTCACTGAGGAAACACATTTCTGACAGAGTTGCTTTTCTTCTAACATTTGCTAGGATAGGAATGTGAAGATTGAGATAAACACAAAATAGTGTCCTAGATGCCACAGAAGCTTCTTGAGAGATCAACATCAAATCAGATTCACCTGGAGGGGTACCTACTGTCAGGCCACACACCCTCAAGCTAAATTCTTGGGCTTTTATTTTAGGGGGAGAGGGTAAATTGTAAGGAAAGCAAGAGGATTGCAGTGTTTTGTTTCTTGCAGAAACGAATGAAAGTAGGGGGGGGGGAGACCAGATACTAAAACCTGCCCGAAGCCTCACCTTTTAGCTGCAATCTGTCTGCACATTGTTAGCTCCTCACTTAAGTCATTCACTGGCTGGAAACTTGACATGTACTAATTATTCTCATCACTTCCCTAACATTGCAAGTAAAATTCACAACAGTTTAAAAAGCCTGGGGAACACAGTGCTCAAAATTATGCATCCAGCTTTAGACACACAGCCTCAAAAACTCCTCTTGTGAGCCTATAGAGGAAAGAGATGGCTAAGCCACTCAGAAAATGACTGTGTGGTAGTGGCCCCCAGAAAGCTAGGCCCATGCCATGCAGAGGAGGGTTGCCAATTCCTCAGATGGCCATGGCTATCACAAGAGTGATGAAACGGGGACGCCTGGGTGGCTCAATGGTTGAGCGTGCCTGCCTTCGGCCCAGGGTGTGATCCTGGAGTCCTAGGATTGAGTCCCACATCGGGCTCCCTGCATGGAGCCTGCTTTTCTCTCTCTGCTTGTGTCTCTGCCTCTCTCTCTCTCTGTGTCTTTCATGAATAAATAAATAAAAAATTTTTAAAAAGAGCAATGAAATGATTTTGTGGCATTGGCCGCTGCTCTTCGTGATTCACGGCCTGCTGGCCCACCCTCATGTTTGTTCTGCTCCTATTCTGAAGCTAGCCTATGCATGTATGCAGCCAGTCTGTCTGTGTGCATGCCTGCCTCTGTATATTTGCTGCCTGCCTGCCTGCTGGCTCTTTCATCCCCCTAGCGCTCCTGGGGAGAACTAGAGAGTTGGTAAGTGCTCCAGGGTCATTTTCTAGCACACTTCCTTCATTTGACAGATGGAGAAACTGAGGTCCAGACAGAAGTAACTTAACTCGGGTCTCACAGTGAATTTAACAGCAGAGTTGAAATGTGATCCCAGGTTGGCTGATTTGTCAGTTTTCCATCTCTGTCCATCTCTGGCTCAGCCTCTTGCTACTTCCTTGGTCTTTCTTAGTCTATCTCCACATTTCTACTCTTCTCTCTGCCTCACACACCTACACATAAGTTTGGGTAAATGAATCTTAGTTTGGCACATGTCCTACTTTTTAAAATTTATTTATTTATTTCAGAGAGAGCCTGAGAGGAAGAGGAAGAGAGAGAGAGAGAGAGAGAGAATGTGGGGCGGAACAGATGGAGAGGGAGAGAGAAATTCAAGCAGACTCTACGCTGAGTGCAGAGCCCAATGCAAGGCTGGATCTCATGACCCATGAGATCATGACTTGAGCCAAAACCAAGAGTTAGGTGCTTAACCGACTATGCCATCTAGGCACCCTGGCATGTGTCCTACTTTTGCACTGTTTTCTCACAACTGATCACATCCTCATAACATAAAGACTTAGCTCTTGTTACTTTACTGCATTGCCTCAGCTCCAAGCTTTGGCCATGTTTTGGTAATATCTCCTTTTGCTAAAAAGGTCAGACTAAGCACCTTTATTATTCCACAGATGTTGCTTTCACCTGTGGGATTATTATAACTAGAAAATATCTCAAGGCTAGTTTCTTAAATTAATTTTTATGACACCTCTTCTACCTCCAAGTTAACCCTGACCTTAGAGTATTTGAAATACAGCCCATATTTCCCCATGGTAAGTTGAGAATCCACTTTTAATTTGATCCATACTTTCCAATGTAACTTGTTGATAGTAAAAAAAAAAAAAAAAAAAAAAAAAAAGAGGAAGAAAGAAAGAAGGAAAGAAAGTTGCTTGCTTTCTCACCCCCAATTTAAAAAATAATCCTATAATCTACTGCATATTATATACAAAATTGCTTTCAGCTTGAAAAGTCACAAAAAGAGGGAGAATACTCTCCAGAGGTTTTACAAGTCCTGTAGAATGTGACATATCACTTTCTGTTTTCTTTGAATTTATATGAGAAGGGAAGTGAGCATATCAGGTGTGATGGATATTCTTTCTAGTTTGCTGCATGTTTCAGATTATAAGCTCCCAGAAGACAGGGTATCTTAATCCTCTGCTCAGGGCCTATTTACTGTTTTATGTAAACAGGCAACGAATCTGTGGCTTTGGCTGCAGTTGCTGCTAGAAATGGAGCTGGTGTTGCAAAAAGAAAAAAAGAAACAAAAATCAAGGCTAGCTCCTCACAACAGGTCAGCTGAAAGTTATTCTGACCCAGTCTGATTCCACATTCAAGGAGAAACTCCAGAATATTCCCTCTAAAACCTACTTGTTTTGAAGCTAGGTCACCCCACTCTATCTTCCTTTGAAAATTGGCAAATAGATTTAATGCATATGCATGTAAATTATGCCAAGGCTGCAAAGCGATTTATTTGAGCCAAAGAAAATGAACACACCTGCTCCATCACGTGCTATAGCAACTCAGAGAATAGTTCCCCCACTAGCCCCTGACCCAACAACCTCAATCTAGTGCAGACTCTTCAAGGAATCAATCATGTACCTTTACATTAGCATGCACCATATTCCATCATGTTTATTGGTCTCTCCAATTCAACTGTGAGTACCACCAAGGCAAGATCTCTCTCTGATTCACCTCTGTACCTCCAGTGCCTGGCTCAAGTGAACACCCAAGGAGAAGATCAATCCTTCTCAAAACAAGGGACTAAAATCACACTAAACATGCAACTAAATGGCAATCATTGGCTTCCTCCCATTTTACAAAACCATCTTTACTAGCTCTCCTGTACTGGGGACACAATCAATATTTCTGAAACATACAGAATCACTAGAGGGAAGCAGTGGAAACCACTTAAGTTAGCACAGGAAGGAGCACATGAAGGGTTTTCAGTTTTCCCACCATGGTCTCCTTTGTCCATTCACCTCCATTTCAACATTGTTGCTTATTAGCATTTTCTCTTTTCCTAATACTCAAATCAATTGTATCTCATCCAAATGTTACATTAGTGTTCTATAGATGTATTTGATACAAAATGGCAGAAACGAAATTTCACTTCATATGGCCTAATAAAATGAAGGGACTAAATTATAAACTGTCATCATCAAATTTTGCTTATTACATCTGTATTACATAGTTTGGGATACCTCTAAATATTTATTTTATGCCTCACTCCCAATCCTATTATAATTTTTACCAACATAATAGTTAAAGTACATTTGCCAGTGATAACAAGGATTGACCAGATTTAAAGAGAGTCAGGGAAATAGATACAATGCTGTTGATAGCTACAGATTCCTAAATGTTCATTGAAGGACAACATCCATTGTTCTGATCCTTCCACTGCATTTGAAAACACAATTGCCCATCACTACTCAACATAGTATATGTTTTATTGGCACTCAGAAATATTACATTAATTACATGTAACCTTCATTTGGGGCCCAAATCATTATGAATCAATTTGATCTTCTACTCTGTTTATGAGACCTGGATTCGTATCTTTAGTGATGATTCAGAAAATCATGTACACTCACAAAGGACAAAATTTGTCCCCATCTAGTTTTTTCAAAGAGCTACACATTCTCCTTCTAGCAGTCTACTTCTTTCTTTCATAACATCTATCACAATCTGGACATGCTTTTGTGATGTGCTAGTTTTGGATAGTCTATAGCTACCACTAAACTGTGAGCTCCCTGAATCCTTAGTGCTACAAATAGTACTGGATTATGGGAGATGCTCAGTAAATAATACATCTGTAAAGATTGAATGGATTAATCAATTAATAGTAAATACTCAACTACAGTACAAGAGAATCACCCAAGTTGGAGGTTCCCTCCTGGTGTCCCCAAATCTATTGAAGGCCATCACCTCTTTCCTTCAGTCTCAATATGATTCACTACCAACCAACCTAAGATTGCAGGCTATGAAAAACTGTCAACAAGACTACTCATTGCCAACATATGAAACACCTCCTCCATGAGAAGGGGAAATCAGAGGTCTTGTGCTTCATTAGATTGCCGTAGGGTAGAAGGTTGAGATAGATAGAGGACCATCCCCTAGTTATTTTGCCTTCACTCTGCATTCAGATTAGAAATCAAATGCTCAGGTACTCACACTAAACTGCAGTTCATATGGATTGAATTTCAACTCAAACTCAAGAGTATTATTTTATTTATAAATATTTTACTAGCATTGTGAAAGAGACACTGAAGGTACTCATATAAAAAGGAATCAATGAAGCTTGCAGAACTTTCCTGGTAGATGGTTTAACATTAGATTTTATGATCACTGAGTGTGAAGTCAGATGGCTCTTCAATGGCATAACACTATATCGTTTTCAGAGGGGCTTCATCATACAGCTCCCTCCTCTCATCCTGTTTCATTTTCTCATAAAAGATAACAGCATTCACAATTATCAGTAATTAATTTTTTGAGGCTCTCTTGGTTTATTTCACCCCTATAAATTTCAGAAAATCTTCTGTGTTTCCTATGTAACCAGAAAGCAACTCTCATTAATTAGTCAAAAAAGGCTATTTGTGCAAAAGAATATCACAGTGACCCCTTTCCTCTGCATAGGTTCAGAAAGTAGGCTATCATCTGAAAGGTGCCCATGAGTCAAAAGATGGCCCCTGGCTAAAGCATCACATAATGCTCATTTCTTCCCTGCAGCTTTTATTCTGTTTCATGCAAACAAGCTGCATTGGGCTTAGGGGACTCTATTTTGTCTCATGCATCATCTATGACATTGTCAGATCAACTCTATGAAAAAAAATCGGGGGAAAGACTATGTACAGGCTCTTTATAAGTCTTCTGTGCGTTTCCATTTTCATATAGAAAATCAGTAATGGCCATTGAAAGGCCCATTTATGCCAGTTTAGGATGAATCTGACATTCTATGGCTGTACATGATGCAGCCTTCTTTTAGGGCTCCTGACAAATGAACAAAAAATCCTAGAGAAGAGAAGGTAAACTGTGCCCCGTGGCGAGCAGAAATCAAGTCAGAAATTGTAGAGGCTGTGCGAGGAAACACCAATGTGCTGCCAAATGCCATTTACACATGGTCTCTAGCATACCTGCGGCCAAAAGTATGAAAGTTTGAAAAGTTTTCAAACCACATAAGGCCCTGATGAAGCCCCTTATAATTCCGGTGTCTGGCTGATGAGGCAATTCTGAGTGTCTGGAAAATCAATGGAGCAAATTGGACAATGAGCCAATGAAAGTGAAGGGACAGGGAGCCCCGTGGTGCCACCGTGACAGTCATTTTTTTTCCTATTGCAATTTTAGGATTTCAAAGAAGGGCCATTTGCCAAGTAGGAAATATTTCAACTCTGGATGGGGAAAGAAATAATCTAGTAATTTCTAACTTGTGAAATAGTGTTCTCCATTTTAGGTGCGCATAAGATCTCTGGTGATATACAGCTGTGCTACAAATGCCCTGGATAAGACGGTGAGACCAAACTAACGGAAAATATTGCAGAAAAAAATCTAGAATAGTGAAATAGAGAGATAAGGCAGAGTCAGCAAATATACCTAGAAAAGGATTTAAAAAAGTGAGAACCTAAAATAAAAGACTTTGGAATCTTTTGATGGAGAATGAGCTCCAGCTGTAATCAAGAATGAGCATTAGAGCAGGGATGTATACGTTTAACTGTGGATCCCCAGCCTATATCCACAATCTCCCTTTCTGCATTTATTTCAAGTGAACCTTGAGTCTTAGGCTCCATTTGCAATCCAGCCACTCTCTCTTCTATGGGACCTTCTGCTCTCAGCTGACCCCAAACCCTCCAAAGCAAAATGTGCTTTACCTATTGTTAAGGGATTTTGCTCACCTTCATTGACAAAGTTCTTTGACAATAATGAATTAAAGTGCTGTGCACAGAAGTAGCACCAAGGATTAAACAGCAGAAGCAAGCCGACAAGTAAGCAACAAAGAGCAGTTAGCCTAGGCAACTGCAAATCAAGGGAACAGACAGGATGCAGTTGACCTGGGTTCTTGTCTCGAGTCTGCTGCTAACTGTGCATACTTAGGTAAGTCATTGTATTGGAGGGCATCTATTTCCTCATCTGCATAACATTATGGCCTCTGAAACTGGAGCCATACAGGAATTCCCTGGGCTGTTTTCCTCACCTTTTTCCATAAGCTCCTTTTCTTCTTATATGTCCAAATCCTGTGATTGGAAATTACATAGTGCTTCCTGAGGTTTCCAAACCATCTTGGAACCTCTTCTCTTTCAGACTCCCTTACCACAAAATCAGGGCCAGCTTTTCTCAGGATTTTTAAGAGATGGCACTCCTCAAATCGAACTGTATTCAGAACATGGTGGAGTGTCAGAATAATAAGCAGAAGAGTGACAGCAAAGAAAGGAGTTCCAAGGGTACTTCAGATGGTGGCAACTTTCTATCTGTTCTGCCTTCTCTGAAGCCACCCTTCCTGCTTCCCTATCTTCTCCCACAATGTCCAGGGCAGCAGAGGTAGGAAGGTGTAGGGAAGTCAGGGAAGGCAAGCTTCCTAACTTTTACCACAATTCCTAATTGAGCCTCAGCAGGGTGCTGCAAAAGATGGCCCAATTATGGCTGGAACCATCCTGAGTGGCCTTCTAAGAGTTAATGTGCTTTTCTTGGCTCTTAACTCACTAGTGGACAACACCTGTGTCATGTCGTTCTGAAGCCAACTTAGAATGCCTTCCTTAATTTTAGTGGTATTTGAATCTTTTTGAAGCTTTCCTCTGGGCAAGCTGAAAAGATAGTGAACTTTCAGATATTCACATTTAAGAAGCTGAGGGTGGTATCTGCTATGTTAAATTGCTGCCCTAGCTGACAGAGGTTAAAACAAGAAGCAATGTTTTAACTTCTTGTGACATTTACAAGAATTGTAAAGCTGGCTTTTGCTGGAAAACTTATACTTAATCTAAGCAATTCTGATTATACTAGAAAATTTCCCTACATATCCACTTTACAAAATTATACAGAATGTTGGAAAGAAGTCTTGGCCCATGTCTCTGAAAACAACTAATTATACCAATTTAGAGCTAGAAAGAACCTTAGGGATCATCTACCTTGAACACTGGTTTTATAGACAAGAAAACAGACACAGAGAGAGGAAGTCATCTGTCCAAGGTCATATAGGTCATTTGTAGTGGTGAAGACTGATATTCACATCTTCTGGCTCCCAGTCCGGGCTTCTTTCCTCTATAGAAGTGGGCAAAGCCAAATGCCACCACCATTACTAACTTTCAATGCTTGTGATTTTCTTTTAATAGGTAATTTGTCTTGAGTAACAAAAATGCTTTGAGTAATTAAATAAAATATTCCTAAGAGGCCCACGGACATTCTATGACAGGGGAGAGGACGAACCTGCCAAATTCTAATGCTGACAAGAACAAGAAAAGTATGGAACAGAAGTCTAATAAGACGGTATATTGAGTTCTGTTTCAGGACTAGTTCAGGGAAGGTGGTCCCAATAAGAGAGTACCCAGAAGCAGCAAAATGAGAATTAGTACCAAATCCACTATGAAATAGAGGAATCCAAAGGGCCCCAGGCAACGTATTAGTGAGGTCTGTACAAAACTGACACAAGCAAAGAGTAAAATTCACCATGATCACTCCCCACCCATCCCATCATCCTCCATCCACTTTGCTTTCTTTTCTTCACAGCACTTATCCCTCTCTAAGATTAGATTGTTAATTTACTTGTATACATGTTTATTTTCAGTTTCCCTCCAACATATGTGCATATACTCCTTAAGAAACACAAGAGCAGTAGGGTGCCTGGGTGATTGTGTTGGTTAAGCGTCCGACTCTTGATCTCAGTTCAGCTCAGGTCTCAAACTCAGGATTGTGTGTTCAAGTAGCACATTGGTTTCCACCCTGGGTGTGGAACCTACTTTAAAAAAAAAGACACACAAAAACAGGGACATTGTCTGTCTTATAGTCCCCAGTGCCTAGACCAGTGCCTAAAACATGTAAGTACTCAGTAGATGCATACTGAATGAATAAATCTGATCAAGGTAAAAGAAGTCAGATTATGGTTGATGCAAACCACAAGAACAGACATCCAAAACTATAAATTCATGTATGGTTTTACTATTCTTACTTTCAGTCACAACAAGAGTAGTATACCAGTGTCTATAACTAATGTAGGTCAAAAAAATAACACCGGTCAATATACACACCATTATTATGAGAGCTCTCATGCTATATGAGTCCCAAAGGCATGAGGTGCTGGTGTAATGAAAGGCAGTGGTGGCATCTACATATCCGTGGCAGGAGTTCTGGGACATTAAAGTAGGTTTTCGGGATTACAAATGCCACAAGGATCTTTGGGAATTAAGAATAATCATGGAGGGCAGCCCGGGCGGCTCAGTGGTTTGGCGCCGCCTTCAGTCCAGGGTGTGATCCCGGGGACCCAGAATCAAGTCCCGCGTCGGGCTCCCTGCATGGAGCCTGCTTCTCCTTCTGCCTGTGTCTCTGCTCTCTCTCTCTCTGAATAAATAAATAAAATCTTAAAAAAAAGAATAATCATGGAGAGGACTTTGAAACTGACAATTGGGACCAAGAACGCTTGGATTTAAGACTTACAAACAAAGGGCCATGCTAAATTTTGGAAGAGGAGGCTGGCATACACTGATGAAGGCAAAGAACTCACCTGATGTCAGAGACCATTACAATTTGGAGGATAACATGGCCTCTGAAGACTCCATAGGGCAGTAACTCAACTGGAGGGATGGGACTTAATTTTGAAAATGGGGTCACCCTTCTTCAAAAGGAATACTGTTCCCTATGCTAAAGTGACAAGCTGGGTCAGCTTGCGATAAGAATCGCTCATTTACAAAGCATTCTCTGACAAAGAATTACAAAGAATACTATATGCATTAACCAGGATTTGTCTATCCCCTTGCTCTAATTAAATTTTAGAGTTAGACATAATCATTCTTACTCTTGCCTGAAACACTGAAAGCCAACTAGAAATGTAAAATCCCAAAGTAATTCAATATTTACTAAATTTAAAAGGAAGTAATCAGTTTCTAATTCGAATTTATGCACATTCTTTTCCCATTTTAGCATTGTCTTATTTCCCTTAAGTTTCTCTTTGGTCATTAAGGTTGTCTGCAAGGTTATAGTCATTGAATAGTTTGTCACATGCTGCAGATATTTCTAGACCAAATTAAATTCTCAATGTACTTGCATACAACTAAAGAAAAATGTATTAGGTACTTAAATGTATTAGGTACTTTATATGTTCTATATTCACAGCCCCATTGGTCCACAGAGAGTATGGCATCTACTAGGTATTTAGTAAATATCTATAGAATGAATCAAAGAAAAAATTTATCTACCCTTTTATGGAATTTTGTTCACATATTCAAAAATCTCAGGCCCACGTGACCCAGCATGTGTGTATGTATCTATGTATGCATGTACTCTCAAAATTCCTACATGCTCATCCTTCAGGTTGAATACATTATTCTTCCTCTTGGCATGTGTGTCTGTGTGACAAAATATTGAAGTAAGATTAACCCTAAAAATTGTCCTTAGAAAGACACTTTTAATTAGCATTTCCCTCAAACATGCCAACCTTCCAGCACCTAAAAATTGAACTCAATCTTCATTAGGGAAGCTGTTCCCTTCTCCCTAGAAAACATATACTTTTAAAGCTTGAGCTCTAATTTATATCTCCAAGTTCATAATTGCAGAAAAGTCACAGTTTACTTGTCATGCTTTCCCTGGAAAACTCATTTTGAACCATTTTCCTAACCAAGGCTACTTTCAAGTCTGCTTAGACTAATGTCCAGCAGTTCTTCCTTGTTTTCAACTGTTAATACTTCTTGAAGCTAGATTCTCCCATCTGTATTCCTGAGGCAGGATGACAAAAGCCAGACTACACTTCAGCCTCCTAGGATATCCTGCCCTGGGGATGCTCAGCAGGCAACTGGAAATTGGAGTTAGCCTGGAGCTCCGGAATGAGTTAAGGATTGGAGAGGTCAATTTGGGGATCATTATTGTAGAGGTGAAAGGTGAAGCTATATGCGGAGATAAAGTTACCCAGAATGAGAACGTAGCAAGAGAAGAGAAGCAGATCAATGACAGGACCTTGGGAATTGCTCCATTTAAACACTTGAGGGGGAGGGAGAGGCTGTGTGTGTGTGTGTGTGTGTGTGTGTGTGCGCACGCACAAAAGAGATCCTAATAAAGGAAACTTAAGAAGCATCCAGAAGAGAGGAGGTGATCCAAGATAAATTATGAATGCTTTGAGCTAGTGAAGATGCGCAAAAATGCCAGAATGTCCAAAGAATTCAAGAAGACTGAGGCCAGAGAAGCCCTTGAATTTTGAAACACAGTGGTCACAAAGAATCCTTAGGAAAGCAGCCTTCGAATGTCATTCTTGCAGATTGTGTGTGCCCACATGCAGATGTGTATAAGTGTATGTGCGTGTACCCCAAACTACCATAAGATTAAATATTAGGTGATGAATAAGACTGTACTGGGTGTGCCAGATAATGGTAGTAATAACCACTACTGCTTACTGATGACTTACAAAGTGCTGGGAACAGTTCCCAGCACTTGATAGGCCTGATCTCAATTTAGTTTTTGCAACAAATATATAAAGTGGCTACATTTTACATGTGAAGAAACTGAAAGCCCACAGAAGTTAAAGAAATTACTCAAGGTCACGGAGCGAGAAAAGTGGTAGCACCAGGATTGGCCTGGAGGATGGAGTGACTCGAAAAGCACTGAAATAACACCTCCACTGTGCTGATGTTAGCTGGGTCCTCTGCATGAGGCGGAAAGAGCTGATATTGGTTGACTGTCTTCCATTGTCAAGTGCTTTGCATAGGACATCTCTTTTCACACATATACTATCAACGCTATGGCTATGTTTAGGGTAACCTTATGAAGGCACATTTTTTAAAAATCCGATTCAGCTTTTTAGAAAAGAAGCTGAAGCCATAGGATTCTAAAACATCCCATTATAATTCAAATGTATTTATTATAATAGCTCCTGATGGTTTGAAAGTAAAAAAAAAAAAGTGTGGCATCACTGATTTGGTGGTTGTTCCTGACATCCAAATTAGTGACAATCCAGCTCATTTGAAAAGTGAAGGCATTTGACAGGTGATCTAAAGGCCTCCTTCAGCCTTGAGTTTCTGTAATTCTCATGGGTGTGTCTAATGACAATAATTTTAAAGATATGGAATATGAAGTAGAATGGGAATGCAGCAGCAGAACTGGCTGGTACATCAGCACCCTTTTATTCCTTAAATTTATAGAGACCTACTGTTAAAATTTTATAAAAATAGTTTTTGGTAGTTCAAACCGTTGATTGCTAACTTAAACAGAAACTTGGAGACTCTAGTACAAAATGATACACTGAAAGTCCAGCCAAATCATTTGCTTATAAGCAACTGCAGACCTTATAATATGGCTGGCTGTAGGAAAAAGAGAGAGAGAGAGAGTGACATTCTGGCAATTAATGTTTTTGTTGTCTATAGAAAAACAAATGAGGTTCTGGTCTGAAACAATTAGTATCACTGTTAATTGTGCATGTGTGTAGCTATAATACAAGGCACTTGGGATGGCTTCCACTGATTGTTCCCTTCTTTCTCTGGATTACAGAATCCATTCAGACAACTAAATAATAGCAAGCATTTATGCAAATTGTTAATTATGAGGCAGGGATCGTCATAATCTTGTATATTTCTCAAACTGCATGTGCAACAGGGATTACCAAATGAATTGTTGCTTTATTATTTTACTAGTGGTTGAAAAATATACTAGCTTTGCAAAGAGTTTTCATATATCATTTAGCCCACCAGCATTAAAAATGGCCCCAGTGACATTTATCAAAGCTGTTTCTTCTCTATCTCCCCATCTGTACCTCTCTTCCTTTCTCACAAACTAAGAGCAGGTATAAATTGCTCTGACAAATAACTTCTGATCAAACTGATGATCAGAAGATTTTTATTATTAAGATCAGATTTTTATTATGGTGATCAGCACCATAATAAAAATAGAGCATGTCAAGATTCACTTTGTTATATAGAAAAACCAGTATAGATACATGGTTCTATAGTGCAGTAAAATTTAAAGCAAAACAAAAACAAAATTCTCAACATTTCCCCCCATTAAAGCAATCCTAGGGATATTAGTCCATATACTATTGACCATTATAGTAAGGGTCATCTATTCTTTTATTTTACAGATGAGGGAATCAATGTTCACAGCAGAGATGGAACTTGCACAGTAGTGGCAGAATCTAATACTCTTGCCACAATGATACATCCAGTTTATAATATTTAAATGCCCTCCCATACTAATATTTTGTGATTAGGGGTCTATGTGTGTCTATACCATTTATCCCAATGAATTGTAATCTGACTACAGAATTACAGACTGAATTTGCTATTCCCAGCTGTCCAATCCATTGAGGCCCTAATGAGAACATGGAAGCCCAGCTACTGAAAGCCAAACTGGGCACTTAAGAAATGGCCCATTTATTGTATTTGAATGAGAATCTGCCCTAGTGGGGGGAATCCTGAGGTTACCACCTTTGTTCCCTCACCTATTTGGCCAGGGAGTATAGGATAGGATTTAGGTGGACAGGAAGAGAAAGCAAAGACAATGGTAAATATCTCTGGTGCCGAGAAGCCTATAATAGTCCAAATACAGTACTGGTGAGCATCATGATCTTAGAAAACCATGTGCCAAGCAACTAGCACACACATTTACAGAATAGCTAATGCCTCTCACTAGGGCTCTTTAGCACTAGGAGCAATACAAGGGTACAGCAAAGGTGCTGTCCTGGATCATTCTTGATACCCCCTCTGCCCCCACAGTTAGGAACTTTCCTGTGTTTGGTTAGATTTGCTCTGCCACAGAATTCCTGTCATAAAGGCCCCTCACCTATAAGATTATTCTACCTTGCAAGTTGATATATTTGCACACTTTAAAAGCCCTGATATTTCCAAATAATTTATTTTCCTTCAATGAAATGCTGACCTAGTTGTTCCCCTAAACCACCAACCAGCCTAGCGACAGGCAGGAGTGCCTGAAGCACTGTGAAAAACATTGTGTTGATGGTGGGGTGTTCTCTACAAAACCCTCTACTGTGTCATCCTATTTCAGCAAAAAAGAAAAAGGAGCTAATGACCAACTGCCCAACTGTCTGGGGTGCTGGCCCTGGACATTCATCCCACTTCTGTACTCAGTCAGCATTACAGACCTGAGACTACATGCCTGGGTATTTTCAGCTATTTTAAACTTAAAAAAAAAAGCCCAGGAAAGAAGTTGTCCAAGCCAAAATCTAACTATTCATTGTACTGAAATCAAACCAATAGGCAACTGTAGAATCTGTTTATTTTAGCTTACATTGGTTCAGTTGAACTAAAAATACATTGTCACTTACCTTGCTGCATCTAGAATCTGAAAAATCCTCCACCTGTTAAAGGAATAGTAAAACCAGGTGCTAACAAGAGCTTGGTAAGAAAGGAGCTAAAATAATAAAAGTTTTCCATTTTGCTTTGCTAGCGTATATTTTTCCAGCACCCCAAACTACAAGGGAACAACTCACGAACAGCTCCTCCACTTTGCTCCCTAGTCACTCCTCTCAAGGAGTGGGGGATTTTGAATCAGAGGGCTCAGGTAGGCAAGGCAGTGTGAGAGACAGACCTCTGGAGGGTTATGGGTTGATACTGATAGATCTACCACTAGGTCATGCTTGTTCCTTGCCCCTTCACTAAAGTGATCACAATCTAAGCAAAACACAAAAGTCAATAGACTGAAAACCAAACCAAACCAAATGCTATGGTCTCACTAAAATGGAAACACTTGATTGAAAAGACCTAGGAGGAATTTACAGGATTTTAAAAGATATTATCAGTGACATATGAAACACAATAGCAAAAGGAAAAGAATGATTAGACTTTGCTGACTAATGTTCTTCAAAATGATGAAAACTCAAAGTGCACAAAGTGATACATAAATCATTACTCTAGTCCCTTCCACCCAAACGCAAGACATCCACCAAAGTAAGCAATGTTTCTCCATGAATAAGAAAAGGCTTAGCTGCTTTCTTAATATATGTCTTAGGAGTCACAAAATATTAATTCTATTACATGAATTTCTTATATTAGCAGGGCCTGGAAATTTGTACACAGGTCAGTTGCTATTTTGAGGGTTCAAGTGGACTCAAATTAGCTTTTCATTGTGTATTAAGCCAGAACGGATATTACAATGTAATAACACATCTGTGCCCAAAGCAAGTAATACAGCCTGTACATTATCTTGAGACAAGTGCTTGTGCACATCGGATATGTCTGGATGCTTTAGAAGTGAGTTAAGAGAGACTTTTGATCGCATAACCAGGAGCAGAACCTTTGCCTCATCATTTAAGAAGCAGTGTAAGATTCTTATCATCAGTTCCTGGCTAAGCCCCCCTTCCCTGGTTCTATGAGTTGTTAAGAGTATGGAATAAGTTAATGTTACAAGAAACAAAGTGATGTACTTGGTGAGCTTGACAAAAGCTCTGTTAGACAAAATACCCTCATGGCTGACTTACCAACCAGGGCCCAATGTGCTCCTCTTCCATTCCAGCCACAAGAAACAAGTAATCTAGAGTGTTCTGACCTACCCCATGCCTTAGTTTCCCCACACAGTGAAGAGAGGCTATGCACTCAGCCTCATGAACAAAAAATAATACAACTTTGTGTGAAAAATAAAAAAAAAAGCCCAACAACCAAGAAACATAAAGCTATATGTTGGTTCTTAGTACTAGAAAATTCCAAATATTTAGCATGTTCCAGAACCAAAATTTTCATTCTGCTGCACTAATAGAAATCCTCAAATAATAGAAGAATTTACATAATTGATTTATATGGGGACGGGACCAAATTTAACTCTAATCAGGGGAACTATTATCTCTTGAGATTTTTAAAAGATTTCTTTGTAAACTTCTTAACCTAGGGAAGTCTGCCTGATGATTGTACTGAGGAAACTTATGGGAGTTCATTGCCTTACCTGGGAATCCAGGTTGCCAGAAGTGAATGAATATTCAGTGGTGATCCAGGAATCAAATCCATCAATCAAATCCATCAATCAAAAGGATGGGCAGTCATCAGAAGTGAATCAAAGGCCATGGAAAGAAAAGTTAAAAAAAAAAAAAGGAAAGACATACCAATTAGAAAAAAATGAATTAACTTTATGAACCAATTTTACTCATCGTGCAAACACACACTCTCTTTGGGAAGGTCCTTAAATTGATTATTTTAAAAAGGCTCTTAAAAAAAAGATTTATTTTAGAGAGAGAGAGAGAGAGCAGAGAGTATGAGTAGGGGGAAGGGGGAGGGGGAGACTGCAAGAGAGACTCTTAAGCAGACTCCGCAGTGAGTGTAGAGCCCAGAGACACAGGGCTCAATCCTAGGAACCTGAGAGCATGACCTGGGAGTCAAAATCAAGAGTCAGATGCTTAACTAATTGAGCCACTCAGATGCCTCTAAAAGGGTTCTTTAATAAAAAGAAAAGGGTAATTGTATAATGTGACAGAGATGCTAGATATCATGACAATAGCAATCATATTACAATATATAAATACATTAAGTTAACACGTGTACACCTCAAATTTATGCGAGGTTATATGTCAAATATATTTACCAAAAAATCACCCCACAAAACACTTGGTATTTCCTATGTGCCAGACAATAAATATCGAGGTTGCAGCAGTGAATAGAACGACACAAATCCCTGCCTTCAGGAAAGTTACAATCCCATGGAAGATTTTTTTAAGCCGTCTTTGTGGAAAAGACCTCCACAGAAATATACTGTATGTTATTAGCCTTAGAGTTTATTTTATTTTTGTCTTTATTTATGTACAGAGAACATATCCAATGGCATCAGATTCAACAACTGTATTAGAAAGAATTCTCTTTTTGATTGGAAGAGCTGTCGTTACTAGCATTCACGAATTCTCCTTGTGGAAAGCCCCCCTAAAGGCTGTAAGACAGACTTCCTTTCAGCTGGGCCATTTGCTGTCCACAGAACTCCACGTGCTTGCACTTTGCAAGGCTGTAAAAACAAGAAGTCTCTAAATGGCAGCTTTGTAATACTGCAGTGTCATAGAGTTTTTCTCACTGGAGGCTATAGTGTTCTCTCACAGCTAGCCTGGGTGACACTCTGAGATCGGATTCATCATGCCTCAGCAGGTCACATCCTGGGAAAGCAGCAGCAGTTGGTGAACAAAAGGAGCTTTTTGGTGGTTATCATGCCCATGACCCAGACACTGGGAAGAGAAGAAGCAATAGAGGGATGCCTGGGTGGCTCAGCGGTTGAGCATCTGCCTTTGGCTCAGAGCATGATCCCAGAGTCCTGGAATCGAGTCCCACATCGGGCTCCCCACAGGGAGTCTGCTTCTCCCTCTGCCTGTGTCTCTGTCTCTCTCTCTCATGAATAAATAAATAAATAAATATATTTTTAAAAGAAGCAATAGACTGTAACCATCCTCTTGGCTGGGGTTTGAGAAGACTCGAGTAAATATTCCTCAAGTGACAGCTACTTCCTAAATGTCCAATTAGCAGGGAAAGAAAAAGATGAAAATGGAGGGAATAAATATATATCATTGGAAAAATGGGAACTGGGGGAGACAAGGGACCCCAGAAACCCAGATGGTGATTCATGCTAACTAGAAACCTCCAATGATAACACCAACCCCCTGGGATTTATATCTTCAGGGTAGGTGTCTAGGGCTTCAGAAATCTAGAAAAAAAAAAAAGCTATCTATTCACTGTGATATTAAGGATCCAAATTGATACCTGGAAAAAATGGAATGCTGCAAAAATCTGAAAGCCCAGGCCAGAAAATTAATTAGGATCCCTGGTTTCTAAATCCTGGTTTTACCAATGACTCATTTGATCATGGGCAAAGTGTCTTCTGTAATTCTCTAATAGTTTTGCCTTTTATTTTGGTGCCAAGCTAGTTAATAGTATAGCAATCTCTAGTCACTTTCTCAGTACAACGTGCCATTAGGAGTTCAGACAGCCCAGAGCCCAGCATTCTGAGCTGATGCTTAAATGAAAATATGGCCAAAACAATAATAGCCGGGCTGAAATGCAGCTGATCATCATTCTGTCTAGGGAAACAGCTTTGTTTACGTGAAATATAGAATGGCTGCTTCTTTAGGATGGAAAAGTTATACAAGGAAACTTAATTGAAGATGTAATTGATGCACAATTGACCCCCCCCCCCATTTCTCTTTCTGCTCATCTGCCAGAAGCTTGGGTTGTTGGTGATTGCTGTCAATCAGCAGAAAGATCCACACTCTCAGATAAAGGCGACACAGATGCTCAGATTTTGCAAAGAGTGGTTTGGAAAACAACAACAACAACCATACCGACATTGTCTTGGTCTGTGGCAGATAATCTGTGGCAGATAATACACTCTGTGGGAACCAATTACCCATCACTGTTCCAGAGCTGCCGAGCAAATGACCCATTCACCCTCTCTAGTTTCTAACACTGGATTGGTTTTCTCCCCCTCTCACCAACTCCCACATCCCGAGTTGCTGTGCCCTTGTTTTGCCACCTTCTCCCAATGTAGAATGACCCTCTGCCTTCATCCCAGTGTGATCTAGTATACTGTGGCTCAGTTACCTACCACCTCCTTTTGTGCCTCAGGCCACGCCCTCATTTGGTCTTTGAAGGCCAGATACAGTATATATCCTAGTGAAAAAAAAAAGCTTATTTGGCATGCTAAATTGGGTCCCCTAAATGGGAAGGAGTCCCATGCTCACCCTTGGGGGTAGGAGGGTAGAAGTAGAAAAGCCAGGGGAAAGGCCTGAATGCTTCTTAAGGCCCTAGGCAAGAAAGCTAGTTGTCTTCTTTCCTTGGATTAAAATGCTTGGCCTCGGCCTTTTGCTTACACACAAGCCTGAGAGGTGGTGTGGGGCCATGGAATAAGCCCAGGGGGCACACGGACTGGGTTCTAGTCTGGGCTCTTTCATTTACTGACTGCATGACACTGCTAAAGTACCCTAAGCTCTCAGCCTTGACGCCTTCATGTACGAAATGGGGACAAGTATAGTGCCCCCACCAGTAACTACATTCAATCTACTGAACAACTGAACAACCAATATAGCACTGGCCAATCAGAGCAGAAAGCACCTGAAAACATCTGTGTATAAAGGCACATGTAAGAATTAGAAGAGATCATGGATGGAAAATTCTATAGCAGAGAATTCTATAGCAGAGCACAGGATCCAGAGACCAGACTCAAAAACTTTTTTAAAAAGATTTTTATTTATTTATTTGAAAGACAGAGAGAGAGAGAGAGAGAGCATGAGTGAGGAGAGAGGGAGAGAGAGAAGCAGGCTCCTTGCTGAGCAGAGAGCCCAACATGGGTCTCCATCCCAGGACCCTGAGATCATGACCTGAGCCAAAGGCAGACACCTAACTGACTGAGCCACCCAATTACTTTTATGCATGATTATGTTTATCTAGGGAAGAGACAAGTAAGGAAATTGTCCAGAAGTACAGTGAGTCTATGGAAGGCCAGTGTCTGGGATCACAGCCCCCTGTCACTGAGCCATCTTGTTACCTTGGGAACAGAACCTGCTATTCAAAGCCCGTGCTCCAGGACACCTACATATAAAAGGCCATCTGGAAAATAACCACAGTTATTGACGGGGGGTGGGGGGGGGTGGGGGTTGGGGTATTGTGTGTATTCCCCAACATCTTCCTCTGGAGGGCTTCTACTAAGTGCACCAGAAACTATACATATTCCAAGAGAAGGAGCTCTCCTGGTCTGCCTAAGGATACTGGAATCCCAAACATCTTTTCCAACTTTTATTTTAGGAGTATTTGTTTTACCCCTGAAAGTCAGCCTTTGGCACAACCATGAGGTTTCCCGAGTTTGTCTTGACTGCTCCTTCCACAGTGTTCCCTCCGCCCAAGATTTCAAAGCTGGCTTCCAGATTCATTTTCCTAATTTCTCTGCCAGTTGACAAGGATTTCAATCCTATCCTTGCCTTTGGGCAACAGTATTAAGACTACAGAGTCTTCCAGACCCACGGAAATGACCTTCTAATGGTTCAGTCCTATGACATTTAGAAAGGATACATTTCTTTTAAATTTATTTACTTACTTGAGAGAGAGAGAGAGAGAGAGAGAGAGAGAGAGAGAGAATGCAGTAAGGAGGGGCAGAGGGAGAGGAAGAGAGAACCCCAAGCTGACTCCACACTGAATGTGACACGGGGCTGGATCCCATGACCCTAAGATCACAACCCAAACCAAAACGAAAAGCCATATGCTCAACCACCTGAGCCACCCAGACACTCCAAGAGGACACATTTTTGATAAGGATTTGTCCCTTCCATCTATACCACCCAAGTACAATACATACAATATACAATATATGACTCAGAGCTGTCTTAGCTGTATCAGAAACCCTTTGGGTAATAGCTGCTGGTTTCTTATTCCATGCAATCAATGTGGGTGGGAAAAGATACATGCAGCACAAGGTAACAGAAAGATGCCTGGAATGAAAGTCAAAAGGCTGTCCTCATGACAACTCTGCTGTGTGACCCTGGGCAAGGCCATCCTCCCATGGTGTAGATGGCTCTCCATTTCCCTAGCTGCACAGGGAAGGAGTTGGACTAAGTGCTTTCCCAAAGGCCTCTGTTTATTATAACATTTTAAGACTTTCTAAGGAATTTGACTCAGTTAGGAACATTCCTATTAAGTATAGCCTGAGTTCTTAAAAAAGGAGGCACAGAGAGAAATACTCTTGAGTTATTCTGAGAAACCTTGGGACCAAAGGCAATGGACAACTTTGTCTTCAGTGTCCCATTCTTCCCATTCCTCATCAGACCTCCCATTGGCTCCTCAGAAAAGTGCACAAGGGCACGCCAGAGAGATTCTTCCCAGTGCCCAGTGTGCAAGGCAGGAGTCACCTAACTTGGGTGCAATATGACAGTTTCGGGGAGTGGCGCTGAAGATGGCTTAAATGTGGTAACAGAGGTTATGTTTGGACTGGGCAGTAAGCCTAAAAAAAGTAACCAACATGGGCATATGAGCCATCTGGGCTGGCAAATCCTTTGAGTACCATCTGTACTGAGAGCATGGATCACCTTCTATCCCACGGTTAGATCTCAAGTGGCTGATAAATGATATTGACAAGTCTTTAGGCGATCCTCAGCCACATACTCTGAGCCACTCAGAGAGGTCTTTGGGTGATCTTTTTGGGACCACTGGTATCACAGGGGCAGGGACTTGCTGCAGATCACAGAACACACTGGTGGCAGAGCCAGGGGCAGGACCCAAGCCTAAGGGGTCCTTTCCCTGGGAGCACACTACCCACCCTGCGTCAGCCAGAGAACTACTGCCTGGGGGCAGCCAGCAAGCCAGCATCAGTACCTCCAAACACAACCACACAATACTTCAGCACAACCCAAAGAGCAATGGCTGCAAAAGACCAGGAAATCAACCATAAAACCCCTCAAGGATGTTAAATTCTTCTCTTGCCGTAGCTGTTAAATTGTTAACACATTTTCCTAAGCTGCTGTTCTGTTTTCTGCCTAAAGGCACTTTTACCACATCACGTGGTGACAATCAGTGATTCTTATGTTCTTTTCATTTGATAAATAATGCCTAATACCTGGATCCTGTATTGCCAAAAAAAAAACCAAAAACCAAAACAAAACAAAACAAAACAAAACAAAAAACAAAAAACCCGCCACCGCCAACTGCATTTGGGAGACAAAGGGGATCTGATGAGGAAGATTGCTAAAACAAGGCTTTTCAAAAAGAGTGTTTTCTTGCCTGTTGGTGAGCTGGTCAGTCCTAGGTTAGGATGCTTTCTCCAGGCGATTTGTCTCTTGTCTGCAGCTCCTTACTGAAATGGTCCCCTCTCCCCCACTTACGCCCACTGGTTTGTAGTGAAAATTCTCCCATTTTGGCATCATAAGAGTGCCCTCTAGTGATGATCTAATTAAGAATCTGGAGATGGAGGGATTCCTGTTTGGGTGGGAAATAGATTTAACTAAATTTGTCCTTGGTTGTGTCAAGATATATTCTTTCTGAAAGACTCTCTAAAGCTCATACTTAATAATTTAGTATTGCAAAAAGCAGTGAAAGGAGTATTTTGCCATTGAACAAACAAAGCAAAATATTCCCCCACCCGCTCCCATAAAAGAAAATCTGGCTTGTTCTCCCTCCTGAAAAGTATTCTTGCTCATGATATGGGGATGCCATCTGAATTATAAAATAAGGTACACAGACACAGGCCGACTCCATCAATTGAAAATTGACAGCAATTTTCCATTGTGTTTTAGAGTTCCCCAGATGCAAACACCTGCCTTTGTACGGAAGGTTCCAGCAATGTATTTCCTCAATTTGATCATATATATGCTTTTTCTTTGAAGGAAGGCTAGACCGGTAAGAAACCTTAGAAATTCTGGGGGGGGGGGGGATAACGGGGCTTACTTTCTCTTAATAAGGGCCTAAAAAAGTTTCACTTCTAATATAAATATATGTGTTGCTCGTTTAATCTCATTTTGTTTCCATTTTTCAGATTTTGGGGTCTAGAAGGTCCACAATGAATGCTAGTTCAGCACTAGTTCAAATCGGCAGGGAAGACTTCCATAATATCTTTTACATTCAGCTCTGTAAGGGGCTACTGCTCTATTGAACCCCATGTATTTTATGCTAACACAGACGAAGGATGGCAAGCTGCCAACATGAGATATAACTGCTTTGTTCACATTGTGACAGCATGAAAAAGTCCCTAACAAGGAATGATTTAGCAAGTGCTAAACTAAGGATCGAGGTCATTCTCCAGAAATATTCAACCAAGTCACTAACGGGATCAGAGAGTAGAGACATGTGGAATGGTATATTCTGGATCATTCTGGACCCAAATATCACCCACTCTTGGCAAGGAGCTTCCATCTCTGCTGAAGTTAAAGTATGGCAGAAACCACTGGATTTGGCCTGAAACTTCCCTCAAGCCAGCCCCAAACAGAGAGTGAAGTAGCAGGGTAGAGAGGTGATGTGCTAGAGTACAGGGGTGCACAGGCTCTGGAGTCAATAGAATTGTCTTTATACCCCAGTTCCTCCACTTCTCTTTGGTCACTTCCAACCTGTCAGTTTCATTTTTCTCAAAAAAACCTGTGATCTCCAATAACACCTCATAGAGGGCACAAATCAGGTGCTCGATTCAACCTGCTAAATGTAATATAACCAACAATTTTGATGAAAACTGCCTCTTGTTATCCAGATATTCCCAAAGATCTAAGTGTGTGGGGTCTAGCAAACTAAACATCTGTATAATGGACTTCACTGTTAAAAATCAGTGCTAAGTAAGTGAAATAAGTCAGAGAAAGACAAATACCATATGATTTTACTTATATATGGAATTTAAGAAACAAAACAAATGAGCTAAGGGAGAGATAAAGAGACAAAGCAAGGAACAGACTCTTAACTTTAGAGAACACACTGAGGTCACCAGAGGGGAGGGTGGTGAGGGATGGGGGAAATAAGGGATGGGGGTAAGGTGGGCACTTGTCCAGGTGAGCACAGGGTGTTGGATGAAAGTGCTGGATCACTATATTGTACACCCGAAACTAATGTAACACTGTATACTAACTCACTAGAAAAAAAATTTTAAAATTTAAAATAAATAAAAATAGAAAGTAAGCATAGCTCTTAACCTATTAATGGATGTGCTGCTTTTTGAAAAATCGTGAGCCGCTCAACATTTTCCTGGGCTGTGGACATCTTTCAAGGCAAAGACACAGAACCATTGTTAGGGCAAAACCTTTGTTTTCAAGAGGACATGGATCTCTTTTTATTACAGGATTCTTAGTTTCAGGTCTTGCCTGAAGTGTCAAAACCAGGTACCAAAAAGACCCTGTGTGCTTCTGCCCCAAAAGAATACAAAATATAGAGAAGTTTGCCAATTGTCAGGAGTACACAGGGTATCTTTTCTAGAATTATTTAAGTGGCAAACTATAAAAATCATACTATTAGCCAGTGTTTAATGAGTGCTTTCTACACACCAGATGCCATGCACTTGACAGGAAGTATTTCACTTTATGCTGAACAAAAATCTATACTTATTGCGTAGATAATGGGGCCTCCAAGGTGCTCACCCAACTAATAACTCACATCCAGAGTTGGAGGATGCCAGAACTCAAGCTCATTAGCCACTAAAATGGGCTGTACCTGTGAAGTAGGCATCCTTATTCTCATCTTACAGGTAAATCAGGTGAGGCCTAGAGAATGACCTGCTTGGGGTCAGTAGCTAGTAAGTGAAGGTGCAGAGGTAGGAATCCCCAATATGCCCTGATTGCATCTTACACCTTCCGTAAGGTGCTGATGATGGGAAGGTGACTGTATATAAGCTGTCTGTGCGAGCTGGGTGGCACTCCAGTTCCTGTACAAGCCTGTAAACTGCCCTGAAGTGATTCCTTGCATGCCTCTTTTTAAGCTTCTTGTGGGACCGTTTTTCATTTTGAATTCCAGGATAAACTTGCAGGCTATAAGTGCCAAGTACTTGAATCCACGAGGAAGAGAGGTCATAGCTCATTTGAAGATGAAACCCTGGTGTAAGTCTTCACAGTGGCTAGGCCGCTCCCCTCAGACATAAATCAGGTGGTGCTGGTGGGCTAGGAGCCCACAGGGAAAAGGAAGTTGGCAGGCAGAAGTGAGTGCTATTTCTTGCCCTTATACTTGTATTTTTTTTTCTATAAGAAAATGTGATTAAATTTGATGTAGATAGAATCCAGAAAGTCCAAGGTGACCAAGGGAGGGAAAACCCAGGAAGAGACTACACTACATGCCTCATTCCAAGAAAGCCCATGTAATTATGGTGGGAAGAGGAAAGTTGTTGCCCTGAGAAAGAATCATGCTCACTGGATGATGGACTCCATCCTCGGGCATAGTGAGGCTGTTCACAATTTGACCTTGACATAGCTGAAAAACCTGTCAAAGTTGGAAGGTACTCTTAGAGAACATCAAACCCAACCTCTGCATTTTATAGGCCCTGAGAGAGAAAGGACTTATTCAAGGTCACACAGTTCATACTGCCACGGTGCTGCTGCTCCCCTAGGACATATAACAGATGGCTGTGGGTGGCTCGAGGGAAGGGAGTAAAGAAGCCAGTTGGGAACCAGCAGCAGAAGATCCAAGCATGAGGACTGGGCTTTTTGTTTAAAGGGAACAATAATCTTGCAAGATGCTCTTTCCTATCTCCTTGTACAGGTGAGGAAACTGAACCTTAGAGACAGGAAGCCACCTGCTGAAGGTCCTGTAGCTATTTAGACAATGGGACTTGGCTGATCTGACTCCAAAGCCTCAGTGCTTTTCACCCTATGTTTTGGCTTCCTGCTTTCTCTGTGGCCATATGCCAAAGAGAAAGGAGGTCCCTTTAAGTCCCAAGTGAGTTGCGATGTGCTCATTTTTTTGCAACTGTAAGTGAAGTGAGGTGGGTTCACATCTGCAAACTGACATCCAACAAAACTTTGTCCAGTGCCTCGTTCTTGGCTTCCCAGGAGGACCTCTGGACTGTCCTTGGCTTGGCCTTGGGACCCAAGACACACAGGGAGCCATCAGAATAACCTCTCAATTTCCTCATTAACACTGGCAGTTTTGTAACCTCCAACTCCCCCAAACACAAGAACTGGTGATACCACCTCAGGCCACTGAGGCTCCCTGCCTGGGATCTAAGGAGCCATTGACCATGGCGCCCAAGCTGTCAGCTAAGTGGGATCATGCTTTGGGAGTTTCTTGTGCCAAAGGGCAAGGGAGACAGTGAACTCTGAATGTAGCACTAGGCCTCGCTCATCTCCATACACAACTCCTCTTAGCCCCACTATGGGAGCCCTGTAGTAGCAGACTGGTGTCTCTTCCTTCCAAAAGCTGATAGGCACTGAAGTAGTAGGGGTAGTCCCCAGGAGTAAGAAGAAGAATCTGGAACTACTTATTTGAAGCAGGACTTGCTGAATTGTTAATCACCCAAAGGCACATCATTAGGCTGCTTGCTCATTCCTCCTGATCAAAACGGGGGTGAGGAGGTGGGCAGTGTCTATCCTATAGGCAGCAGACAAATCACCAGGCCACTGGGTTCGTGAAGACTGAATCCTGGTTTCTCACTAACATACATTCTGATCAATTTCTAACTTCAGTTAGCAGTTGCCCTTCACACTCTGGTTTTAAGCTACTCTGCCCTCATCCCCTCATCAGTTAGGTAATGATCTGGAAACCCCTATGAGTTACTGCTGTAAGGGAATCCCAATGTAAAGGAATCTTTCTTGGAAGAAACCCTCTGAATCTACCAGGAATGTTATTTTAGATCTTGGATGGAGATCTCTCCCCAAAACAAGAGCACATCTGTCTTTGATTCACATTTTATTTTTCACTTCTCCAACACATATCTAAACTTTTAACAGCTTTGTCGAGATGCAATTCACATACCACACAATCTACTTAAAGTGGACAAATCACTGGTTGTTAGTATATTCACAGATTTGTGTAGTCATTACCACAACTTTAGAACATTTTCATTCCCTCAGAAAGAAAGCCAGTACTCCGTGACTATCATTGCCATATCCTCCATCACTTTCAAGCCTCGACCACCACTGATCTACTTTGTTTCTACGGATTTTCCTATATTGGATCTTTCAAGTAAATGAAATCATATAATATGTTTTATCATATACCTGGTTTCTTTGACTTAGCATAATTTCTCAAGGTTCCTTCTTTTTACAACATGGATCAGTACTGTGTTCCTTTTCATGGCCAAATAGTATCTTATTGCATGGATATCTACACTATAAAAAAAATGCATCCAAACAATTTCATCCCCATGCACTAGGCAAGCCTACAGATCTGTCCTGAGCACCAGCTGTGGTGGATCTATTACTAGCATCATGGGGGTACATGGAGATGAATGAGAATATGCAACAGACACATCCAATCATTCGATCAATAAACATCTACTGAATGTCTTTGGTGTGCCAAGAATATGTTAAGGCACTTGGAACCCAAGGATGAACAAGACATGGCTGCTGCCTTCCATGAGCAAACAGTGGGGGCAGCAGTGCGGAAGGTTATGCATTATATACAATAGCTCCATAGGACCTACAAGTTCTGGTAAGCCCATTTTCCACTCAGGAAGAGTTCACAGCCCAGGATTGGGTTCCTGATCCCACAAATATTCAGGAGTGAAACCAGCCCAAGAGAGAGCAGCAGCCAGGATCCAGGTGGTTTTTTTGTTTGCTTTGCATTGTTTTTATTGGCATTAAATTCACATAACACAAAATTAACCATTTTAAAGTACAGAAGTCAGTGGCACTTGGTATATTCACATGTTGCACAACCACTGCTGCTATCTGTTCCAAAATACTTTCATCACCTTAAAAGGAAACTCGTACCCATTAAGTGGTCACTCCTTTCTCCCCACCTCCCTCAGCTCTGGCAACCACCAATGTGCTCTTTTTCTCTCTGGATTCGCCTATTTGGATAGTTCATATGAATGGAATCATACAATACATGCCTTTTTAGTCTGGCTTCTTTCACTTGGCATAAAGTTTTTGAGGTTCATCCATATCGTAGCATGGATCGACACTTCAAACTTTTTATGGCTGAACCACAGCCCATTGTACAAATACTTCACATTTTGTTTATCCATTCACCCGCTGATGAGTATTTGTGTTGACTCTACTTTTTCATTATCATGATTAATGTTGCCGTGAACATTCATTTACAAGTGTTTGTGTGGACATATGTTTTCATTTCTCTTAGGTATATACCTAAAAGTGGAATTGCTGGATCATATAGTAATTCTATGTTTAACTTTTTGAGGAACTGCCAAACTATTTTCCACAGCAGCTGCACCATTTTACATTCCTACCAGCAAATTGCAAGGGTTCCAATTTCTCCCAGAGATTCCATTTTATTTCTTACTCCAGAGAAGAGTTCCATTAAATTGGAGACACCCAATTAGCCCAAATGATTGACCCTAGTGCTGGCCATTTGGGGCTGGGCTTCTTAATTAATGCTTAGGCTGGTGGGAGAAACAATGCAAATGAGGGCAGAGAGAAGAGCTCCTCCCCACCCCCAGCTCTGGGAGTGCCTCTGCACATGCTCACAGCCTAAAGGAAAAGTGGGCAGGTTGGCAGGATCACTGTGGAACTGTCCTCTGACCCACATCAGTGAGATTCACAGCATCTTGCTCAGCACAGAAGTGGGAGAACATTCTCAGCTATAAGCCAAACCCAGCAAAACTCAGGAGATGATTTTATGAAAAAAATGACATGAAATCAATTACGAATCTGGCAGTAAGGGAAAGAACAGCATGGCCTTCTCTATTAGACAAGAAATTGGAAGAAGTGTCAATGGCTTGTGAGGGCACTTAGATCCTGTGATATTTAGCACTGGCTCCTGTCCCCTGGAATAAAGATCTGACATAAATCTAGGAAATAAATAATGATGATGAATGTCTAGCTCTAAAGATGACAACATATATCACTAAAACTTGCCCTCAGGGCCTGTCTCTCTCCTCCAGTGATCCGACAGCTCGGCAAACAGTGAATCCACTTTTCCTCCAGCCTGTATCACTCCCTGGGCAGGTCAGCTCCATGCTGAAGTGGCATTAAATCTTTCAAGCCATATGATGCCATTTTCCTGAGCCGAGACTGAGTATCAAGATGACACGCTACTGTGTGGGAAGAGCTGAGGCATGATTCCAAAGCCCCCTCCTCAAAGCCTCGGGGTTTGCATTCTTAGGGAAGAGGAAGCCCAGGGAAAGGATCTTAATGATTCTAAATAACTCCCAAATCATTGGGTTTTCAGTAACCTAAGGTTTAAGTGGATGGGTTTCAAACACTTCTAGAAACAGAACCCTCTTTTCAAACAAAATCCTCTAATACCTCCACCGTATAGAACAGATAAAAACTGAGCTGCTCTCTTTGAAGAGGAGATGGAGTAAAGGCAAAGGGGAGAAGAGCAGAGCTGCCATGTACTGCTCCACAGGATGGGCACTGTACAATTCCAGGAAACACCATTCATGCGGAGCAGCAGTCTCTCAAAGTGTGGTGTGAGGACACTGGTGGTCTCCAAGACCCATCTCCAGAGGTCCCCGAGGTCCTCCCTTTTCCAGATATATGTTTGTGGGAGGTTGGATCTTCTTCACATACTTCAATCAAAATAATATATTAAAACAGTTGGAATGCAGAAGCTGATGTGAGAATCCATCTGTCTTCTGTGAAGCCAGATATCAAAGAGATTCACAAAATGTAAAATATTGCCACTAATGTTTTTTGCTTTTGAAATCAATTATTTTTCATAAAAATATATTACTATATAGTAGGTGCCTTCTTGTTATTTTAAATGAGTTAACACCTGGTTTTGAAATTTTCTCAGTTTTATTTTTTAAAAAGATTTTATTAATTTATTCATGAGAGACACAGAGAGAGGGAAGCAGAGACATAGGCAGAAGGAGATGCAGGCTCCCTGCTGGGAGAACAATGTGGGACTCAATCCCAGGATCTTGGGATCACGCCCTGAGCCAAAGGGGTGATCAACCACTGAGCCACCCAGGGGTTCCGAAATTTTCTGTTTTAAAATCAAATATAGTAAATAGCAATAACTAGATTCCATATAAATAAAAGCTCTTCAGAGTCCCCAGGGATTTATAGGAGCATAAAGGAGTCCTGATACCGTGAAATTTGGGAACCACTGACCTCCAATACAATGTGAATGGGAGGTGTGCAAAGCCCTGAGGCCCCCGGGGCTGCACTACACAGTTGGCCTGGTCCCTGCTAGTCTGCTCCCACACCTCCCTTCCTCTGAGGAAACTTTTGGGCCACCTCCTCAGAACCCTGTGGGTCCAGCTGATCAGGCCAGCCCCCTCACTTTAGAAACCAGGAAACTAGGGAAGTCAGGGTTAGAGATCTGTACGTTAAAAACAGCCGGGATTACAGCTGGGTCTTCCCTGACACTGGGCTGCCACTAACCTAACAATAAGCAGCTACCAGTTGCTGAGCTCTCTGTGCTGGGCACTTTATCAAATCCGCGTTGAACTACTCCCAGGCCTCACTTCCACACTGCAAGCGCTTGTGGCCTGTCAGGCTCCAGGTTTGCTAAAGCAACGGAGAGAAAAGCAGGCACCAGGCTGCCCTCCCTCCCCCAGCATACTCACCTCTGAATCCGACCAGAGCTGGCCTCCTCAGTACAAAGGATTTGAGCTGGCACCGATTTCCTCAGCACATCTTGATAAGCAGCATGCAACCCACCAGAGGGGGGATTTTTGAAAAGCCAGGAATCATTTAATTTAATCAGGTGCCTGTACGGTTTGAGAAAGACCCACAAGGCAACAACCGAGAAGTTAAGCGCAGCATCTTGGCGTCTTGCCACGTGGTGACTCCACAGAATGTGCCTTTGGGCCTCTTGCCCTCCTACCCTATGTACGCTCCCTATCCTTTGAAAAGACTCCGGGGAAGGGGCGCGCCGAATATACCATTGGGCTGACCCCTGTACTACCGGAGGGGCAGCAGCAGGGCACCCAGTACCTGAGAGGGGACCCTCCCCGCCACTGATTCTTCCTCCTCACCAAAAGTGGCAGAGCTGTGAGGGTCCATGGAAACCAGGTAGCCAGGGTCCTAAACTAGAGGTGCACAGCACAATCCCCTGGCAAGCTATTTAAAACAGGCAGGGCCTCCAGGCCCTGCTCCAAGGGAAATCCCGCTTTACTGGGTCACGGATGGATGGCTAGGGCACACACTGCCAGGGAATCAGTGAAGACCAAAATCTCTCACTTAGCAGATGGGGAAAATGAGAGAGAGGGAAAGAGCTTTACCCAGAACACAAAGAGTTCAAAAAACAGCTGGCATGAGCATCCAGCTATCCTGACCCTTAATCTAGTGCTTTTCCCACAATTCCAGGCTATCTATGCTCAATTGAAGGGGCAAACTACTGCACATGTGCGCGTGCACGTGGGCGGGAAGCAGGTATTGAGGCACATTTAGAAATTACCAAGCCATTTTTATTTGATTCACGCTTTTCATTTCACATTCTCTCCCTCTTCTCCCAACTTGATCACTGGATCCAAGCCTCTCATTATATTTATAGATGAGGAACCTGTGGGCCACAGTGGATTAGCGTCTGATTCTTGCCCTGGGTCTAATTTAGGACCCATATCTCTGTGCTTTTTGGCCTGTGCTCTTCCCACTACATGTTGACCCTTAAGTGCCATCCAAAGAGAAATATATTATTATAGATTGTATTTCATTATTATTCCTCCTACAGACAGGCAAATTCTGTTAGAAGCCGATACACTCCCTGGCTCTATAGCACCAGCCTGCCCTGGGAGCTGCTCTGACTGCTTATTTCCAATCTAAGCTCATATTTCAGGGCCGCCCTGGAAATATTAGTAAAGCCAGCTCTGCTAATCTAGACAAATGACAGCAAAACTGAAGGGTAGTATTGGGATGAAATAAATTATTTGCATAGGTGGGACTTCTCTTTTAATTTTACTATTTTAAGATTACAAATTGTTTTCTGGCCTTTATGTATAATTAAATATAGATGTTCTCGGAGCTTAATGTCAGTTTAAATTTCAGCCCTTGGAAAGTAATTTGTTTGTATGTTCAGTGAACAAACCATTTCTTATCGGTTTCAAAGACCCAGGCTCATGCATCATGAATCAAGGTTGCCTTTACCAAAGCTATAGAGGTCAGGCAAAGTGGGCTTGTAACTCAAGTTTAGCCACTCTTAGAAAAATAAAGCTTTCAGTTCTCTGCCTTAAGTACACAAATTGTTTTCATTTCTTTGGGCATGTGAATGATTCAATTGTGCCCTCTCCACACACAAAAACCAGGTAAGTAGTGTTCATTATGCCATTAAGGACTGAGCCATTAGGAGGAATCTGAACAATTCCCTCTACTCTCAGGGCCTCAGTTTCCTCTTATGTATCAGGATCTCTTGTCTGCTATCAGCTTTAGATATTGACAGGCAATCCCCAGAGGTGATTTTAAAATGACACTGATTTGACCTAGAAAGTAGTTGATGAGGCTTGGGGTCCTTTAGGTTAAGCAATCAGCAGGGAAATTAGACCCATTGGTCCTAAGGCAAACTTCTCCCTCTGGCCTCTCCCTCATTCCTCATCCAGAGAGATGGCAGCTCTTCCAGCCCCTTTCTCAATAGCTGCAAGATGATTCCCACTTCTTTAGACACCCCTATAGTTCCAGAAATTTATTCTCCCCATGCATTCACCAGTCTCTTAGTGCTTCCTTAGTAAATCTGCACGTATACTAGGGGTCATAAAGGGAATACTGCTCATTGACAATACACAACCAAGATATTTTATTGATTGGAAATAAGAGGAGGTTGTTAAATAGGCTGTGTAGGATGATGCTAGTGCCCCGATCCCCATAAGTAAACCAATCAGCCCACACTTTCTGATAGGGCAGAAATCTAGACTAACTAGGGTTTGCTTCACTTCCCTGTTAAAGTTACAAAGGAGAATTCCGGAAGTTATCCTATAAGTACTTACTAATGGGATCTCTGTTTCATCTTTCGTTGGCATCTACAGAAGCTCTCTTTTTAAAAATATGTTGATGGGATCCCTGGGTGGCGCAGCGGTTTGGCGCCTGCCTTTGGCCCGGGGCGCGATCCTGGAGACCCGGGATCGAATCCCACGTCGGGCTCCCGGTGCGTGGAGCCTGCTTCTCCCTCTGCCTGTGTCTCTGCCTCTCTCTCTCTCTCTGTATGACTATCATAAGTAAATAATAATAATAAAATATATTTTAAAAAAAATAAAAAATAAAAAAAATAAAAATATGTTGAAACTCTGGTTCGATTTGCCTGAATCCCTGCAACTACTAACATTCCAGTATGGCAATTCCTAAACAGAAAACACAATGAATGAGAAATGTTTGAGTCCAAAGCCTTCCTTATCTCCATAGTTGGATCTTCCTTCCATATTAGAAAGACTAGCTAAGATTTAACAGAGTGTGGAGACTTCTAGAAGAGTGTCAGCAGTGGCTCTGGAACTAAGGTCACAGACTCAAACCAAAACTAAGTGCTTTATGATATATTTTTTTGTTTAATTCTAACAACATAACCTTAAGATAGGGACGCCTGGGTGGCTCAGTGGTTGAGCGTCTGCTTTTGGCTCAGGGCATGATCCTGGTCCTGAGATTGAGTCCCACATCCGGATGCCTGCCAAGAGCCTGCTTCTCCCTCTATGTCTCTGCCTCTATCTCTCCATGTCTTTCATTAATAATAATAATAATAAAACCTTAAGATAAAGTATTATTATTTCCATTTTACTGGTAAGGCACAGAAAGCTGAAACTATTTACCCAAGGTCAAATCTAGTGAATGGCATAGCTGAGTGGAGATTTGAACCCAGTCATTTGTTTTTAGAGCCCATGATTTTTATCTATGCTTTACGGTAGTATGTTAGAAAAGCAAAAGCCTACAAATCTTTAAACCTGGGTTCTAGTCTCAGCCTTACTATCGACCCTTTAACTCTGCCAATTGGTTAGATACGCAGACGGCAGGGAGATGGTGGTGATGGAATAGTCCAAAATGACATGGAGGTTTGTATCTTGAAAAAAAAAAAAGAGAGTACTTCATTAACAGAAAGAAGGGATATGATGATGAGCTTGGTTTTAGATTAGTAGGTGGCATTGGAAGGTTGGCAACACATGCTTATGGGAATATCCACACGGCCTTTGAACCAGAACTTGGGACACAGGTCTGGGCTGGAGGCACCGAAGCTTTCCTCATAGCAGTGATGTTCAATGAGATCTTGAAATGAATGTAGACAGAAAGGCAAAGGGCAGAGAACTGAGCCTAGGAGAAATCCCAGTTAGATGTATGGACAAAGAAAACCTTCAAACAAACAAATGAAAACACGGAGAAAATAGCACAATGTCAATCAAGCCAAAAGAAGGCAAGATTGAAAAGTGGGAGGTGAGTGAGGTGACAGAGGTGGTGAAAAGCAGCTGAAAGACAAGTCATTCCCTCTTTTGAACCCTCAGGCTCTTTCCCCTCTCTCAAGACATCTCTCCCCCGCCATGGGATCCCAAGGTAAGGGTGAAGTTCCACTTTTCCCCGGATGCCCTGGATGTAAGTAAAAACTCAGTGTTCTTCTGCTGAACTGAGTCATACTGCACTGACTAGTTTAAGCAGCCGCAGTCCTACAGACTACCTCTCCACAGGCAAAGGCAACAGGCTGCCTGAAAGTATAGCAACAGGAGAAAAGCAGCTGCCATCCAAAGCATAATTTTTATGAAGGAATTAATGCCACATTGGTCCTTTCAACCAAACCTGGATACCATCATTAGCTGTGTCTTCAGTGAATGAGAACAGAAAGAATAGTGACAGAAGACCAGGAAAGACACAGTATGTGGGTGGAGATCAGCTCTATTGGGTGTATTTTTTCCAGAGAGAACATCGGTGGGGAGATGGTGAGGGGTGGGGGAAAGGAGGAGAGGCCGGAGAAAATATGAGAACAACAAAAAGTAACTAAATAAAAAGGCAATTTCATTATCATTTCAATTTGGGAAACACAATTGTAGTGTTTTCTTGATTTTTTCCAAACACACTTGAAAGATGTAAATACAAGAGCCGAAAAAGAGAGAGAGAGAGAGATCTTGTCAATGTCTTGAATCAGTTGTCAACCGAGCCACTCCTCATACACAGCTGTCATTCAATGCTTCAGTGTCCCAGGAGGGAGGCCTGTATGTGCCCAGAATGGTCATTGTTACACTGAAGGGGGATTGCATCAAGGCAACAGAAATAAGGCAGGCTAGGAGGTGGGCTCCAAAAGCCAGACATCTGCTAGAGAGCCCACTGGGCAAGAGGTCAAAACAGAGGTCAAGAACATGTAAAGACTCCAGGAAGTTCCAAAGGTAAGGGTAGGATATCAAGTGGCAGAATCCAGGCTGTGACAAGGAATTCAAGCAGTTAATCATGCATTCAGGATCAGGTAGGTTGAAAAGGTCCAAGCACACAAGCAATCTGGAATAAAGGTATGTGAGGGGAGTTCTGGACACCAAGCATCAGAGCTTAAACAGGAAGCCTCCTCCCATGGCTTCTTCCTCTGTTGATGCATTCTATGGAAGTCCAAATGGAATTCGGGTATGGCTGTGATTGGGCCTAAGGACACAGCAGAGAAGGAGCAGCTGGAGCTGGGCAGTGGGGGTCCCATGGCTTTTCCTGTTAATTCAGGATTGAACACCACTCACCATCTCCCATAAAAAGAAGGCTTTGAAGCACTTCAACTATGTTCTGAGCAACCACACACCACATTAGTGGTCACACATGGTCTCAGTTTCCCTTCTGTGAAACAGGTAAGGAAGTGGGAATTAGATGAGAAGGTCATTGATGGTGTCTGACATTTGATCTATTCAATCCAAAGATAGGAGAATAACCCCATTAATACCAGGTCTGATGCTTAAAGTCTCCTAAGTCAGATACATGGCATCAGATTTCACCATGGGAATGAAAACACACACAGGCAGCTTCTATTAGCTTATTTGCACAACTTTTCCTATTTTTTTGGTTAAACAGTCTTTGAGTAATCTCTACTCTAGTTTGCTTAGCCTGTAAATTAATTAAATATTAAGAGTATTTGCAATACTCTTAAAGTAGCTGACTGTATTCCTAACGATATGCTGTAGATTGCAGGGTGCCCCCAACAGAGATGGTGTGTGGTAGTGCAGACTCCAGCAGCATTCACTGAAAATCACCTCCCATCTTACAATACTGATGATGTTGCATGTTCTTCTTCTTCTTATGCATACACATTGCCCAGCCTGGACCCAGCCACCAAGTAGGCACACCCTTGATATAGCTGAGAGAATGAATAAATGAATACACAAATGAACGAATGACCAAACAAACCTAAGATGGAAGAGTGGTATCAGATGACAGGTCTGAGTAGCTTAGATTAATATAGGATTCCTCCTCGTGCTTCCTGAAAATAAAAGCAGAAGACTCACTTTGTAAAGAAAACAAAAAGGACCCACATGTCCAAATTGGTAAGGGGCAAAGAACACAGAAAGAGTTGAGTTTAAGAACATGAGAAGGAGACAAGGCCCTTGAAATACAATTTGGGCCAAATGAGAACAAACCCAAATGCACAGAGTTGAATATCTGAGCTGGAAGGCACCACAGAGCTCATCTGACTTGACTCTCATTTTACAGATGGAAACACTGAGGCCCAGAATGGAGATGCCACTTGACAAAGGTCAAGTTGCTAGACTCTGAGGGAAGCCATGCAAAAGAATCAGACTGAGGCTAATCTGGGCTCTAGGAAGCTGCACAAACCGAGAAACAGAGTGAAAAAAAAAAATGGCTCCAGAGCTAATCTTCTCTATCCATGCCTGGGCCTGAGAGTCCCTTCTCCATAAGCCATTTGGCCCCTTCCATACCCTGGCATTTGCTATAAAACTGTTGCTGGCGCTTTGAAGAGGAGACACGCATTGCTGTCATGACAACTTGTTGAGCAGGGTTGGGGCTCATGGGGAGTGAGACAACAGCTAGCAGCTGGGTGGTAGCAAACATGCACTAAGCTCTTTTTGTCTCCATTTTTCAATGGGAGTCTTCCCTGTGGCTCCCAGCTCCTTCCACCTGTAGCAACAAGTGGGCGGTGGGCAGATGGGCAGGAACCACGGCACACACGGGCTTGGCCCTCCAAGTCGATCCTCCATCATCAATTCAGCCTACACACCGGTTTGACTGACTTCCTAATCGAATCAACCAATTGTTTCTCTGAATTGTTTCAGTGAATCTCTGAGGTCAGTTCTGGGAAGAGAGTCAAACCAGCAGAAGGGGCGAGCACAGCTGTTTGGGCATTTCTCTGGCTGGAACATACCCTGTCCCCCTAGGGTAGAGGGAAGGCCCCAGACCTGGGCCAGGGAAGTGCCAGCTGTGGCGGCCAGCAGATTAGGCACGGAATAGCTGCCGGAGCCTCCTGCTGGGTTCCCGAGATAGAGTTCCTGGAAGTAGGCCCTGGTGCACTAGGCAAGACGCCAGCAGCATTGGAGCAGGACCTCAGTGTTAGCTCCCATGGCCAGTGTCTGTCCTGTTCTCAGACTCACTGAGCTAGTTCTGTTCCCACCTGAACCAGCAGCCTCAGTGAGTTAGCACTCCTGGAACCCTCATCGCACACAGAGGAGTCAGTCTAAACTGTGTTTTCTGGCTTGCTCTTCCCTCCTTGCATGTTTCTCTTGCCTCTCCAGCTGGAGTTATCACTTGAGCTTGTGAGTTATCCCTCACATTGAGTCTTGCTCACTCTGCCAGATAGCCCCTGGGAGGGGGTGGGGACATTGTGGGTATGTATACGGGTTCAAATGGACCAAACATTGGCATGCTTTTTTTTTTTTGCCTGAGTCACAGACGCCCTCCCAAGGTCAAAGAAAGTGGTCTTCCTGCCTCTTGCTTTTCTCGTGATGTTGTCAGATCTGGATGGGTCCATGAACAGACTCCACAGGGGAAGGGTACATACAAATGCTTCCCTGGGGCAGGATGCATGGCTGTGAGGAAAGAATGGAACCAGCCTGCAGACAACAATAAGGGGACCTCTCCATTTGGATCTCAACAATTAATCTACTGTGTCACATCTCTTAGGAAACGAAACGAAATGCCATTACTGCTACGACATCGAAGCCGTGTTGAAAAATGATTTTGTAGAGCAAATAACTATCTTATGCCTTATTGAATAACCAGCAGTTTATGAAAACAACATTTCATAAATATGATCACAGGTTCCCAAGTGTAGATGCAGCAAGGGCAAGTCACTGTTCTCCTGACCTCACTCTGAAGCTTGTGCCATGTTTGCCCTACTCTGGGCCCTAGAGAAGCAGGGAGCCTGCACCCAAGCGCATCCTGCCAGGCCCAAGAGACTGGATATGAGGTAGCATGGGGAAGGGTTGGAGTTCTAGCAAGGCCAACGTTAAGCTCAACACCAGATCCTGCAGAGGGTGGAAAAAGCCTCCCATTGGGAGTCAGGACACCTGTATTTCCGTCTTATCTTTGCTACTGACCAGCGATGCAACAAGTCACTTTATCATGGGAAGTCACTGCAACTCAGGACGCTCATCCAGAAAATGTGCATAATTGCATTTGCCGCCCCCCACCTGTCTGGGTTGGGACAGAACAAGGTAACTGTGAAAGCTTCCTAGACCAGAGGTCACTAGATGCACAGAAGGGGTTATCACCATTGTTCTATCCTGAAGAGGCAGCTGCCAGAGCCAGTGGAGTTTTCTTAAGCATGTTTAAGGCAAGGCTGCCTGATAGGTGTGCCAGGAAGTCCCTGAAGGGATTCTAGTTTCAAAATTTGCCCCATTGGTGGGGTTGACACTGGATGTACTCCAAGATCCTTTTAAGCTCTAACTCTGTGAGTTGGTAATGTACAGGCTTCTCATGAGTTTCTTGTGGTGACCAGGTGTTTGAGTTGAATGATCATTCTCCAAGCTTTGGAGTTTTTAAATTTTTACCAGGTTTTTTCTAATTATAAAATTAATGCATACTCTCTGTAGAAAACTTGGGTCATATAAGAAGAGTAAAGAAGGAAAAAAAATCACCATTAGTCCTCTGTCTTACAGATGGCTGTTTATGTGAGATATTTATAGCTAGTCATTTTTTCCTGTGCATTTTTTCAAAATTGAGCTATTTTACAAAATGAGGGTATGATTAGTTTTGTATTCTGAGAGGATTCTGAAAAAAATATTATACCTAATAAACATTGTCCTATAACTTAAAGAACTTAAATATTCCCTAAGAACAGGGTTTTTGATAAATAGTTAATAATGTTCTAGCCTATGATTCAGTTAATAAACACTTTTAGACATTCCAAGTCCTTTATCCTTTAGTTTTTTTCTGTTAGAAGTAATGCTTCAAAAATATCCTGATATTTGTATCTGATTGTTATTTTGGTGAAATTCCTAGTAGCAAAGCTATAGAGTCAATGCATATAAATGTTTTTAATGCTCTTGATCACACTGCCAGCATGTTCTCGAGAAAGGCTGTGAGTAATCTATGACTCCTACCAGCAGTGTATGAAGAAATCCATTCCACTGCATCCTCTTCAACCCTGGGAAGTTTTATTTTAACATTTCTCATCCAATTTTATGTAAAAATAGTTTCCATTGTTAGATTTAATTTACAATGAATTAACTACTAGGTGAAGTTGATTTTTTTGTCTTTTGTTTATTAGCTATTATTTGTACATAATCCATCATGAATTGCCTTTTTTATTAGTCCCTTTTAGAACCTACAATTCACACTGCTCTGCAGATGTAATCATTTCTGAGTCATCAATGTCGAAGAAGAACGGGGTGTTTTGAATGAGCCAAACCCCATCAGAAGCTCCTAGAGCTTCTCTGCCTGCAAACCACTTAAAATGTGTTTGTGTTGGGGTGGGGGGTGCTGGATAAAGAGGTGGTGTGTACTGAAATCCGTCAGTGATTTGTGTTTCCCTGCATTTGTTTCTCCTGCTCTGCTTCTTGTATAAGAGCTAATAAGTAGCAAAACTGACAAAAGACTAGGAAAGAAGAAAGGGCATGGTTAATCTCTTAACTAGGATTGAGGAATGGATGGGGTTTGCCTTTTAGAAATGGGGAAAAAAATACGATTTTTTTCTAAGTCATGCAGTTCCCAGTATGTACCACTTGATGGCAATCCTCCATTGGTTAGGCAAAAAGGTAAGCACTCCCAAGGCTAGGGAAACTGAGGAAACCACTGTTGAATGTGAGAAACGGGCACATGAAGGCGGCCAACAGTTAAATACGGGTGGCCTTTAGACAGCACTGAGAACAAGGAGATGAGACATAAAGATTCTGTGTTATAGACAATGACATTTTGTGGACATTGGCTAAGGAGGATCAGAAAGGAGGGCAATGCATTTCTTCAAGGCTACTTTGCTTCTTCCTTCTTCTGCTCTACTTTAAGTATTGTTTGATTGACTTCTTTGTACCCGAAAAGGCAAAACTGTCTGCTTTGGGCTTGTAACTGTAAGTACTGCAGGCTTCTCAGGGGCCACAGTGGGGAGGATGCTGCATAGTAGGGACTGAAGCTGGGCTGTTAAGGGCGTTAGCCAAAGCAGGGAACTAAAATTCCTTGGAGCAGAGAATGGAAAGTGGATTTACAAGGCCCTTTAAGTCCTGTTCCAACCCCAAAGGCAGCCTAGTATAATAGAAATGGCCCAGGTTTGGAAGCAGGCAGCCTCTGATTCATTTCAGCTTGGATGCTTGTAGGTGTGTGATCTTGAGCCAGTGACCACACCTCTCTGAGCCTCCATGGCTTCCCCTCACAGCATACAAGAAAGACTATTATAGTTACAATGATGATGATGGTAACGATGGCCCAATTCCACCCAGGATGCAAAAAGTAGAGCATATAATAGAGGTTGAGAGCCTCAGATTTGGGTCCAACAGTCCTAGATCCTAACACAGGCCCACAATCTATTAGCTGTGAGTTACCTTCATTAAGTCCTCCCTCTTCTCTGTCAAAGAGGATAGTAATACCTATTCCACAGGATGTTAGAAGTATCGAAGGAGAAAACATCCATAAGGTACACAGCACATAGTACACGATCAGTCATTGATAGGTGCAATGTGTAGTGGTAGTAACATTATAATATAAAGGTTCTCTTCCTGTCTTCAGAGAGCACAGTCAAGAGAAAGGACTTGCACATTCAGTGCTAAGATGGAGTGGTCTTGTGTGGTCAGCCAATACATGGAACCGGGCAGATCTGAGAAAGAGTGAGCCTGTGCAGGAGCTAGTACAGGACCCAAAGCTGAGATGGAATCCATTTCCAACCATGTGCCCTTAGCTACAATGTGCTTTGTTTTGTTTTATTTTCAAAGGTTCAAGGTTGAGACATAAATTTGCCCATGGATTCAGCTGCTTCTCTTGAAGTCACTAGAATAGCCAAAGATCAAATCTGAAAGGGAACCTGTGAAGCCAAACTCCCTTGGAAATTGAGACCCAGACATAGGCAATGGCTTGCCCTAAGTCACAGAGAATTGCACTGAAGGAAATAGATTCCAGGCCCCAAGGTTATCAAGAGGGGCCCTTCGCATGGTAGGCCACCATATGGCTGGTCCTTTATAGAGCCTATTACATAAAGGCCAAACAAGGATGCTCCCAAATTTGGGTGAGCCATTGTTGCATATCCTCATCTAGTTTCAAAGTAAGCAGCCAAAATTTGCTCCAATTGCAGGTGCAAACATGGGATTTATTTGTGCTTCTATTCATTCAAAGCTTGACTCTCATTAGTTTATGCACCAATTTAAGGAAACAATTACTTGGTTAATCCTAACTTCACATATGGACATCTGGTTTTCCATAACACTAAATAATTTTCTGAATTCTATGAAGCCTTGGTCAATACTTAAAATCACACACATTTCTCACATTCCACTTAAAAGATTCAGGGGTACAAGGCAAGCCCTCCGGAGTCCTGTCTAGACACAATGGTAACATTTCAGGTAAATGCCACCAAATATACAGCAATGCCTATTTGAGGATAGAGATCCAGGTTTAGGTAGATGCTGGGGAAGACCTCAGAGCTACTGCTGACAGGAAGCTCAGCATCAGCGTGGGGATGCATGGCGTAGTGTCACAAAAAAGCCAGGCTCCAGAACAGTGTAGTTCTAGGACTCATTTTGTATCCCACACTCCTTGTGGGAGAAAATGACAAGCTGAAGTATAACTGAATGGAAGGGACTTGAAGGGTGAGCAGTGAGAAGATGTGTCATGCTGAGGAGTGGCTGAAGAACAAGGGTAATTTCTTAGCAACTATCAAGATGACAATGGTGACTGGTAATCATCTTAACCATTATGTATTGTCCACTGATATACCAGGCACAGTGTGAAATGCTCACATCACCTCACTTCGCACCTGTGACAGAGGATGAAGGAAGTGGGGCTCACCAATAGATTCTAATCTGATTTGCTTA
Organism: Vulpes lagopus; assembly: GCF_018345385.1. Lineage (NCBI taxonomy): Eukaryota > Metazoa > Chordata > Mammalia > Carnivora > Canidae > Vulpes > Vulpes lagopus. Next base: position 103,569,448 of record NC_054848.1, read on the forward strand.
AGCCACTTAGTCAGGAAGTGATAGAGCCAGAATTCAAACCCTGGTCATCTGGCACCAAAGCTTGGGTCCTGTCCACTGCACTCATTGCAGCATTATTTTTAGAAAGAATCATCAGGGCTTCCACCTATCAGATGCTTTCTATGTATATGCACCAAGTGTTTTTCCCAAGCATTTTCCATGCCTGATTTCATCGAACCCTCCTAACAGCCATATGAAGCAACCAAATCTCAGATAGGTCAAGCCATTCACTCAAGTTCCCCCAGCTAAGAAGCTGCAGAGTCTGATTCCAGAGCTGGACACAGCTCTTCTCCTTTGCTCAAGAGGAAACATTGGGGATAATGAGCTGAATAACCCCAGAGATTTGAAGGACTGCATTATGATGAGGGAGAAGATTCATCCATTCTCATGGTGCCCCAGGGCACTTAGTATTGCTACTCCAATCTGGTTTCGATGACTTGAACTAACCTGGCTCCAATAATTGCTAAGCAGATGCTTTCGGCGTCAGCTGGGTACCTGGCATTCCAGGCTACAGTGCTGTGGTTCAGCCTTCCTGAATGACTCCACCAGTTCAGCCAATCAAATAACCTAGCAGTCTAACACTTGGATGGCTGGATTGTTTTTGCACTCCACTAGCCCGTTTGACTACACAGAATACACTGATGGGCTGCCTCCGGGTTATATAAACGCTCCCACCACCACCTTGCCACCCCAACCAAGAGCTCTCTCTATAAGCCCCAAACCTCAAAAGCCCAAAAGTAAAAAATCTGCTTCTACCATGTGCCCACCACACATTCGGATCAAAGAAATGAGTGAATGGAGAGCAGGCAACAAATAGAAACTCATCCACAGTTTAAAATCACTTAAAATTTGCCATAAAACTGCTTTGGCCATCCTATTCTGAATATACCTTGGAAACAGTTTTCAAGCACATGTGACGTTCTATAATCGGTGAGGATGAACCAGATACTCTGACGAACCAGTGGAGTCAAAGACAAAAATCATTAGTGCCCAGTGGCCTTACACGATATGACGAGAAGAGAACTGCCTCAGCCAGATGCTTTTACCTTTACCCACATGCTTGATGTTGACTCAGCCAAAACTTAGATGGAAGCAAAGTTCCAGATGAGAGCAGAGTTAGCATCTCTCTCAAAATCTGTAGTGTCTCAAACCATCACAGAGTTGGTGGGGGAAATCCTGAGGGTCCTAGTTTAAAGGATGACGACCTCTTTTTAGAACCCTTTAGAAAGTAACAGAGAATAAGGAGTGAACACATTATCACCTTCTACTTAGGCGGGTGGTTCTCAAATCTAGCTGCACAGTAGAATCATCTGGAAAGTTTTTCAAGAACTATCGCCTAGGTCTGACCCACAAAATTTCAATGTAATTGGTCTGTGTAAGGCTTGAGCACCATTTTTTCCTATTAGTTCTGGTGTTAATAGTTCTTGGTAGAAATATTAAAATATTATCTTTTTAAAATATTTTATTTATTTATTTGAGAGAGAGAGTGCGCAAGCACACAAACAGGGAGCGGCAAGCAGAGGGAGAGGGAGAAGCAGGCTCTCTACTAAGCAGGGAGCCCAATGTGGGGCTTGATCCTGGGATCATGACCTGAGCAGAAGGCAGCCACTTAACTCACTGAGCCATCCAGGTGCCCCGAAAATATTCTTAATAGAATGTTAGCTTAACTTTCAATTTTTTATAAAAGGCATTGAATGTGCAGTGTTAAGAATGACACAGGGATGCGTGGATGGCTTTGTGGATGAGTATCTGCCTTCGGCTCAGGACATGACCCTGGGTCCCGGGATTGAGTCCCACATTGAACTCCCTGCAGGGAGCCTGCTTCTCCCTCTGCCTATATCTCTGCCTCTCTCTGTGCGTCTCTCATGAATAAATAAATAAAATCTTCTTTTAAAAAAAGAATGACACACACACACACAAAGAATGACACACATATGAGTAAGAATTTGAAAGCAAGCTACCTATCTCCTGTGACCTATCATCAGCTGGCCCTCCTCCTAGAGCACTGGCTACAGTGCAAAAATGTTTTGCCCATTTCCCTGAAGCAAAGGGGTCTAAGCCAAAAACACTGCCTCCAGTGACCCAGGATCCTGCAGGTACATAGCTTTTAGGAACAGGAATGCCATTAAATGCAAACCTGTAGAGCTCACTAGAAGGTCAGAGAACCAATACCTCATTTAGTTAAAAAACTGAATATATTCTGACCTAAAGCTCTGGCCTCCTCATAACTAAGCCCCCACCTCTGCCTTGCAAGATGCCTCTCTCTTCGGGAATGTTTTGTGAAGGACGGTAGAATTCAGCCAGAAGAACAACCTCCCATCCTATTTTCTGAAATCTATAGCCACAGGCACCCCAAAGAAATGCACCATAAGATGTGCCCTTGCCACCTTGCCACCACAGAGAAGGCTATTCAGGATTTGAGCTAGCGGTGTCCCGGGAGGTATCATGGCTAATGAGTAACAAAGAGCTCATTTGGATTTCCTACTTCTCCTCCTGGAGTGTTTGGTTTTCTAATTCACCAAGGAGGAAACAAGAGTCAACCTTTGTAACCACGGGAAGCTAAGTCTTTGGTCATTCAAGAAATACGACTGTCTGCTTTGGGCCAGACCCTGCACTTTGCACTGGAGACATGCAGAGGACACGGTCCCTGTCTTCAAGAAGCTCACAGTCCAGCAATGGAGACAGCTTTATAAACGATGACACATCATGTAATAAGGGCTAAGATGGGGGGAGGTCTCCCAGCTCCAGTTCGGAGATCAGGAAACGTTTCCTGGAGGAGGTGATGCCTAAAGGGAACAGCCCCCTTCCTCCCACTAGGGAGGTTTAAGGACAAAACCTGGGCCAAGGAGGGCTTAGATCCGTAATAAGACTTTGTCCACCTGCTTCTCCTCTGTAACTGAGGAAGTTCATCAATGCTCTACTTAGAAGGCATAGGAAAGAAGCAGCCATCTCCCTGGTAGAGAAATAAATGTGCCTCGAAAGAACTGAGGTGGTTTACCTGGGGGAGGGGAGTAGCAAGAAGACCAGGCCCTCTTTTCCTCACCTTTCCCTACCAGCAGCAATTGCAGCCTGGCCCTACCCCTCCGGGAAAAGAATCTGAGGCTCCTCCTGCATCTGGGAGGGACTTCAGCACTGGACGGAGAGAACCCAACTTCTCCTCCTGGCTCTGCCTACATGACCATGAGCCAGTCCCTTCCCCTGTCTGGACAATAGTTTTCCCCTTTGTACAAGGAGGAGATGGGCTCAGGGCTCTCCAAGACCTCTCCCGTTGCCCATGTCTTTGGATTCTTGGCCTGCCCGATATCCGCAGACACGGGATGAAAACAACGACCTGCCTTTTGGCACGGTCGCCTCTGTCCTCTCTTTTCGTGGAGGCTGCAGCCCCAGAGGATGCTGATCCTCGAGGCTCCATACCCTCCAAATTAGAGGCCAACATTCTGCTGACTTTACCACTAGGGTAAGGAAACAGCAGGCCTGCCAAGGTTGAAAAATAAAGCCACGTGGAAGATCTGTCATTCATGACCAAAGTTCTACAGTATTTTCTCTAGCTTAAAAAAAGAAAAAATGGGGGAGAGCAGGTTGACATTTTTCCAAATAATGCCATTGCTTCTTTGCCACCATGCCCATGAATCAGACATCATATATTTTCTTCCAGAGCACCTGGGTGGCTCAGTGGTTGAGCGTCTGTCTTTGGCTCAGGTTTTGGTCCTGGGGTCCTGGGGTCCTGGGATCGAGTCTCGTAGTAGGCTCTTTCCAGAGAGCCTGCTTCTCCCTCTGCCTATGTCTCTGTCTCTCTCTCTCTGTCTCTCATGAATAAATACATAAAATCTTAATATATATATTATATATATTTTTTCTTCCTTCCCCAACATAGCCCCATGTGTGGGAGCAGAGGCCAGTGTCAGTAAGAGCGTTAAGGGGGAACTACCCAATGACACAGCTAAGCAGTGGATCCAACTTCCAATCAGAAAAAAGCAATTTCAAATCCTCTAGCCATGACTGCCTTCCTCTTTTCTTTGGAAAGACCCTTTGATTTCTTTCTTTCCTTTCAACTTCTTTGGCTTTTCAGGCCAACCTTGAACACATCCGAGATACTCAGGAGTCTGTTAGGTATTCGTCTCTTAAGCCTCACTCAGAAAAGCAGTTTTGGTAATGGGACAAAAATAAGTCTTCTTGGGTTTAACTCTTCTCTCCCCCAAAACGGTTGTCCTTGGCTGCCACCACTGTGCCACCATGTAAGGGAAGGTGGCTACATACCGACCTTTGGGAACCAAGGAGGAGCCGTCCTGGAGGACACACACTTAACTCTTGGAAAATGCTGATGGGCCCTGGGTGGGGGAGTGGGGATAGGGGTGGAGCTGAGTACTGAAGGATCACAGTGGCAGTGATGAACCTTCCTACAGCTAGCTGCGCTTGATTTAGTCTATTCCTTGGGAACCCACCCTCCACAGGAGGCCTCTCATCTCTCGCCTCGGGCTCTCCAAATACACCAAACGTGTGCATGCTTTTCTTGACCCATTTCTCCCTGCTTGGAATAGCATTCTCATCTGACCCAGCTCAAATATTGCCTCCTCGGAGCAGCCTTTCCTGACCCTCTCCACTCCCAAGCACAAGCAACATGTCCTTCCTTTGGGTTCTCCAGGCACACTTTGTTCTTGTTGCTATCATGGTGCTTATTACATTGGGGCCACTCCTGAAAGACTGTGAGCTTCTTTTTTTTTTTTTTTTAAGATTTTATCTTTTTATTTATTCATGAGAAACACAGAGGCACAGACATAGGTAGAGGGAGAAGCAGGGTCCCTGCAGGGAGCCTGATGTAGGACTCGATCCCAGGACCCCAGGATCACAACCTGAGCCGAAGGCAGATGCTCAACCACTTGAGCCACCCAGGTATCCCGAGACTATGAGCTTCTTGAGGACAGGGCCCACAGCTGATATTGGGCCACCTCACTTTGGGCTCAGCCTATCAAAAGCTTCAGAACCTGCATCGAAAGGGGGGTAAGAAAAAAAAAGAAAAGAAAAAAAGAAAGAGGGGTAAGAGGTCCTAAAAGCTGTAAAATGCAAACACGTCTAAAAATTAAACATGGACCCACAGGCACACTTGATCTTGGGACTTTGGGGCGGGATGTGTTCTGGCCATGTGAGACAATTGGATAGATAGGGGACTGCGTGTAGAAAGAGCTATTTTCTTCACTCAACTCACCAGATGTTTTGGCAAGAGGCTCAAGGACTTGTTAGCTAAGGGTACCGCTAGGGCGTACTCGTGCTAGGTGGACAGCTGACTACCAGCAGTGGACTGGCGGGGACAGTTTCAGATGGGGTGACTGTCTATAGTCACCGCAGCCTGGTAGGGGGAGTGCTACTAGTTACAGTCGCTTAGCTGTAAATAAAGTATCCCCTGGAAGGAAGCATTTTAATTTGAAGCAATTCTATCAGAAGCATCTGAGAAACCTTTCAAGGCAAGTGGCAGTGTTAAAGGGACCCTCCATACTATTAAGAAAAAGGCTTTCAGAGGAGCTAATAACGTTTTAGCATGCAGCCCTGAACACAAGCGAGGCCCGTTGGGATCCTGGTCAGTGAGTTTCAGAAACAAAGCAATTTAACCAAGGCAGGGGCTGGGAAGGCCACACTGCCCAGCTTCCTTCTTGAAGCTTCCTGTGAAACACCAGGACCCAACAGCCTCTTAGCTGCCAGCCTCCCACCACAATCTGCAGGGACCAGGCCTTATATCCAGACTGGATGTGTATCCAACCTGGGCCTATGGTCTTGTAACACCCTCCTCCAATTCTGGTGCCTGGAACAGGTCCTTGGACCTGGAAGGTTCTCAAGAGATGCTGACTGGCTTGAAATTTAGGAGGAGGTGTTTTGTTTCTTAGAAAGAGAGATACCACTGACCCAAAAGACCCAAAGAAAGCCTGCAAGCCACCTTGTATCAAACCAACAGGAAACAGAGTTAGGAGTAAGCAAGTAAACCAAAAGCCACAAAATCTATTTTTAGACCTATAACAATATATGGGCTGCACAGTAGTACTGCAAGCTTTGTTTTTATCTACAGACATCTGTTTGGGGTTTCTTTGGCTCCAGTGCTTGGTGTCTGTGGTGTGATGGGCCGAGGGTCTGAGAATTGGGTAGAATCACTTGAATGTGTATGCCCAGTTCCCCAAACAGGCATACCACAATCTGTGGAAGGAAAAGGAGCTCTCAAAAGGCTGTGATTTAATAAGAACCCAGGAAAAAAAAACCCTGTCCCCAAATTTCCACCCCCACATCCCCCACCCCTCAACCTGCAGCTAATACCTAAAATCATACCATTAACGCATCAAGCCTTTGGCTCTAAGTATTCATCCATAAGTTTCAAGGCTTAATACAGATCTCTTGCAATTTGTATCTACTGACAGCAGGGAGTATCTAATAAGCCACAAACGCCAGGTTGCACGATCTTTTGCTACTCAGTTCCCGGAGGGCATGGCAACCAGCTCTGAGCAGGCTGTGGAAGAGACAATGGGTGGACCAGAGGATGAGGCCCAGGACACAGACACTAGTCTGGAGTGTAACAGAGACAAACTGCAAGCACCCAGGGCCTTGTAGAGCAAGTCAGAAGGAGCAATCATAGGCCAAGGACTTGCTTTGGAAATGCTCTACATAGTTGGTCTTTCTTTCTTTTCTTTCTTTCCACTCTATTTGGTTTCTTTTTTCTTAAGACTTTTTTGTTTTTTTTTATTCACGAGACACACACACACAGAGGCAGGAGACATAGGCAGAGGGAGAAGCAAGCTCTCTGCAGGGAGCCTGACGCGAGATTCAATCCTGGACCCCGGGATCATGCCTTGAGCCAAAGACAGATGCTCAACCTGACCACTAAGCCACCCAGGTGCCGCTCTACATGGTTTCTTTCTTTCTTTCTTTTTTTTTTTAATTTTTTATTTATTTATGATAGTCACAGAGAGAGAGAGAGAGGCAGAGACACAGGTGGAGGGAGAAGCAGGCTCCATGCACTGGGAGCCTGATGTGGGATTCGATCCCGGGTCTCCAGGATCGCACCCTGGGCCAAAGGCAGGCGCCAAACCGCTGCGCCACCCAGGGATCCCTCTACATGGTTTCTTAATTCACAGTCTACTCATCCACAGCTCAGCCCAACCTCTGAGTACACAAAGAAAGATCTGAGTGGACAGCTGCCATTCGGGATCCATCCCATCCCCAAAGAATCGTTAGGAAAAGTGTGCCCCACGAATCGGTGGGGGGTGTTTCCTGTGGCAACAGATGCTTGTATCCCCCACTTTTCAATGAGATCATCCGATTTTCAGCTGCACAATCAAAAATAGAGTGAGCCCCTTGAGTTACCATTGTTATTAAAACTAAACTCCCCTTGATCCCTTCTCAGGACTGCACCTGGAAAGACAGATGCAGGATGTTGCCCCCTCTCAGGGCTGCCCCTGGTTCCTAGAGACCTGAGTGCAAAGCCCAGACCAGGATCATCACACATTCCAAATGCAAAGAATGCAATATACAGCCTGACCGGGCAGGGGAGAAAGGGGGAACCAGCTGCCCCCCCACCCCCAATGGGGCTGCTCTCCTATGTAATCCCCTTTTTAACCAAGGGGCCCTTCCTCCCTCCCTCTTGTGGGCCTGGAAAAGGAAGGATAGAAACCATGCTCCTGTGGGATACCACCTTGGAATACCATTATTTCCCCCTGCTGTCTCTCCCAGGATTGTCCCAAGAGCAAGATTTTGTTCCTGAGCTATTTCTCATTTATTAATCAGAAAGAAGGAAACATCCCCGTGAAACTGGCAGACCTCCTGCAACACATCTCCAGAGTGACTCATGGGTCTATATGCTAGCAGAAGTATACCCCCTACCTCAGCCTCAAGTGACAGAGTTTGGGTCACAGTGGCCACCCTCCATTAGGCACCTCTCCTGTGCCAGGCACTGGCTCGGCTTTTGAATGAGCTCCTTTAATCTCTTGACAACTCTCCTAGTGTCACCATTTTACAAATGAAGAAATTGAGGCTTCGTAGGATTGGGTGACCTGCCCAGATCACCCAGTTAAGACATTCTTGAGCTGGGATCCAAACCCAAGTCTGCCTGAAACCAGAGCCAGTGTTCTACATGAAACCGGATGGAGCGTCTGGTGTCCACTTTCCAGCACTTCCCCCGCTAACCCCTAAGTGGCAGAGCTGTTAAAGAACAGAAACCAGATTCAGCCACTTATTCCCCTGGGAATCACACTGCCTGGCTTTGAAGGATCTTCTTACAGAGATGCCCGTCAGAGATGAGATGGTGCATTGAATTAGTGTCAGAGCCCCTTACTCCCGGATCCCAATTTCTCTCAAAACAAATCTTTCCACCAAAGTCAAGTCAGCTCAACACTGTGCTTTTACTGATAGAACAAAGTGAAAGTAGTGTCTCTACCCAGCTCCCTGCCGCTGGCTGGCAGCCTCTCCAGCCCTAGGAACCGGTTAAGAGTGGAGGCCAGTGTGGAGAGAGGGATATACCTAAGACATTATGCCTTAAATGGATATTTGTCCTCTCTTATCAGTACTGATGTGCAAAGGAGGAGAGGAGGAAAGATAGTAACAGGAAGCACGAAACCTTCTGGGACACAAGTCTAGGCTTCCAGAGCTCTAGCTGAGTGGCAGACCCAGGCAGCAAAGCCAGGCTATGCCCTTTGTGAGGACAGCTTTCCTTTGCGGAAATAAAGCAGCCAGAGGAGAAAAGCTCTGGCTAACTGGGCACAGAATGGCCACCCATCTTGGACTGCACGCTGTCCCTGTGGCTTATGCTTCCAATCACTGCCTGTCTTCTTCACAGGGCTGGATGACTGCAACTTTTGGAAGCGCACACTAAGCTTTTACTGAGGCCAGTTCTTATTAGACATCAAGGGGTATAATTCAGTTTAAGGAGAAGCTTCTGGAGGGAAGAGTACCATGGTGTTATTTGTATACAAATAAAGAGAACACAGGCCAAGAGGGCAGTGAGCATGCCTCGGACCCAGGAAACTAAGTGCCAGGAAATGTGTTTTGCACTGGAGAGCCGGGCAGGACTAGGGTGAGATAAGTGAGGTACTCGCCTCGGGTGTACATTTCAAGGGGGCGTCAAAACAGTCAGTGATCAAGATACTTTTTTAAAATAAACATTTCTATTTCAGAATAGTTTCTGATTTACAGAGAAATTGTGAATACAGAAAGACACTGCAGGGATCCCTGGGTGGCGCAGCGGTTTGGCGCCTGCCTTTGGCCCAGGGCGCGATCCTGGAGACCCGGGATCGAATCCCACATCGGGCTCCCGGTGCATGGAGCCTGCTTCTCCCTCTGCCTGTGTCTCTGCCTCTCTCTCTCTCACTGTGTGCCTATCATAAATAAATAAAAAAAAATTAAAAAAAAAGAAAGACACTGCATACCCAGTTTCCCCATTATGAACACCTTAGATCAGTAAGATGCCTTTGTCACAGTCAATGAGCTAATATTCATATGCTAGTATTAACTGAAGCCTATAGGTCATTCAGGCTTCCCTTAGTGTTGACTTCTTTCTCAGGATCCCACCTTACACTAGGTTGTCAGTCTCCTTAGGCTCCTTTTTGGCTGTGACGGTTACTCAAACTTTCCTTGCGTTTGATGACCTTGACAATTGTGAAGGGTACTAGCCAGGTGTTTTGTAGATACTCCTCTATTTGACTTTTCTTGATGTTTTACTCCTGCTTAGACTGAGGCTATGGATTAATGGGAGAAAGACCACAGAGGTCAAGTGCCATTCTTATCGCATCATAGCAAGGGTACATGCTATCAACCTGATTTATGACTACTGGATTTAGTCTTGATCACCTGGCTGAGGTAGTGTTTGCAAAGTTCCTCTACAGTAAGGTTGTTCTTTTTTCTCTTTTCACACTGTACTCTTTGGGAGGAACTCACTCTTCATCATTCATACCTAAGGAGCATAGAGTTAGGCTCCACCTCCTTAAGGGCAGGGAATTTTTTTTTCAAAGATTTTATTTATTCATACATGAGAGACACAGAGAGAGAGACAGACAGAAGCAGGCTCTCAGGACCCCAGGATTCCGACCTGAGCCAAAGGCAGAAGCTCAACCGCTGAACCACCTGGGTGTCCTGGGGCAGGGGATCTACACAAATTGGAATTTTCCTGCATGGCAGGTTTATCTCTTCTCATCCATTTACTTACTCACTTGTTTATATCAATATGGACTCAGATAATTATATTATACTTTGAGTTTTACTCCACTGCTACTTTTATTTTGTTTCTCAAATTTTTCCAGCTTTGGCCATTGGTAGCTCCTTCAGCTGGCTCCTATGCTATGCCCTCATCAAAGATTTGCTTTTTGTTTTGTCTTTCTGGCTTTTAGCACTTCTTTTCTTTTTGGCAGTATAAGATGCCCTAGACTCCTCTTGTATATTTTCTGCCCCAGATCTACAATCAACCATGTCTTCAAGGAACCCTGATTGTTTTCACTGGGGAACAGTATTAGCAACTAAGATATGGGGGCTAGATGGATCACGAATGTTTTAATGTGATACTTAATAAAATCAAATCAGCAAACTCTGGCCTGTCAGGCCGTCTGCCTGTTTTTGTAAATAAAGGTTGGCCGGAACAAGGGATGGCACACAGGTGGATCAAGTGAGGCAGGGGTGTCCAAATGTAGATTTGGAGGTTGTCTTTATTTCAAAATTTGACATTTTGCTCATCATGGATTTCTCTTCATTAGTTTTGAGTCTTTAAAACATATCATTAAAATATACTTCATTTTGATTATTGAGATTTTTGATAACCCCTTCAGTTTCTCACCCGAGGCAAGTGCCTCATTCATCTCCCCTTACTCTGGGTCCTGCTAGCAAGCAATCTGGCTTAAGGTCAGTGACCCAGCTGAACTTGTGATTGCTTCTTGAGAAAAGGTACAGCTTAATGCCTGCATTTGGCTGGTCACCAGACTCTCCAGTGGAGCTGTGTATTAAAATTACAGATTTCTAGACCTCGCTTCAGCCCTCCTAAATCATACTTTCTGGGAGAGGGTTTAGGAACCTGCTGTTTTTCACAAGGAGCTCATGACAATCATCCAGTGTGATACCAGTTCTGATGTTTGAGAATCACTCAGGTTAAACCATCTAACACAAGTCTGTGAATAAGAAGGTGATGTGATGAAAGCATGCTCTAAAATTCTGATGCTCACCTTTGTGCTTAATGATGACATTTGTTTTATAATTTCACATAATATTAATGGAGCAGGGAGGGAGTGTACATGTGCCTCCAACTGGGATCTGGGTTTTTATTTTATTTTTTAAAAGATTTTATTTATTTATTCATGAGAGACACACAGAGAGAGGCAGAGACCTAGGTAGAGGGAGAAGCAGGTTCCCCACAGGGAGCCCAATGCAGGACTTGATCCCGGGACCCTGAGCCAAAGGCAGACCCTCAACAACTGAGCCACCCAGGTGCCCCTGTGATCTAGGTTTTTAAAGTGGTTGTACAATACAGATCCTGAGCATATATGTCTGGGCTTCCTAGAAGTTCCATTTTGGGTTTCCAAAAGTTGGGCTCAGTCTGGGGCCTGAGCATCTTCCCTTCCTCTCTCACTTACCAAGTTGTGGGGCAATGGCTGCTCACTGTGGACTTTATCTTCAATCAGCCCACAAATCTTTGCTAAACTCTCTCGCTGACTTATTTGTCCTTTGAGCATTCACTCTGCCCTCGCACCTCCTTTTGCCCCTCATTCTTGCTCCACTCTATGGCTCCTGCCCCTCTTTTTCTCTTTGCGCTTGCAGGCATTCTTTTCTTAAGGCTGCTCGCACTCCTGGGTGTGCTCCTGCCTGGGCTTTCTCTACCCCTCTAGTGCTCTTTCTCTGCCTCTCCCACACACTCCCTCGTGCTATCTAGCTCCCACGCAAGATGGTGATGTTGCTTTCTTTCTCGCTCTCATATGCTCGCTTCTTCCTCCCCTCCCTTTCATGTTGCTCTCTCTCTCTTACACTCTTGCTCTCCCATTCCCTTTTGCTTGTGTACCTGTGTGTCTCCTTCAGAGCCAAAGAGTCATTTCCCTAAACACATAGGGTGCCCCCAGAGCAGAAGAATTAGAGCACCTCCATGAGGAAAACAAAAAGGTTTCTTGGTTTTTTTTTTTTTTTTCCTTCATCCACAACACGAAAATGCCACTGGGTCCCAGGCTCTCAACAGTGATCTCAGAAAAGTCTTAAAATCCTTGGGGCAAAAGGTGGTGTAAGGACAGAGATGTGTAATCCAGCATTGTCTGTGATAGACAAAGTAGGCGGCCTCATTAGAAGCAATCAAAATTAGCAAAGGGGAAAACCACTTCACAAGGAGTGTTCTCTGGGAAGCCCTAACAGCTGGGGTTATGTGAGACTAATTGTCAAACTCACCCTTAGGAGCAGGAAGCTGAGGCTGAGGGCGGAAGATGTTTAACTCACCTTAAATGAGTTAGCAGCAAAAGAACTTCCTCCAGTAGAAAGCCAGAGTCTCTAAGAAGCAGCCAGCAGAGAGGAGAGCCCCAAGTAGAGCTGCTAGAGGATTTCAAAAACAAGCCTCAAGGATGGAGTCACTGGGTAAGCCTTTAATTTCTGGCACCAAGACAGACTAGGAGGCTCACTTAATTACCTCTGGAAGCTTCTCTCTCAGCCACTCTCTGCCAGGAAGCAGAGAAGCATGGTTTGTGGCACTTGGGCAGATGCTAGGTGGGAAATGGGTGTGGAGAGACTGCATAATGGGTGGGGGGACATTTCTGGATAGCAAAATGGGGAGGAAGGGGAGGGAGGCCCAGATGGAGGCTGGCTTATTAGGGATATACGTGCGCGTGCATATGTGTGTGTGTGTGTGTGTGTGTGTGTGTGTGTGTGTGTGTTCCCTTCTCCCCTCCATAAATGAAAAGTTAGCTAATGACACAGTTTTAGGAAGGGGAGATTTAGGCAATGCTCCAGTATTTTTATGATACTTCTAAAAGTCTTTTTGAGATAAACACATGCCAGAGGCCAAAATAAGACTTGGGCTATTCAGAAACTTTCCCCTTTGTTTGGAATATATATCTTTTAAGAGAGATTTAGCCAGTATGTTTGTGGTTCATTTATAGGAATCTGTCTACCTGTAGCAACATAAAAAAATCATTCAATTTCCAAAATGCAGTCTGATTTATATTAAGCTCTTTCTTCTATGAACAGAAAGGACTGATTCAGTGGGAGCCACTAAATCTCCTGCCCTGTGAATAGGAGGCAAAATTCATTCTTCTCCAAATGAACAAACAGGAGAAAACAAAATATCCTTGAGCATGAAACCTTCATAAATGTCCATTTATTAAAATCCAGAAATGGGTCTTCAAGAACACATTTCAAATTTAATCTCATGGATGCAGTTAAAACTAAAAATGTTAAAACTAGTCCTACAACTTGATTTTCAATAAAAAATAATGGCCACTTACTCAAAACTGTCTTAGTAAAGCAGGAACTATGTATGTATGTATAGACCAAAATGAGTGTGAAGCCCTACTTCAGGGTCACTCCTTCTCCATGTAGCTTTCTGATATAACTTTAGTGAATAACTGGATTATTCTGATCCCTCCTTCCCTCCTTCCTCCACAGGACTCCCGAGATCGGTGTATCTCCAAGTTTGGTTTAAAGACCAATCACATCAGAATAATGTGAGGTGCTTGTTCAAGAGTTGTTTCTCTGGTTCCACCATCATTCTGATTCTGGAGGAGTGGGGCTCAGGAATCTGAATTTGAACAGACACTCCATCTGATTCTAATGCAAGGTAAAGAGTAAGGAGCACTGACTTACAGCAAGACCTGACAGAGAAGGCGCATTTGAATTACAGACAGATCTTGGGTATCTCCTTCTAGAATTAATATGAGAGGTTGCCAAAATGCGTTAGTCTTCCCTCCTCCCTTTTCTGATCTTATAAGCTATGGCAAAGTTGCTTGAGGCAGGGACATGGTTTCTTTTTTTTAAGATTTTATTTATTAATTCATGAGAGACACAGAGAGGGATGCAGAGACATAGGCAGAGGGAGAAGCAGGCTCCCTGCAGGGAGCCCAATGGGAGACTCAATCCCAAGATCCCAGAATCACGCCTTGAGCCAAAGGCAGATGCTCAACCACTGAGCCACCCAGGTGCTCAGACATGGTTTCTTATAAAAGATGACATAAGTGTCCTTGTGTCCCCCCCCGATGAATGGAAAAAGAAAACATGATGCATGTACGTATGTGTGTGTATATATATATATATATATATATATATATATATATATATACACACATATATATACACACACATATATATCACATTTTCTTTTATATGTGTGTGTAGATATCTATATCTATATTTATATATATATATAGATCTATAGATATATATAGATATCTACACACACACACACACACACACACACACACACACACATACACTAGAATACTAGCCAGCCATAAAATACTAGCCATAAAAAATAAGGAGGTCCTGCCATTTGCAACATGGATGGACCTTCAGGGCATTAAGCTAAGGGAAATGAGTCAGACAGAGACAGACAAATACCATATGACTTCACTTACATGTAGAATCTTAAAAAAAAACAAAACTCATAGAAACAGAGGTCAGATCTGTGGTTGCCAGAGGTGAGGGCTGTAGGGGGTAGGGGGAAGGGGTAAAGGTGGTTCAAAGGTACAAACTTCTAGTTAGAAGATGAGTAAGTTCTGGGGACTATAGTCCACAAACTGGATTGTATATTTGCAAGTTGCTGAGAGAACAGATCTTAAAAGATCTTATCACAAGAAAAAAAGACTGTAACCATGCAAAGTGATAGGTGTTAGGTGTTAGCTTATTGTGGTGATCATTTCAAATCCTTATTACACCTTAAATTTATATGATGTTGTATGTCAATTGTATCTCCGATAAAACTGGAGAAAAAATTTTAAAAATTTTAAAAAGTATAGCAACCAAAGAGACCCACCTAGAAATCCTGAACCCTACACAGGGGGAAAAAACCTCCCTCAACAGCGACTATGTCAAAAACTTGCTGAGGGGACACCTGGGTGGCTCAGTGGTTGAGAGTCTGCCTTTGGCTCAGGGTGTGATCCTGGGGTCCTGGGATGGAGTCCTACATTGGGCTCCCCGCAGGGAGCCTGCTTCTCCCTCTGCCTGTGTCTCTGCCTCTCTCTGTGTGTCTCTCATGAATAAATAAATAAAATCTTTTTTTAAAGCTTGCTGAGGAAAGGCTCCCCCGCCCTTGGCTCTCATGGCCCCACCAGGCAAAGTGGCTAACATACAGGGCCTTCACATACACTTGCCATATCCTAAAAGCATTTTAGTCAATGTGCCTTCCTAAATGTTTGTCCTTCCTGCTTCTTGCTTGAGTACTGAGCCAGCCAGTCTCCCTCCTTCCTGCTCTGCAGCTGACTCGCCAGTGCTGCCCCCTCCTCACACAGCCTGGTCTAGGGGAAGGCTCTGTACTGTCCCACTTCAAGGAAGCAGCCGGCCAGACTATACCTGAGTGCTGACAAACTGGGCCTCTCCAGCTGCAGAAACCACCAGAAACTTCAAAGGGTCATGTTTTCCCTGAGGGTTATCTGGAACATAACTCCCAAGACTAAAGTTCCTCTCTTGGAATGTGGCAGGATGGGAAGGAAATGCAAAGAAGCTGACCTGCAAACCCTCTTCCTGGGCTTTCCCCATAATTTGTTTACAGGGACTTTAGAAGATCCAGCCCTCCCTTCACTCAAGAGTTTCAAGGCCCTTTCTCTTCCAGCCACCAGACAAAGAAAATAATGTGAAGTATGACGGACAAGCACCAACAAGACAATTTCTATGCTGTCCACAGTGAGACTATTGCTCTTCCCAGCTTGCTCGCTGTTCTCTGAGAAGTCAACCCTATGATAATCAGAGTATATTTCTCGTATTTGGGTATGTATTTCTGATGGACTTTTGGAAAACTCTCACTATCCAGAATTCACCTTCCTGAACTCCTCAGATTTCTGGAACAGCTCATAATCTGAAAGAAACAGATTAAAAAGCAAGTAATTTGGCTGGGAGGAGTGGGATGGAAAGTGGGGAGTGATTGCTTAATGGGTACGGGGTTCCCTTTTGGGGTGGTACAAATGCTCTGAATGAGACAGTGCTGATAATTTCACAAAATTGAGAGCATACTACATGCTACAGCACAGTATAATTTAAAATGGTGAATTTTATGTTATGTAGATTTTATCACAATAAAAATAGCAAATGGTCTGGTAAAGAGGAAGCTCATTCTGAGTCCTGAGCCATACAGAAACAGAACCACTACGATGCAAAATCTTCAACAACGGAAAAAGCCAAAATCCCAATGCTCAGTAACAACAGCCCACATTCATGGATTCCTGTGGCCCAGGCACTGTGCTATAAGTTTCCTGTCATATTTTATTGGATTTTTACACACCAGTCCTCTGAGGGAAATTCTGTGAGAAAACTGAGGCTCAGAGAAGTTAAGTGATGGGCTCAAGATCACACAGCTCAGAAGGAAAGACTTGGCTCCAACTCATGGCCATCAGCCATCTAAGGGCACGCCCTTCAAGGGAGCATCTGACCCAAGGATTTGCTCAGTTTTTTTTTTTAATTGAGCCATAGCTGATATACAATGTTACACTAGTTTCAGGCATACAACATAGTGATTTAGCAAATCTATAGGTTATGCTGGGCTCACCCCAAAGCCCATCTGTCAGTATACAGCACTAATACAGTGCCATTGACTATAGTCCCTATAACACTCAGGTTTTTTAAATGAAAACTGAGGTGTATAGTATGAAGGCCTTGAAATGGCACACACCACAAATGCAGTGGGGTGGGGTGAGGAAGGAAGGAGAACACGTACTCTAAGTAAATAAAAGTTTTAGAAAGGAAAGTGCATGCATGCATGTGTGTGTGTGTGTGTGTGTGTGTGTGTGTGTGTGTGTATGGAGAGAGAGAGAGAGAGAGAGAGAGAGAGCGAGCACAAGCATGAATGTGAGAAGGAATGACATCTGTTTGATTCCATGGAGTTGGGCAGGGTTGGTAAATGTCCATCTTCTCACTCTGCTTTTAACACACAGAACTCATTCGCTCTTGAAGCCTGGACATCCTTTACTTCTAAGTGTGTCTGTGTGAGGGGAAAAGCCAATTTGAGGCCCAGGCCAAAGGCACTGGCTTTCTAATAAAATGTTCCACATGTAACCAATAGAAATAAACTAATAAAACTTTAGTAAGTAACAATACTTGCAATTATTCCATTTGAGGTGATGTGGTTGGTATTCAATTCAGCTTAACTAAAATAAAAGAGGACACTTTTTTCTTTAAATAAGATACGAGGGGGAAAAAACCCACTTTCTAGCTAAGAATCTTCCATCTTATACAAGAAAAAGAGAAGGGAAAAAAAAAACCCTTTGCCTCTGCATTAGAGCTGGGAACCCTGCAGAGCCCAGGCTAACAGACCCTAGAAATTTTCAGAAAGATGCAGGAAAAGAAGCAAAATTACCCTTTACCTGTCTGAGCACAATTCACTAAATGAAAGCCCTCCACAGAGAAAGTACATCTGTTCTCCCTGGTGTGGCATGGTCTGCAAACTTCCAGAATGAAAAGAACTTGTGCTTCTTTGGGACTGAAAGGACCCTGGGAAGTAAGTGGCCGGAAGTCAATAGGCCCGCTGCTGCTGTGGGAGGGGACAAGCTGCCAATGGGATCCCACTGAGAGAGAAGCCCCAGGAGCCCGCCCTGGCAGGGGGCAAGCCAGCACCAGAGCATTCGGGAAAGCCAATCCTAGAAGTGGGCACGAAGTTCTTTGACCCTGAAAGCGTGGATCCCAGGCTCTGCCATTTCTCAGGCCAATCATCCTCCACCAGCCTCTCTACCTCCCCGTGGGCAGAGGCAGATAATGAAGTGCCTGTTCTGGCTCATGCTGTTGCTTTACAAAGGGAGTTTTTCTGTAATTGGTCCATGCAAGGAGAGTTATTGCGTCTTCTGAACTGTTGGGTCCCGGATGGCAATCCCAAAGCACAATGGCTACAGTCACCACCTTTGGAGACAGTATATTCATAGCTACTTCCTGCAGAATGACAGGCAAGTCAGAAATGGGAGAGCGATGTGTGCGCTGGACTTAATGAAAGGCGGGTCTGAGTCTTCATTAAAGATACCACTGCTTTTATTGCTTATGAGTCCACATGGCAATTCTACCTCACCTTCATTTCCCGGTCTGTACAATGGGGGTCATTATCCATACATCATGGGGGTATTGGTGAGGACTAAACAGAATAATGAACGCAAAGTGCTGGCTGGCACATGGTAAGCTCTCCAGGAACATTCACTATTATTGATATAAAATGATCATTTGTCATTATTATTCAGCATTTTAAACAGGCTTGCCTCTTCTGAAGAATGGGCATAACTCTATTTATCAGACGAGTTCTACATAATCCAACGAGTTACTTAATAGACAGTTTTTATTGGGAGTCCCCCTGGGTCCTTTTTAGAAGTAAGCAGGGGATAAATAATGCCAAATCTGAAATACTTTTCGACAACAGCCTTACTCATCTCACCTAAAAGGTAGAGTGGTACATGTCCCAAGAGGGGTGACAGTGTTCCCGAGGATCCAGAGGGAAAGAGGTCAGGGAGGGAGGTCATAAAGAAATAGGGCTGTGGGCATACTGGTCTATACTGGCATCGTGTCAGCTCCTGGTGGCTCTTTCCAGAAGACTGGTGTAAAACAGCACTTACCCTTGGGCCCCTGTCACAAACAAAACCCAAGAAGTAAAGAAAAAGGGTTCTGATTCTTAATCTTTTTGGAAACGTCAGGGCACAGGGAGTCACCTGCAGTGTGATAGCAGAAGAGCCCCAGGAGGAATCAAACTCAAGTATTTATGAGCTACAACATGGTTAAGAACCTGAAGTCAGTGACTGGGTTTGAGTCTGAGGTCTGTCACTCACTAACATGTGTCTTAACCCCTCTGAGCCTCCTTTTACTCCTCAATAAAAGGATGATTACAATAGTAATACTGTCCTCATGAGGTTGTTGGGAAGACTCAGTGAGAATTATGTAAAGCAGCTCTAAGTTACTGGGCCTGCAGACATTAGCTCAAGGCTTGAACACACAAACAGCCCAGAAAAGCAGAAAGAACAGTGGACTAGGAGCCATGAGTTCAAATCTTAACAAGTGGGTGGTGGGGCCAAGGGGCAGAAATGACAGGGCATGGCTAATTCTTCATTTGTGACCCAGTAAAAGCATAGTTTCTATTTCCCATGATTAAAGTTCTAAGAATCAGGGGCACCTGGGTGGTTCAGTGGTTGACCTGAGCCATCTGCCTTCGGCTCAGATCGTGATCCCAGTGTCCTGGGATCGAGTCCCACATTGGGCTTCCCCACAGGGAGCCTGCTTCTCCCTCTGCCTATGTCTCTGCCTCTCTCTGTGTGTCTCTCATGAATAAATAAAATCTTTTAAAAAATTTCTAAGAATCAATGGAGCTAATGCACGTGGAAGTACTTGGTGAAATACAAGCTTTCTGTGCAAATGCAAGTGGCATTCCCACTGGGCATTCTCAGACAGAGGGAAACATGTTTAGCTCACAAATGCTTGTATTTTAATCCTTCCGGGGCTCTTTTGCTATCATGCTGGGGTGCAGGGAAGCAGCACCCAGTTCAACCCCAGCTATCCTCTCTGCGGAGCTGTGATCTGCTCTGAAATCTTTCTGGGTCCCACCCTGTACAGAAACTTTTAGAGGAACCTTCTGTTTTTAAAGGTCCTTGCCACCAAGCCATCAGTTCAAGAATCAGCTTGCAGCTGTGACACATCTAATCTCGCTTGCTGTGAACCATGCTAGGGCCATGACAGTGTGACCGAGGGTTTGGAGCTGACTGTCACAGCTAATGTCTCAGCTCACAAGATTTGGCAGCTGCCTGTGTCACCCCCGTCCACTTGGCAGATGAAGTGGTATAGAGGGTTGTCATCCATCACCAAATAGAAAGCAATCTCTCCGGATAGAGATAAAACAATCAATATGTTTGGATTTCAATCAGAGAGAATATGTTTTCCTGGACCAGGTCTTAATCAATGTAGGCTCTGCCAGAGAGTGTGTTGGTGTGGAATGTGAGCTGTGGGGGAACCAATATAACTTGTCACTGAAACATATTTCATAGAAGAAATATACTTCTGAATACATTCTTGCTTCCTACCTCCTCATAGACTCTGTGACACAATTCTTTAGCATGGTTACCTGACTCGCTGGACTGCCAGCATTTCAGCATGAGGAAAGAATGGACTTTCCCCAAAAAGGGATGGCACAGTTCTATTTGTGGTAGAGTCTTCTGAATTCAGAGCTAAAAGGGACCTAAAGATCTTCCAACCCAGTTTGCTCCTTCTATAAAAGGAACTGAGGCTACAAGAGGGCAAGTGACCCACCCAAGGTCACATAGCCTGTTGTTGATGGTGGAGCTGGGGTTTAAATCCAAGAAACACCATTGTGGAATAGGAAATAATGCAGGAAACCAGCAATTATTTTTTTTAAAGATTTTATTTGAGACAGAGAGAACATGAGCTGGGGGTGGAGAAAAAGAGTAGAGGGAGAGAGAGAAACAGACTCCTTGCAAGGAGTCTGATGCAGGGCTCCATCCCAGGATCATGACCTGAGCTGAAGGCAGATGCTTCACTGACTGAGCCCCCCAGGCGCCCCAGAAACCAACAATTAAAGGCACCTAAGCAACTACTGATGTTCTCATAGACACGGTAAAAGAACACAGCATGCTTCTTATTCTAGATGATTGCTAAACCCTCTCCACTGATGGCAGTCCAAGAATTGACGATGTGACATTGGCATTCCCTCTCAGACACCAAATCCCTGTGCTATGAAATGCAGAATCTGGAGGAGGCACATGTTGTCCATAAACCCCAAAGCAGCCAGTTGAAAAGTAGAAATCTCAATTGACCTCCTATTTCACACGTCCTGAAGGAAAACATCCCTCCTTACTTAATTACCTGTTGAATTCTGCCGGTACAGAAATCCCCACCCCCCCAAGCCCCCACTACCCACCGAGTACGGGCTTTTTCCTTCCTTCAAAAGCCACAGGTGCGATTTCAGGAGATGTCCGCCTATGACTTATAAAAAACAACAGTAATTGTTGGGGATGCTTTTTAGTGGCATTCCTGCCAATTCTACTTCTTGTGGGCATTTCCTCCCAAACCTAATACAGAAGAAACAAGCCAGAGAAGACCCAATGTCTCCCATTTTCATTCTGCCAGTCCTGACTTGCTCAGGCCTGGAAGAGGAAAGAGGTTCTGGTCTGGCCTATTTCAGTTCAGGATCCTCTCACTTCAAGAATTTCAGCAAACATGTCCTTGAGAACTACCCAGTACTAAGCACTGTGTGGGAGCTATGGCTGCAGTACGGCTCCTCTGTCCTAAAGGAGCTTGCAGGCTGGGGAGGGACAGATGCGTACTTCATACTAGAATTTTCTGCAGAACACAATGTCTTCTATGGGAGGTACAAATGAGAGAGGTATTAAAGGAACGATGATTCCAGTTGGGAGGCAATGGGAAATGTCTCGAGGACAATAGAATGTCATCACTAAGCTTTAAAGGGTCACTCAGACTTGGAGAGGCCCATGAGTTAATGCAGTGATGATCTTCCTTTAATACTAGTTACTGTTTATTAAGTAGCAAACCACATCCTAGATTTTAAAATAATGCTAGCTAACATTTCTGGAGTGCTACACATATATTTCACATCATCTCACATCACCATCATAGCTACCTCATGTCGACCGGTAGGTACTGTTATTCTCTTGTTAAAGTCAAGGAAACCAAAGGCCCCAGGATGTCCAGCTAGTCAGTGGCACAGCTGGGAGTTCACCTGATTCTAGAGCTAAGCAGTTTCCTAACAGCGTGCTCTTCATATTCTGAGAAATGCTTAGAATCACTTGTTAAAACCACTGATCCTGAGCCCCAGCCTGGACCCAAGAACCAGAATCCCTGGGTATGTCAGATCCAGGAATCTCTATTTTAAGCAAGATCCCCAGGTTAAAAAAAAAAAAAAGGCAACTAAAGTTTGAAAGCCATCTCAATAAAGCATCTGTTTGGACAAAGAGAGCTGGCATCGAAGAACCAAACACATCAACAGCAGTCACTACTCCTGGTAAATGAATTGTTTCATCATTAATTTACTGAGTCCTTTAGATTTTGCCCTGATATGCTTGATGTCATGTCTACGAAAGGCAGCACTAAAAGGCAGACCATAAAAAAAAAAAGGCAGACCATCTGGAACTTGAGTGGGGGAGAGAGTGATAAATGGATAGCAGCCACTAGAAAGGAAAGCAGATCAGGTTGCAGAGGCAGTGGCCAGGGCAGACACTGCCAGGAAGTGGAATGCAGGGGCCTCAGCAGTCTAATCCTGGCCCTGCCACGAAGCAGGCCATCTGACCCAGAGCAAAATGCAGCCTTCTAGAGTTCACTCCCCTCTTGGAAAAGAACATTACCTTGGAGCACAGTAGGGATCAGATAATAGTGACGTAGACAATGTGTCAATAAACACTATAGCAATGACAGCCTAGGACTGGCAGCCAGTCACCAGGGGTCTTACCTGATTCAGTGCAACTGGGATGGGGCTTTGGACTCTGCCTTTCTCCCACGATCTAATGTGATACTCACATGGTTGGTCAATGGACTACATTTTGAGTAGCAAGGGTCTAGCCCAGTCTATCATGAATACATAGACCTTAATGGACTATAAGGAGCCCCTTTGTCCATATTGGCTGGAAAATGAGCAGTTTCGAGACGGAGAACATTCTGTGGTGATGTGGTTGCTGTGTACACATCACCAACTTTTGTGTAAATCTCATGCCAGGGAACACACTCAATTCTAACATGACCCTGCATGTTGTGAAGTCTTGCTTCCATATCTCAGGAGAGACCTTTGTTGGGCATTTGTCATGTGTCAGGGACATGGTAAAGTGCTTTCATGTAGATTACCCAATTTCATCCTCTCTATAACAGTATGCAGGGGATAACTGTGTATTACCATTTTATAACTGACAACAATGACGCTCTGAGAAGTGAAGTAACTTGCCCGTGTCACACAACTGGAAAATGACAGAGCCAGGACTGGAACTCAAATCTGTCTGACCTCAACAGTCTGATTCCCATGGCCCTCCACTGTAGTCAATGCAAGATCAGCAGGTTGGAGGCAGGTAGAAAAGGCCAAGACTGGGAAGGCGGCCTCCCTTAAACAGTGCCAATGGAGCTAACTACTCTAGCAGACTTCAAGATGGCCTAGAACTTGGGTCCTCACGGAATAATGCTGCCACTGTGGTAGCACCTGCCACTCCTTCCAATTGCCCTCTGATAACCCTCCCTGCCAGATGTGCTGCTCTGCACCACTTAGCATACTTAATCTCATTTAATCCTCGCTGTTCCCCTTTTATTCACATTTTTCAGATGATGAAACAATCATAGAGAGTTACAGAACCTGCCCAATTTGCCGAAGATAACACACCAAATAAGCAGAGAGCTTGTATTCAAAAGTACTCCTGCCTAAACACAAAGCCTTTTTTTAAAAACCATGATGTGGTGGTGTCTCCCCTTAAATGAGCATACCCAGCCAGGCTCTCCTGGAGATGAAACATCTTCCTCTTTATCCAGAGGGCTTTGGTAATGACCCAAGGCATCCACGCCTACAGTGGACTCCACTGGGTCCACCTTCAAGGTGAGTGTGGCTTTTTGTTATAATAGATGCCAAATACTTTATCACACCCACCATACCTGTGAAACTTAGACTCCAGTTCGAGGACATAAATAATTTTAAAAATATAAAGAACATGTACTGGTCAATCCTATAAGGAAAATAGAAACAAATAAAATCCTTACTATCCCAATCTTCACAAATATCCTGAGAAGCAAATATGACTAACCCCATTTAACAGATGTAGAAAATGAGGACCAGGACATTCATTAGCCCAACAACTGAGCTAGGCATACCCAGGATTCTGTTACCAAAACTGGTATTTCTTCCACGGGAGTTGACTGACCATCCAGAACAAGGCATAGCACTTTAGATTCCTTATCATGTTCAACCTTCCATTTCTCTCACTTTCATTAGGCTTGTCCATTGGTGTGATTCTGGTTTTTGTGGACCTTTATTCTAGAACATTCTAAGTTTTCTTTCTGAGAAGAAATGTGCACACACATAAATCCAAGCCACGGGCTTCTTCTAAGTGCTCCTTAATATTTTACTTTTCATCAAAATTCTAGGCAATAAGCAACATTCAAATTTGGTCCTTTTATGTGATGTGATTAAAAGTCCTGAATAGCATCTGTATGAATCATCAAGGCTTGTGAAAGGTTTTCTATAATAGCATTCCCCCTTTGAATAATGTGCTGATCCATTGATTAAATCAGTTCGAAAGGTTGAATCAGTGAGGTAAAATTGGCAGGCAGGAAGGTATTACCAGACACTAATTCACCTTCCTCGGAGTAAGCTCTATAAATGCGTAGCAATAGAATAGCTTTGCAATCTTCAGGGAAGTCTACGGTGCTGAAATGAAACCCATCAGACAAAGAATACCTTTTCTCAACCACGAATTACCCTGTGCTTTATGAGCAACAGGTAAACAAGTAACTTTTGAAAGCAGAAAGACAATAACATTTTCCATTCAGCAAAGGTTTTATTTCACAAAGGCCTGCAGCCTTAGTACTTTAGAAGAATGGTTAGTTTGTCCTCATTCTTTTTAATCCTTGGGATATTGAATGTGTGGGCTTCAGGAGGGGAGAAGTCAGCACACATCATCGAAATAGACCAGCTTCCACCCCTAACAGGAAAGTGGCTCAAGGGGAAAAGTGTGCTTATCAATTGCGTTCTGGAGACATCTACTGCAGCTTTACCAGCTGCTGATTTCTGCCAGACACTTAGAGCTCTTGAATGTCCTGTCTACTTTCAAACTACAAAAACTATTCTTTAGTGATGCCACAGAGACAAATACCATCCACTCCTGAAAAGCTTTGGGCTTGGTAGACAATTCCTAGCAAACGATAGGCACACCCTCAAAACTTCAGAGAGACAAAATGCACTCCGGGTGCCCCAAATAAAGGTGAGTGCAAAGAGGAAAGAGGTGATCAACAGCTGAGTGGGTCAGAACTTGCAATGACTCTGAGCAGCTAAACTTCCTAAGTCTCAGTGTCCTAGGACTTAGACAGTCAATCCTATCTTCAGCAATATGTGCCGAGACTCACCTTTTCCATTGCTCTTCTATGACT
Source organism: Vulpes lagopus (assembly GCF_018345385.1). NCBI lineage: Eukaryota > Metazoa > Chordata > Mammalia > Carnivora > Canidae > Vulpes > Vulpes lagopus. The sequence goes on from NC_054848.1 coordinate 103,594,705, forward strand.
AGTGTAGCTCATGTGTGATATGTTTTCTTGATCCTTCCCAAAAGGGTTGTCGATATCATTGCTACCTTGATGTCGGCGTAGTACTAAGTGTTTTGCATTTATTATTTCATTGAATCCCCACAAAATCTTTGGAAGACAGGAAAAATCATTGCAAAACAGTAGTAGTTATCATTTCCTGAGAGCCACCGTGTTTATGCCAGGCACCCTGGCAAACACTCGACACACATCATCTCATTTCCTTCTTACTACAACTCTGTCATTAACCCCATTTTGCAGATGAGGAAACTAGTGATAGGAGACATTATATAACCTCCCCAAGGCCACTGCTAATCTAAGTAGCAGAATCAGAACCAAAACATAGGTCATCCAGATTCCAATGTCCACACCTTTCCCTGCTACTGGATTTTAACTTTTTTGAGGGCAAAAACTGTGTTCAGTTCATCTCTTCATCACTCACAGCACCTAACAGGCTCTGACACATAATAGAGAATCAATAACTATTTGGATTGCCTCTCTGAGTTTATGCCAATATCATCTCTCTAGCTCACTCTTACCTCTGTAAAGATAATTCATAAACTTACATGAACAGCCTGCACCTTTGCCTCTTCTTGGCTCCAAATCACAATGCCACTAAACTGGGAGAGCTCTTCCAAGTGGTCTTCAATTCTTCTAAGCCAACTGGCTTCCCCCCAAGTGGTGGTGGTCATTCTGACTCCCCTTGCAGGCAAAGGAATGGACTGGTAAGTCTTTCACTTCTTTGAGTCGGCCATTTTGTAATCCCCTTTAGCTGCATTTGAGAAATATACACTACTGGTAGGTGCTTAAATTGGTAAAGATTTTCTGAAAGGCAGTTTGGCTAATATAACAAAAGCCATATATAACAAAAGCATACATAAAAGTATGTATGCCTTTTGACATGCTATTCAAACGGTGTTAATTATAATAGCAACAAATATGAAAATATCTTAAAAGACCAATAATAAGGAAATAGTAAATTGTGGAAGAACTATGATATAGCCATTAAAAATATTATTTACACAGAATATTTAATGATTGGTAAGTGGTCAGAGTGTGATGTTTAGTGAATAAGATGATCCTGGAGTTGAGAGTCTAGGAGGGGAGACAGATATTAGACCAACAACTATAAACCTAATAATTATAAAGAAAATTAGGACCATGTGTATGCATAGTATATATCCTAACACAGTGCATGGCATATAGTAGGTGTTCATGAAATATTTGTTGAGTTAAATAAAGAATGAATGAACGAGCACAAGTAAACAAAGAGTGTAGGAAAGTAAATCAAATGGAGCTGTCTGGGTTGTGAGACTGCAGGGGATTGTTATTATCTTTATATTTTCTGGGTTTTTAAATTTGTTTTCTCCTGTATTACTTTTAATATCTGAAAAAATATCTTCCTGAAGAGATAGATATTATCTATAAAGGAGGGGGAGGGGCCAAACTTGTTAGTGTGAAGGGAAAATGGGAGTGAGAAATCTAAGAACTGTCTGGAGGACCTGGGGGTATTTTTCAGATTAGAAGTCTTTTTCCATAGAATGACAAGAGGCAGCTGTTGAAACTCCTTTGTACTCTGCATATAACTTTAAAAAGAAAGACAACTTTTAATTCTTCAGTTAGTTCCAAAAGAAAAAAAAATTAGAAGCAAATCACAAAAATGGGTCTCTTGTCCCTCATTCAATGAAGGATCAGATCTCAAGCTCTAATTTGGTTGCTTGAACTTGGGCCCCATGTTACCCTGCTCACACTGGAAGCCTTTGGCGTGTAAAACTGGCAAAAGCCTTGGGGAAAATACTGCCACCAAATCGTCTTTGAAGTAGCTTTTACAATGAGACTTCAAGATATTTTATTTGCCTAAAAATAAAGTGTGGAATGGGTTCACAATTTGTAATTTATGTGAGCCTTTGGCATATATTTGACATCTTCATTTTGATCTCTTTTTTGATGTGATGTATAAATTGATTTTCTTTTCCACTCTCATTGTTCTTGGATTTGTAAAACAGAACCCTTTATTTTCAGAAAAGCGATTAGCATGAAATGTGACTTATGGTGTCCTAAACTATGTGTTCTATAAATGGTAAATGGTTGTAATTACTATAAGATGAAAGTCATATATTGGATACATTCTTGTAATTATTATAAAGAAATGGCATGGTCATGGTCTCAAATCAAATTAAAGAGGCATAAAATTCAATTTCATTTTCTCAAGATCTGTGTAAAAGTTGAGCACATACAAAATATGGTTTCAAATGTAACACACTGGCACAGAAGCAGTCTCTGCACAGACATCGTGAAATGACATATTTCTAGAATTTGCCATGCTATCTTGAGGCCAAGTGTGTGTTCTCCTATGACCACCACTTTCTGAATCAGAAAAGTGCTAAAATCCGGTTCAGCAGATCCCCAAACTCTCTTTTTCATTTCCTCTATAAGGAAATACGACACCACCACCTCAGAAAGATGCAAGAAGAAAAATATAGTACTGGCAGGGCCATTTCCGATGCAAAGAAATAACAGTTTAAGCCTTTCACACTTATATCCCATAGGTATATTTATACCATACATTTATAATTCAAAAGTCAACATTAATCTAACCCACTAGGATGGCTATACTAAAAAAGAAAGGCAATAACAAGTACTGGCAAAAAATGTAGAGCAATTGGAGCCCTTGAGCATTGCTGGTGGGAATGTAATATGTTTTCCATGTGCATGCACTATGGAAAGCAGTCTGACAGTTCCTCAAAGAGTTACACATAAATCACCATATGACCCAGCAGCTCCACCCCAGGTATATACCAGAGAGAAATGAAAGCACATGTCCATCCAAAGACCTGTGCATGAATGTTCATAGCAACACTATTCATAATAGCCGAAAAGTGGAAATAACTCAAATATCCATCAATGGATAAACAGATGAAGAAAATGTGGTACACTCATATGGTGGAATATTATTACAGTCATAAAAAGAAATAAAGGACCAATACATGCTATAACATAGATGAACCTTGAAAACATTTAGCTAAGTGAAAAAAGCAAGACACAAAAGACCACATATTGTATGATTCTGGTTATATGCAATGTTTAATTTAGGCAAATTCATAGAGATAGGAAGCGGATTAGTGGCTGCCAGGGGTTGGGGAGGAAGAAATGGGGAGTGCCATGGATACAGCCTTTCTTTTTGGGGTGTTAAAATGTTCTGGAATTGGTGGTGACTATGACACAACTCTGTGAATATACTAAAAACCACTCAATTGTACCTTTCAAAGAGTGAATTATATGTCATGTGAAATACCTCTCAATAAAGCTGTTATTTTTTAAAACTCAGTATTAAACTGAGAAGCTGAAAATAAAGATGATTATTCAAATAACATCCATGTCAAAAGTTGAAAATTCATTAATTCAACAGCACATTATTCAAAGGGGAAAATGTTGACGGTCTAATGTGTGCCAGACCCTATTGTTGGTACTGGGAATACAGAAATGAGCATAACAACATCCCTGTCTTGACGCAAGAGACATTCCAATGACCCAGCTTTACACATTCTGGCAGATGGGTGTGACTTTAGGTTTGGATGAACTCCCAAGGAGAAGGTTTTGGGGGTTGGGAGAGGAGCTCCTGGGCCTCCTTGTTCACTTACAAAACAGTGCTATTTTCTCTCTTCTGTTCTTCACCCCATTCATTTATTTTTAGCACCAAGTGCAAATAGTCCTGCTTCAAGAAAAATAGCTCCTACAGACAGTGGCTCAAAACTCCTGTGAAGCCAAATTCCAAGGACACCTTACCTGTTTGGGGGAAGCCATAGAATGAGACACTAAAGGCATGGACAATTGAACTTGCAGTTGGTTTCAAGCACCTTCAATGAACTGATCAGCATGAGCCGTAGCTACAGGAATCACAACTCATTTTACTTAAACATGGGTTATAGAACTCGCTAGAACTTCTCCTGTGTAAAGGAAGTTTCTCCCACAAAGTACCATTTTCTTCATGGCCTATTTCTGCACCATAGACTACACAAGGGAGTAGTCGTTCAAGGCTCTACCTTCGGAGTCAGGGGCATCCTGTCCATCCAGCCTTCCAGTATACCAATCATTCCCTATAGACACCATGCTAGTTCTCTTCTTATATGATCCAAAACGCCCATCCCATTCTCTCCATGTTACTTCTCAAGGCCCAGTAGAAGTCTGACCTCCTCCAGGAAACTTTCCATAGCTCTCCAGCACATTTTAGCCTTGGTCTGTGCCACGCAGGACATCTCAATGATTCTAGCTCAGCAGTGGGCTTCCTGAGGACATGGATTACCTATTTGGCACTTTACCTTCACCTCCTTTAGCACAGCAGAAGGCATGGAACAGATTCGGGGCCAGCACTGATTCTGTAAGCTTATTCTACCTCAGATAAATGAAAGGGCCATTGGGGATTTCCTTTCCTAAGTGAAATTACTAAAAAGATTTCCTTATGGGACACATAAAAAAAAGTGGAGCATCGTGTCTTCTTCTTTCCTAAGTAAACAGAGCTTGAATAACACTGATATCTTCACTGACACACCAATGATGTGACACACACATCATTCCATTATTATTTTTCAGAGGGGGAGGGGCGAGGGTCAGAAGGAGAAAGAGAGAATCTGAAGCAGGCTCCATGCCCAACTCGGGGCTCAATCTCACAACCCTGAGATCATGACTTAAGCCAAAATCAAGAGTCAGATGCTTAATCAACTGAGCCACCCAGTTGCCCCACATCACATCATTATTTAAATGAAAGGCCGATTGAGCTCAGATTCATGGCACCAAACCACAAGGCTTCACACTGTCCTCGTGACATTTTCTATTTTAGCTTTTCCATTTTAATAACTTTGAGGTTAGTTGTGATAGAAATCATCTCTATCGTGTTTTGGCTAATAAAGCAAGTGAATTTTTCTGTCAGCTAACACATGCTTCAATGACACCAGCCACAGTATGGGGCTCTCTCATTTTCATTTGTCACAGGTCCTAAAAGAAAAAGTCCTGGGATTTTGTTGCTGTCCTAAACTTTCATATACTCACATTTAGCTACTGATTACATATAGATTGGCTAATGACTAACCTCCGAGTCATTAAAATGTGAAGGCACACATGATGTGCCTTAAGAATGCCCTACATGCCATGAAATTGTTAATCTCATCAATGTGAATATTAGGCACTTTTTTAAAAAGATTTTATTTATTTATTAATGAGAGAGAGAGAGAGAGAGAGAAAGGCAGAGACACAGGCAGAGGGAGAAGCAGGCTCCATGCAGGGAGCCCGACGTGGGACTTGATCCCAGGACTCCAGGATCATGCCCTGGGCCGAAGGTGGCGCTAAACCCTGGGCCACCGGGGCTGCCTGAATATTAGACACTTTTTATAAAAAGAAGATATGAAAGATAAGGGTTTTTTTCAGGTGTGTTTTACAAAGGTATGATCAATGGATTTGAACACAATGTGTGTTCATATTATTGGAGGAAAGACAGAATAGGTCAAATTGAGAAAATTTTGGAAAAGGAGACATTGTTGGAAGACATATTGCTGAAAAGAGAACTGTCTGAAGACTATGTATTTTAGCCCCAGGAGCTAATCTAAAAGATCTCAGAAAGTATATTAATGTGAAAAATAAGACAATTACTTTTGAAGAAAAATCTGCAGCACCTACATCTTCTGATCTCCAGAACTCAGGCAAAAGAGAAAAAGAAAAACAAATTTGCAGAGCCTTTACCATGTCAGTGATCTGCTGTTTGGTGCTTACACAACTAAGAGATGACACTGCCACATTAGGAGTCCATTCTGTCTATTTCAACTTGCTTTGCCCTCTCTCTTTGTAGAAGTAGGGATAACAGTGGTTAGAGGCTCACTCCCATCCATCCTCCCTCCTACCCACCCTACAAACTTCAGCTAGAGTCAAACGCATCCTATCATCACTCTGCTGCCTAGAAATCTAGTGGTTCCCACCCATCAGCCTGGCATTCACACCAACCAACCCACCTCATCAGCCTAATCTTCCATGATTCTCTTACTCTTCCATCCAACCCAGGCAGTATATTCAATAGGCTATCCCACAAACCTGCCAATTTTGATGCCCTGTGTACACAGCTTGTGCCATCTTCTCCAACTGAAAGAAACTCTCTGCTTATTAAAATCCCACCCAACATTTCCTCAGGTCCAGTTTAACTCTCTGACCACTCTAGCCCATTCTCTCCAGTAAATTCCTGCCCCCTTTTTTACTTCCTTGACAGTCACATACTCATTTACATGACAAACCACTTAACACCAGTGGTCTTCAAAGGGAGGTGATTTTGCACCCCAGGGGAAATGGGGCATGGCAAAGTCTATAGACATTTTTAGTTGTCATAACTGGAGAGGGCTGCTACTGGCATCTAGTGTGTTGAGGCCCCAGATCCTGCTAAATGTCTTACAATGTGGACACTCTACAATGTCCACAGGACAACCTCTTGTTGAATTATCTCACCCAGAATGTCAATAGCATCAAGGTTGAGAAACTCCAATTTACATACACAGAAGTGTCATCTACTCAACTGGATTGGAAGCTCCCTGAGCAAGAACATTTTAATTTAGCAGCTAGCACAATGCTGAGTACCTATGATAGCATTCTTTGATAAATACATATTGAGTATATGTCACCATGTATTTGGTTGAGTAAAGAGAAGAAAATTTCATCTAAAATGATGGGTTTGATTTTATCCTACTTTTTTCTCTAGTGGGGTTTAAATATCACTTTTAAGGACTGTCATTCTAGACTAATGCTTAGTGTCCTTTCTTCTCAAGTGTCTGCTGAGATAGATGACTCTTGGTAAGGAAATGGGTACAGCAATAGTTATAGGACTTGTCTAAAATTGTCAATTATGATAAACTAGAGAGAACAAAAGTCTCAACCATCCATTTTCCACTCAGTTGTGGCTGAGCAGATTATAGACAATTAATTCACCCACTTGACAGACATGTAGTAAACTCCTATTGTATATAGCAAGCACTGAGCTAGGCTCAGTTCTCAAGCTTTAGCATGATGCATTCATTGCTAAAAGCAATGTCATTGTCATGGCATACATTTTCCCATGGAAGCAATGCTGTAATCTTGACTGGAGGCTCAGCATTAAGTATACCATAGGTATAACTATGCATGTAACATAAAGGTGACCATAGCCAAATCATAAGGTAGTCTCTATAACAAATTCACATAAAATACTGTTCTTCAAGTTCTTTAAATAGATAACGGCCTCTGGATTCAGTGATATATGTATTTAACATACAAAATACAACTCCACTGAATTATAGAGTCAACTTGAATGTAATACAGTAGCTATAAAAATAGATACCAAGGGGGTGCCTCAGTGACTCAGTTGGTTAAGCATCTGCCCTTGGCTCAGGTCATAATCCCAGAGTCCTGGGATCGAGCCCTGTGTTGGGTTCCCTGCTCAGCAAGGTGTCTGCTTCTCCTTCTCCTTCTGCAGCTCCCCCTGCTCATTCTCTTTCTCTCTCTCTCAAAAAAAAACTTTTTAAAAATGTATATCAAATACTGGGTTGAGAAATAAATGTATTTACCTTCTATGAACTTGGAAGGATGTGGGGAGTGGTGTGCAATGCTGAATTTAAAGTCCTTGATCTTTTTTAAAAGTCATCTTAAGGAAGCTGGAGTGACCTTTACTTGCTCTCCAGAATCTTCTTGACACATGACAGCTATCCGAATATTTCATACTTCCAGAAAACATATATAAAATCTTCCACATATGGAAGATTAGGCTGATGAAGTGGGCTGGTTGGTGTGAATGCCAGGCTGATGGGTGGGAATCACTGGATTTATGGGCAGCAGAATGAGAGAATGCATCTGACTCTTGTTTGTGGAATAGGTTGGAGGGAGCATGGACAGGGGAAGGGCTGTAACCCCCTTCATCCCAGCTTTTACAAAGAGAGAGGGTAAAATCAATGTATAAAGCAGGGATCATCAGCACTACTTTTCTTTTCTTTTCTTTTTTTTCAAAACCTGCGTCAAAACACTTTTCAAAAAATCATAGAAATAAGGGTAAGATAATATCCTGGAGCCGAAAGATGAATTCAGAGAGAATTGCTGTGTGGGTGGGGAATTCAGCAGCTGCCAAGTGGCCCAGCAGCACAGGGTGAAGTAAAAGAGCACAGGAACTGCCAGCAGGGAAAGTGGGGGGAGGGGAGGAAGGGGGGAGTTAGATAGGAAAAACCTGCTGGAATTCAGGTCGAGATCTGCACTGTGAGTAGCTGGGCATTGTCTATGATTTTGCAGCAGTTCGATCCATTCTGAAAACAAGAGACTCCATCCTTTGAAACCTGCTTCACACCTCATTGATGATACTTTACATCCTTTCCCCAAACCCATGAGGACCATCTAGTAAATGAAGCTGCTCTAAAGTAGATTAAATGTGCAGGCTGCATCCTCACAGTTAAACCCCATCTAATCTAAGAATTAGTGAAAACTCATAATTTTCACAAGATACGAATATCACATTACAATCATTTCAAGGAAAAGGCCCAAAAGAATATGGTGGAACTGTCAGATACTGATTTCTTAGAGAATAGTTTTAAATTGGATCAAAACCTCTGTAGTCTTTTAAAAAGCTCATTAAGATCTGAGCCACAAAATAAACTTGAAAGAAAAGAAGGCAAAGCTTCTTTTAATTAATGGAGGTAAATGCAATATTTGCAGAAGTCGATTTGGAGAAGATTCATTTGGGAATGTTTCCACAAGCTCTCTGATCATCCACACTGGTCCCTCCCCACCCCGCTCCAATCCACTACCACCCCACCCCGCTGCCACATCCAGCACACACAATGATGACAATAGCTGTAATTTCTTAAGCCATTACCTTGTACCTGGTTTGCACTAAGAGCTTTACCTGGATAAATTCCTTTATTCCATCCAGGTACTCTATCTTCAGTCTACAGATGAGGGAACTGAGACTCAGAGAGGTAGTGGAAAGCTCAAAGTCACACAGCTAACACATGACAAGGTCACATTGCCAACCCTGGCAGTGGGACTACTGAGCTCACTGCTGTAGTTCTACCCATTAGCCACCCAATTTCACTGGTACCCCTTCCCCAGATGGCCCCTCCATATCTGACAGCTCTACCTCTTATAGGAGTGGATGCGGGTTCCCTATATAGCTGCATATTTTCCCAAAAAGAGCTCTTGTGCCTGGCTGCCTTCTCCCTCACTGCCCTTTAAATGGATCCCCTTTTCCCAAACCCTTGGGAAGTGTGACCATCATCCATTTGGAGAAAGGATTCCCCCTTCGGTTCACTGAGAAGTGTGACCTTCACATAGTTCAAATCAACTCTGGGCCCAAACTCTCCTTTAACACAAAATTTTCTTCCTGTTTCCCTTCATCTTGGCTAAAAACAATGTCTCTGATGTCAGCCCATGATAACTACCATTTATAGAGTACTTTCCTCATGCCAGGCACTTTGCATACATCCTATCACTAAAACCTTATGACCATTCTACCAAGTACACAGTAGCCTTATTTCTATCATTCAAGTGAGAAAATTGAGACTTGGCTAGATTCAGTAATTTGCCCAAGGTAACACAGCAAGGATGTGCTGCAGACAGGATTATAGCCTGGACTGTAAAACCAACATTGACAGGCCATTCCACTTTACTGAACCTTTATGTACTCATCTACAAAATGGAGGAAATAAGAGTTGCTATCTGATAGAGTTGCTATAAGGATGAACTAAGATCATACATGCAAAGACTCAGCACAGTACCTGCACAAAAGAAGCTCTTTAATGGATATTTCCCTTTCTTTGTTGAGGAGTAGTCTTCATGGGATGGGCCGCTACTCCCAGGCCTCCAGGCCCAAGATGACTGGAGAGAGATCCAGGCAATAGAGGCAGGCTTTGAACTTCTCTCTTGGGAGAAGATACTCAGATGGCTTTGGGTTTCTTTTCTGCACCAAGGTTTTGTATCTACCTTATGCCTACAATCAAGCCAATCACTCCACTGTCTAGAAGAGGCAACACACAGAGGTGCGTGTCATGTAGCTAAACTCATTAGCAAAGACACTGCCTTTAAATATGCTCTGGACCATGCCTAGTTACAAAGTCTCTCACGTATGTGGTTTTTTTCCAAAAATGAGAAAGGATAGGATTGTTTTCCTATTAGGTCACTGAGGAGCCCAAGCTTCCTTCAGGAGACAAGGATGGTGTTAAAATGGGACGCCTGGGTGGCTCAGCGGTTAAGCATCTGCCTTCGGCTCAGGGTGTGATCCTGGAATCCCGGGATGGAGTCCCACATCAGGCTCCCTGCATGGAGCCTGCTTCTCCCTCTGCCTATGTATGTGTCTCTCATGAATAAACAAATAAAATATTTTTTAAAAGGATGGTGTTAAAATGAAAAGATATGGAAAATAATCCATTTGGCTTGAAACATGCAAAGCTACAAAGAAATGGAATAATTTCATATGTTCTAATGTCACGTTCAAGATGTATACAGGTGGGATGAGCACTGGGTGCTATACTATACGTTGGCAAATAGAACTCCAATAAAATGATATACAAAAAAAAGAATTACTACAGATGTAAGAAGTAAACAAGAGAGGTGACCAATTCTTCCTGGGAGAGAATTAGAGAACACTTCATAGAAGACAGCTGAATCTTCAGTGATAAATTGAAGATAGGTAGAGGTGCATGCGGGTGGGGGAGGACTTTTCAGGCAAAAGAAAAGCACAAAACCACAAAGGTATGTGATGAAGAAGATATTCTCAATAATGATAAGAGCAGTGAGGGTTTAAGGGGAGGGGTGGTCGGACAAGTGACCAAGATCAGATGAAGAAGAGCCTTATAAACCATGCCAAGGAGTAGAACATGCATACTGGTTTCAAAGGTGTTCCGCAGACGGGTTTTGGCGTATCCTATGCTGAAAAATGTAAGCGTGGTCAGAAAGGGTGATTCCAAGATGAAAGCCATTTGGGATGGCAAATATACAAAGTTAAGCATGATTTTAACTGGACGATTTCTCGGGACATTCAATATGAACCTCCAAGAGGAGAAGAGCATAATATATACCAAAGCTACTTGACCACAGCCCCATTTTTCACAGAGCGTCCTGTAAAACCAGGGTACAATGGAATTTACTTTGGGAAACGTGGATTCAACAGTTTTAAAAGGGCCTTGAAAGATCTCTCTGTCAGCAGCATGAAAACAGCCTTGTGCAGTAAAGTAGAATCAGAGAGACATATTATGAAGCTGTTGAAATACTCTAAGACATGCTCAAGTCAAGGAGTCACTGGCATGGAAAGAAGAGAGGTCATCTTTGAGAAACAGTTATCAAATGGAATCCATAGAGCTTGAGGGATTGATTTAGATGAGTGGGTGAGGGGAAAGATGTGCCCAAGTTCCCAGCTTGGTAGAGCATATGGAAGACAGTATCATTATTAAACCATGATAAGGAATATATAGAGAAGTGCAGAATTGGGGTGGAGTAATGGTAGGTGCTGGATTCCATTTTGGATTGTGTGGGAGTTTGAGATACCTATGGGATATCTGAAATTTAACAAGTCCAGCAGGTAATTGGGTGGATGAGCATGAAGCTCAAGAGAAAGGTCAGGCCTGCAGAGGTAGATTTTGGAGTTGTCATCATATAGATGGTACATCCATGAGAATGAATGAGATTGCCCAATTAAAGAAAGAGAGTGGTCAGCATTAGTGCCAAATGCTATGAAGACAGGCTGAATATGTGTTGATTAGGGTTAAGTTTGACAGTCTGGTCATTAATGACCTAGGGGAAAGTAGTTCCATGGGAGACGTTGGAAAAGAAGCCAGATTTCAGGGAACCAATGAATAATGGAAGGTGAGCCTCTGGAGAAGGCAGATCTAGCTAATAGTCACTAAAAAATACCCTGAAGAAACAGAAGGTATTTATCTTAAAAAGAAGATATGGGGGAGGAGGGTCATGACAGGTGATGTCAAAAAGGCAAAAGAGTTATTCTGTGTTTCCCAAGAAGGGACCAACTTCAATTGCATGTTAGACTGACCTGGGTTCTTGTCCATTTTGTGTGACCTTGGGCAAATTATGTCAGTGTTCTGAGCCTTGGTTTCTGAATCCACAAAACAATGAGGTACCTCATAGTACCTCATGGGGCACTATGAGGATTAAATTAGTTACTAAAGTAGCATGTGGGTGAATGCATATATTCCACTGCTTAGCATGTAGTAAGTGCACCAAAAGGGTTCCATCTCCCTTTCCAAATCACAGGGATAATGAAATAATGCCAGTAGTGCTTTGCAAACTCAGTCTTGACATAGACATCTATGGTGCGTAGGGAGAGCATCTGGAAATCTCTCTTGAAATTTTCTTTTGTCAGGAACCTGAAACCCGCGCTGTCTCCTTCTAAAGCCTCAGATCTTGTTTGCTACCATCATTCATGGTCACCTGAAGCAGCCATATGAAGCAGCCAGAGACACTTTCCCCTTCATCTCCACCCCCACTCACCCAACGCAGGCCCTGCAGTCCCTGGCAGAACACAATCCCTCCACAATAGCTTTCTTTCACCTAGGTGCACACCTGAGCCTCCCGAGGGGATTCCCACGGAGCCACCAAGACAGAGAATTTCAGTCTGGAATTGTTGGTCTCCAGGAACACCTCCTTCAGTCCCCACAAACTCTGCCTTCAGAAATCCTCTCCAGGAAGGCTGGCCAGGGAGAGCAGAAGAAGGTCTGTGTCATTGCAAAGGGTCCCGGGAATGAAGCCTTGAATGGTAGGAAGATGAGAGCTTCTTTTCTTGGGGCCTCCTAAAAGCCTCCTCTCCACACTTTTTCCGCACTGGGAAGTTACAAAGGCAAGCAATCTCTCTTAACATGTACAAAAGGCAGGATTACCAAAAATAGTCTTTGAGAAAGCTGGAAATATTAGCTGGAAAAAGAGGCACTAAATGGAGGCAATCCAAATCATTGATCAATGGTTCCGAAGGAATTTGGTACATGTATTCTGAGCATTGAGGCCACCAGACACACTTCTCGCCCTTGTCACAATGAAGAATGGGACTCTATTCCTAAATTGCAAGAGGATGAGTGAAGCAGAGCAGGAAAATGTCCCCAAAATTCAATGAGACCCTCTGAGTCAGGGGTTTCCCATATTGGCTGTGCATTCAAATCATCTGTGGAGCTTTTAAAATTACAAATGCCCAGACCCCCACCCTAGACCAAATCAGAATCTTACAAGATGGGGCATGAGTCTCAGCACTTTTGAAAAGCTCCCTGAGTGGTTCAGATATGCATTCAGAGCTGGCAACACTGCCCCCATTGTATGTAAGACACCCAAGCTCAGAGTCGAGGACGAGAAAGCCCATTTTCTCTTCCCGCAGCAGGCACCAACCACACCACTGAAGGAAAACACATTTGCTCGGGCTGGCATCACACCAAGAAACAATCCCACAAATCCCCGCCGTTTGCAACACTGTTAGACCTTGAGGGCATTCTGCTCACTGAGATAAGTCAGACAGAGAAAGACAAACACTATATGATCTCACATATGTGTGTTATCAGAAAAAGAAAAACTCATAAAGAAACAGAGCCTGGAATTATGTTTACCAGGGGCTGGGAGTGGGGGAAATGATGAGATACTGGTCAAAGGGTACAAATTTCCAGTTACAAGATGAATGAATTCTGGGGCTGTAATGTATATAGAGCAAGGTGGCTATAGTTTGCAACACTGTATTGTATACTGGAAAGTTGCTAAGAGAGTAGATCATAAATGTTCTCATCATACCCTCACACACACACACACACACACACACACACGCACAATAATTATGCAAGGTGATAGATGTGTTAACCTTATCACGCTAATCATTTCACTATATATGTGTATTAAATCATCACGTTGAACAACTTAAACTTACACAAGGGTATATGTCAATTATATCTCAATAAAGCTGGGCGGGGGGAGAAACAACCACACAGACTATCAAACAAGATCCTAAAGAAATGACCACATGGCATTTTAAATGTTTACATAATAGACTCTGCCACCCACCAGGCACCAGACATCCCCCTGGGGAACGCTCTGCAGTATCTGTCCTTTTCCAATTCACCTCCTCCCCGGTTCAGTTCAGAAAAGGGAACATCTTAGCCTTTCAACATCTGATATAAACCTTCTCATTCAGTTACGCTTTTCAATTTTAAGCTGCATTTGAGTCTTTTCAACTTAATTGAGGCAGAAGAAAATGATTAAATGTTCTATCAAAATCAAATGTTACTGTGTGGCTCTCTACATCACTCCCAGAGAGCCCTTGCAGGGTGACTCCATCGTACAAGACTTCAGGCTGATACTGAGGCCCAAATGTGGCCCTCAGAAGTGTTCAGAAGACAGAAGTATGAAGAACTGAACCATGAAATTGCTTTGAAATGATGAAGCAAGGATGTGTTTTTCTTCCCAATCAAATCTCTGGAAATCCTGATAGCAAGTTTACTCAACGCCCTTGAAATCTACTCTGTAGCATTGTTTTTTCATACCTTGGTCTCCTGTTCAGCACATCACTCTCTAATGCAGCCCGCTTACATTTAAATCACTTACAAAGAGCCACATTAACATTGTTGGCCACTTGGAGGATGGCTTCTGACAGGAGTGCTGAATTGAACTGAAGGGTAGAAACACTTTCTGCCAGCTCTGAATCCCTCACTGTCCAAACAGCAATGCCACGTTGGAGGGCAACATTCTGGGCAGTCCAGTCCCGGGGAGTAGGTTGGGTTTACCCCTCACCCCAGAGGTAGGAGAACCACTGAAAAAGAGACAGGAAAAGTGAAGAATTTGTTTTCTTATTTGCGGTTACTATTGGATTATAATGTTATTTGGTCCACTAATGCCCAACTGAGGGAGTACCACAGAGTTCTGGTTAGCACAGAGGAAAGGACAGTGCACTGGAAGCCAGAAGACATGTATATGATTTTGAGAGATACAGACCTGTGATTATGCCCAAGATCTATGGCACGACTTATGAGCTGTGTGACCAGAGACAAGTCACCAAACCTCTTGATGCCTCCGTCAGTCCCTCTCTGTAAGATGGGAATGACAATGGTTTCTACCTCATGAGGTTTTTCTGAGGATCAAGGGAGTTAATACAAGCAGTTAATACAATACAGTGACTGGCATGTGGGCATCGCTTTGTAAAGTTTAACTATCCATACTGGTGCCAGCTGCAAAACGAAAGGTGTACTAAATGACTCTTAAGTCAGTGACTGTGTTTTGTTTATCTGTCATCTAGTGTCTCTGGCAGATGTCGAAATGGACACAGCAGCGTGACGAGAATGTCCTAGGCCCATCTGCTTGCTTTTCCAGTAAAATCCTGGATTCGTGGCATAATTGGGGAATGAGTCATTCTGGTTAACCAAGTTTTCCAGATTACAAAGGTTTAGTACTTCAGACTTTCTCAGGAGTCACCAGCTGTCCCCCATCCACCCCCACCGCCCCCCCCCCCCGCTTGCTGATTCTCCTCCCTGCTACCCTGCCATCCTCACAGCTGTGCCTTAATCCTTATCATTCTCTTCTTCACTCTCTCTGCTTCCTGTCTTTCTTTTGAATACTTTCTTGTGCATTTTGCCTTTTTTTCTTGGAGTCAGATATTGCCTCTGCTTGGACCCTCCCCCCAGTTTGGCTCGTCCCAAGCGTCTACTCATTTGCAAGCCCTGGCTGAAACATGCACTTGATTCTTCCCTGTCAGAGCACTCATCACCACTGAAATGACGTTCCCAGAAGTACTTTTGAATGAATGGATATTATTCATCTGTTCATTCATTCATTCATTCATTCAATTCATCCTTTCAATTTTCCAAGGCATTCTTTTCTTTTTGGTCATAAAACTAATTATAGAGGATCTTGCATAATCCTTTGAGTCAGGGGACACCTGGGTGGCTTAATGGATGAGTATCTGGCGTTGGCTCAGGGTGTGATCCTGGCATCCCGGGATTGAGTCCCACAGTGGGCTCCCCACAGGGAGTCTGCTTCTCCCTCTGCCTATGTCTCTGCCTCTATCTCTGTGTCTCTCATGAATAAATAAATAAAATCTTAAAAAATATATTTTAAAAAATCCTTCGAGTCAGTATTTGGCCTTTCTTCATGCCGTTTGCATAATCATTCTTTGCACCACAAATTAATTAAGAAAATAGATACATATCTCTAAAAATATCACTGCTCTGGATACCTGAGGGCTTTGAATGAGTGGCTGAGAATAAACTTCATAATGTATATTGATCTTTTTAATTTGGTTACATATTTTTTAAAAAACACTCTTCAGGGATCCCTGGGTGGCGCAGCGGTTTGGTGCCTGCCTTTGGCCCAGGGCGCAATCCTGGAGACCTGGGATCAAATCCCACGTCAGGCTCCCGGTGCATGGAGCCCGCTTCTCCCTCTGCCTGTGTCTCTGCCTCTCTTTCTCTCTGTGTGACTATCATAAATGAATAAAAAAAAATTAAAAAAACAATCTTCAAAGCAAATCTTATGTTAAGATATATTCAAGTCCAAAGACATGGAATGGTGACTAACACTTGTCATTATCTAAGTATTTTTGGTAATTTTAAAATTTAATTTAATTTAATTTAATTTTATTATTATTTTTTTTGGTAATTATTCAGGGAACTACTTTAGGAAAAATGAGGTTTTTCTTGGTTCTTTTTTTTTAAGGACTCATGCCATAAGTTTATTTGCAAACATATTGGGTATGTTGAATTCAAGAGTTTGATCCATTTTTCAAAGAGATTGTACCTCTTTTTTAAAATGCTCCTTTTCACAGCTGTTTAATGGATTAATTAAAACATCCTTATTTCTCAAGCAGTTGGTATCTTATATTTAAAAAGGTGCAGCAAATCCAGATTCAAAGTACAGTCACCATAATTAGTAACTGCCACTTGTTTCCTACTGAAAATGCCCTATTCTTCCCTGGGCCTTCCTCACAGACCCTGTGGCTCCGACAGACCACAGAGGTTGTGAACCTCTGGATGCTCTGTCCCAGCATAGTGCTACTGGAAGTTCTGTGAAAGGCACAGAAACCCAAGATGGAAGGAAGCGGGAAAAATGAATGGGGAGTGCACACCAAAACCATTTGAGAGAAACTTATTTTGGTGACAGCTTCATGGAGATATGATATCATCCATACACCACATAATCCATCCTTTCAAGGTGAACAATTCAGTGTTTTTGGTGTATTCACCCAGTTGTGCAACCATTGCCAAAACCGATTTTGAAACATTTTCAACACTCTGAAAGGAAACTGCATCTTCTGTAGCTGATCATCTCCCAGTCTCCATCCCTCCCCCATCACCTGGCAACCACTGATCTGCTTCTGTCTCTTTGAATTTGCCTATTCTAGGCATTTCGTATAAATGGCATCGTGGCATATGTGGTCTTTTGTGTCTGCCTTCTTTCACTTAGCATGTCTTCAAGGTTCATCCATGTTGTAGCATGGATCAATCCTTTATTCTTTTTTACCGCCGAACAATATGCCATTGTGTGGAAGTACGCAGTTCATGTTGTTTATTCATTCATCAGCTGAAGTACATTCAGGTTGTTTCCACCTTTCCACCTTTGGGCTGATATTTGTTTTCAAGGTATAGATACTGACTTCTCAATTAGGACCCCAAATCACATCCACAACAACTCCATGGGCAATCTTTCTACATGCCAGGCCCTATGCTAGATGCTGGGTTTACATGCAAGAATCATACATAGTCCTTGCCTTCAGAAAGAGCCTTCAGAGAGAGAGTTTAAGATTGAAATTGTGTGTGTGTGTGTGTGTGTGTGTGTGTGTGAGAGAGAGAGAGAGAGAGAGAGAGAGAGAGAATTTCCTTCTATAATGGTCTCTATCTTCCTTTATCTCACTAGGCCTGCTAGGGAATTGATCAAAAGTTTCTATTTGGTAGGAGAAGGCTTTATCCTACATATTTACATAGAGACATCCGGCTAGACTTCTGTCTTGGTCTTCTTACATTCTATGATATATTGTACCCTAAAGCATGGAATAGAGATGTTAATTCAAGCACCTTTAGAGTCAGGGTGAAAACGTTTGATGTTTGACAATTAAACATTTCTCAGAGCAAGTAGCAACATTGCCAACAGTACGCCAAGGAAAGGGCCTGAGAGAAAGCTAGCAAAAAGCAATCTAAATCCGACTTTGTCATGTTAAGTTATTCCTTTTGGAATTTCAATTACTTAATTATAATCCTGGAATTGTGTTTGATTCATTTTTGACAAGACCATATGTGTCTGTGTTGCCAGATTCTAGTAAAATAGATATTCCGTGCCATGTTTCAACACTCTGCCATTTGTAAAATTAGCAATTTCAAGGAAGCAAAAGGCTACTTGCCATTTTGCTGGATCAGCACCTCATTTGGTTTGCTTGCATATGCTGTGAGTAGAAGTAAAGAACGCACGATTTTGTCTCTAGATAAATAAATTTGAATGCAAAATAGATGCAAAGCTGTGTCTTGAGAGACAGGGTTCATTTACATCTCAAACTAGCTTTCAGATCAGAAATGTGGTGCTTGGGCTTCCTTCTGCTCTGGAAATGTGTTTTAAAGACAAGGAAGCTTGCCCACCAAGGGAGGAGGACAGCACCCACTGCATCTCATTTCAAGAATGATGTCAAGGGCATCTGGGTAGCTCAGTGGGTTAAGCATCCGACTCTTGATTTAGGCTCAGGTCATGATCTCAGGGTCATGAGATCAAGCCCCGCATTGGGGCTCTGTGCTCAACGTGGAGTCTGCTTGAGATTCTCTCCTTCTCCCTCTACCCCTCCTGGCCAGTGCATGTGTGCTTTCCCTGTCTCTCAAATAAATAAAGAAAATCTTTAAAGGACAATTTCAGTTATGTGACTACTCTTTCTTAAGTTTCTCATAATCATATTTATGTGGAGCTTTAGGCTTTCAAAATACTTTGACATGTATCTCCTTATTTAATCTTTACAATGATCCAGTAACACATAATGGGAAAAGATGATGATGTGCACTGTACAGATGCAAAGTTGCAATTCCAGAACCTGCCTGTAGTCACAAACGTCTCATATATGGTAAAGCTGGCCCATCTTCTGACACTTAGCACAGGGTCCTTTCCACTGGCCCCAACAGAAGTCTCAGTTTGTTATTCCCTAAAAACCTGCAGGTGGTGGACTTCACAGGGGACAAAGAGAAAGGAAGTGACACTGGAAGAAACGTAAATATGTCTTCAGCTTCTCCTCCCCTTTCCTCCCCTCTCTAGCTGGGACCATCCCATCCTTTTACTCCACTGAGGCTGGGAGGGAGGGGATGCTGATGGTGCCTTTCCACAGGTGTGTCAAACCCATCCCTTCCATTCTTCTTACCTCTCCTTGACTGCACCACTGGGGGCTGAAGCTACATGGACTGATTGAAAACCTCCCTGCAAAGCACACCTGTGTGTCCCCATTGCCAGGGCTGCTTAGGCAGATCCGGCTGGCTGCAGAGGAGCCCAGCCCACAGTAGCCCTGCCCCAGGAAAAGCTGTGATCCTTTGTCAAATTTACAAGTGCCTTTCCTTTCTTGTTAAACTTCTAAATAGTACAGAGTAAGGGCCTGGAAGTCAGAGAGACCTGGAACTGAGTCTCAGCCCTAGAACTTCCTAGCTATGCAATGTCGATCAACTTGATGTCTGAGTTTTGATTTTCTCACCCCAAACATGGGGATAATATCTTTCACTTCACAGGATCCTTGTGAGGATGATGGGAAATCAGGTAAGTAAGCCATTAACACGGTGCCTGGAATGTGGTGCTTACTGACCACTGGCAGGTATTATCTTAAATAAACTCACAAAGATCAATAATATTTCTTAAGCATGTTCAGGAGGCAGGGGGGTGGGGACAGACTCGGGTCAAGCGTGAACTACAGTACTGGGAATCTTCTCCAACTTCCCCGTCTGCTAGGCAGATACTGCCTGCCAGCGGACCTACAAATCACATCTAACTTGTTTCTGTTCTTACAAAAGCTCATTAATGATGAGTATTTCCTATCCCACCTACTGAATTCCTTCTACCACCTGGATACCATTTCCCCCCTTTTTAATGCCTGCTCGAAGTACCCACCATATGTTTCCAGTAAAGGGGGAACAACTGTGTCCTGATTGTGCTGAAAGTGGCAATCACACACGGATTGATAATTTTTGTTTTAAAGGTTTTATTTATTTATTCATTATAGACACAGAGAGAGAGGCAGAGACACAGGCAGAGGGAGAAGCAGGCCCCCTATGGGGAGCCCGATGAGGGACTCGATCCCAGGACTCAAGCCAAAGGCAGAAGCTTAACCACTGCGCCACCCAGGTGTCCTCTGCACAGCTTTTGTTTGTACTTCCAGTGCCCATTGCATAAAATGCAATCCTCAACTTTGAACAGCAGTGCGGCTTTGAAATAAACAAAGGCCCACTCATGAAATAAGCCTTCACTGAGCCATCTTCTTCTGAGGCATCCAGCCAGATGGTCACAATTAAAGTCAATAGGCTTCCCATGGCAAGTAGAGAACTGGACTCTGGCAACTGCCTTCAACTATTTGCTTCATGGATGGCAAAAAGGCTATAGATGCAGGCCCAGCCCAGGTCCCTACAAGGGACAAGAGATGCAACGACTCTTTGGAGTCAATTACCTCCCATGTTTTCCATGGGGGGTGAACCTCTGGCACACCTTATTCTTTTTCAGGCACATTAAGGAACTGAGAGCTTACCATAAACCCCAAGTGGTAAAATCACAGACAGAAGAGGAAAATAAAGGGCAGAGGTGGGAAGGGGTGGGTTTGTAGATGAACTGCATTATGTTCATTGAGCCAGAAAACCTTAGCATGCCCTGAGTACCCCACCTGCTTGTCCTTAAAGAGTGGATTCTGGGAAGGTAAATGCATCCCAACTGAAGGAGGGTATGGGGTTGAATTCAAAGGAATAAAAGTAACTCCAGTTCCAAGAAGTCTGTGGTCCACTAATGCTATAAAGATCCAAAGATTCAATTAATCTGTCATGTCCTCTCTCCTTGACTGCCATGGGTACTGGGTGGATGCAGAGAACTACGTAATTGATGGAAAAAAGTATGCTAACCTTAAAGCCAAGTCCTCCAGATGGAAGCCATAGTACCAAACCCCTTCTTTTTTCCAAGTCAGAGGAAAGCTGAAGCCTTCAGACGGTCTAACTGCAGCTCATTACCCTACCACCCTGTAAAAGGTGCTTGCCAAGAACACCAGCACCATTAGAATTCTGGGCTCCTTCTTCTGTCTGCAACCTGAAAAGGAATGGAATTCCATCTAATATCTGTGTAAAAGTACAGCTGTCATTTGTGAGACTCCTGAGTGAAAATAAGAGTCATTTCTTTCTCTCCAGCACAGTGGTGGAGTGCCTCCACATGCATGTGCCTATGACTGACCATACGTGTGGATGCATTAGGAGAGGGAGGAGATGGAGAAAAAGAGGCAAGTCCTCATTCATTCCTCCAAAACGCTGATCCTAGTATTGCATTCTGGTTGGCCTTCTAGAGGAAAGGCCCAGGAAGGGAAGGGCCAGAAGGTTGGGACAAGTTCGTCCCCTTTCTCCCCAAGGCTGGATGCTCTGGGGAAGGCACTGCCCAGGCACATACAAGGAAGGAAGCGAAAGCGATGCTTAACGCAGATTACAGTCTGGGATCTCCCAATGATGTGGCGTTATCATAGAAGTCAAGGGCTTTAGCAACTGAGAGTCTCATTCATCACCCATTCTCCTGACCAGAAAACAGATCTGGAGAGAAGCAGGCACTTCCAAGGGGTTCTTGACTGAATAGATAGCAGGGACCAGTGCTTTCCTCTATGCAAGTAACTGTTCCCCATGCCATGCTGCATCTCTGTAGTTAATGATTTTTAGCATTTTGCTCTTCTTTATATTTTTGAAGGTGTAGTTGTTTGTGTGTTACTGATTCAAGCTTCGCAGCACACTGATGTATTCCAGTATTGTCCTATCCATGCTACTTTATAAAAGTATCCCCTGAAGCATGTCAAAACATATAGTTAGTTATTTTAAAGGGAAAAATGGTTCAGTAAATCTCTGCAGAATACATCATATGAGTTAGCATAATAAAAATTTGATTCTGTTAAAATAAAATTGTTTTGGAAGACAAGCGTTTGGCTTGAGGCTTATATCAAGTCCAAGGAGGACAGGTCTCCAGATCTTCTAACAGGGCTGCCACTGTCCAGTCCCAGTGTCCTGAGCACCCGCACCCGCAAAGCGTTCAGGGAACAGAGTTACAGATCATCATGGTAGCACTTGCCCAAGGATTTTGTAATTATCTGCTTACTTCTTTTCTCCCCCAGCTGACTATGATCTTTTCAAGGACAAAAATTCCTTCATCTTTGTGTCCTTCACACCCCAGCAAGGAGCCTAAGTCAGAGTAAGCATTCAGTATATGTTGGTTAAATAAAGTATTAGAGCAGGAGTACATGGGTGGTTCAGTCGGTTAAGGGTCTGCCTTCGGCTCAGGTCATGATTTCAGGGTCCCAGGATCGAGCCCCATCTCCCCCTCCCTCTGCTCATGCTCTCTCTCTTTCTCAAAGAAATAAAATCTTTAAAAAGAATAAATTATTAGAGCAGTATCTCTCAAGGACCCATCCTTCCCACCCCCGGTGCTGAATTACGAGCAATTTATGTCCTTGAGCCTAAGGACTTTTTGTTGCTTTAAGTAGCCCATCAAGAAGTAACACACCACCTCGATTCTTTGTAGTGAACAGTGAAATTTTAAGAATCTTTAAGATGAAGATGAGGAGCACCTAGCCGGCTCAGTTTGTAGGTCACGTGACTCTTGATCGCAGGATCATGATTTCAAGCTGCACATTGGAAACAGATTAGTTTTTTTTCTTAAAGATGAAGATCAAAAAAATAAAATAAAAAGATGAAGATCAACATCCTTAATAAGAGGTGAATTTGTATGCCTTGAAAGTCCCTTCAGAGAAACTAGTGGTGAGCATTTGGAATTATTACAAGTGTTTCTGGAAATGTTTATCTGATTGAAAATATTTCTAATTACACACTTGTTAGAAAGGTGAGGTGCTATGGAGTAGGACAGTGTGGTCTCATGAAGCTCTTAAACACTGATTTCTGGGCCACTTTATTTCATCCCAAATATTTTCAGTGTCAAACTGTATGCAAAACATGGTGCCCTCTTTCACTTTTGAGCTGAGAAGCTGCTTCTGCCACTGACTGGTTCTGGGACCAGTATGTATGCCAGGATAACCTCTCTATGAGCCTCCCTTCCTTCATTTGTGATGTGAGGATCATATCACTATGCATCCAGGACTGTGGAAATGACTAAATGAGATAATATGTGTGGAAGCCTAGAGCATTTCTAAAGTTATTGATAAATCTATGCTATTGGGGTGCCTGGGTGGCTCAGATGGTTAAGCATCTGCCTTCAGCTCAGGTCATGATCTCAGGGTCCTGGGATTGAGCCCCAAGTTGGGGGTCCCTGCTCAGTGGAGAGTCTGCTTCTCCCCCTCCCGCTGCCTCCACCTCTGGCTTATGCTCATTCTCTCTCTCTCTAATGAATAAATAAAATCTAAAAATCAATCAATCTACACTAATATTCTAGTTCTCTTCTGAAGACCTTAAAGGTTACGCGGATCTCCTTATCTGCTGGCAAAAGTTGAAATGAAAGGTGTAGTAAAGATGAAGGTAAGGTGGAGAATAAGAGAGAACCAATTCTCAAGAGTCCAGAAGATGCCATAACAGTGCTCCAGAGCATCTCACTGCCACCATCCCCTATATTGACTCCTGCCCGACATGCCTGCCTCAACCCCCCGAAACTGCTCTGTGGTGCAGAATTCCATCCCACCATGGTATGCAATCATGAGCTCCAGAAGAACTACACAGCCAGCTGCATCACTGGAAATATCCCAATGCCACAGATAGAAGGGCCACAAGAACTCGGTTGCTTTCTGAATACTGTTCCTGACTCTTGAGTCTGGTGTTTCAAGGGACAAACCCAGCAGCCCCTGCCACTGCAGCCTGGTTCACACCTCCCGGAGAAGTGAACCCACGGGAAAGACATCCAATGGTTACAAATGTTCTCCTATTTTGCTGCTTACCCCATTTGCAACTTATTCATTCTACCTCCCCTCTCTTGTGCTGGGTTCATCTGATATTCTGATTAGTTTCACCACCTTGAAAATTGAATATTGATTATGAGATAAAGTATGGAAAGCAATATTAACATTTTTGATTTGAAAAGAAAGGACTTGTTAGAATTGTCCTCTGATGGATTACACAGTTAACTTCCAACAGCTCGAACCCCCAGGTCAGCAGGATTTCAGTGCCAAGTGGCTTCTATCTGCTTCCTTCCTCCCTTGGTCCAACATGGGAAGAGAGCTTGAGGTGGCCTTCTCTTAGGTCCCTTGCATGCAACAGACCTCCACTCTCCCAGAGAGCTTCTGCTGCTCGCACTCGAGGACACAGCATTTGTTAAAGCTCTTAGCATGGTAGTTGGAAGGAAACATTCAATGTGTGCATCCTCAAAGGATCGAAACAAAGTATGGTTTGGGGATGCTCTATGGAACTACCTTGGCAAGCCAGGAATCCAACTCTTTTTAAAATCGATACCTAAGGGACCCAATTAAACATGTGTTTTTTGTTTTTATTAATAACAAAAATAGTGCATCAGAGAAATACAGGATGCGATGTTTTTCCTCTCTAGGGTAAATATTAATGCTAAGCTGTAGGGTAGATGGTGGAGCTTTTATAAAGGCTTAAACGGTTTATAGATTTTAATTGCAACCTGTTCTGAATGAATACAATTAAACATTGCTTATAATACAAAACACCTGCAAAACTTGTAATTAGAGAAATCTTCTCTTTAATGGGGGTGTGTATGGAAGGCTGGTGATGATGATGAGTAAAGCCATACATGGTAGCAGAAAGCAATCGTGATGCTGTATAGCCAATGGAAAATTCACTAAGTGAGCAGAAACACAAAACCTCAGACATGTAAAAAGAACGACAGTCATTTATGTCATCAGCTTAAGTTTTTGCCTAAAGACCAGGCAGCATGACGATGGCAACATACCTCAGTAAGTTTGTGTCACACTAGCTGTATAGCTGTCTTTGATGTGAAGGAAAAACTAGACGCATCTCATCTCCATGCTCACATGTTATGCTCCCACAGCAAGGCTGCTTGCCTTCTCATTAGTTACACAGATGAGGGCGAGCCTGGAAAGTAGTAACACCTCTCTGGGAAGACAGACCTTCATTCCAAAATCAACTTCGAGATTCGAAAAACAGAGCAGACCAGCTGTTACCTCTCTAAGAAGACTTGTTGCTAAATTAACATCTCCACAGATGGTGGTAAGAAGTGAAAAGTCACTCTGATGCTCCCTGGCCAAGGGAACAGTAGGGGCAGCAGGAATGCACCACAAGGAATTCGCCTTCACACAAAAACACTAAACTGAGCCATTGTGACATTTCCTGGCTCCTGAGACGGAAGGAAGAGGTGCCTCAGATCTTCGGATCTTGGTGCCATGACAATGACAAGAAAGGACTGAAGAGGACCAAGTCAGGGAGGGGAGATCAGAGAGTTGAAGGGGATTCAGACACTCTCCTCTCTCTCTAGTTAACATATGGAGTTTGGGATCTCCCTAGAGGATACAGCCTTACTAATAAACCCAACCTCCCCACTCCCATTCATTCACTTCTCAGGAACGTGGCCACGTGGCCCTGCACACCGGAGCTGCTTGACACGAGCCATGAGAAGGAAGCTGGGTGGAAGGGACGTCTAGAGGAAGCTGGGCCAGGCCCATGGTCAACCCTGCCCAGTTATGGCCATTCTGTCCAGCTCTACTAGGCCCAAGGCTCTCTCAACTTGGTTAGTGGGCCAGTCAGCTTTTCTCCTCAGTCTCCCATTCACTGGGCCCTACAAGCTAGAGCTTCTTCTTCAGTCTTCCTGGTCTCCCAGAAAACTGTTCCCTTTGACCTGCTCTCCTGGCTTCCTGCTCTAGCCCTGGGTCTCCAGCTCTGCCAGGTCTGCAAGATACCCCCCAGTGGACACCCCTCCAAGGGACGCACCCCCACAGAAGTTCACAAACGTGGTGCATACAAATGGGGTAGGAAGTCAGGCAGCTTTGCCTTAGAATTCTGAGAATTCCTTAGAATTACTAGTTTCCTTTTACTAGGAATCCCGAGCCTCAGTTTCCCCATCTGCAACATGGGTATAAAAATAAGGCTCTACCT
Source organism: Vulpes lagopus (assembly GCF_018345385.1). Taxonomy (NCBI): domain Eukaryota; kingdom Metazoa; phylum Chordata; class Mammalia; order Carnivora; family Canidae; genus Vulpes; species Vulpes lagopus. Next base: position 103,620,936 of record NC_054848.1, read on the forward strand.
CACAGAACTACCAGTGGTATTAAATGAGGTCACGGTTTGTAAACACTTTGACAATGCCTGGCACATAGTAAGTACTCGGAAAATGGGAGCTTCCCTTCATCATCAAGCATGACTTTAACGCATGCTCCCCTGTAAGAAGAAACAACCTCAGAACACAGGGCTCCTGCTGGCCAACTGTGTTACTGCCATAGTGGAGCACAAAACTCTAGGCCATTATTTTTATTCTTAAATCAAAACTACATTGAGAATTTATACATGAAAATCAATGGCAAACTAAAATAATTGGTTTTATTTACACCTTTGAGCTTTTCTCTGTTAAAAATGTGACTTCAGTGAATAAACATGGCTAAAGGACTAGTGACAGATGGTTTTCTTACTCAATCTTCTTCCCTTAGCTCAAGAGGCTCAACTGTTCAGTGGGCATTGCTAACATTCCAGCATAGCCACAGAATCACAATGGCCTGAGGTTGACGGGGTCCACTCCCACTACCCACTGCCTCAAACCCTGCACTGAGCAAGCGCACAGATCCCTGAAAACTGACCACCACCTGGTCCAAAGGAAACACATGAACCAGAGGCTGGAAGCCCAAGAGCTCTTCTTGGCCTCATCATGGGGGAAGAGGCCGGAGCTACATAATGTTGACATCTCTAGCTGTGCCCACTGCTGTTCTCCTGCCTAAGCCATTCACAAGACAGAGTCAGAGGCTCTGTTGTTCTTTCCTTTTTTAAAGATTTTATTTATTCATTCATGAGAGACACACAGAGAGAGAGGCAGAGACACAGGCAGAGGGAGAAGCAGGCTCCATGCAGGGAGCCTGACGTGGGACTCGATCCCAGGTCTTCAGGATCATACCCTGGGCCAAAGGCGGCGCTAATCCACTGAGCCACCCGGGCTGCCCATCTGTTGTTCTATTGGAGTGATAGTATGGCCATTCAAATGTATTCCTTTATTTTTTTCAAGACCTCTTATTTGCATATAGTTGACACAATGTTACGTTAGTTTCAGGCATACAACACAGTGATTCAACATCTCTATGTATTATACTGTGCTCACCACAGTATAGCTACATGTGTCTGCACACAAAGCTATTACAATATCATTGGCTATATTCCCTATGCTGTGCTTTTTAACCCCGTGACTTATTCATTCCAAAACTGGAAGCCTGTACCTTGCACTCTCCTTCATCCATTTTGCCCATCCTCCCTCTAGCAATCATCATTCTGTTCTCTATGTTATTGTTTATTTATTCATTTGTTTTGTTATTTGGTTACACATATGAGTGAAATCATATAGTATTTGTCTCTCTTTGATAGACCTATTTCACTTAGCATCATATCCTCTAGGTCCATCCATGTTGTTGCAAACGGCAAGATTTCATTCCTTTTATGGCTGAGTAATATTCCATCACACACACATTTTCCTTATCCATTTGTCTATTATTGGATATTTATATTGCTTCCATAGCTTGGATATTATAACTAATTCTGCAATAATTATAGGAGTACATTTATCTTTTCAAGTTTGTGTTTTTGTTTTCTTTGGGTAAATACCCAATAGTGGAATTACTGGATCATATGGCATTTCTATTTCTTTTTTTTAATAGCTTCTTTTTGAGAAAGAGAGCACATAAGTGCAAGGTGGGACAGGAGGGGCAGAGGGGGAGGGAGAGAGGGAATCTCAAGCAGGCTCCACACTCAACATGGAGCCCAATGCAGGGGTTTGATCTCATTACCCTGAGATCATGACCTGAGCTGAAATCAACAGTCAGATGCTTCACCAACTGAACCACCCAGGCGCCCCCTGGTATTTCTATTTCTAATTTTTAGAAGAAGCTCCATACTGTTTTCCACAGTGGCCATACCAAAATTGAATCTTCTGTAAAACAGCTTGTTAAGTAGCCAGATTTCTACTCTGTATCCAAGCCTCATTGAAGTGGAAGTCCACCAGTAGAGTGTATAAAAAGGAAGCCCTCTTTATACACACAGTACATAGCTGCTTTATACACACCGTACAGAGCTACTGATTGTCAAAGATGTTCAGTGTGCCTCCCTGAGGACAACAGAAAGGGAAAGAGGGAAAAAGGGCAAAAGGCACCAGGCCCAATTCTATAAGGAAGATTCTGATATGAAACCTCAGGCTGTAACCTCAGGCTCAATGGATTATGTATCTAATGAACTTGGAGTGCCAGTTCCATACACATGTGGCCACCTTTCAGCTTGACCTGTTGGCTATCCACAGAAGCATGGGGTACACCTGGAGAAAATGAAATGTTAAGAAGTACATCTCCCCTAACACCAATCCTGTAAGTCTAAAAACAAGTGGTGGGTAAGAGTAGGAGGTTCTGAGATCCTCTTAGAAAGACTTAGTTCAATACCTCTTCTCATGACCTCCTTGCCTTCCTCCTTCCCCTTGTGGCAGGCCATTCTCTCACCACCACCACCCCTCAACCCACCTGTGGCTTCACAGCCTAGGATCCCTCCCTGACAGACACTCATATTGGTATGTCTACATAGCTCAGCTAAACACACATCTTTCCTCCCAGGAGACCAAACCTGCAGATCTTGCCCACCCCTGTCTCCAGCCCTATGCCTACCTCACCCCTACTGAAACAGCATTTCATTAAGGCCACAGGCCAGGCAGAGGATAGACCCAAGGATCAGAACCTCAGCATTTCTAGCCTCTGAACTGGTAAATTTCCATCCCCACCCCCACAATTCAAAACCAGGCATTATGTTTACGTGTCTATATAACTGCACATTTTGTAAAGCAGATGAAATTTAATATCTTACATGCATTCAAATCTAGCTCCAATACACAAACACCCATTAAAGGCCATCTTGGTCGAACAGACTGAATGGACTGGGCTTGTTCATTATACAGTATTTTGCCTTCCAACAGGATATTGTATCTATATCAGCAAAGCAATTTTAATATGAGTATCATCCCTGTAGATCTCCAAGGCTCCTTCCACCCTGGATATTCTAAGATTTTCCATTTCTCTACAGAAATTGCCTTTTTTGGAAGAACGGGGTGTTAAGGTGATATCTGCTGAGATGAGACTGCCACATTCAGAACCAACACCTCAGAATTATGGTACACCTAATAAGAGCAATTCAATACATTTTACAAAAAGAAACTAATCATCCATTCTCACCTCCTTGCAGAGAAGGTTCTGATGGAAGAAAGAAAAATAAGAGGACATGTAAATGCTTCTAACCAGTGGTGCCACTACTTTTAAATTCTTCCCAATCCCTCAAAGACACAAGGTGATCCCTTAGTTTAAAATGCCACAAAAGCCTCGTCTCATTTGTCCTACAGGAACCTATATGATTTCCTCCTTTGTAAATTAGTCTGCACACGCAAACACACACAGAGTTTGGGGATGTGAGTAGTGACGATAATCTGAAGATTATTCCCAAACTATCCATCCCTCTGACATTCCAGACAGGCAGCTAAATGTCCTAGAGCAGAGAGTGGCAAGTAGTAAGTATTGAAGCTTTCCAGGGCATATGAACAATCTCACAAGTACCAAACTCTGCTGTTGTAGAGCGAAGGCAGCCATAGACAACATTCAACTGAATGAGCATGGTTGGGTTCCAATAACGATTTATGGATACAGAAATATGAATTTCATATCATTTCCCTATGCCACAAGAACAGTACTCTTAATTTTTTCCCAACCATTTAAAAACATGAAAATCATTGTGAGCTCACAGGTAGGCTGGATTTGACCTTTGGGCCATGGTTTACTGCCTCCTGTCCTACAGGAACAGTATGTACTAGCATTCTATACTATTCCTAATTGAGCAAGTCAAGGAAATAACAACTGTGATGATGACATCTGAGTCCAAGGATTATGCACAACTATTTAAATAGATTCTCTTATTACACCTTCACAACTAACCTATGATGTTGTGACTACTGTGGTCCCTATGTGTAAAATGGGGAAATGGACACAAGAAAGGTGAAAGGACTTCTCCAAGGCTGCACAGCTACCAAGTAGTAGAGCACAGACTGGAACCATATGTGACTGACTCCAAGGCCCACACTGCTTATCACCACCACATGTTCTCTAGCATGGGACTGCCAGCTCCACACTAATTCAACTACCCCAAGAGTATGAATTTCTGTCCCAGGAAGACGTAAGTACAATAGCCCTAAATGCAAACACTATCAAGTACATGAACTAGTGGGCCTGAGACAGCCATGATTCAGTTAAAGTCTAAAAAGCAGAAATTTGATTTTCAGTGAGTTTTCAAACAAGCATATAAAATGCTTGATCCTTGGGGTGCCTGGGTGGCTCAGTTGGTTAAGCATCCAATTCTTGGTTTCAGCTCAGGTCATGATCTCAGGGTCATGAGATCCAGACCCATGTTGGGCTCTGCACTGGGTATGGAGTCTGCTTGAGATTCTCTCTCTCTCCCTCTGCCCATCCCCCCTTCCTCTGTAAAAAAAAAATTGTTTAATAAATTAAAAAATAAAGTGCTTGATTCTTTTCATAGCTGACTGAGATAAAATAATCTAGGCAGCCTAAAGAGAAAAGGTGCCAGACAGGCACAGTTGAGTGGAGATGAGTTCCAGCAGGGTGTGGGACAAGGAAGAATGAGTGGACAGTGGCAGGGCTCATGCTTCTAGATACTTGCTTCTCTCTTTACTCAATTTCTATAGCTCTTTATTGAGCTCATGTCAGAGCAGATAAAATTGCTGAATGTGGCAAAATTGAAAATGTTAACACCTTAAAAGACACGAAATGATTCAAGAAGCAGCTGATAGATCCTTTTCTGTGAGGGGCAAGCACAGTGGGAATAGAAAAATCATGGGCGTGATTTTGGCTGAAATCCAGGCAGTGCTAAAGGACACTAAAAACGTGACTCAAGATGGATGGTTCTGGGCACCAGAGCAAAACAACACTAGCACTAAAAGGCTGATGGGAAGGTAATGTCATGGCAGAGAGTATCTTTGCTTGCACTCCCTCAAGAAGGCTGGAAGAAACTTGGCTCTTTAGATTCAATTTCCTAGTGTTTGTATTTTGCTCCCAGAAGGAAGGTTCCTGATTCCTCTTATGCAATTGCACTTGAAGCTCCCTAGCCTACAAGACACTTCAAGCTTGGCTGGCTTGGTGCAATCACTTTTAGTGGAGAAGGGTCCCTTACAGCCCTTCTGGAAACCTTACCCTTGTGGCAGAGAATGGCTTTCCCTAAATCCTTGTCTCCAGAGATCAGGCAGGTGAATTAAGATCACTATCTGAATAAGACACAGGATGAACAAAAACAAGAGAAATATACAAAACAGGAGATGTTCCACTCAAGCCCCCAACTACTCTCCAAAAACCTCCTTCAAATTTCCAAATGTCACACTCCACACTTAAATAAACATGCCTTTCTTCCAGACAGGGAAAAAAACATCCAATTTGTTTTGATATTTTCAAATGTTCCCATGATATAAGTGATATAGAAAATTATGGGGCAAAGGAGATTTTTATCTTACAACTCTACAATTCCTCACAGTCCAGGCATCCATGTGCCAGGGAGGGCAGTCACTCCACTTCCCAGGGCTCATTGCTCCATTTTCTCCTAAATCCTAGCACCAGGAAAGCCTACGTTGTCAAAGACACCAAGGCAAGAAAGCCTTTTGGAAACAACTGATACTTTACAACTCAGAACTCCAGGGTCCCATGATTGCTTTGAGGGTCAAGAGCCAACTCTTCTCCGCAGAGAGTTCTGAGTTGTAAAGTATCCGTTGTTAATAGTGTTAATTCAAATCTGGCTGCCCAGGGGAAAAATCCTCAAAATACAAACACTAGGAAATTGAATCTAAAGAGCTAAGAGATGCTAAATGACTGGCCCAGAATTCATATGAACAGAGCTGACCTGCTGGTGGTCCTCAGATCAGCATACTGGACCACAGCTTTCCCTCTAGTGCTCGGGCAAGGGTAGAAGATGAGAATCACACCACCACCTCCAGGCAAGACTGCGTTGGTGGCAGTTACAGCTAATCAAAGATTTCACAAATAGGGTTTCTCATGCATCAAATGCAGGAAAGAGAAGGTGGGACCCGGGTATCCGATTTCAAACAAACTCTATAGCTGATTCTGATTCACATGGCCCATAAGGAAAACTCTTCACCTTACTCAATCAAAATCTCGGAGAGTGGATCCCAGGAATCTGTAGACATTCATTCAACACATATGTTTTCAACCCTGAATATGTGGCAGGCACTGTGGTTGGTGTCAGGGATATCCTGGTTCCTGCCTTACTGAGCTTACGCGTGACCTGCATGGGGGCAGCCATCTTAAAGTATATCTCTAATTCCACATTTTGACTAAGGGCCTGAGGAACAAAAACCTCCCACAAATAGGTAAATAAGTGGAGTCTCTTCTTACAGTTTCCTTTCCTTTCTTTCCTGTACATGTTCTTATTGCTTGGATTACTATTCTAAGAAAGGCCTCGTCCAAGCAACAGTCTCAACTTTATGATCCTATCACATGCCCCATAAACCACCTTGATGCTTCATTTCCATTATACGAGTTTCTCTGGGACAGAAATACATATTATAACGAGCAACAAAAAACAAACCAACAATGCCTTCCTGACCTGTGTTGAAAAATAATACCTTATCAGCTTTAATCCAACTGCATTGTTCTTTGTAAAAAGTAAATGACTGTATGAAATTGTCTGAAACACAGATAGAGTTTGAGTTAAGAGACCAAGCAGCCTGAATCATAAACTGGAGCTAAGGAAAGGGATATTTATTTGCCCCCCAACTTGCAACCCTATTTTATGATTGCAGTTCCAATACTGGTGCCAAGAGACACCAGACAACATTTGTGAAAATGCTGTCCATGGATTACCCGCATAAAAATTACACTGGGATACTTTTTTTAAAAAAATATTTTATTTATTTATTCATGAGAGACACACAGAGAGAGGCAGAGACATAGGCAGAGGGAGAAGCAGGCTTCCTGCGGGGAGCCTGATGTGAGACTCGATCCTGGAACCCCAGGATCACGCCCTGAGCCAAAGGCAGATGCTCAACCACTGAGCCACCCAGGCGTCCCTCTGGGATGCTTTTTAAATGTGCATGTTCCCAGGTTTTACTTAAGCATTCTGTAATAGATTAACTCCATTAGTGTCCACAGTTAATGGCCTCTCTATAGCCTTGCCCTTTGCCCTGTAACTTTGTAGACCCCTCCTACTCTGTGAGCAAAGCCACATGACTTGCTTTGGCCAATGGGATGACAGCAAATGGAAAGCAAGCAGAGACTTGAAAAGCTCATGTGCATTTCCACTAGCTCTCATATGATTGACTTGCTTGCTTAGACCTGTGTCACATCCTAAGAATAAGCCTGGGTTAATGCTCTCAAGGTTGAGAGGCCACATGGAGTAGATACAAGTCATCCCGGCTGAGGCCATCCTAGAAAAGCCAACCCCTAGCAGACCCATCAGCTGACTGCAACTGAGTCCAGCTATGATCAGAGAAGCCTGGCCTGGATCAGCAGGTCCATCCAGTTAACTTTCCCACCAGTGGCGCTTAAGGGTTCCAATCTCTCCAATCCTCACCAACAGTTGTTATTTTCAAGGTTTTTTTGGTTTGTTTTTGGTTTTTTTGCCATCCTAATGGGTGTGAAGTGTAATCTTGTTTTACATTTCCACAATCAATGATGTTGAGCATCTTTTCTGCTTATTAGCAGTCTGTATATCTTTTCTAGGAGAAGGATTTCTTCGAGTATTTTACTCATTTTTAATTGAGTTATTTGTTGTTTCCATAGGATTTTATATGGAATAAATGGAGCAAAGTTTCTTAGACAAGAAGAGAAATCTAGGGGTATCTTGGTGGCTCAGTCAGTTGAACATCTGCCTTCAGCTCAGGTCATGATCCAGGGGTCCTGGGATTGAGCCCCACATTGAGCTCCCCGCTGAGCAGGGAGCCTGCTTCTCCCTCTCCTCCCCACTCATGCTCTCTCTCGCTATCTCTGTCTCTCTCAAATAAATAAATACAATTTTATTTTAAAAAGAAGAGAATTCTAAATTAAAGAGGTAACTAATCATGAATGCCTTGCACTTTTTTTCTGTTAAAAAAGCCCTAGTTTATCAATGCTCTATGCATTCTTTCCTCCTAACCCCATCTCAGAGGGAGGCCTCAAGTCCACAGCTAACCTTCTCTCTGGCTTCCATTCTCTCCTGCTTTCTCCAAAATCTTTATCAATTATCCACCATTCTCTCCCCATTTATTAGCTGCCTCTTTACTGACTCATTTCTCCTAAAATATGTGCTCAAACTTCCCCATCCTACAGATAATTTCCTAAGATCTGTTTTTGTCCTCAAGATTCTGCCATCATTCAGCGTCTCCCAAAAACCACTTCAATTCAGTTTTCAAACCACTACCACATGATTTCCACCCCTAACAGTCTATTTGACCTGCTTCCTATTCCTCAATAGCCTCTTCAATCACTGAATGGAAGGCACATTTTTCAGTCTATCTGACGTGGCCATTCTGGAGCACCTGATAATGCCAACCACCTCTTCCTTATTGAAATTCACTTCCCCTGTAATTCTGGTGATCATTCTTGGTCCTCTTCAACTGCTTGCTCTTGGTTCTGGTTGTTTGCTGCATTTCTTCTACCCAGAATACGCATGTAGATATTCCTCAGGGTTCTGTCCTTGTTCTTCCTCAAGCTTCAGACCCATGTATCTACCTGCTTCCTGGACACTGACACTGAGAAGACTGAGAAAGCTGAACCATAACAAAACCAGACTCACTTTCCTTCCTTCTCTAAATCCATACCATTGCCCAGACTCCCTATCTCATTGAAGAGCAGCAGTGGGATCCACTATATCCTACCAGATGGAAAACCATGTCTTCATTGTCGACTCTCCTTCACCCTTGTCCTGACCACATCAGATTGGTCATATGTCCTGGTGAGCCAGCCTCTCTCTTACCTGTGCCTCCTATTCTCCATTACAATGGCCTTAGTTCAAATCCTCCCTACCTTTTTCCCATCACAAAAGCTTCACAAGTTTGATCTCTCCTCCCTTTAAGTAATCCTCTACATTATCGCCAGAGAATAAATGAATAAGTAAGTGAATAAATAAAGTACAATGAAAACGTGTTTCCTCTATATTCAAAAACCTCCAAAGCTCCATTTTCCATAATGTCCAACTGATATGCAAGTCCGAGGGTTGATGTGGTATGTGGAAAGAGCCTGGGCATCATGGTCGGAAAGAGATCTCAATTTGATTCTAGAATCTGCTACTTGCTAGGTGTGATACTGGTCAGTTTACTTCATTTCTTTGCACCTGTTTCCTCAGGATGATGGTGAGAATCAAGGAGTCACCTTATACACATTTAGTACTCAATACTTTACAGAACCTGGTATATATAGATAACAATTTTCTTTCCCTTTCCTAATGAGTACATTCCCAATCTATATTTACAGGCTTACTCCCTAAGAAGTCTCAGCAAACTATGCTCTCGACACATGCAAAATTCATCCTTTCCCCAACCATGGAAAATACTTTCTTTCCTCTGCTTATGCTATTACCCTAGCCTGGAACAATTTCTGTCATCCCTTTCAGTCTGATTTCAAAACCCAAATCAAATGCCACTGCCTTCATGAAGCTTTTCTAATACCCTCAATTCTTCATGTATACTTCATTTGGGGCAGTTCCTGTTGCTTGCCTTGACTTATGTCTACTTATCTGTTCACCTGCCATATCTGTTCACTTGGCTGTGAACTTAAGTGTACAGACTGTTTCTTAAACATATATTTTTTTTACGTTTTAAAGAAAATTTATTTACTTATTTTAGAGAGAGGGGAAGAGCAGAGGGAAAGGAAGAGAATCTCAAGCAGACTCCCTGTTGAGTGTAGAGTCAAACACAGGGCTTGATCCTAAAACCCTGAGATCATGACCTGAGCTGAAACCAAGCGTTAGACGCTTAATGGACTGAACCACACAGGCGCCCCTTAAACATATTTTTATACCTAGCACTTAACACTCAAAAACACATAGAACAAACTGTTATTTTCACATTGGAATAAAATGAAGAAAAACTATGTATGAGGACAGTTAGGATTTAAAATCCAAAGGACAAATATGTAAAGCATATTTTAGAATCTAATGAAATATGTTTTCATATTCAGTAACAAAGTAATAAAATAATAATAACAGCCACTTGTATAGTGCTTATTCTGTTGTAAGCACCATTTTAAGTATTTTACATATATTAACTTACCTAATCTTCACAGCAGGCCTGGAAGGCAGGTGCAATTATTATTTCAATTCCACAAAAGAGGAAACGGAAGTTCAGAGAGATTAAGTAACTTGCCTGATATGACACAGCCTATAAAAAATAGAGCTGAGAGTCAAAGTCAGGGAGTCTGGCTCTAGAATCCATGCTCTTAAACTGCCACAATGCTCCAAACTTTTACATCGTGATTAACTTTGTAGCATGCTCATGCTAAGATGGCAGAACACATGGATCTTAATCTTAGCAAGATTAGTGATGTGTCTTTGGGCAAATAACTTCACTTCTCTGAGACTCAGTTTCCCCATATGTCAAATGAGAAGATCATATCCAATGATCTGCTTGGTCCCTCTCAGTGTCAACATTCTATGACACACTGATAGGTATGCTTGATCTGCCTGATGTCTCTTTCAATAGCTCGTAAACTCCTCAAAGGTAGGTCCTGTGTTAGTTGAATTTGTATCTCCTCGGTGATTGCCTAGGACTGAGGGAGATGAGGACATTGGTGAGTGATGGGATAAAGGCTACAAGGAATCTTTCTGGAGCCATGAAGATGTTCTAAAATTGACCAAAGAGATGACTACAAAACTCTGCTCATAAACCAAAAGCCATTGAATTGTACATCTTAAATGGGCATATTATGTTATTTTTATATATCTCAGTAAAGCTGCTACCAAAAAGAACTATATCCCTAGGGACACCTGGGTGGCTCAGTAGTTGAGCATCTGCCTTCGGCTCAAGGCATGATCCCAGAGTTCTGGGATTGAGTCCCACATCGGGCTCCCCACAGGAGCCTGCTTCTTCCTCTGCCTATGTCTCTGCCTCTTTCTCTGTGTGTCTCTCATGAATAAATAAATAAAATATTTTTAACAAAGAACTATATCCCTAGAGTCCAGCACATAATGTTGCTCAACAAATGTTTTTTTGAGTATTGAAGGGTTGTACTATAGGGTTTTCAACCTTCAGATCTGAAGAGTCTATTGATAGAATGGCATGTTATATACTTACCAGGTCTTTGCATGCAAACTGGCACCTTCTAGAAAGTGTGTTCTACTTGGCAGCTTAAATAACCCCTTTGCCAGCTTCCTTTCTTCTTGCCATAGACTTATCAAATTTGTTCTTCACACAGTTATTACCTCTTGGATTAATGGGGGCTCAATTACAGAGGTTTAACTATATTTCTGATCACAGTGTTCACTGTTATGCTGCCCATGAGCACATTAAACTAGCCTCCAAGATTCAAAGGTTATTGACTGCTTTGAGTTCTTCAAGTGAGAGACCTACCGGAAAAAGATGGTGTCACTATTGTAATTAGTACTTCAGGTACAAAATTAGTTATTTGAACCAAACGAGTAAGTAGTCCTTGTCAGCACTGTTTTCCACCTCAAAGGACATAAACGAAGCCTGTGAGTTCCTGGGAAAACAGTCTGTGGTTTGTGCAAGAATCTTCACTGGATGGCAGTTTTCTTAAGATATTTACTGGCTTATAATTAGCTCATATATCTAATTAATGTTGAAGGAAAAATACTTCAACTTGGAGACCAAATGGTAAGCCACTATAGTTGAGAAAACCCAACTCCAAAGCCAATAACTTTGGAGTTCATTGCCAACAAAGAATTATGAAGCTTCCAGACCCTAGGAAGGCCAACCACCATCTGGGTTCTGTACCTTAGTACAAAGAGGTCCATCAGGCAGAGAGACAGGCAACAGAAGCAGCATGGATTCAGGGCTTTAATCGGCAGTGATCAGAGAATAAAATGAAAAGTAAAATAAGATCACAGTAGGCCAAATTAAGGGAGCAGTGGAGGCCACAAAGTTAAAACTGGGAACATGTAATCAAGGTGATTAAAAACTCAAGTGGCTCCACTTGGTTACTTGTCAGCCCATCAGCTCACTGTTCATTCTCCACCATCGCAGTCAATTGTTCTGATATTTAAGAATGCTTCATTCTAGAATCCCAACTACAGTCAAACTTGTATTAGGGCATTTGAACAGGATTTGTGTCTCCATCCACCCTCCCATCAATAAGCCAATATGCCACATAGAGACCTAGATTTGAGTCATGCCAGCATACAAAGGGTCTGGGTGGCTTCTGCTTGCCCACTTGCAAGTAAGAGGCAAGGGAGACCATGTATAGTAATCAGGACATGAAATACCACGTAGATTCACAGAACGTGAAAAGTCACCTGGCCCATAGTTGGAGGTAGCTTTCAACTACTCTGAACAATCTAGTCAGCCTACTGGAGGAGGAATAGGCTTGAGGTCAGTGCAACAGTCTTCCAGGGAGCCCTTATTGAAAGCAAAGAGCCTAGGGGCACATAGGTGGCTCAGTCAGTTGATTTCAGCTCAGGTCATGATCTCAGGGTTGTGGTATCGAGCCCTGCTTCAGGCTCCATGTTGGATGTGGAACCTACCCGGATTCTCTCTCTCCTCTTGCCCCTACCCCTGCTCACTCTCTCTCTCTCAAAAACAGACAAACAAAAAGGCAAAGCGCCTATATGCTTTGCCAAGCAACCCAGCTTGAAAAACTCTGATAAGTTATCTTCTGACCATGTTGGTTCTCTTCATTCATCCAGTCAAGATTTATGGAGTCCCTACCACAGGCCTCAGAACTTTGAGCATGAATCCTAAAACAAAATCTACATGGAGCCAGCAGTATGTGAATCGACACAATTCAACAATTATCAATAAAATCCTTTCTATGTCAGGCACTGTGCCGGCAGACATGCAAATGAATTAAAAGGTACATGCAGTCAAAAGTGGTTAAACGCAAAGATCCAGTAGCCACAGTGCTTGACTTCAAATCAGATCCCTGTTGTCACTTACTGGCTTTGAAACCTTGGGTAAGCTACCCCAGTCTTAGTTCTTCTTTCTGGGAAATGGGCATGATAATCATCCTTTCCTCCTACAGCTGTGGTGAGAAGGAAATGAGTTTGCTTATATTCATGTATATAAAACACTGCCTATCACACAGCAAGGGGCACATGCACTATAGCTATATGTGGAATTTACCAACCATTTTTATGTCATGAACTTCTTCAAGAAGCTGATGAAAACTAGCCACACATCTAATTTTTAGCACCTTATGGATTCCTCAAGGTCCCACAGACTTTAATGAAGAATGTCTGATTTTGTGGGAAAAGCCCCTAAAAGCTAATAATCCCAATACTCATGTGACCCCAACCTCCAGTTTTAAGAGTTGTATTGGGATTGCAAACCCCTTTGATTCTCAAGAGATGAAGCAGAGTGCCAGTTAAGAATAGGGGCTGTAGAGTTGGGGAGCTTCGGACTCCAGGCTTGACACTGACACTCACTAGTTGTGTAAGCCCCAATTTCCTCCTCCGCAAAACAGAATATCACCAGTATCTACCCCCAGAAGATTGTAGAGAGAGACAATACGGGCAACACTTTGGCGTGTGCCCAGTAAACGCTCCATAATTGTCACTGATACTAAGGATATCTACTAGGATAGGCAATAACTCCCACCAAAACAAAGAACGACAGTCAGTAATGCTTCTGCATTAGGATTAAAACAAGCACCTGGACGTCTTTTCTTTTGAAAATAACAAGCTAAAGTTTCCTACTTACAACTAAATCTCCATTCACCTCTAATGGGAACATGGGCCAAACTTGGTCCAGGCTCGCTATCGAAGAGGTTGATGTCTGGTGACTTTCTCAGTAAATCAAAGACAGTCTGTTTTCTGTATTAGCAGAGCTAATGCAACATGCTAAGAGAAATAGGTAGGTGTGACCAATTGGGAGTTTCTTTCCATACTACCAGGCTGCTGTATGTCTCACCACATCCTTTGTCACCCAAATCAGCAGTGAAAAGCACTGTCAGCCAGCTCCCAGCGCATTCAGCTGATAGGTTGCTTAATTAAATATGCTACTGAATGGGCTATAGAATTCTATTGCTTATTCTGACAGGTGAAAGACAGAAGGGACAATTTCCTGGGTTTTTATTTAAGAAGTATTTTCAATGTATCCTCCACAAAGAGTGTCTCAGGCTGCATTAATTTTTATAAGATTTTTTTTTTCTAAACCCAACTTTACACAGAATGAGGTGGTTGCTGAAAACAAGCCTAAAGTCAGTAATGCTCCTATTGTCCCCGCACTGAGAACCAAATTGCAAAGAGGGGATTAGGCTATTAGGAATGATTTGGACAACGATGCAAAGAGGTGTTGGGAAACTGCCTCTCTTTCTACCATTCTCGGTGTTGATGCCTTTTGGACTAGGAGTGGGGAAGCATCCTTCACTACCAGGTGGGAGTATGGCATCTGTAGCCAGTAACAAGTTCTTAATATCCTGGATTTTGAAGTTCACAGAATATTAGTAAACAATGACTTGCTTCACCTGGGATTCACCCAGCTTTGAAAAACCAATGCTGGAGCCAAAAAATAAGACACGAAACAATGCAACAGTCTGGCAAAAAGTATAGCAGGCCTGGCTGCACGGGACTTGCTGGAACACTGAGCTAGGAGCTCACTAGGGCCAGCTGGGGCCCAGGCACCAACAGTAGGCACCAATGTATGTGATGTGTCCAAAACACAATGCTCAGAGGACTCAGAGGTGGCCCCACAGTCCCCTGGGAGCTGACCTTTCTGAAATAAATGTCAAAAAAAGACAAGGCCCCAAAAGCAATCTCTTTTAGACCAGTTTGAGAATTGTGAAGAAATCCTCCCTCCGATTTTCCCACCTGGAGACAGAATCATAGTTAACATGCTCCAGGTCACCTGTGTTCTCAGAATCAAGCACTTGACCGGACAAAGGAACTTACAAAGGAGCCTTCTCCAACACCTGCTCCCTTTCTCTCTTTTTTAGTTTAAGCTGCTGAATATGTGATAACACAATCCTTAATGCTGGGATTGCGACAAAAAACACTGATAGAGCCCACCCAGTAGCTTAGCAACTGTTTTTTTTTTTTTTTAGAAGTAGAGAAAAGGAAAAAAGCTTTGTCAAAGTGAATGTCACGCCATTGTACTTCTTTCCACTTCAGGGGGATAGGGTCGAGGAGGGGCCTTGGCCAAATGGTAATTGTAAGCTGTGAAGCCTTTCATTCTGCAATAGTGTAGGGGAGGAGGCTCTGAGGCAGAAGGGGGTGGATCCTCCCTTCCCTTACAAGGCATCCTGCACACTGGCAGTCTTAGAAGGCACTTTGAGCCTCCCCAGTCTATGGTCTATTGAAAGTAAGAAGGCTACATCTCTCAGGGCCAGGCATTTAGGAAAAGATCTGAGAGAGTCCAATTCCACCACTTGGAAGGTCCCTTGCTTCCTTCCTATTGTCTTTGTACAAAACAGGCGGATGAAAGATTTCAACAGACAGGGTCCAAACCGAGGTGACTACCCTTTCCTTAAGGTCAAGAAAGTTGAACACTGCCACAGATCTAGCCTAAAGCTAGGGTACATGGGGAGGGAAGGGGAACCAGAGGACCAGGAAGGATCCCCATAGATCTCTGAACCCAAGAGTTTAGTAAAGAAAGGAAGAATGGAAAAGGGCATTCCTTGTGGGCATCTGGAGAAGTCCATGTAACACAGGAAAATGGTGCACAGAAAGCAGGCTGAAGATCAGAACACAAGCCTAGCATGTGGAGCTATCCAGGCGGGTGAGGGCAAAGGGAGCTGCAGATGAGCACTATCATAAATCAGTGCATCAGACTATATCCATGGCGCTGTGTGAAGATGAGTGCCTGCTCTGATCACTGAGGAATATTTGGAGTAACAGGGCATGATTGCTGGCCTGTGATCTGCCATAAGTCAGAGGAAGGGCCTGAGCTGCTCTTCCCTTCAGTCACAACAGAGCGGTCATTAGGCTGGAAGTAGGGTGGACAGTGTTGGTGTGACCGCCTAGAGGGCAAGACTCTTATTCTCACTCCACCCCCACAGGGATCTGGAACACTAAGGGTATGCTGTTTCTACGGGCCACATCCCAGGGCACTCGGTATCACTGCAAGCAGGGAACAGTAGCATCTTTTTTGGCATCAGTCCCCCTTAACAAATTAGGGTTTGATTATGAAATTCAGATCTCCTCCTTGTCATAGTGACTTGACTGATAATTCTTGTCACCTCCCTCCCCAAGAAACCTCACTGATAAAGATATATAAAATTCCTTTTAAATAAAGGATCATTTCTTACTTGTAATGAGTGCAAGTCCACTCATTATCAAGGAAATGCAAATGAAAACTAGAATGAGATATCACCTCACACCTGTCAGATTGGCTAAAATCGACACCATAAGAAACAACAGGTGTTGGTGACGATACGGAGAAAGGGGAGCCCTCTTGAACTGTTGGTGGGAACGAGAACTGGTATGGCCACTCTGGAAAACAGTATGGAGGTTCCTCAAAAAATTAAAAGTAAATCTACCCCATGAGCCAGCAATCACACAGCTGGGTATTTACCCAAAGAATACAAAAACACTAATTCAAAGAGATACATGAACCCTTATGTTTATATATATATACATACAAACAAACATGTATATGTATACATATACATGAACCCTTATGTTTATGTATATATATACACACATATACATATAAACATATACATATATATATACACATGCGGAGCTATCCAAAGGGGTGGGCACTCATCCTCACACAGCGCCATGGATGTTGTAGTCCGATGCACTGATTTATGATAGTGCTCATCTGCAGCAACCTTTATATATATATGTATATATATATAATGGAATATTATTCAGCCAAAAAAAAAAGAATGAAATACTGCCACTTGCAACAACATGGACAGAACTAACTACAGGGGGTAATGCTGAGCCAAATAAGTCAGTCAGAGAGAAACAAATACCATATGATCTCACTCATAGTGGAATTTAAGAAACAAAACAAACAAGCAACATAAAAGAGAGAAAGAGAGACAAACCAAGAAATATTCTTAACTCTAGAGAACAAACTGATGGTTACCAGAGAGGAGGTGGGTGGGGGATGGGAGAAATAGAGGATAAAAATAAAATAAAATGATTTTTAAAATAAGTGAAAGTCAAAAGTAGTTTGTTTTTCTTTATGAAGTCTAGTTTCTCCGATGAAATTATATAGTTCCTGCTTCCTTTTCCATTCTTTGGAGGCAAGAGGAGGGATCTTGAGTGGCTCCTCACCCAGACCTTCCAACCCTCTAGGAGCTCAGTTCTCAGAGTTCAGCACTGGGGCTGGAGAAAGCCAAAATGAAGATTCTTAAAGAGTCATGTTCTATGAATACAACAGCTAACAGGTAAAAAGCACATGCTATGTGCCAAGCAATCTTCTAGCACTTGACAATACAACCCATTTAATCTTCATAAGAACCTGAGGAGATGGGTACTATTATTGGGCATTTTACAGATGAGGGAACTGGGCCAGAGTTTAAGTGACTTGCCCAAGGTCACAAAGTTAATAAGTGATAAAGATCAAGATACCAAGAGTTCAGCTCCAGAGTCTATATACTTATGTCATGGTAACTCAGAAGAGCTGGCTCTGTCCAGTAGGCCGAAGTGACTTCTGTCTCCCTTCTCCCCACTGGTCCAGAGTTATCTCTACCTCCATCCCTGCCTATGGTCTTAGAGAAGATCTTGTACAAGCGCCCCTCACGCTCTAGCTAGAGGGAAGGGATCCTGGCAACTCCTCAAGCTCTGTCTGGGCTTCTGATATGTGCTATATCACTTTCAAATATATCCAGATTATTACCCCAATACTTCACCTGAACCGTCTTAATGAAATATGAGTGGATATTAACTAAGCTGTAAAATCCATAAAACTGCTGCTTTACAAGAGACATTTACTTATGAATCAGCAGTTGGGTTAATTCATTATTTAGTAGGCTTGTTATTTATAGCATATTACAGCTTGGTAAATTATTTATATGTGCTTGTTTCTGTGCATGATTTTCCCTTAAGAGAGGGAAAATGTTTATCAACCACACACAGAGAGGTTGTTTCAGTTAGAGGCCTGTTGTTAAAATAGCTTGGGCTAGTTTCTCTGTCTTTACTTCCTGCTCAGGTCCAAGGGCCGACAGAACTGTAACCAAACCAGTCAGTCCATCAGCCATTGTGGGGGAGAATGGTCACTGGAGGAAAGCATTTCCCAGTGGATGTGGGTTATCAGATAAAGATGTTTTAGGTTAATCAGTTGGGTACTGCTAGGTTAAAGTCAAAGTTTCAAAGCTGCAAGACTTCTAAAAGCCTTTAATATACCAACAAGTCTCAAATTTCCAAGAGGAGGGCATGTAATGAATTATTTGATGACAGAGTCCTTTTTATGCATGCAACTCATGGGACTGGAATCTACATTAGAAACATTCCCCTAGAACATAAAAAATAGGGCAGTCCAGGTGGCTCAGCAGTTTAGCGCCGCCTTCGGCCCAGGGCGTGACCCTGGAGACCCAGGATCGAGTCCCACATCGGGATCCCTGCATGTAGCCTGATTCTCCCTCTGCCTATGTCCCTGCCCGCCCCACCCCCCGTATGTCTCTTGAATAAATAAATAAATAAATCTTTAAAAAAAATAGTGAAAGGGATCATAGGGGAAAGGAGAGAAAATGAGTGGGAAAAATCAGAGAGGGTGACAAAACATGAGAGACTCCTAACTCTGGGCAACAAACAAGGGGTAGTGGAAGGGGAGGTGGGTGGGGGGATGGAGTGACTGGGTGATGGGCACTGAGAGGAGCATTTGACGAGATGAGCACTGGGTATTATACTATATGTTGGCAAATCGAACTCCAATAAAAAAAAATACAAAAACAAAAAAAAAGGAAAAGAAAAGAAACATTCCCTTAGGGGCTCCTGGGTGGCTCAGTCGATTAAATGTCTGAATCTTGGTTTTGGTTCAAGTCGTGATCTCAGGTCCTGGGTTCTAGCCCTGTGTTGAGCTCCACGCTCAGCAGGGAATCTGCTTGAGATTCTTCGCCCACCCCCCGACATCCCCCCCCACTCGCTCTCAAGCTCTCTTTCTCTCTCAAATAATATTTTTTTTAAAAAAGGAAAGAAAAATTCCCTTAAGAAGAAGTATTCCTCATGCTCAAAGAGAATTTCCACTTGGTAAACAAGAGGGATGGAACTCTGCCATCTTGTCCTTCTGGGAGAAACCAAAATGGAAACAGTCAACACAGACCAATCTACTGACAAAACACATAAGCAATCTAGTGCGGTGACACCTAAGAACTGCACCACAACATTCAACATACCCTTGTATTGCTTTTGTTTGTTAATCGCTTTTTGTCTTCCTTCTGCTCTCTAAAATGACAATGCTTCAATACAGCAGCTACTGCCTTTGCCCCTTCTGGTCCTCTCCTCACAGTGCATGCCTAACACCAGTCCCGGCAGACATGAGAATAAGCAGCAGATATTAAGTAGCAGTAAGAAGTGGGGCACCTGGATGGTTCAGTCAGTTGAGCATCTGCCTTCAGCTCAGGTCATGATCCTGGGGTCCTGAGATCAAGCCCCACATTAGGCTCCTTACTCAATGGGGAGTCGGCTTCTCCCTCTTCCTCTGTGGCTCCCCCTGATTGTGCTCCCTCTCTTTCTCTCTGTCAAATAAATAAATTTTAAAAAAAGTAACAGTAAATAGCAACCATCTATTTCAGGTCTCAGCAGTCTGGGCTGATATTTCTTCCAGGGAAAGCTGGAAGGCAGACAATATATCATGGGGTGAAGTCCATAAAGTTAAATGGTGGCAGGGGTCAAAAGAAAAAAAGGGTAAAGGAATTAAAGGTGGAGGGACCCTTGGGGCCAGGCTTCCAGGGCCTGAGCACCCAGTGCTATGAACAGTGTGTCAGGTAAAGTGGGCAGCTGGCACACCTACCAGAAAGCCCGGCCTCCACTGTCTGGTCATCTGAGTATTTTTTTTTAACTCTTAATTTTTTTTGTTTTTTTGGTTTTTTTTACTCAGTGATTTGTTCTCCAACTGGAACCGCATTCAGAGTAAGGTTTTCATTGAAAAAGTCAATGCTTTTCTTTTAAATGTGAATTTTAAAGATTTGCTGCATTCATAAGCCCAATTTTATTCCATTCAGCAGTGTCAACATTTTTCCCATTTGAAGGACATCTGATTTTATCAAAATTCATAAGACTATAGAGTCCACTTACCAGAAACTCATTTTATAGCAATCGTTGCTGAAATCCATCTCTTAATAGAGGGATACCTATCACCTATAAAAAAGTTTTTTAATTGTTAAAGAACCATAGACAGCTAAAACAATTACTCAGAGTAATTAAAATACACTTCCTAATCTGAATATGTTGCTTTCTATTGTGACCTTTGAAAAATATTAGCATAGCTCTCTGGGTGGAAAGAATTCTGACGTGGACCCCAGTTCTGCCACTTCTTCTTCTTCTTTTTTTTTAAGATTTTATCCACTTATTCATGGGAGATACAGAGAGAGAGGCAGAGACACAGGCAGAGGGAGAAGCAGGCTCCATGCAGGGAGCCCGATGTGGGACTTGATTCCAGGTCTCCAGGGTCACACCCTGGGCCAAAGGCAGCACTAAACCGCTGAGCCACCCGGGCTGCCCTGTTTTGTTTTGTTTTGTTTTGTTTTAAGATTTTTTTATTTACTTATGAGAGACACACAGAGAGAGGCAGAGACACAGGCAGAGGGAGAAGCAGGCTCCATGCAGGGAGCCTGATGTGGGAATCAGTCCCAGGACCCCTGGGATCACAACCTGAGCCAAAGGCAGATGCTCAACCACTGAGCCACCCAGTTGCCCCCAGCTCTGCCACTTCAAAAACTGTGACTTAAAGCGAGTCTCTTCTTCTCTGGGCCTGTTTCCTCTTTCTGTCAGATCAGAGCATTGGACTAAAAGGTGTCGGAGATCCCAGTTTTCTGCGTTGACCTTGAAATACTGAGAGAGAAAGGAGGAAACCAACTAATAGGACACTGGGTTATAAAGACCTGTGCTTAATGACATCAGTCCACAACAGAGGCATCATATACCAACAGGGCTGGTTAGGATCTCTTCAAAGGAAACACACTGCAAGGAATCTTTGGCCTAGGGCTCCTCTGCTATATGCCGAGGTGGCACCTCAGCGCCCCTGTAGTACCTCTGTCAATAGAGGTGGGGGCCTCCCATTACACAAAGCACACACATCACTGCCCCCAACATTCTCAGGAATGTGACTGCTAATTATTAAAGTGAATGCTGAGCTGAGATAGGTTTAGATTCAAAATTTTGCTCTGCCAACTTACTACACATGTGACCTTGGACAAGGCCCTCTATCTCTCTAGAGATTCAGCCTTCCAATTTGTAAGATTCAATGACATAATACATAGTTAAGCACTCAGTAGAGGAACTGACCCCTAAACACTCAAGAGCTATCTGCTCTATTATTCTCACCATGTTATTGACCAAAGCATCTTAGCCATTTCCCCATACAACTGAGCAAATCTACTCACTGTCTTTCCAAAGCTTCTGATACTTAACCAACCCTATACCTTTGCTCGAGCTGTACCCACAGCCTGAACTATTTGTCCTCCATGAATTATTCCTGACCACTTCAAATAGCAAGGATTGTTTTTTTCCTTTAAATACACAGTCCTCTAAGACTTAAGAATTAATCACAAAACTGTCTTGTGGTTGGACACATAAACTACCAACTGGAAACAGCTTCACTTTTCAATGTGTGACTACTATGATGGCAAAGGCTGGATTGCCGTCCTCCAGCTCCCCCTTCACTGCCTAGCATAGAAGAAAGGTCCAGTAAATATGTTGGGCTATTTGTCTATGGACAAACCTAGCTTCATCTATCTTTACAGGAAAGGTTCCACTAGAAGTTTCTTTGGGCCTCTGCTGTCCAATATGATAGCTAGTAGCCACATATGGATAGCTATTGGGCACTTGAAATGTGGCCAGTCCAAAACAAGATGTGCTGTAAGTATAAACTGCATAAATGCTATCGAAGGCTTAGTACAAAAAAAGGATGTAAGATATCTCTTATATTACTTACATATTCAAATGATGATATTTTGGATATATTAGGTTAAATAAAATAGAGTATTAAAATCAAAATCAATTTCACATGTTTCTTTTTTCACGTTTCTTTTTACATTTAAAAAATCTTATTTACATATGTATTTTTGAGTAAACTCTTCACTCAATGTGGGGCTCAAGTCACATGCTCTAGTCACCAAGCCAGCCAGGTGCCCCTTTTTTTTTTACAATTTTGAATGTGACTAGTAGAAAATTTAAAATTATATGTGTGGCACCCATTATATTTCTATTGCATAGCACTGCTGGGGCCTTTTGAAAATATAAAGCATGTGAACACACTGGTAATTAGGTGCACTAATTATTTTACCACTGTTCTTTTCAGAGAACACCTATCACAACCTGCTGGTGTTTGAATTTCATGCCTATTCTGATCCAGCACTGTAGGTGTGAACTGTTCGCAGGTACTTGGAGATTGGGAGCTCCCAATGCGTGTGCCAGATGGGAACCTGTCTGCAGAGTGCTTGGTAAAGGGATGTGCTATGGTCAGGCCATCTCTTTTCTGCTTGGAATGTTTTCGTTATTAATTAAGAAGCTTGAGAGCTCCCTGGTGAAATACTAAAATAAAATATGGTCAAGTGTTTTATGCATGCAAGTGAAGAGGGTGGCAAAGGAACAAAGTGAGTTATCAGTGTTGGATGATGATATTGACTTTAAGGCAGTAGCTGGAGAACTAAGGAGGCTTCCACTGATCATAAATCACTCAGGAGCTCTTAGTATATTCACAAAGACCATTTGGACCTTCACGCCAACCATGCCTACAAAAGCATCCTTCCTAATCAGAACCTTGTCTTTGTCACAGCATTATTCAGGCCTAGAAATTGGATGTTGTGTGCATGCAACTTCTCCAGGTGCCATGGTGGCTGCAAAAGACATCAGATAGAGCGCCAACATCCAAAGGGCATATGCTTCTGAGCTTCCTGTGGTCCACAGTGTCGGGGAAGGCTTCATGGGGGAATCAAGGCTGGAGTTGACCTTGAAGCTCATAGCACATTAGACAAGACACCATTCGTCATGGCACAAGATGTTACACCAAAGGACAAGAAAGTTGAGAGGGAGAGGGAAAACAGAAGGATGTTCATCTTGGGACATATCGTGGGAAGAGAGGAAGTGGTAAAGAAGAAATGTAGCTGTGAGACTTTGGATGTGTTTCAATTTCCTTATCAACAAAGGGGGATGATATCCACAGTATCTTATCGTGAATCTTAAATGAGTTACTGCACATGAAAGCACCCAACATCATACTTGATCTGTTGGAGACACTCCAACATCATTCCCTCCCTCTGTATCTTTCATGTTGGGCTTAGATCTCTTGGTCTGACCCAGACACCTGGATTTATACCTGCTACCACTGCTGAACCCTAAATTCTAGCCTATGATGTTCTTAACCTTGATATCATTTCTCTCTCTCTTGCTAATAGAGAGGATTTCAGGTGCTTGATAACCCATGAAGAGCCAGTTCAACTCAGTAAAGATGAAGGTAGCTGAATAAACCTCCCACGGAAAATGAAGAGCCATGATTTTCATCAAAACTGATTGCAAAAATGACCAATTAGTCTCAGCAAGTGAGTATTCTCTCTCTGAACCCAAATTTCAGGCTGGGCTGACCAACACAAATACACCATTTGCTCAGCCAATCTGACTTACCCTAGGAGACTCCATTCTAAATTTATTTCCTAGGGATTTCAGTATAAAGTACAATTCTGCCTTGGCAAAGTATTGCAAGATCTGCAAGCAAGCACTTCACACATCCTCTATCTTAAATCATCTATAGAAAGTAGACATCCAGGAGCATTTTGCGGGGGGGGGGGGTTGTTTCTTTTAAAGTCAGAATCACTCTTGCTTTATTTCTGTAACACACCTTCTTCATCACCCCTACCTGCTACCTCACATGGTTCAGAACAGATGGCAGCAGTGCTGTTCATTCTTGGAGGTGGGGGGTAGGTAGTGGATATATTATGTTATATAGTGTCACAAAGTGATACTAAGACAACCTTGGCACAGAATAAGCTAAACTCAGTATATGCAACTGGGTAGAAATGAAATGAAAACCATGCAGATCTGCTCAGGCCTGCCAATGTGAGGTGGTAGGAGTCTGGGTGGCGACAAGGACATGAAGATCTTCCCTCAGAGATCACCTGTCAAATCACTTCAGATGAAAGAAGAAATTTTCAGAAATCATTAAAAAGTGAGGGACTTTTAGTAACAACAATGATTATCTGAGAGAGGGCATACAGATACTACCTGGGGCAGGGAGGACCCTTTTCGGGTAAATGGAAATACCACATATGTCTAAATCTATATCTTGATCTGGGTAGTATTCACACAAATGGACATATGTAAAAATTCAGCACACTAATGCACTGTAGATTTATGCAATTATTACTGTATATCAGTAATATCTCATTTAAAGTTTTTTTTTAAATTATTAAATGAGCCCCAGTGCAGGCCTAAAGGAAGACTCCAGCCTTGTTGCTGCCAGCCATGTCTGCTGGCACAGAGCTTTCAGAAAGCAATTTGCCACCATGTATCAAGAACCTTAAAATAGATTCAGAACCTTTGCCGCAGTAATCCCATTTCCGGTATCTCTCCTAAGGAAATAATCTGAAACACGAGAGAAACTATGGGCAGGCTGATGGTCAGGCAGATAACCGAATAGGAGATATACTCACTTATGAGAAACTAAGCTTTGGCTGTGAATGTCATGTTTAAAAAGCAGGGTATAACACCTCGTTTGTACATTTTAACTTGTCCTGACAAAAGAAACAGAGAGAACAAAAGAGGAAAAACACCCCACAATTACAGCAGTGTTTAGGTCATGATAATGGAATCACAGGTGATTGCTCTTATGAGTCTCTGTTCCAAGGTTGTCTTAGAATCACTTTGTGCACAACATATCTACTGTCTGTGTTTTCTATGAAATGTAATTATATTATTTTCCCAAAAAATCAGGGGATAGGGAACCTAGGGGTCTCAGGATGGCTCCACTCTCAACAAGTGCACCAGGTATCAAGCCAGAGAGATGAACATTAGCTTAACAAAATGATACTTCTCAAGGTAATATCATGCCCTACCTGGACTCTCTTATATTACCATGCTTAAAATATTTTCGACAGCACTTTTACATAAATACATCAAAATTCGAGACAGAGACAATGATCAAAATGCAGATGTAAAGAAGCCTCTGGATGTCCCAGATCACACAGGCCTCTAGGCTGGATATGAGACCAGGAGCCCAGTGACTAAAAATCGGTAATGAGCACAAAGGTAAGGCTTTGGCTGACCAGCTTTGTCCTTCAAATCCCTGTATTTCCTAAGAAATTTTGAGTTGGTCTTGATTTATTCTGGTAGGTGAGAGATTCAGAGGCAAAAAGTTGAAACTCACATTTTTTTCCACTGCCTATAATAAAAGCAAGCATCTTCAGGTGTTTCTCATCATTCCTTGCTACTTCTTGCTTTTCAAACCAAGATTTTTAAATTCCCGTCACTTCTCAGAACTTCTTGAGATTTTTCTACTTTCCACCTGCATGAAGTTTGAGGATGATTTCACATTTCCCCTCTAGGTTTTTCATTAGCTAAAGCCATTAGAAAGAGCCTGAACCCTGTCTTTATGAGGCCTGCTTCAAAGTGGGCTGTCACTGAGGTTGATGGTCCGGTTACAAGATTGAAGACTTGGACTCTGTAAAGAACTCTGCTCTTGAAAAGTCATTAGTCTCTTCAACAAATGGTGTTGGGAAAACTGGACAGCAACATGCAAAAGAAAGAAGCCGGACCACTTTCTTATACCATACACAAAAATAAATTCAAAATGGATTAGAGACCTAAACATAAGACCTAAAACCACAAAAATCCTAGAAGAGAACACAGGCAGTAACCTCTTTGACATTGGCCATAGCAACTTTTTAAGATTTGTTTCCTGAGGCAAGGGAAACAAAAGCAAAAATCAACGATTGGGACTACATCAAAATAAAAAGCTTCTGCACAGTGAAGGAAACGATTCACAAAACTAAAAGGCAACCTGCAGAATGGAAGAGGAGTTTTGCAAAAGACTACATACTAAACTACATAAAGAACTGATACAACTCAACACCCAAAACCCAAATAAACCAATTAAAACATGGGCAGCAGACATGAAGAGACATTTCTCCAAAAAAGACATCCAGATGGCCAACAGACACATGAAAAGATGTTCATCATCATTTACCATCAGGAAATCCAAGTCTAAACCACAATGAGATATCACCTCACACCTGTCAAAATAGCTAAAATTAAAATTACAAAAAACAAGTGTTGGCAAAGATGTGGAGAAAAGTGAAACTTTCTTGCACTGTTGCTGGGGACAAAAACAAAAACTGGTACAGCTACTGTGGAAAACAGTATGAAGGATCCTCAAAATGTTAAAAATAAAACTGCCCTACAATCCAGCAATTACACTATCTGGATTTACCCAAAGCATACAAAAACACTAATTCGAAGGGATACATGCACCCCAATATTCATAACAGCATTATTTACAATAGCCAAATTATGCAAACAGCTCGTGTCCATTGACTGATGAATAGTATCTATTACATATATATATATATATATATATATACACACACACAATGGTATACATATATGTGTATGTATACACACACAAATATTATTCAGCCATAAAAAGAATGAAATGTTGCCATTTGCAATGAGGTGGATGGAGCTAGAGCATATTATGCTAAGCAAAATAAGTCAGAGAAAGACAAATACCATATAATTTCATTCATATGTGGAATTTAAGAAACAAAACAAACAAGCAAAGGGAAGAAAAGAGAAAAATCAAGGAACAGACTCAACCCTAGAGAACAAACTGATGGTTACCAGAGGGGAGGTGAGTGGGGTGGAGGAGGGGTGAAATAGAGGAAGAGGATGAAGGAGGGCACTTGTGATGAGCACCGGGTGATGAATGGAAGTGATAAATCACTATATTGTATACCTGAAATTGATATAACACTGTATGTTAACTAACTGGAATTACAATTTTTAAAAAAGTCATTAGTGAGGTCCCCAGGCCCATGGTTTTACACCCAATACAGAAATTCCCAGGGCATTTTATCTCCAGTGAATACATAAATTCCATTAACCCGCTTATACTTTTCTCAGACTGTGCATGGGAATGATTACATGTGCAGAATACAACCAGTAGAAGGTAGTGGGGGGAAGAGGAGGATGTTGGGGGTTATATTGTTTTATTCTAAAGATTTTGAAGAACAGGTGTCAAGAAATTGTCTCAGGATTTTCATCTTTCCAGAACTTTTCTTCCTTTTAGGTCTCTGAAACCTTGCTCTAAACCTGGTGACTGATCAATAATTTCAGTACACAGGATTAAGGCCCAAATCACAAACACGAGGAAGAAGAAATTTTTCCAGAATCTGACAAAAAGGCCAGGAAACAACTCTGAAATACCGTGGTTATTATATAGAGGCAGACAAAATGCCACCAACTGACTTCATTGGAGCAAGACACTTTGCTAACCTGGACATGAGTATCTTCATCTGTAAAATGAAGGGTTCCAACAGAAGAACCTTTCAGTTTCCAGATTCTCTGGCACACAAGGGGAGCATGATAGGGGATTCAAGAGAAAGGCTCTCCTTAGGAAGCCAATCTGCCAGATCCTCCTTCGTGAGGCCTAGCCACTGAGACATTCCATAGCACACAGGCCTTGTCCAACTATATTCTGGATGCTGCTCCTCAGTTCTCAGAATGGAGAGGCTTCAGAAATGGTTCTCATCCACTAAAATGTACCCAACAGCTGTACTTGAGGGCTGGGAGGAACATACACGTTCTGTTTCAGGGGCACACAAAGGGGTCAGGCCCGTCTTAGGCAGAAACCAACCAAGGCAACAATGCTTCTCTTCACATGAGCTTTCCCACCTGTCAACAGATGCTTAAAGCAACAGGATGAATATGGAACAGCTGAGTTGGACACCAAAGTAGGCAGAGCAAGGCAGCTGTTCCTTGCCTTTGAGCATAAAAAGCATGGCAGTCATGTTGAAAAGGGCCTGGTGGCATATAAATTTGATCACTTTGCACATTCTCTTCTCTCCACACATATTAGGACTTGAGTTATTTAACTGAAGAAATTGTAGAACAACTGAAAGCTTTATGTATGGTAAGGCCAAAGCAGACATAATTATAGGAGACAAAGGATAATAATGTGTTACCACAGGGAGGGGAGGGCAAGCCAGAGGATCGTTGCCCTTCAGAATCAAACCTCAATGGAAAGACTGGATTTGATCAAATGG
The DNA here is from genome assembly GCF_018345385.1 of Vulpes lagopus. Taxonomy (NCBI): domain Eukaryota; kingdom Metazoa; phylum Chordata; class Mammalia; order Carnivora; family Canidae; genus Vulpes; species Vulpes lagopus. The sequence goes on from NC_054848.1 coordinate 103,649,438, forward strand.
TTCAGAAAAAGTTCATCTTCCCAGCAGAACTTCAGTGCTAATCAATTGAAGATCACTTCTTTGAATGTTTAAATAAAGGCTAATACAATTCTTGCTTAAATTGATAAAATGGATTTTAAGCTCCTGACATGGCGATTTGGGATGCATTGTGATCATGAAGGGGATCAGAATACGCCACCCCAAAATACATCACTTTGATTCAAGGATTATATTGAGCAGAAGGCAACTGAGACACAGCAGGCACAGGAGGAAGTCTCTGCCCTTCCCTTTTCTGCCTAAAAGCAGGGCATCAATTTCCCATTGTGAAGGTGTTCTCTCTCTACACTCCCATACCAGGAAGAGGAGACAAGTATCAACACTGGAGACAAAGTCAGCACTGAGGTGGGTCTGCACAACACACCTTACCAAAATAATCTTTATCCTGCTTAGTTTCCCTCAAATATTTACCTTCCCAGAATTTACCACCCCTCGATGTCCAACCCCTTTTTCCTTTGTCTTATCATTTCTCCACAAATATATCACCCTTTGTTAAAATGGCACATATGCCCCTGAGTTTAACCACTTCATTGGGTCTTTATTTCTTTTCTACAAAGGCCCCCATGCATGTAAAAAATAAAATACTAACATCAAATAAAATTTGCATGCCTCTGCTCCTGTTAGTCTATCTTCTGGTCAGACTAATTTACAGGTTCCAAGAACAGAACCTAAGAGGGTAAAAGAAAAACCTGTTTCCCTCCCCTATAATTACAAAGATAATTTTTATTTTTCATTCTAAAGCTTCCAAAAGTTCTAACAATAAACCCTGCTAGACATCAGTTCTGAAAAAAAATTAGTATGATTAGGATATTTATCACTGACTTCTATTTCTGACATTTACGTCTTGTGTTTTGTATCCACCATGTTTGACAATGTTATCAAAAGCTAAAATCTTAATGGATAAGTATGGACATTTAATTCAAAGTACACAGGGCCATACAGTTTATGCTAAATTTTTACTTAGTGTAAAAATAATTTTCATCCCTTATGTTTTATATTTTATCACTGTGAGCTGAGAAAGGTGACACTAATTCCCTCTTATATATTTTGCCTTTTAAGTAGTTTTTTTCATTATAAGATGGTGAAGTATACATGTGTTCACTATAGAAAATAAAATATAGAAAAAAATTAGAAAAAAAACCCAGCCACAATTCACCACCAAATCATATCCACTGTTAGCCTCTTGGGAAATATCTTTCCATTCTATTTCTCAATGTACAAGGTTTGTTGTTGTGGTTTTTGTTAACAGCTTTATCAAGATATAATTCCCATTAACATACAACTCACCCGGGATCTCTGGGTGGCGCAGTGGTTTGGCGCCTGCCTTTGGCCCAGGGCGCGATCCTGGAGACCCAGGATCGAATCCCACGTCAGGCTCCCGGTGCATGGAGCCTGCTTCTCCCTCTGCCTATGTCTCTGCCTCTCTCTCTCTCTCTCTGTATGACTATCATAAAAAAAAAAACATACAACTCACCCATATAAGATGTACCACTCAGAACTCGCAGAGATTAAACAGACAGTACAGAGGATGTAGTTAGTAGCACCATCATAATGATGCACAGTGACAGATGGTAGCTATAGCTGTGAGCCTAACACAATGTCCAGACTTGTCGAATCACTATGCTGTACACCTGAAACTAATGTGTCCTCTGTAATTCCATAAAAAGTAAATGAATTTAAAAATAAAATAAAATGTACCATTCAGCATTCTTTAGTATATTCATGGATATGTGCAACCCACCCCTCACTACAGCCAATATTAATACATTCACATCATGCCTAAAAGAAACCCTACACCCCTTACACATCAATCCCCCCCCCCGACACACACACATCCTAAGCAACTACTAATCTAATTTCTGTCTCTGTAGATTTGCCTGTTGTTGTATTGGTTTAAGTTTCTAATGGTGCTATATATTTTTATGGGGGGTTTTCAGCTCACATTATAACATGTGCATTTTCTTTTCTTTTTTTTTTATTTATTCATAAGAAACACAGACAGAGAGAGAGAGGCAGAGACACAGGCAGAGGGAGAAGCAGGCTCCATGCAGGGAGACCGACATGGGACTCGATCCCGGGGTTCCAGGATCACACCCTGGGCCGAAGGTGGCGCTAAACCGCTGAACCACCTGGGTTGCCCACGTGTGCATTTTCTAATGTTAATTACCAAGTTTTTGTTTAAAAAGTCATGATTGCCTAATAGTCCATCAAGTGGATTTATAGTAATATATTCAATTAGTTGTTATTGGACATTTAGATACTTTCCACTTCTCTTTGTTCTGATCAGTTTAAGTTGCACTGGCCCTTGCACAGAAGCAATTGGTCAGAGATTCATTCATATGAATTCAAGTCCCAGCCTGTGACATTAAGGCAACACCAGCCTTCCCACCAGCCTCTATTTCTCCCTCTCTGTCAGAGTTTACTGCTCAGCTAGAATTCTGCCCAAGGAACCCTTGGCTAACCTTGTCAAGGGGAAACTAGGGCTCCAAAGTGCTCCATGTGACAAGCTGTCAGATGCCGGATGCCTGGTGTCCTGTTATCATCCCGATCTGATCACTCTCACACACAGAATACCATTCCTCCATTCCGCTCTGCAATCTGATGCCCTCGGGCTGCAGCCAGAAGCACACAGCAATCAGGAAACCTGCAAGAATCTAGTCCCCACTCCGGAAGGAAGTAGGCAAGAGGCTTCCAGGAACATTCACAGGAAGGGAAGTTGCACATTCCACCCTCACTGAATATGAAAATTGATGGAACAAAAAAGAGCAAATCTGGAGGGGGCATGAGTTTTCAGGTCATCATCTTCAGTAATCTAAAACCGACAGTGACCACCATTAAGGACATAATAATACTAACTGCAGGGGATCCTTGGGTGGCGCAGCGGTTTGGCGCCTGCCTTTGGCCCAGGGCGCGATCCTGGAGACCCGGGATCGAATCCCACATCAGGCTCCCGGTACATGGAGCCTGCTTCTCCCTCTGCCTGTGTCTCTGCCTCTCTCTCTCTCTCTCTATGACTATCATAAATAAATAAAAAATTTTAAAAAAAAAAACTAACTGCAGGAAACACTTATTGAGCAGTAACATGCTTTTATAGGCACTATCTCATTTAATCCTCACAACACAAACTTGAAAGTACACATTTCTATTATCTATCTCCACCAGGCAGAGAAAGACCTTGAGGCTCCAGGCTCAGTAACCAGCCCAAGGTCACGCAGCCTACTGTGTCCCTCCCCCCCCCCCGACCCCCCAAAAAGGGGCAGAGGTAGAATTCAAATCCAGGCCTTCCCATCCCAAAGTTAGAGCCCTCTGATTCATTTAAATGCCACTTAGTTGTTACAAAAGAGAAGGGAAAAGGCACTATCACCTATTTATTAGAACACCTGCTATATCCCAAGACCCACCCGGGGACCATATTCTCTTATACACGAAGACCCAATACCGCTGTGACTTAAAGCTATCTCCATTTTGGAGTTCAACAAACCAAGACTTTGAGAGATTAACAGATTTGTCTCAGACTTCATAGCTACCGATGATGAACTTCCTGATTCCAACAATAACAACAAAAAATCTTACTGCTAAATCCAAGCTTAAAGAAAAACGCCTTCATTGATAAAGTCAGGGCCCATGGTGACAACATTATTTGAAGACGCAAGTCTCAGGAAATTGCTCTTTGGTCACACTGAAGGAAAACAGGTTACACCTGGCTCAGGGGGCAGTAAGTTTTGAATACTTCGTTTCCAAATGTAAGATAAACTCAATGGAAATGATTTAATTTTCTTCACAATTTGAGAATTGCACATCACACATAAATGTGCACTTTGTCAAAGCTTTGTAGTTCACCTTTACGCTTAACAGACCTCTTGGGAAGCAGAAAAATATGACAATTATGCAAATAGCAGTGTTGAGCCAATTACATGGAAAAGTGGGTGTACTTAAAAGAAAAAAAAAAGGTTTCGCAAAACGTTAAGCTTCCCTCCCTAACAATGGAGAGCTTAAATTCGAAGACATTTTTGGCAAACAGGAGGGCAGAGGTGGCTCTTGCTCTCTCTCTAGGTGTTATTAGCACCAGAGGGCTCCGCATCCTTCGTTTTCTGCTTTTAATAACCCAAGTGCTTTCTAATGATATTTTAAGTGAGTTGCTAAAATGTTCAGGATTCATCTCCCGTGTTGAGCTCCACAGAGATGATTTTCAGCAGGCAAATAAAAATAAGCATTTAAAATATTTCTTTGCTCATCAAATGGTGAAGAAATCCATTCCTTTTAGCCTGCTCCATGCTTGAAAAGGTTAGTGTGGCCTTTGGAAAATACCAGGTTGTGCATTCCGTACATTGTTAATGATTCCCGGGATGCACTGACACTTGCAAGTACATCTTAACCTTTTTAAAATGGGGCCTCCATTGTCTTACCTTAATAAGCAGTTTGTTCACCTTATGTCTTACAAAGGCCACTGCAGTGGAAAATACATATGAGATGTAAAGCTGCACAAAGGAGCAGAGGAACAGAAAGAGGGCGGGGCGCGGCTTACATCAGACACAACCTGCAGAGGGCGCCCACCCCATCACGGACCACAGCCCAGGAAGGACAGCTGTTGGCTTCTGACACCCAATGATTATGCCTCAGGTCCCTAGCTTCTTGGAAGTCCTCATCTAACATAGCTGTGTGAATTTCATTCTTGGATATCTATGTGTCTCCTGGTAGCCACCAAGCTCCAAGTTCGCCAAGTAGCCCCTGTGGCTTTGCCAACCAGACTGATAAGAAACCTGCTATATTCATTTGACTCTTCCACTCTGATGCTTCCTATGGTCTGGTAGCAAGGGCCCTGACCTGCCCCTGTCTTTCCAATTCTAGATCTTGGTAATCCCTACACATTCTTCAGCACGGCTCCAGAGTCCCCTGTGTTGGGTTACCTGTCCCTTCCTCCAGACTCCCATGACACTTGACTTGTTTCAGGAGCTTGAAACATTTGTTGAGCATCAACCATCTGTGAGCCTGATGCTGGGCTACATAGTAACAAATACTGAATGGCACAGTCCTTGTCCTCAATGAGCTCAAGACCACATTGGTTGCACTTCTGTAGAGTTTCTGTGACGTTAAGACAGTGAATGCAGAGATCTTTCTGCATAAATTGCTATTTGTCCCTAATCATGGCTGACTCTCCAGGGTCCTGACCACCAAGTACTTGGAGGTGGCTAAGGGAGGGGTCATGCATCCTCGAGGGGGAGGATGGGAAGAGAATTTATGAAGATCATTCTAGAAGAAAAGCCCATTTTGGAACTTCTCTGGTCTCTCAACCTCTGGGCAGAGAAATTTTCCTTTCCAGCCTCCCTCACCTCGACACGGGTTCCACATACTTTACAGTAAGTGGCTAGTATCTGAGCTTTCTTTCCCGCACCCCCTCTAGCAGCTAGCACATTGCATGGCGCATCCCACGCCCTCCCTATTACTTGCCAGATGAACAAATAAATAAAGGAAAGTGATGTGGTTGGTTAGGGGCAAGTCTTGATTATTAGACTAAGGAATTTGAACTTGGTCATGCATCATTTTCTCATGAGATAAGTCAGAAGAAATAAAGTCTCTAAAAGGAAATGTATATTCATTTGTGTTTCCTATAGAATTAAAATTTCTAGCTCCCACAGTCTAAAATAAGATATTAAAAACTCTATTGGAAAAAAAAACTCTATTGGACAATCTGTTTGTGCGAAATGAGGAGCCATTTAGGATTCATCAGAGCAAAGAGGTTTACTTGAGCCTTGAGGTGGAGAGAAATGGTATTATAAATCCATTTTAAAAAGAAAAGCCAAAAACGCCTAGAAAGCATTTTGCAGTACAAGAGAAAAGCAATTTACTTGTTACTGCTTCAATTTCTTAAATCATCTGGCTTCATAGATCAACACTAACTCTCTTTAAATCTACCAAATGAAATTCCATCCAATGACTCATTACCCAGGGCAAGCTGCAAATTGTGATTTGTGATTCCAGTAGTCCCTCCAGGAAATGCCGGAAAAAAGATTGTCTGGAAAACAACAAAGCCCTGCATGTGTGTAAATAGATGCAATTCACACGCCTTCCTGATTCTGCTCCATTATGCCCAGAATTGGGAAGATGAATCCAAAATGGCCCCATGACTTCTCCGACAGGTGTTCCTAACTGAATATTGACTCTTGGCCACTGTATGGACACAAAATGCAGGAAAGTTGGCAGAATGCAGAAAGTCTGGCTTCACTGTCATTGAGTTCCAGATAGTATCCTGAATCCCTAACTCAAATGGGAACCCTTTACAGCACTTTCATCTGGGTAAGTTTTTGTTGATCCCTTCATTCACACTTCTCTCATACATCTGAGCAAACCATCCTTTACAGAGGGGCATTAAGGAAAAAAAAACTAAAAAACTCAAATATAATCTCTCATTCAAACTGGTCTACACTATTTTAGAACTGTAACTGCAGGGGCCCATGGGGAATACAGAGTTCTTGGTTTGACCCATTTCCCAGAATCATCCTCTCATCTCAAAAATGGCTTGCCTTACTCTGTGGAGTATTTGATTCAGTCTTACTTTGTATGAATTTATTGTTTAATTAATGGCTTTACTGACAATAATTAACATGAGTATGCATATATACGTGGTATCCATGATTTTTCTCCTACAAAAAAACCTGGGTTCTTTATGGCACTGGCACACTTATAGTCATCAAGCTGTTATCTGGTCTAACACAGCAAATTTTGCAGTAATTATGTTTTCATATGGCTGTATTCTTCCACAGTGAAACAAAAGCATCATTTTAATGATCAAAAATTCTTTAACCATCTTACTCTTCTGTGAACACTTGTGCCACTTCACTGGATTCTGTAAAGCCTACAGCAAAGCTTCACAATACACTTTTCCTTTCTCCCCCGATATAATACGTGTTCCTCTCTGCCCTCTCCACCATTTTCTTGTCAGGCAGAGTCATCAGTTCTGTTCTTAAAAATGTCACTCATCCAATGAGATCCTAAGAACAATCCCCTGGTTTCTGTTTATCCAAAAGCATGTAGGTCTTTAGCGACATTTTTGGTTTTGCCAGATGATGTTTACAGACAAGGGAGCTATGATATCCCCAAGTGATAGGCCTGGATTGAAGGGGTAGTCTAATGGGGCTTTGGCTCCTAGGATCCAGAATTATAAATTATAATATGTGAACTGAAATTGGACTCCACTTGGCAACACTGAGCTTAATATCTTATCATTTTAACTTGGATTTTATTTTTTCCCACTAACGAGAGACTTACAAATCCCAAAATCACAGATATTACTTTCAAAAGGATGCAGAAAGGCTGTTTTTTTTTCCTGCATCAAACTTAGACGTGGAAAAAGTGATTATGGATTTCTAAACCATTAGCTGAAAAATGTAGTTGTAGGTGATAATTTAAGGATAAAGAGCATCCCACCTCCTACCACCATTAAATCTGTTGCCTAAAGTAAGCAAGAATTGTTCAAAAAATAATAGGAGGATAAAGAAACAGATCCCCTCAGAAGTGTGATAGCATCTTTAGATGAGAGCCTCTGTAGGACTAATGAGAGCAGCTGAAGAGCTGTGAACTGGGCCTAGTCCTTTTGCTCCTGACCATGACACATGTCTTAGTTTTTTGGGTTTTTTTTTAAAGATTTTTTTTTTAAAGTCATCTTTATACCCACGTGGGGCTCTAACTCACAAGCCTGAGATCAAGAGTCACATGCTCCACAAACTGAGCCAGCCAGGTGCCCCAAGTGTCTCTTAATTCTTATCAATATTATACCCCCCAAAGATCCAATCGGTTTAATAGTTGGATTTAGTGGGGTGGGGGAAGGATTCAGAATAATGAGATAAATAATGCAAGTTCCCAGGGGCACCTGGGTGGCTCAGCGTTGACTGTCTGCCTTCAGCTCAGGGTGTGATCCCGGGGTACTGGAATCGAGTCTCACATCAAGCTCCCCGCAGAAAGTCTGCTTCTCCCTCTGCCTATGTCTCTGTCTCTCTCTCTGTGTCTCTCATGAATAAATAAAATCTTAAAAAAAATAATGCATGTTCCCAAAAGTCCAAATGTTTTGAATCGAGACCAACTTTGTGGCTCTTCCCTCCCTTCCTGTTCCGTCTCCTCCTCCTCTAGGTTGCGTGTGTCTCTCTGCCTCCCTTTCTCTCTCTTAAAAAAAGCACTCAACACATTTTTCATTAGTATTATTGGAATTTTAAACGTGTGTACATTGCAAGGGCACTGGGAGGATTAAATGAAATTGGATGTGCAAAAATGCCTAGTGCAGTGCCTGACACATTTGGGGTGCTCATGAAATATATCAATTTTACTCTCCTTTTCTCCTTCCCTTGCCTTTTCCTCCTCTCCACATCCCCATCCTCTCATTTCCCCCTCCTGTCTTCCTACTTTGCTCTTTCTACCACCATTTTGCCCTTATCTGGCCATGACTGGAAACTGAAGCCAATTCTAATATATACATGTAGGCACTGAAATGCATATATGCACTTAAATCTAGCTGTATGCCCCCTGTTCTCAATAATAAAATGGTTATGTTGAACAATTTATATTTATCTCTCGTATTTAATGTAAACTGTGTTTGTTTTTTATGAACTTCACAGGGATGGTTCATAAAAATCCCAAAGCAATTTTAAAACTGCAGTGGGTCAGTGGAAGGCGATAGGCTTACAAAGCTTCATTGTTTTTTTAAGTGCAACAAAGTTGCTCTTAGGTACTAGTTATAAATGATGTGAAAGCCCTAACAGGGTAAATAAAATCACATGGTCTCACACACTCACCAGATTTCATACTTTGAAAGAAATTCAATTCCTAAGTTATTTTTACAAGAAATAGAGCTAGTACTCTTATGTAAAGCCATGATAGAAATTTGTGATTTACCAGCTTTCAGAAAGTTCCAAAGAAGCCTGTTAGATTTATTGCTCATTTCTCCAAAGGTCTCCAATGAGACTGCTCTTCTTATCTGAAATTTGTAACCCCCTACCCCGAATCAAGAAAGTATCTATAATTAGCATAAATATTGCTTGGTTGTTCCATCCTTGAGCCTTCATATATCCCACAAATACTTCTCCAGCATCCCCTCCGTGGGATACCCTTGCATCTTGTGGATATTCTTTTTTTTAAAAAAGATTTTATTTATTTATTCATGAGAGACACAGAGAGGAGAGAGAGAGAAACAGACAGACAGACAGGCAGAGGGAGAAGCAGGCTCCATGCAGGGAGCCTGACGTGGAACTCGATCCCGGGTCTTCAGGATCAGGGCCAGGGCTGAAGGCAGTGCTAAACCGCTGAGCCACCCGGGCTGCCCTCTTGTGGATATTCTTAATGGGTATCAAACTGGGCAGCAGAGGGACCTCTGATCTTTCTGTAGGGAGCAACCACAGGCACGATACTGATTATGGAGTTCAAGGGCATAGAGGCATTGCTGGCAATGAAGTTAATTACCAGGACTAGACAAGGATCCTTCCTGCTGGCAATGAAGCTCTCAATAAAATTAAGAGCAAACTGAAGCTAATTCCTAGTGAATATTATACCCAAAGAAAAAAACACCAATTCAAAAAATATATGCACCTCTATGTTTATGGCAGCATTATTTACCACAGTCAAGATAGGGCAGCAAACTAAGTCCCTATCAACAGATGAAAGGATGAAGGAGATGCAAGATGTATATATAGTGGAATATTATATGTGTATCTAATGGACTATTCACCATAAAAAAAGAGTAAGATCTTGCCATGTATGACAATGTGGCTGGAACTAGAGAACATTATGCTAAGTTAATTAAGTCAGATAGAAAAAGGCAAATATATGATTTCACTTCTATGTGGAATCTAAAAAAATAAAAACCCAACAAACAAAACAGTAGAAACAGACCCATAAATACAAAAAAGAAACTGATGAGTGCCAGAGGGTTGGGAAAAATGGGTAAAAGGGGAATTTTTTTTTAAAAAAAGCAAACTAAAGGAGCATTGTCTGCAACAGTCAACTTGATGATTGATCCACCATGGATGATTGATCCATGAAATGCAGAGCACCCACATAGATGATTCTCAGAAGCAGGCTTACGTTTAACTTGATACTCAAACAGCCAACTGAAAAGCGAAAAAGGCAAGCAACCATGTGTCAGGTTTTATTAAGATAAGAAAGACAACTTTATTGATATTTTTCCACAACGCAGTTTTTTAAAAATGAAATCAGCCTGTTCTCATAATCAATAGACTTACCATCATAGGTTCCACCTTTTGTCTAGTATTTTCATAGAAATAGGTTGGTGAAACTGCTGACCACACTGACACTCCCAACCAGGGGAAGATGAAAGGAAGGATGAAGTCCTTGTAGCTCTTAGAGTCTCCAAAGATTGCAGATGAAAGACACGGGGTCAGACACCAGCTATGAAGACATGTGATCAAACACAAATGATTAAAGGCTGGGAAAACTCGACCCAACGCATTTAGAGGTTTTGTTTTTATGAAGGGGCAAAACCAGAAACACTTGAGAAATCTGGTCACTATATCAACCAGTTTTGGCTGAATACACCAACGCAACCTGCTACTTACCAGCAGCCATTCGGCATTCTTGGCCATTCCATGCAACAGTCCAGGGTGGCCAATGCTTTCCGACAAGGTGGCCCTGACTCTCTATGGGGACCACATGGGCTCAGTTTTGGTTTTGTCACTATTATACGCAGCCTAACTTCAGCACATTCATTTTTCACACTGTGGTTTTATTTATTTACTTACCATGTTCTGCAGATTGGTCCCTAAACACCAAACAGCTTGCAAGCAAGTACCTTTAAATATGTTAAGTCTAACTCCTACTACCAACTCATTGTGCAGCTGCGATGACTTTTCATTACCATTTCTAATTAAATGTATCCCAAACTATCAGGAAAAAATTTTCCTTTTTATTTCCAGCAACCATAAGAGAGCAGGACAGAGAGAAAACAGTGCTTCAAGGCTGGCATGGCCCCTGTCCCCTCTTCTCACTAGTTATGATGGCTCTGCGAATGAAGACAGAAGCCTCGCCATACAAACACGCAGAGAACTCTGAACACCCTCATTGGTAATCAGTGCATCTGACAGACAGGCACTGCAGGATTTGGATCCTGGTGACTCTATTCCCGAGGGTCTTGTCACACTCAAGATAATTAAACCTGCCCTGTCCTTACCGGCAATTCATTATAGACTTGGCACTGGAGGGAAACCTCCAGCTCCATTTCAAGTCTGTAGATCTATAGCTAATGATTTAACAGCAATGCACTTACAAGGAATGAACATAAAGAAACTATTCTATTTCTCTAAGGAGCAGAACCACTACACATTGGCACAAGGATCCTCTGCCTTACACTTGCAGCTGTTTCTATATACACTGAGCAGTGCAGCCTTCTTGGGACCATTCCATTCCAGGCAGACCCCACTGGCAGTGGCCATTTCTGACATCTGTAGATGGCGGGGCGGGGGGTGGGGGTAATCTCCACCTCCTACTTGGTTCACATTGCCTTGCTCATTTTATAAGACATGTGACTGTTTTTCTACCACAAACACATTCTTCATAATGATTATATCCATTAAAAGCCCCGAATGCTACCTGAACTGATGTCTACCACTACTTTCCCGTGTCTTTCAAATAACATGCTAAAAATTCCTTCAAAAACAAATAACGTATCATATAAAAATAAGTCACTTATGGATTTTCATGGCTGAATATTCTTACTAAACACTTCACATGGGTTTTGGTGTTTTCTCTTTAGTGTTTTGCAAAGCAATGAGATTAATAAAGGTAAAATGAAGGCTTCCCTTCTCCTCAGTCCCTGAAAGGAAGTTTACTCATCTACACATATGTGTACAACTGCCCCAATTTGGGCATCAATGTGATGCTTTTTTAAAAATCTAAGACAGTGGGTATACATGGACCCATAAGCCAAACCCACAAACAGATTGAAGAACATGTTGGCAAATAAACAGCTCCTCAATCAGTAGTATGATGTGGCTATCACAAAAACTACTTAATTGCACATTAATAGAAATATATTATCTAGAACAAGGGAGTGATGGTAGTATTCTGATTTGGACTGATCAGTACACCCATGGAATGCTATCCTCAGTTCTAGTTGCCATGATCTTACAAGGAACAGTGAAAACTAGACAAAACAAACAACATAAGGAAGTGCCTGGAAGCCATAGATATATGACAAAAGTTTGGACAGGTTCTTTTGCTTGGGAAAGTCATCCTGAGGAAGGCACGCAAACTTCTTATATTCAAAGGACTACAGTGCAAAAGAGACGGGAAACTTCTTTCCAGTTACTTTTGAGGGCAGGAACTAAACCAATAAAATGAATTGGGGGAAAGTTACATAGAAATAAATTGCCACTCAATGTGAGGAATAACTGCTTTACAATCCCAGCTGAGCAGGCTCATGAAATTGTACATTTGCTACTACCAAGATGTTTAAAGGAGATTGTTCAAACACTGTTTATCAGGATCCCTGTGGAGAGTTCACATTATCTTCTAGAAAGGGTACTTTTCATTTTTGGAGCGGGGGCAGTGTCCTCAACTCCACTTGGAAGATACTGAAAGCTCTGATTTTTCTCTCCAGACACCTAGATTTTTCAGGGATGCCATGAATTAAGCAGGTTAAGAACCCCTGCATTAGGGGACTAAAAAACAGGGTTCAAGGCCTCTTCCATCCTGGATATTCCATGATCCTTCTGGACTCTGAGTTTTGATCTGCAGGTACAATAATGATGATGACATTTCTCATCTAGCCAAGTATGTCAATTCTGAACACAAGGACTAGATCTAAATTTTACTAAGGGTCTGCCTTCTTCAGCCCATTATTCCCTTCTCTTCCTCTCTCCTTTCTCTTAGTACCACTAATGCCTTGATCTTCCTCTCCACTTCCAGGTGGGGTACTCAGCCAGGGTTGTTGTCCCCGGTGGGGTGGGGGGCACTGATTCCCCAACCAACCACTCTTTACTCCTCTGACCTCTGTCTACACCACACAGACTCCAAAAGTGGAATCAGCACCCACCTGCCTAATGCAGATCAAACATAAACATGCCCTTCACAATACTGTGGAACTACAGACAGATATTTATAGGATGAGTCTCAATTACTGATTAATCTAATCCTAAGGGTAAAAATTATGTATGTGAAGAAATTTCAAGGATATTCTTCAAATTAAGGTCAATTTAGTTCAATTCAATAAGCATTTAATAGGCATCTACTATGTGCTGAACACTGTCTTTGAATGCTGAGAATACAAAGGAAAATAAAGTACAGGCCTTGCATGTAAATGAGCTATGAAAATAGAATATTCTGGGTGCTATAATAGCCTCTCTAGGGTTTAAACCTAGTTCCTGGGGGAAAAATAAATACAAATTATACAAAAATACATATATAATTATAATATATACAATTTTATGTATATGTAATTATATTTTATCTATATAGATAGATGTAGATATAAATACGGATACAGATATGTACAGGTTGATCTAAAGGATTAGTCTCAATTACTGATTAATCTAAATCTGAGAATAAAAATTATATAAAGAACTTTCAAGGGCATTTTCCTAATTAAAAGTAATTTTAGGGGTGCTTGGTTGGCTCAGTCAGTAGAGTATGCGACTCTTAATCTCAGGATCACAAGGTCAAGCCCTATGTTGGGCACGGAGCCTACTTAAAATTAAAATTTTTTAAAGTCAATTTAGTTTAAATAAAAAAAATATATGTGTGTATGTGGGCAGTTCATGTGGCCCAGCGGTTTAGTGCTGCCTTTGGCCCAGGGCGTGATCCTGGAGACCCAGGATCAAGTCCCACATCGGGCTTCCTGCATGGAGCCTGCTTCTCCCTCTGCCTGTGTCTCTGCCTCTCTCTCTCTCTCTCTCTCTCTCTCTCTCTCTGTGTCTCTCATGAATAAGTAAATAAAATCCTTAAATATATATATATACATATATATATATATATATGTATCTATGTAAAACAGGCAGCTGATATTTCAAATTTTCAATTTCTCTATGTATATGAAGCAGACAACTAGCCATAGGCCAAGAAAAAACAATATAACTTGCCATCAGATTAATTGTAAAGAAAATGAGATAGAAATCCCCTAAAATTCCACATCTAGAAAAAGCTCTAGGAAAGGTTTCCAAAGTTAGTGACTGGCACACAGAAAGGGCACAAGAATTCTGTTGAATGAATGTGACTAATGGAACAACCCTAAGATCTACTCAGAAGAAGGAGGCAATCCTTTAAAATGCCTTGGATATCAGAAGTTACTACACAGCCCTAGATTAAGAGGTTACTAAGTCTGCATAGAAAGAATCCAGAAACACCCAGCCCAGTAACTTCAGTGAGCTTCTCGAAATACTCCTTCCAGTTCCAAGACTGCGATTTTATATATAGAATTAGATGTCTTATTTAGCAGTTTCAAAACTCTCTATAGTTCCTCCCTTGGGCCCACATTCGGATACCAAAAGACTCTTATTAAAGATGTTATTCATAAAGTTTATTCTCCCAGGGGTGCTTGGGTGGCTCAGTAAGTTAAGTATCTGCCTTTGGCTCAGGTCTTGATCTCAGGGTCCTGGGATCGAGCCCTGAGTTGGGTTCCCTGCTTAGTGAGGAGTTTGCTTCTCCTTCTACTCTGCCCCTCCTCCATGCTCATGTTCTCTCTCTCTTTCTCAAATGAATAATTTTTTAAGTTTATTTTCCAAGTCCCCAACAGATTAAAAGTCACAAAATGAAGAATCCTTTACAAAAACTGTGTTCTAGGCCAAAACTATGTTTGGCAAGCTTTTCCTGTAAAAGTCCAGATAGTAAATATTTTTAGGCTTTCTGGGCCATATGGTCTCTATTCCAAGTACTCAACTCTGCTTTTATTTCAAGAAAGCAGCATAGGTAACATGTAAAAACATAGATGTGGTTTGTGTTCTAATAATCCTTTATATATGGACAATGAAATTCAAATTTCATATAATTTTTATATGACATGAAATCTTCTTTTGATTTTTGTCATCTAAATATAAATGTAAAACTCATTCTTAGCTTATGTGTCACAGAAAGAAAACAAAATGGCTGACCTCTGCTCTGTGACTTAGAAACCAAAATTGCACATTTGGCCCTTGAAAGCAAAACATTTCCATTATCTGTTAGTTTCACTCAAGTGGAAGATCTCATTCTCCAGGGATACCCAATAAACAAGACATCAAAACTGCCTTAGTAGGATTCTTATACTAAGCTCATATCATGTCATTTGTTCATGGGATATAATACATTGAAAGCTGAAATGAGAGTCTGATGATCTTGAATAGCAGTGTAGACAATTTGGTCATTAAGTCAGCAACTGGAGCATTGCTCAGCCTGGTGCAGAAATCAGGATGAGGCAAGAAAGTTTTCCTTAAAACAGATCACAACAGGGGGATCCCTAGGTGGCTCAGCGGTTTAGCACCTGCCTTTGGCTCAGGGTGCGATCCTGTAGTTCCAGGATCAAGTCCCACGTTGGGCTCCCAGCATGGAGCTTGCTTCTTCCTCCTCCTGTCTCTCTCTCTCTCTCTCTCTCTCTCTCTCTATCATAAATAAATAAATCTTAAAAAAAAACAGATCACAACAGAGACAGCAGGATATGGCCACCATTACCATTGATCCTCCATCTCTGTCTAGGAATAGTGCTTGAAGGGAATGCATTTTGCCAAACAACCATCAAGTCATCCTGCCCCCCCCACCCCATTTACCAGGATTTACGGAGGTCAATACTTTTCCTTCTGCTGATGTGGCATTTGGAGATTCCATTTGCAGAGCAGTGGTGCTTAGTTAAACTTTCTCTTGCTAATCTGATTGAATGAGGGTGGCTGCAAATGCCATTCTAGATCACACCAGTTCTCTGCTCCTAGGGAAATCTGAGAGTACAAAAAAAGCGAAAAAGGAATAAAGAGAAGGAGACTAAGCCCAGCATTTCCTAATGATCACCAGCCCACCTGCCACAGAAGCGCATTTCAGTCCAGGAAACCAATCTGTATTAGGTAACAGAGAAAGTCTCTGACTTTGGTAATAACTGTCCATCAGAAGCAAGAAAGGCTCATGGGTGAAGCTAGAAGTACTAGAGCTGTGCTGACTAACAGTGTGTCAATCTTGCCAGTATAAACAGATCTCAGCACACTATAGTGTAGTGATGGGATATATATAGTGATGGGATTTCTAACCAGATGAAATTAAATAGGAATAAATATAAGGTCTTGACTTGAGTCAACAGAGCTACCTTCACGAGTGAAGCAAAGGAATTTAGAAGGAATGTGGACACATATGGCTTTAGAGGAATCTTCGGTATGAGCAGGTCGTCAATAGAACAAACAGAGTCTTAGGCTGCATTGTTAAATCATGATAGAGTTTACAGGAAGATGATCAGTACAAGTGAAACCTTATCTGAACATTGTTAAGAGCAATATGGAAGAACCAGAGCTTATTCTATCAGAAGGACCAAAAGGGAGAGGAAAAATTGAAAATATGTTGTTGAAGCAAATGTTTGTGCAACTACTTATCCCATGCCTTTCTCTAATTCAAGTGAACCAACCACACTCTGCCTGGCAAGGAAAAGAATGCCCTCCTTCTGTTATCTTGAAGGCATCCTTTCATTCTTCCTTGCTTCTTCTCTACTTCATTAGAAGGGATGTCAATGGAAAAGGACTTGAACCAGACTACAGAGAGTGGGAGTAAGGTGTCACACAAAGCTCTGACAGGCTGGCATTCTGCAGAACAATGAGACTTCTTTTGTGCAGTTCCAAGAAGCCCCGCCAGCACTGATAGATGGGAACAATTGGGATGAAAGTTTCAACTCAATGTATGAAATGGGTTCTGAGACCCCTGTTTCTGAGAGCATCATGCGTAGGCAAGGATGACAACTTGGTTGCAGAAGCAGCTGGAACATCAGATGGGGGTGGGTGGGTGGAGAAGATGACTTTTAAGAGCTCTTCCAGCCCAAGATTCCAGCAACTATGCAAATGGAATGCTGTCAACACTGTGCTCCTCCCAGAGCAGGCTAAGAAGGCAGTACACTAAGCCATTCATGTTGAAGATACCAGTACCATACTTCACATGGGATCACAAAGATCACCCGTCCCCACTCCACCTTTGGAAGAACTATGGTCTGTCTAATAATAAAAAACAAAGCACCAACAAGCAGGGCCTCCAGTCAGCCTTCCTCAGCACTGCCTCCATACCTGAAGATGTGGCCCTCCAGGGAAGCTGGGATGGTGGGGAGCCAATCATAGGACACTGTTTGGTACCAGCACATACCCAACACCTACACAACCGGAAACAAGAAGAAAATCGTTTTCCAGATCCTTTCTGCTCAAAGAATTAGTGTCCTTTAGAATTCCTAGCCCTGTTTCACAGGTAGTGCCTTCTACTTCCCTGGCACTTGGCCTCAGTGGCATTCAACATACATTGATCTGGCTGTCATGGGGCCATTTTCATAGATGTGTGCCATGGACTCTTGGGGTTGTATCTGGGAGGTCTGTTCACTCCCAAAACATAAGTGGTCCACAATGTACAGCTTGTAATCAATCACTCAACGGGGACTAACAAGGAAAATTCTATGCAGATCCCAAGAGCATCCTGGCTGAAGCCTGTACTGAAATCCAACAGCATTCTGGTAGGTAACCCAAAAGTGGTGTGAACATGGAGGTTTCCAACTCTGGAAACAGCACCAATATTCCAACAACTACAAGGGTCAGTCACAAGCAAGTGGACAGACAGGCCATCTGTGATTAGAAAGATGCATACAGATTCCTCTCTTTTGAAAGAACACCAACGAATGTAGCTGCATTTCACACTTTTAAAGGTGTCTAGGTTCCCTTATGGCATATCTTAAAAGGAGAAAAAGAGAAATCCCCATGTCCTTGAGCTAGTCAGGCAAAGGGGGAAAAATGAATGCACATGGGTATGGGGAATCTGAGTAACTAGATAAAATTCAGATGCATTGGTTTGGAGAGGCCTTCTTTCCCCTTCTTCATTAAGGGTTGATAAACCTCAGCGAGGCATTGGAACAAAAAGCAAACAAAGATAAAAATCTCCTTTCAGTATCTGCTTTTCTCTTTGTTATAATTTGTAATAAATTATTTCTGGTGATTTTGATTGCAGAAATAATTTGCGCTTTTATTCCTTCAGGCAACACAGCATACTAACTCCAATCCTCCCACTGACAAATGCAAAGACACAGTCAAAAACCTGGATGCAAGGAAAAGGCATTCCAGCTACACATACTATACTGTGTGGCTTCCAAGGAGCAAGACAAAGAATTGTATATGGAAAAAATCAAGAGGGGAGGTTGCCAGTCAAACACAACTGTCTTTTCAAATCCAAATCATTATAATCACAGAAGCCTCCATGAGATCACAGGGGTTATGCTAATAATATCAGACAATCATTCCTACCTATGGGGACCATGCTGTACTGCCAATATTAGCACTGAAAAGACAATACTTTTCAGCATTCCCCCTCAGTAGAACCCAATTATTCAATAAAGTAAAATATCTGAAAAAGGCAGAGATGTTGCAATGGGGAACACTGACTTTATAAATCACTTACGTGGTAACACTACGAATGTCGGCAGATCTGCTGTATCTAATACACAAATAATAAGGTTTGATACAATTGTGTATATTGTACCTACTTCCTGTCATACAAGGACACTTAATTATCTACTAAATTAACTTTTTAAAAAGATTTTTATTTATTTATTCATGAGAGACACAGAGAGAGAGAGAGAGAGAGAGAGAGAGAGGCAGAGACACAGGCAGAGGGAGAAGCAGGCTCTATGCAGGGAGCCACCCAAGCTGCCATCATATTAACTTTGTATACAAAACTACCTATTATGTGGCACCTAGGTGGCTCAGTCGGTTAACCCTCTGACTTCAGCTCTGGTCATAATTTTGGGGTCTTGGGATTGAGCCCCGCATTGGCGTCCCTGCTCAGTGGGGAGTCTGCTTGTCTTTCTCCCTCTGCCCTCTGCTCCTCCTCCAGCTTGTGCGTGCTCTCTCTCTCTCTCTCCCTCTCTCTCTCAAATAAATAAATAAAACTTAAAAAAAAAAAACCAAACCTACCTATCAGGGGCAGCCTGAGTGGCTCAGTGGTTTAGCGCCGCCTTCAGCCCAGGGAGTGATCCTGGAGACCTGGGATCGAGTCCCATGTCAGGTTCTCTGCTTAGAGCCTGCTTCTCCCTCTGCCTATATCTCTGCCTCTCTCTCTCTCTCTCTCTCTCTCTCTCTCTCTCTCTCTCTGTCTCTCATGAATAAATAAATAGAATTTTAAAAAACCTACCTATCAGAAAACTTTTATAGTGATATTCAGAAGCTAGAAGTATTGCTGTTGAACCATGCAAACATTTTAGAAGCCTATGAACCATGTATCTTCCCATTTGCAGAAATGTATGAAACAGCAAGGTGCTATAGAAATTTTGTAGTGCAACCCTCTTATTTTGCAGTAAAAGATCTCAAGGTCCAGGGAAGTGATTCTACTTGACCAAGGTCACACAGCATGTCCATGGAAAAATAAGTTAGAACCTAGGTCAACTGCCTCCTAGCAGCAAGCTCTCTCTCCAGACACACACACAATGGCTCCTTACTTTCTACATCAAAACAGGTCGATTTTTGGCATCTCAGAAACTGTCACATTTCAGTAGGATTTTGTGTTCGGGGAAGGGTATAATGTACAGTTTTTATAATATTCTCTAAAATATCATAAAAATATTTTGCAAGAAAGACCTTCATTTTCTTTGAATCCATTTTCTAACCAATGTATTATATAAAAAATGCGAAGCTCTGGGGAGCCAACTTTCCCCACTCTTAATTCTCCTTGAAATTTAACTTTGGCTCAGAACTTTTCTCTGGCCACCAGATGCAGCTGCCAACATAATTTTGCATCCTTTCTCTAAGAAGCAAAGAGTCAGAAACAATGATGGCAGACAGACAATGTGACATGCCAGTTCCAGGCAGGCAATCTGAGCTCCAGTTTGTGTGGCTTTTGGCGACCTCAATTTCTGCATCTCTAAAATGAGGGGAACACCTATCAATCAGTTACTCACTGTCCTGGGACCTAGTATTCCTAAATTTGGTTTATGCGCATCACTGGCAAGTGGGGTGAAAGGGTTGGGGGGGGGATGTGTTAAAGGGGAAAAGCCTCTAAGAGCTCAGGTGGAAAATCTACACATAGAAATGTATGTATACAATTCACTTTAAATATAAAACTGAAGTCTAGATAAGAAACCGCTATATTTCTACATATATATATATATACTTCCACATAATATGCACCAGCGTGAAATACAGCCTGATGTATTCTCTTCCCAGAGATAAGCAGAAGTAACCTGGCTTGGTTTTCTGTGCATAGCTACTTCCAGGCACTGCATGTTGAAAATCAGGGTTGTGGGTTTTTTTCACTTTCTTTAATCCTGTACAAAGGATCATTGCTCTGCTGCTTGCCTAATGCCCGCTCTCTGCCATCTATGGTCCTCTTCAAACTACACAATAAGAGGTCAATATTTGGTAAAATTAAAAGCCATTAATCTATGTGGAGATAAATAGAAGACCTACAAAATGTGTTAAAGATATAATATCATTTTTTAAAAAAAAAAATCACATCACTGACCCACAGAGTGTTTCTACATAGCTTTCAGGGAGAGATAGGTTGAAAAGAGGCAGCAGAAAAAAATACTTTCTTATCAATTATTGGTGTCAATAGTTACCTGTTTATCAAAGGGTGAGGATAATGAGGATGGGGAAGAGAATATACCTTGTGGTTTTAAAACCCAAAGTAATCAGGTAGCATAAAGACATTGATAATTGGCTGTGATAGAATAAAATTTTCTTCATGTCACAATATCACTCCATGTCGATTTATTCCATAACCTTGAGAGGCATGTTTCTCCCTGACCATATCTGCAGTAGAAACACAAGGCCTTCCCTGAGCACCTCACGGGCCTTTCTATTAGATCGTATTTATCAGGGAATCTATTTCTAGCCAGCATTAGACATACCTAGACTTCATATTCATCAGTTAACAAATGAGTTTGGCAGCTTCGCAATAGAAACCTAGAGTCTAGGGATGCCTGGGTGGCTGAGCGGTTGAGCATCTGCCTTCGGCTCAGGGCATGATGCTGTCCAGGGAGTCTCACATCAGGGAGACCCAGGATCGAGTCCCACGTCAAGTTCCCTGCATGGAGCCTGCTTCTCTCTCTCTGCCTCTCTCTCTCTGCCTGTGTCTCTGTCTCTCTTTCTGTGCCTCTCATGAATAAATAAATAAAATCTTTAAAAAAAAGAAACCTAGACTCTATTAACAAGCAAAACAAGCATAAAATGAATCTAAGACAATAAAAGACTCTCCCAAACATTAGGGAAATTATATATTTAATAGTTGGTGTAAATGTACTTCTATGCTGAAAAAAAAGAATATAATATTATTAACCATATCCAATACGTGTAATTCTCTGATGCTCCTAGGATCTCTGCACATATCAAGAAGCTAAAGTTGTTTGCATATGATACTGAGGAACACATTTCAAACCAGGGGGTGAGAAAGAGAGAAACAAAATTTAGTTCTAATCAAATTTCTCTTTTCTATTCTATTCAAGAGTAATCAAAATGCAATCCAGAGCCTCCAGAATTGACTTGAGAAATAAATATCCTTCCTTTCTACAGAGACACACTTTGCAATGAGCCCTTTTAAAAAAAGTAAATGTTAGAGGGGCATCTGGGTAGCTCAGTCAGTTAAGCATCTGCCTTCAGCTCAGGTCATGATTCCTGGGATCCTGGGATTGAGCCCCATGTTGGGATCCCCACTCAGTGGGGAGGCTGCTTCTCCCTCTCCCTTTCTCCCTCCTCTCCTGGCTCGTGCATTCTCTCTCTCTAGCTCATTTGCTCTCTCTCTCTCTCTCTTTCTCCAATAAAAATAAAATCTTTTTAAAAAATTAAAATAAGGATGCCTGGGTGGCTTAGCAGTTGAGTGTCTGCCTTTGGCTCAGATCATGATTCTGGGGTCTGGGATCAAGTCCCCCATCGGGGTCCTTGCAGGGAGCCTGCTTCTCCCTCTCCCCAAGTCTCTGCCTCTCTCTCTCTCTCTCTCTGTGTGTGTGTGTGTGTGTGTGTGTCTCATGAATAAATAAATAAAATATTTTAAAAATTAAAATAAAATAAAATAAGTAAATGTTAGAAAGATCAAGGTCTCTGGCTTCAACAAGGCACATACATGAGTTTGGTTCAAGTCACTTATGTGAGTTTGGGAAAGTGGCTCTCAACCTCAGGGTTGTTTTGAGAATTGAACTAATTCATGCCCGGGAAGGATCTAACACATAGTAAGAACATCACTGACACTACTGCCCTCCTGTTGGATATTACTAATGTGGGTGATGGAAACAATTTCCCTAACGAGACACAGTTAAATATCACTCCATAAAATTGTCTGGTTTCACAGATCTATATCATGCATTTGCAACAAGGGTAATATCGCCCACAAGGGGAAGAAACCTGGTTCCTAGAGAGGATGAGAAACAATCTTAGATCTTACAGTGGTTTGTGGCATTCATAGTCTGCTCCTATCCCACTTACCCTCCCCCCCCCAATCTCATTCTTGGTATTTCATTTCTATTGTTAGGGATCAGTTATATCAAATTTAACTTCCTCTTCACTGGAATGATCACGAGAAAACGTTGAGAAACACTGATCCACAGATCAATGCCTTTGCATTGTTGAAAAGATATACTCTTAGACATTGTCATCCTATTTCCTTACACTGGCACCCCACTCACACTGCAGTGGTAAGCAGCAAGGGGCAGGAGTAACTAGAGGGTCATTAACACTATGTACAATAATGTATGGTATAAACACACAACATTTTCTGGTTTTAAAATGATAATAGTAAATTCCATTTGTTAGCATCTACCTTTATAAATTTTTGCATATCCCTCTTCCCAGCTTTTGATTTCCTTATTTTTAAAATTTATTCATGAGAGAAACAGAGACACAAGCAGAGGGAGAAGCAGGCTTCCCACAGGGACCCAGATGCGGAACTCGATCCCAGAACCCCGGGATCATGATCTGAGCCGAGGGCCAGCGCTCAGCTGCTGAGCCACCCAGGCATCCCCTGATTTCCCTATTTTTAATCCATTTCAGAAAGACAGTACGAATACACTACTTTCCTTTTCAGCCAGGTTTTGGATAAGCAGTACTATATCAAAGCATTCTTGGAGCGGATGCAGATTACATATGAAGCATCATTCCTGCCTATTTGCATTGATATACATCCATAGAAATTCATCAAGTTTCCAGGGGTGACCTCGTAGATATAAATCCACCCAGCTATCTCTAATGAATCTGTATGTGTCAGAGTCTTCTCCTATTTTGTCATCATCTAATGAGCCTGAGGACCCATCCCAGTATAGGATTTGGATTATGGCCCTGTAGTTACCTAGGGCCATTCTATAAAATGGATAAATGGATGCCACCGCTGGTTCAGTCCCTTAAGTGTTAGAGTTGTGATTAAAGTGCGAGAGGGGTTCCAATTGGGAGGCCTACACACAGCTGATAGCCCTAGGCTCTGGCACCTGTCCAAGGTCTTCCCTGCAATCCCAGAAATACTACGTAACTTCAACTCAAGACTTATTTAGTCTTTCATTTATAGCCAGCCTCTGATAATTTGTAGTCCTGGGGGACAAGATGACCACGGATAACCGAAATCCACAATTTCCCAACACACCATAGCCAAGAATGTTGGCCCTATCCACCTTTAACTATTTCACTTGCAAGAGCAGTAAATAGAAATTAAATCTGTCTCTACCCATCTGTCCCCCTCCAATCCTACACAGACTTTGTATTTGGAGCTTAGAAAGGTGCAAGGTAAGCATCCAGACAACAGGAAGCAAAATGAGGCAGAATATTCCCCAATAAAAACAATCAGACTCTGAATAAGAGCTGGACCTTCTGTTACCCAGAAACACCCAGTCTTCT